>NC_092770.1:53758213-54369879 GCF_047496795.1 Chiloscyllium punctatum | reverse complement strand
ATTGAACCAGCTTTCATACATGTTAATATCATTCTCCAATCACTCAAGTCAATTTTCTCTATAACCATGTCCAGAGGTTTTGAACTTTTCTTTCAAACTGTGCACAGAATTTGAACGTTTTTGGCAAGAGCAGCATCTGCTAATTCCTAATTTCCTTTTGAGAAGATATCATTGAATCACCTTCTTGAAATGTTGTTGTCCGGCATGAAGGTAAACCCATTGTGCTATTATAAAGGAAGTTCAGGTTTTTAATACAGTGGCACTTCAGAAGTGGTAACAGTTCCAAGTCATGTTGGTGTATCACTTGGAAGGGGGACTTACTTAAGATTAGATTACTTACAGTGTGGAAACAGGCCCTTTGGCCCAACAAGTCCATAGTGACCCGCCGAAGCGCAACCCACCCAGACCCATTCCCCTACATTTACCCCTGCCCCTAACACTACGGGCAATTTATCATGGCCAATTCACCAGACCTGCACATTTTTTGGACTGTGGGAGGAAACCGGAGCACCCGGAAGAAACCCACACAGACATGGAGAATGTGCAAACTCCACACAGTCAGTCGCCTGAGGCAGGAATTGAACCCAGGTCTCTGGCGCTGTGAGGCAGCAGTGCTAACCACTGTGTCACCGTGCTGTCCACAGCTGGTGGTATTACCATACCTTTGCTGTCTTTGTTCTTTTCATTGGATATGGGTAATGGGTTTGGAATGTGTGTCAGTGGTGAGGACAGTGAATGCTGAAGTTCGTGGATAGGGTGCCAATCAGCTTTTCTTCACTAATCCAGACAAATGGAGAATAATCCATAACACTCATGATTTGTCCCATGTAGATGGTGGACAGGATTTGGGGAGTCGGGAGACAAGTTACTTATTGCAGAGTTCTTAGCCTCTAACCTGTGATTGTACAGCAGAATCAGGTCTTTCTGATATGTTTATGGATTGCTTCAGTATCAGAGGCACATGAATGGCACAGAACATTGTTCAATCATCAGCAACTGTCACCACTTCTGATGAAGAGAAGGTTATTGATAAAACAGGAGCAAGATAGGCCATACATTCCATTGAGTCAGCCCCTCCATTTAATATGACATTGGCTGATTGAACACATCAGTCCCTTTCATCCACACTATTCCCATTGCCCTGTATGCCATTGGTAATCCAAATTTATCAATGTCTAAATATTCTCAATGGCTGAGCTTCCATAGCCCCCTTTGGTAGAGAATTTGAAAGATTCATAACCCTCCAATAAAGAAAATCTCCTCATCTCCATTCTAAATGCCAACCCACCCCCCCAACACACACACACACACACACACACACTTATTTTTAAATTATGGTTCTAGACTCCCTATTCAGAGGAGATATCATGCTATGCCAACATCTATTCCATCTATCCCTTTAATGTGTCATAGAATTCACTGAGATCACCTCACTTTGATACTTGGAGAGTACAGGCCAAATTTACCCAGTCTCTCTCCAGAAGACAATCTTGCCATCCTGGAAACATGGCTTTGTTGCATTCCTGCTTTGGCACAAATATTCTTTCTGAGTTAAGGAGACACCATATGCTATGTTGTTGGTTCCCTTACTACCTGCTGCAGTGTCAGTCTCCCAGGTATTTCCTGCAAGGGTCTGGCAGTTATTGTTGACACTACTGAGAGATTCTTTATGTTGGACTTTGAAGCCCCTTCCAGAATGCATTTGTGTCCTTATTTTCTTTGTGTCCTTATAATCTTCAATTTCTAAGTCACAGTCAACACCTGAATGAGTGCAGTGTTCTCTATACTCAAGTTTGGCTTGATGCCATAAGGTTTTTTGTCGTCAGTGTGTGATTTGAGCGGCTATCTCAGAAGCATTGCCCTGAACCTTTAGTTTACTAGAGCCATAAGGTTGTCAGCATGATAGTGTTGGAATAGCCAGAACTTCACAATTGTAACAATGAAAGTTAATCAGTTTACCCCAATAACCAAGTAAGCAATCTTCCTACACAGTGAATAAAATTGTTAAAATGGCACATAACTAGTGAATTGCGTCACTTTTATTTTTGGGCTCAATTTTTTGCCTCGTGAACAGGAAACTGTAGCCAGACAGCTCCCTGAATTGAGATGAGGGCAGGTTGACTGTCCAATAAATGGTAGAGAGTAACATTTTGAAGCTGGAGGACCAGTATGCCTCAGAAGAGGGTACAACTGCAAAGCAGTTTCAGTAACTGAGTGGGCATTTCAACCAGAAGGTACATCCTTTGTCACCTTCTTAAAACTGTTACCTTAAACATTAAGGGAGCAGCTCAGTCACCCACTTGTGGGAGTGGAGGGGGCCCTCTTTAGTATAGCATATGGCTGTACTTTCATCTAGACAGGTGGGAAAGCCACATAAGCTTTTGTTTAGAATGCTAGCATCCAGCTTCATGGGAACCGGTTTCCAGGCAGATGACCTGACCCCAACCACTTCCATTAGATCATGAAACTTTAAACCAACTGGAATTTCCCTATCTGGGAGCTCAATCCCTGATGAGTAAGATTCTTAAGCCTAATTGTCTGCCGCCATATTGGGCTGGGCAGTCTTTGCTGACCCCAACCCCAACCCTGACCCTGCAGCAACCAATGTCCATGCCAGTGATTCAGCAAGCTGACTGGTCTTGTAACATCTGCACACTTTCAACATTGTTCCTGTCTTTAAGGAGGGCTTGAAATTCAGCCTGTTTTTCATACTTAAGGTATGTTTTCAAATGAGTTACTTGTTTGTTTTTAAGGACAATCAGAACAAACTGAAGAAATTAAGCTTTATAGCTAAAGGAAATATTTGTTGCAGTCTTACACAAATGGGTGACAATAATTGAGAAAGAGGATCTGAGTCAAAGCAACGGTACTGGAATATTTATAGAAGCTTTTTAAAGAGACAGTGCATGAACATTAAATGACTTGTATACCACATTAAAGAAGGAATATGATCTCCTTTTACTCCCCTGCCCCAAAATCTACTACGGAAATACTTTTTCCTTTTTCACTAAAACCCAATTTTCAATTTCTGATGCTTGTGACTAAACTGCTTTCGGTGCTGATTCAAAATTTCTACCTCATTGTCCTTTACCTGAGCAACTTTTGTATTGTGATCCTGGGCAGTAATTTAGGGTAAGTTTTACTTGCTCTCCTTCATGCTTCTTTGTAATTCTGAATTTATATTTTTGCAGATAAGCAATGCATGGTGGAAACGAAACATTTCGGATCTGCACAATATCTTACCACTTCTCTGTTGGTCTCTGGGAGTAGTGCAATAATTTAGAGCAAAGAGGAAAGGAGCTGCTGAATTTTTGTTCAGGTCTTGGTTCACTGGGATCACTACAGGTGCCTTTACCTCTTTGCAATTTATTATTTCAGTTTTGATTCTGCTTTCTTTTGTTTACAACTCCCAAGTTTTAACTTTTCACCAGAAATCTCTGACGTGCTCTTCAGCTCGACTGTTCTGGCTCCCGTGCTCTTCCCTCTTCCCACTCATCCTGCCTTGAGCTGCCTAGTGTCCCCAGTCCTGGTAATACTGGCAGCCCTTACCTTGTACTGCCTCCTCACACAGGACCAGCCTTAGTTTAGAATTAGAATTAGATTTATTTTCACACATATATAAAAATGCAGTGAAAAGTACTTTCTTGTGTGCAAACTGCAAATTGTTGTCATGCTCTGGCACCATCTTGAAACGCTGGAACATAATGAAAGATTTTGCTGCAATGGAGTTCATCTTTCCCTCTTCTCGCACCCTCTGCAGCTACTCCGTTTGTTCCTGGACATTGATTGGAGTTTCTAACGGGCTCCAGGGCCTAGATTACAGGCCCAACTCTGCATGTCGCCACCACTCCCGCAACTGCTGTGTCTGAGATGGTCTGGTATCTCCTGCTCCCCACTTTGACTCTCCTCCAGGCAGCGATGGGGTCCTGGCTCCGGCCTCCTCCACTGTCAACACTGAAGCCTCCAAGCAATGGATCTGGGCCTGGGTCCAACTGATTCCCCCCATGGGGGGAGAAAAACCTGTGGAAAGACTGATCACCTTTTACTGCTACTCATGAGGTCCACGCACCAGGGCTCCTTGTGGTTGGTTGTGGGAACAGGGCAACAATTCAAAATTTCTGTTGTGATTGTTTAACTCTCACTTTTGATACATCTAGTGAATCATAATGCAGCACCATTATGTACTAGCTACCAAAATTAGAATAAAGTTTTCTGTCCCAGTTCCAAAAGCCTTGTGTTTTTGTTTAATATAAATCGTTCACTCAGGCTGAAGTTTAGATTAGATTAGATTAGATTAGATTATTTACAGTGTGGAAACAGGCCCTTCGGCCCAACAAGTCCACACTGACCCTCCAAACATCAACCCCCCCAGACCCATCCCGCTACATTTACCCCTTCACCTCACATTACAGGCAATTTAGCATGGCCAATTCACCTAAACTGCACATTTTTAGAGGAAACCAGAGCACCCGGAGGAAACCCACAGAGTTCATTTCGACCCTTGAATTACAAGAGGATAAATTATTGACTCACCTGAAAGGTTCTAACACATAATGAGGTTTACTTAAAATATTTGTAGAAAATAGTTACAGATTTAACAGATTGAGAAGGAAGAGAAAATAAAACAATAACACAAAGATGACAAAGCTACTACCTTACTCTAAAACCATCAAATAAATGCTTGAAAAATGCCTGATATTAGAATGCTCAAATACATCTCTAATACACAGTCTTTGAAGTTGCCAATTCCTTTATAATTGAACCCATTCCTCCTCAGACTGTTGGTCAGATTTCTCCTTCATGACTGTCGTACCAATCTCCTTGAAGCAACAGTGTTCAATAATGTTTAATCTGTTAACCTCCTTGTGAGGGATGGATCCAGCTCTTATATTGACAGTCAAGATTAAGGTAGTGCTGGAAAAGCACAGCAGGTCAGGCTTTTGCCTGAAACGTTGATTTTTCCTGCTCCTCGGATGCTGCCTGACCTGCTGTGCTTTTCCAGCACTACTATAATCTTGAATCTAATCGGCAGCCTCTGCAGTATCCACTTTCTCCTGTATTGAAAGGCCATATTGTTCCTTGAAGATTCTCCCAAACCCACAGTACCCAATCATTTCTTTCTTTAAAACCAAAAGATACCTTTTTTAAAAAAAAATGTTGTTCATATTTACTCATTTTCTTCAGTAATTTACTGTCACATGCATCCCCTTTCTTAATCAACCTTATGGATAAAGAATTCTAGCAGAACCTCAGAGGCCTTGGGCTTCGCCAATTTGGACAGTATTTAAGGTCTGTCTGAGTACCAATGTGTCCATTTTACCTGCACTGTTTCATGCTGAGAGGTTCATCTTAATTTCACACTTCAGTCAGTTTATTTGAGAAAAGCTGAGAACAAAGAAATTCTATTCTCTGTCCAGTTCAATCCCTGCACTGCATCACAGTTAATGTGGTGAAAGTTTTTGAAGTGAATTTGTTTCATTTTGCTTTTACTTTCCAACTGTTCACTCCATTTTCAGATATTCAGATGTGTTTTGGGAGATCCGACATTGTCAGTGGGACTGAAGCGTAGCTTTGCTGTAGGCAATCACCATCTGTGGTCTGATAGAAAGTGCAGTTAGGTGAACATTTTTGGAAAAGGAAATTTATTCACAAAGTAGTTCTTTGCTGAAATAAATCGTAGTGGGTGAATGCTAACACAAAAGACTTCATTAAGCCAATTTTTCTTAAACAACAGAAAATCTAATGGAGACTGAAAAAATGCAGCTAATGACTGCATTTTCATAAAATAACCATCGGAGCGGATTCTTTATAGGTCAATGCAACAATGTACTTTATGTAATTTTAATTGAAGTTTGAAGTTCAATCTTGATAAAATTTATAGTAATTTAATTGAATACTGAACCTAATATTCCAGTTATTATTTCATTTTTAATATGCTTTCAAGATCAACTTATTGTGATAATGTTTGCAAAGGAGAACAAAGTTAAATTCAGAATGTCATCATATATTTAGGTACAGAATCAGTGACAGAACATTTATATGCAACTTTATTTCCATGATGTGTACCTGTTTTCCATGTTTGATGGGTATGTTTTAAACAAATGGTTGCCATAGCAATCCTGCATTTACAAATCCTTTGCACTTGAGATAAGGTTAACTTCTATTACAGTAGACTAGCATACTATATTACTTAAACATAAAGCTAGATTTCCTATCTAGTAAAGCATAGCATTATTCATTACACCACAGTGTAATTACTATGAACAAAGGAACTATAAGCTCAGCATGAATGTTGCTTATTGACATGGGTTATATGTTTGAGCAAACTTTTTTTTGGCAACCTGTGTATTACATCTGCCAACTCACCAATCAAACATTGGCAAAAATAATATAAGTCTTAGTTACTTACTTAGTGAGGATGCATTGATCAAAATTCATTCTAACGGCATTTGCCAAGTCCTTTAGAAAAGAAACTTGCCCTTCTTTTGATTGTAATCAGGTTTTCTGTTCATATAGCGCATGAGCTAGAGCAGGGAGGAGGTCATGGCATAATGTTGAACTTGGATTGCAAGGTGAACTTTCCACTGAATATAAAATGTAGAGGTATTTCACTTGCCTTGCCTCTGTTATTTATTTCAAAAATTGTTTTAGAATATACTGTATGATTGATTTTTATTTTAGGTCAATTGTTCTCAAGGTTGTTTTATCACTTGGGTTTTGATCATATGTCATAGACTAACTGAAAGATTGATTGCTATGAATCTTCAGTACCTCCATTATCGTTGTCTCATGCGACTACTAGGATTGTGGAAGCGAAGCTAGATCTTGGTCTATTTAACCTAACCATTTCTATATTACTTTTCCAAATGTGACTGGATATCAGGATGCAACCATACAGTGCCATACAGGTGCACAAATAGCATATATAAATAGCAAAACTCTACTTTGTTTTAGTTTTCCATGTTTATCTTCTTTTAAAAATGGACAA
Organism: Chiloscyllium punctatum; assembly: GCF_047496795.1. NCBI lineage: Eukaryota > Metazoa > Chordata > Chondrichthyes > Orectolobiformes > Hemiscylliidae > Chiloscyllium > Chiloscyllium punctatum. The sequence goes on along the minus strand of NC_092770.1, from coordinate 54,362,891 downwards.
CTTGCTGGTTTTCTGGAAAACTCATAAAATAGCTGAGGCTGATCATATTTTCTGAATCTTCTGGGCCCCCTGCATTATGTAGATATTCCAGCAGAAGACACCAAGGGCTGCCTCTAGTCAACTCTGGACAAAGAAAACCCCCAAAGCTCATAATGTTAAATGGTTATGAATGCTATTACAGTTACCTCTTCACTTGCAATGGAAAGTCTGGAGGAGGCAAAGCTACACTCTTAGCTTAATATTCTTCCAATTAGCCCACTGAGATGGGCACCAGCACTTAACATGCTTGTCTTTGTAACATGACTGAAAGCTGACCTTGTTGAATTATTTCAGTATATAGTTCCGGGATTCAAAGTCAATTGCTGTTTGACCTCCAGAGAGTGAGTGTAGGAGTCCAGGCTGAATTCCAGCCTTGGACAACTGTCTGTCTGGAGTCTGCACATCCACCCCGTGTCTGCGTGGGTTTTCTCTGGGTGCTCTGGTTTCTGCCCACAATCCAAAGATGTGCAGGTTAAGGTAAATTGGCCATGCTAAATTGCCCATAGCATTCAGGGATATGTAGGTTAGGTGCATTAGTTAGGGGCAATGCAGAGTAATAGGGTAGGGGAATGGGTCTGGGTGGGATACTCTTCGGAAGGTTGGTGTTGGGCCAAAATGGCCTGTTTCCACACTGTAGGGATCCTATGCAGGACAAAAGTTCAAAAGGAAAGGAGTGCATCAAACAATACCGTGCTGTATTGACTTTGGAGGGGAAAACTTGCTCCCATTCCTGCTTTGTCCAAAATATTAAAAAAGCTTCTACCAAAGAAACACATGAGGCAGACAAAATGGTCGACTCTCTGCTGTTTGCAGCCAAGGTTGTCACAACACTTGAGTATCTGTTGGCTCGCTGGAAATCTCTGCCCGTCTGCCACCAAGACAGCTTGTTTCAGCCTCTTCTACATCTTGGAGAAACCTGACTGACTGCTGCAATGACACATATCAGGTTACATGGCCAATTTGCCAGTTGGACCATCTTTTGCATATGCTGGGTAAAACTGGTGGCTGTTCTGAGCCACTTGCAATGCTTGGAAATTTAAACCATTTAGTGTTGTGGTTACTCTTGCTGGCCCTCAGTGCTAAATTATTTAAACAAAACCTGCTTTTGTAAAGGTATATTAATGTTTTGTTTGAGCTTGCATTCTTTATCTGTTGATGGACCTCTGGTGCTATTGTTTTATGTCAGATTGAAGTCCACTAATTCTTGAGTTGCAGCATTACTTCATAATTGACCAATAAAATTATGTGCAAGGAAATGCACAGTTAGGAGACATATTTACCAGCTCATATCATCCTCCCACTAAAACACATTTTTTTGGCCTTCCCTTCACATCCCAAAGCACTTCAGAGGGAAGTGATAACATTTGGACATGGAACAGAAGAGCAACCGGAAACTTGAGAATAAGATTGTGGAGTGTTATGTTCAACCTTTTGAAAGCAGAGGGCTTCACAGAAGTAAGCACTGTGGCTTGGCTTAGAGGCAGACTGAGCAGATCAGTGATGCTAACTGGACAGGAACAAGGAGCAAATAATAACTGAAGGGTCAAGCGTGCAAGAATTGAACACTTGTGTGAAATGCCAGATGGCAACCCATAGTAATAAAACCATATGCCAGCAGCAGTGAGCCTCTTCAGAACAGAGAGGTGCAAATGCAATGAAAAATAGAATATTTTACATTTCTTGTGATGAGCTGCAACAGAATATTTCCACCAGTTTGTAATTCAGTAGTGTGACAAGAAAAAATGATGCCTTTTAAGAGAGATTTCTAGATAATTGGCACTTCTGAACAGAAGTACCTTTAAAAACAGTTGACAAGTATTGTAATAAACTTTTTCCTTTTGTTTTGTTGCAGTTGAACAAGCAACAGCTCCAGACAGTTAAAGACCGATTTCAGGCCTTCTTGAATGGTGAAACACAGATTATTGCAGATGAAGCATTTTGGAATGCAATTCAAAGCTACTATGAGGTATGGGTGAACCTTAGTGATTTGGCTGTTCGTTTGGATCTTTGGCTGTTTCAAGTCTTTTTGCCACTCTTCAGAAGGTATTCTGTTCTGCTGGGTGTTTTTATGGTTGACCTTAAAGGGCAACACCTGTGATATTGGAATTATTGTCTTTTCTGCAGTGGTTCCTGGATTGACATTCAGAAAGGGAATCTTGACCCATTTATTCTCCTGCTGAGGTGAATTATAGAATCCACAACTCTCAACTGATAGAGGTTAATTAACTTAGAACAGAAACTGAGATTTGCCCCCTCCAACTCCATTTTGATTTAGCCCCTCTTCTCTTCCCCTGATCCTTTCTCTCCCCACTTTTGATGGTTTCCATTGCCCTTAATGAGTTTTACATGTAAATTATCCAATTGGAAACATGGATGATTTACTGGTGTTGGTTAATACATGGAAAAAAAGTCACTGATTTGGTGTGATGGTTAAAAATCAATATTCAGTTGTGCGCAAGAACACTTCTAGATGAAAAAAAGAGCAAAACCTCATAACCAAAATTTGTTGATGATTCCAAACTACGGGGAAGTAGCTCTAACACCAAGGAAAAATGGCCAAAGAAACATAAGATAAAGGAACAGAATTAGGCCATTCAGCCCCTTGAGTCTGCTCTGCCATTCAATCTTGACTGATGTGTTTGTCAACCCTGTCCTCCTGCCTGCCCTCTAACTCTTGATCCCCTTACCAATCAAGAACTTTTCTATCACTGTCAAAGGTTGGACCTTCACAGCCTTTTGCGCTAATGAATTCCACAGAATGGGTCAAATAGTTTTAACATTGATAATTGAGAGGCCGCTCACTTTGATAGGATAAACCAAAGCATCACCTATACTTTAAAATAAGCTGAATGGGAGAGAAGAACAAATGAACGTAGAGATAAAACATCTGTTACTATGGAAATAAATGCCATCTCTTATAAGTAATACAAAATACTAATTAAACTATGGGATCTATTTTTCCAGGTACATTAAGGCCTTGTTTTAGATTGCTCTGCTTCATCCCAGTTATTCATAGCATTGGTTAATTTTTGGGGCCTTTTTCAGTTTTGTATTGCTGTTTTATGTTAACATAATTTACATGCATTGTGGTCATTGGAATTGTGCATCATTGCATGTCAGTGTCTATCTGCAATCTTCTATTGATTCTTTGCAATGTGCAAGGGGACTTCACAATGGCCTATTCAGGCCATTCCTGGTACAGTCCATTTGTTCTCATCCCGGGGAGGAGAGTGAAGTAGAATCAGGAGGAAAGACTGCTCTCTACTGTGATGGGACTGAAAACAAGGTTGGAACTTACGCAAGTGATTAGTGGTGAGGAGTGAAAGTAGGTGGGGCTTGAGGTGAGTGTTGGCAGTTGTGGGCAAAGTGTGAATTTGCTGCCACTGCTACAGTCATGGCCTTTCCAATTCATGCACCTATCCTGATATTTTGCACCATTTGTGTACTGGAGAGGGGTGGGCTCTGAAGATCACGTGGGGAATAATGGCGATTTCTCATTTTCCTGCTCCTGGATTTCTAATTTAAAAATTCAGGCTTGAAGCAGAGCACTTCCAGAGAAAGAGATGAAAACAGCACTTTACCAACTATTAACCCTTGCTTTCCATTTTCACTGCTGAAGTGGAGCTTTAATATTATTTGTTGGTATTATATCATTTGGTTGACTGTCATCACTAGTTTCCAGTCTAATAAATACTGCCCACTTTGTATTTCGAATATGTTGCCTCAGTAGAAAAGCTGCACACTGACATTCCAAAAATAGCCATTTTAGACTAGATTAATTACAATGTGGAAACAGGCCCTTCGGCCCAACAAGTCCACACCGACTCTCCGAAGAGCAACCCACCCAGACTCATTCCCCTACATTTACCCCTTCACCTAACACTACGGGCTATTTAGCATGGCCAATTCACCTAACCTGCACACTTTTGGACTGTGGAAGGAAACCAGAGCACCCAGAGGAAACCCACACCGACACGGGGAGAATGTGCAAACTCCACACAGACAGTCGCCCGAGGCCGGGAATTGAACCGTGCTAACCACTGTGCCACCCATCATGTGAACTGCAATTAGAACATAGAACATAGAACAATACAGCGCAGTACAGGCCCTTCGGCCCTCGATGTTGCGCCGATCAAAGCCCACCTAACCTACACTAACCCACTATCCTCCATATACCTATCCAATGCCCGCTTAAATACCCATAAAGAGGGAGAGTCCACTACTGCTACTGGCAGGGCATTCCATGATCTTACGACTCGCTGAGTGAAGAACCTACCCCTAACATCAGTCCTATATCTACCCCCCCTTAATTTAAAGCTATGCCCCCTTGTAATAGCTGACTCCATACGCGGAAAAAGGTTCTCACTGTCAACCCTATCTAACCCCCTAATCATCTTGTACACCTCTATCAAATCACCCCTAAACCTTCTTTTCTCCAAAGAAAACAACCCCAAGTGCCTCAGCCTTTCCTCATAGGATCTTCCTACCATACCAGGCAACATCCTGGTAAACCTCCTCTGCACCCGTTCCAGTGCCTCCACATCCTTCCTATAAAGATTCTTCCTATAATAATTCTTTCCCTTCAATTAAAATGGTACCTCTACAATATTTAGAAACTTGTTTTTAATTTTGAATTTAGTTTAGCTAAGAATGCACAGTGCACATGTATGGTGCAGTATTTCAACTTGTACGTTGATGACCCACAGGAATCTACAATAGTAGCGTACAAAGCTTTGAAAATCTGAGATAAAAACAAAATGCTGGAGAAGCTCAAAACATAACATAACATTGAGACATAACATTGAGTCCAATGACTTCCGTGGTTTCTCCACATGTGCACCCATACCTGCTGAGTTCTTTTTGTTTTTATCTGCAGGAACCTAACTGGTTCATTGATTCCTATGGGACACCTTGCTTCACTTAAAGTTATTTTGCTTCAAGTCATTTTTTTCGGAAACCCGACCACGACTTCAAATGACTCCCAAAGTAGACTTCAAAAGTAGCAATGTGATGTTCAGCTTGAAAATGCCATGCACATTTCGTAATTCCAGTCTCTCTCTCTTAAAATCAATGATTTGGAAATGTCGGTATCGGACTGGGGTGTACAAAGTTTAAAAATCACACACCAGGTTATAGTCCAACAGGTTTATTTGGAAGCACTAGCTTTCAGAGTGTTGCTCTTTCATCTGGTGGTTGTGGAGTATAAGATCTAGGATACAGAATTTATACGAAATAAATTCTGTGTCCTATGATCTTATACTCCACAACCACCTGCTGAAGGAGCAGTACTTCCAAATAAGCCTGTTGGACTATAACCTGGTTTTGTGAGTTCTAACCTTTTAACATCAATATGGAAACGCTAGAAAAATCTCAAGAATTGTACTGGATCTGAGACGTTACAGCTATTAAGAAAGATTGAACAGATTTGGGCTTTATTTTTCTTTAAGAGAACCTGTTTTGGTGCTGTACATCTCATTCATGCAATTAGTTTTATCAAGACTGGTGTAATTATGTTTGGAGAATAGATGTAAATTTGGAAGCCAGAAGTCAAGTAAATTCTATATTTGTCTGACTGCGCCACATGAATCAAAGCACTGAAATGGATTGCAGTTCCCTTTTTTTAAACCAAGCTTTCCTTTCAGTTCTAGACTCAAGTTTAGGTATTAACATTGGTCATATTTCTCAAAGGGTGCAACGTCTCTGCTTCTGTTCAGTGGCTAAAGGCCCATGCTTGGTCATTAGGAAAGCCTATTATCAGAATAATCTGTGATGCCTCTTACAGTTAAATGCTTGCCAAGTCGCTCAATACTAATTAAGTGGCTACAATGAAAAGTTAAAAGAATGCTAATTTTGAGAGTGGACCTTCTAAATGAGAGGTTTTTTTTTACCAATTGCACTGACTAAAATGGCTCAGAAAAGGAATTTAACTAATGACTTCAATTTTTTTCCATGTTCAAAATATATTTTAAAGTGGATCAAAATAGCTGGCATTTTCAAATATTCAGTCAATGATTTTAACTGATAAACTGTTTTATAAATTATTACCTGCAGGGAGCCATGTGATAGAACGTTGTTAATAAATGTGAAGATAATTTTGTTTAACATCTAAAATTATTGCTTCACAAAGAATGAGCATAAGGGACAACGAGGCTGCCTGTACAAGTCACTTCCAACATACTTGTTGACTAGTCAGATTCCTATAGAACCAAAGTAGGAACTGCTGGAAAGGCTCAGCAGGTCTGGCAGCATCTGTAGAGAGAAGTCAGAGTTAACGTTTGGGTCCAGTGACCCTTCCTTAGAACTGTAGTCCAGGAAAATTATGTTTTTATGCAGAAGATAGGGTGGAGGGAAGGAGGTAAGGAGTAAATGATAGGCGGGGATAGAGCCCAAAGAGCAGTTGGACAGACAAAGGAGTGGAGAATGATCTGGCTGGGAGGATGAATGGCTATTAATGGGGATTGTTAGTGGCTGATAGTGGGTTGTTTGTAATAGCATAGCATGTGAAAACAAGGCCTGGAGTGTTGGGGCTGGGGTAAGGACATGGGAGGAGTACAAACCTTGAAGTTATTGAACTCGATATTGCGTCTGGAGGGCTGCAAGGTGCCCATGCAGAAAATGAGGTGGTGTTCTTCCAGCTTGCGCTAAACTTTGCTGAAGCACTGCAACAAGCCTGAGATGCAGACGTTGGCAACAGAAAAGGATGGCATGTTGAAGGGACAGGCAAGAGGAAGTTTGATCTTTTTTGCAGACAGAACGTAGGTGTTCCACAAAGCGGTCACCCATTCTACCCTTTGTATTCCCCAATGTAGTGGAGACCACATTGTGAGCAGCAAATGCAATAGATTAGTTTGTGTGAAGTGCAGATCAAATGCTGCTTCAGCTAGAAGGTGTGTTTGGGCCCTTGGATACTGAGGGAGGAAGTAAGTGGGCATATGTTACACCTGCTGTTGCAAAGAAGGTGCCCTGGAGCCGGCAGGTGGTATTGGGAGTGAAGGAGAAGTGGACCAGGGTATCCCGGAGGGAACGGTCCCTGCAGAATGCTGACTAGGGAGGGGAGAGGAATCTGGTGGTGTCCCACTGGAAGTGGCGAAAATGGTGGCTAATGCTCCTCTGGATGTGAATGCTGGTGGGATGGTAGGTAAGGACAAGGGGGACCCGTGGGCGGCACAGTGGCACAGTGGTTAGCACTGCTGCCTCACAGCGCCTGAGACCCGGGTTCAATTCCCACCTCAGGCGACTGACTGTGTGGAGGTTGCGTGGGTTTCCTCCGGGTGCTCCGGTTTCCTCCCACAGTCCAAAGATGTGCAGGTCAGGTGAATTGGCCATGCTAAATTGCCCGTAGTGTTAGGTAAGGGGTAAATGTAGGGGCATGGGTGGGTTGCGCTTCGGCGGGTGGGTGTGGACTTGTTGGGCTGTAGGGCCTGTTTCCACACTGTAATGTAATCTAATCTAAATCTAAACTATCATTGTTGCAGGATGGAGGGGAGCGGGTGAGGGCTGAAGTGCAAGAGATGGGTCAGACCTAGTTGAGGGCCTTGTCAATGATGGTGCTGGGAATCCTAGGTTGCGGAAGAAGGTGGACTTTTCAGAGGCTCCCTCCTCGAAGTTGGTATGATTGGAACAGATGCGACAGAGATGGAGGAACTGGGAGTCTTTATGGGAAGCAAGTTGAGGAAAGTTATAGAACACAATTACCTACTTTAACATTGTCCATATCTTTCGTTGCTCTGGCATGACTGAATGCTTTTCAGACACTGTATATTTTGTGGGTGATCTGAACCAAGATTAGTTCATGTTTGAATGAAAGGTTGTTAAAGGCATCGACAAGAGTGAGGGATTGTCAGAAGCTTTCATCAAATGTTACCAGCTTCCTGCTGTGCTCAAGGAAAATTCAGTCTATACTACTGAGGTGAAATGTATGTCACTGTGGGACCTGCTTCACTGCACATGCAAATATGTCTTGGAGACTAAAGTGATTGTCTGAGCCAAGAACATTAATTGACAGTGGTTTAGTATATCTTCCTCATTTTGGATGATTTAATGCCTGAAATCTGGAATTAGTATTTGCGATCATTCCACTTCTAAAACCCAGACCTCTGTGACATGTGAATGATCATTAGAGCTGTAGGATGATCTATGCATTTTAAATTGGCTTGTGGCTACAGTGAGGACACCATGGGTCATAGTCAAAATGGTAAGGTTATACGAACAAGCAATTTATACTTTTTTTCCTGAGCCATTACCCTTCCCCAGATAGCTGATGTTTCAAAGCTTTGTGACGAAATATTGAATTTAATTAAAATCAAAATCTAAGTCACAAATCTAAGTTGGCAGGAATCCAGGTACAACTAATGAGAAATGAGGTACAAAGCAAAAATACTTCCCGTATCTTTATTCCTTTTGTGTTGGGGGAAATTACAATTTGCTCTTATTTTTAATTGGTTAGGTATAAAGCAGCTATTAATCAAAATGTGGACAACCTTTGTTAAGCTTTACCAGAAATGTATTGGTCTGTTCTGACCCTTTACTGAACTTAGTGTCCATCTCTGAGCAGGAATCTGCATTTAATTTTAAGTGAGACCTAAATTAACATGATAGCCCCATTATGACAATATCCAAAATGTTCTGGTGTTGAATAATTCCTTACAATTTGTTATTTATCATCCCTTAATAAACCTGCACATTAATCATTCCAAGGAGGCTAATTCTGCCTTGATCATGTGATAACATGACAATGCATGCTGGCCTTTGTCGTGTGCTTTAAGGATTGATGTCAGCAGATGGCCTAGTCACATGGTGTGGGTGTGCTCTAATGCACGTTGCCATGGTGTCCAAGGTTCTACTGAGTTGCTCTGGGAAAGTGTTTACCAGGGACAAGTGAGCAGAGCACTTAAAAGGCTGAAATTACTATTTAAAAGGCTGCATCATTATTCCTTTGACAAAATCTGCAAGTGGCTAGTGGTTAATGATCTAGGGAACTTCATCTTGTGGTGTAGTTTTGGAACTCTTACTGTGAGAAGTGTAGCACAGGTGAATTGCCCTGTTTGGGAAGCCAGGAGATGGGATACAGTGAATAGTTAGATATTTTTCTTGAGAGGAGGCACCTCCTGCAATAAGTGCTGTGTACAAGAACCAAAAATTGAGACCAAAGGAAACATCTTCTAGGGGAAAGTGAGGACTGCAGATGCTGGAGATCAGAGCTGAAAATGTATTGCTGGAAAAGCGCAGCAGGTCAGGCAGCATCCAAGAAGCAGGAGAATCAATTTTCGGGCATGAGCCCTTCTTCAGGGATGAGGAAGGTGTGCCAAGCAGGCTAAGATAAAGGGTAGGGAGGAGAGACTTAGGGGAGGGACGTTGGAAACGCGATAGGTGGAAGGAGATAAAGGTGAGGGTGATAGGCCGGAGTGGGCGTGGGGGCGGAGAGGTCAGGAAGAAGATTGCAGGTTAGGAAGGTGGTGCTGAGTTTGAGGGTTGGGACTGAGAATGTGGCTGAAGAGCTTCTTGCAAGGATGCCTTGTGGGCGGCACCGTGGCACAGTGGTTAGCACTGCTGCCTCACAGTGCCAGAGACCCGGGTTCAATTCCCGCCTCAGGCGACTGACTGTGTGGAGTTTGCACGTTCTCCCCGTGTCTGCGTGGGATTCCTCCGGGTGCTCCGGTTTCATCCCACAGTCCAAAAGATGTGCAGGTCAGGTGAATTGGCCATTGCTAAATTGCCCGTAGTGTTAGGTAAGGGGTAGATGTAGATGTAGGGGTAGGGGTATGGGTGGGTTACGCTTCGGCGGGGCGGTGTGGACTTGTTGGGCCGAAGGGCCTGTTTCCACATTGTAAGTAATCTAATTTAATCTAATCTAATCTTCCTTGAAGAAGCTCTCTTCCTCCCTCTACAAGGATTTCAGTGAGTCCCTCTCTCACTGCACACCCCAGGTTGTCATCCCTGCCCAGAAGCTCTTCAGCCACGTTCTCAGTTCCAATCCTCGAACTCAGCACCACCTTCCTAACCTGCAATCTTCTTCCTGACCTCTCCGTCCCCACCCCCACTCCGGCCTATCACCCTCACCTTTACCTCCTTCCACCTATTGCGTTTCCAATGCCACTCCCCCAAGTCCCTCCTCCCTACCCTTTATCTTAGCCTGCTTGGCACACTTACCTCATTCCCGAAGAAAGGCTCATGCCTGAAACGTCGATTCTCCTGCTCCTTGGATGCTGCCTGACCTGCTGCGCTTTTCCAGCAACACATTTTCAGCACCAAAGGAAAAAGCCCATGTCAGAACACAAAATAGGCTGGGGACTATTTCACCTGACAATGCATCTGCTAGAAGTTTTGATAATTACGTGACCGAGATAGTGACACTTACTCGGCTTTCCAAAGTTCACATACAAATATGCAACAGTAGACCATACTTTATTGTCATCACACGTAACTGAGGTGGTTGTTACATTACCAATGAGAAATGTGAGCCCACAACTTAGCTCTGCTCCAAGTTGTGTTTTTATCCTCTAGGCATGAATTTTTCAATGTGATACGTGTTGTTTTAATGTTGTGGAACAGAGGTTAGGTTGAAGGCTATTAATTTTAATGTCATGGATGGTAACCTACAGGTCAAGATGCTTTTACTTGTAAATCACCACAGTGAGAGGAGAGTGCTCAGGAAGGAAAGGAAATGAAACACTGCCGCTGGCTGTCAGAGTGAGGGATAATTCAAAGCACTCAGAAAATAACGGTTGACTCTCTAAATAAAGTCACCTTATAACTGTCTATGAATTGCACCCATAATCATCTCCATGAAAGCTGGTGTGGTGACCTACTGGTTAACACTACTGCTTCACAGTGCCCAGGGACCCGGGTTTGATTCCACCCTCAGGTGACTGTGCATCTGTGGAGTTTGCACATTCTCCTCGTGAATGCGTGGGATTTCTCCAAGTCCTCTGGTTTCCTCCCAATGTCCAAAGGTGTGCAGGTTAGAGATGGATTGGCCATGCTAAATTGCCCCATAGTATGCAGGGGTGTGGAGGCGAGGTGAATGCAAGATTACAGGGATTAGGTAGGGGGCTAAGTCTGATGCCCTTTGTAAGGTCAGAGCAGACTGGATAGGCAGAATGGACTGTTTCCACACTTTAGGGGATCTGATTCTATGTCTGCACTTGCATCCCTTAAATTTCATCATTTTCTTCCTAAAGTCTTCACCTTTGGCTCAGTGTCAGTAGATATGTTTATATAAGGATTTTGTGAAATCCTTGTGCGATTTCTCTATTAATTCAGATTGTTGTGTTTGTACTGCTTTCCTAACCTTGCTGGCATGAATAATATACTGCACATTCAGTTCACAGCCCATTCTATATCAGCAAACTGTGATTAAAACAGCAACTCAAAAGCTGGATGATGCTGGCAGCCAATTACTGTTGCCAGAAACAACCCTTTGATTTCTATAGCCCCTTGAATGTGGTGAAATGTCCAAATTCCACAGCAGTGTCACTGAACATCATTTTACAGAGCTCTGGACAGGAGACAAACTTAGTCAGAGGTGGGTTTTAATGAATGCCTGAAAGTGGGGGAGGGATAGAGGTGCAGAGTAAATTTCGGAGCTTAGTGCTGAGGCATGCTGAAGGCATGGCTGTTAGTGGCTGAGTGGGGAAAGTTGCAGTTGCAGAGGAAGCCAGAAGAGCATGGGGCTTTTGGAGAAACCCCTTTTGAGACTGTGTTCCCTTTTTCAGAGACTGCATTTATCATGCTGTTTCCTGTGACAACATTGTAATAAAATGAAAATTGAACTACCTCTGCCAGAGAACAGAAAATGAATACCCTTCTGCAGCTAGCCTGCTGTGATTCATGACGCAACAGTATTCTTGCTGTGCTGATGACACAAATGTCAGTTTTTCTCTTTCCTGTCCTGTTGAAGGTGTTGATTCCTTGCTGTGATAAGTGTTCAGAGGTGCCAAGCATCTTCCACTGCCTGACTCAATAAATATAATTCATATCGCAGCATTCATGGTGAGAATTTGTCAAGGAATGGCATCATAGTTGTGCTGGATCCAATCCTCACTTGATATCTGGCAATTCACTTCCAGTAGTTAGCAGGAATCTTGAGTTAGGATAAAATTCTTCCCAAAGCCACAGTTGTGTAGCCAATTACATTTTTCCTGAAGCAGACCAGTGATGGAACCTTGAGTTTTAGCAGCTATTAACTGAATTTACTCCCTAATCTTTTTTTAGGGAATCATCCTAATTAAGCATTCTTATTTCAGTGGTTCATTTGACTGTGATTTGCACTGTTTTCACTTCTGCTCAACATAAGAGTAACAACAATTTGCGTTTATGTAGCACCTTTAATGACAAAGTGTTACCCTGGAAGTGTAACATTAAAATGTAGGGTGTAAAGTGAAAGAGGATACACACAAGGAAAATGGAAGGAATTGCAGAGCAGTGAAGGCCAGTTGTCATCTAAGATGGTAGTTACGTTGGTCTGGTTTTACAGGTGATGCGGTTTGTGCAAAGTCTGATTGTAAGTTTGAAGTTATCTCATGCAATAGAAGGTACTGTTTTGTGTTTGAAATGGATTCTCCACATCAGCATCCTTGAAGAGGCCAATACCACTCGTGTTGAGGCCATGATTATCAGAATCCATCTCCACTGCCCATATGCTGCAGGTGCCTGAGTTCCACCCCCACAGCCAATCTTCTTTGCCCATCTCTGAGCAAGACCCAGGAAGCACTTCAAAGACTCCCTGAAGGCTTCCCTTAAGAAATGTCAGTGTGTGGGAGACTTTTGTTCAGAAGAAACAGACTTAGAGGAACCTCCTGTAAGAAGGAACACAATTTTTTTTGAGAATATTTGGAGGGAAGGAATCCGAGGAAGGAATGCCCGTGATCTCAAGGCCAAAGACATACCTACCAAATGTGTGGTTGGAGATGTAGTTCCAGGGCTCATCAGAACTCACAAGCAGTGGCACGGAATTTCCTAGGTGGACAATTGTACTTATCAGCGAGCGATTGCCTATAAAGATTTATTAAGTCTGGCGCAAGACTTTACACACTACCTTTTTGAGGGAACTATCTGCCAGTAGTTCTGCTAGTTGTGTGTGAATTTTCACCCAGAGAGTGGTGAGCCGGTGGAATTCGCTACCATAGATATCAGTTCAAGCCAAAACATTGAATGTTTTCAAGAAGGAGTTAGAAATAGTTCTTGGGCTAAAGGAGTCAAAGAGGAGAAAGCAGGAACACCTACTGAGTTGAATGATCAGCCATGATTCTGTTGAATGATGCAGCAGGCCCAGAGGGTCAATTGGCCTATTCCAGCTCCTATTTTCTATTTTCTTTTGAAGTCTTACAAAGCTCTGGTGGACCATTTTGTTTATACATTAGCATTAACCCTTTAACACTTCAGCAGCCATACTGTAGGTGGGCAAGATGTCATAGTGAATGTGTGGTAAGTTCAGGGAGGATGGATCTGTATGTTTGAAGGAGACTACAGAGTTAATACAGAGTGAATGGTCAAATCTTTGAGTGTGAAATGCATAACTGAGGGATTCAGCACCAGGTGGCTGATGTTGGGGTGTTGCTACTTGATGTTAGAGGTTGAAGCAAATCATGCTTTAATGGTGTGTCATTTGAGGCTCATTTTGGAGTGCAGTATTATTCCTGAATGGGTAAACTCTGTGATTCTGCTAACAACAGTAGCTGAAGAGGATAATAAACCATCAGCAAAGCTGTGTAAGGTGCATACGGTGGGGTCAAAGATGGCATAAATTCTTCACTATTTAACTGGAGAAAATGCAACCCATCTAGGCCTAGATGGGTTGTACAAGCTGTCTTGCAGCACAGATGGAGGGAAAGACCAAGAGAGATTATTAAGCTGATCCAATTTCTGTGAATAATTTCCAAGAGGAAAGATGGAGATGAGGAAAAGGACGGAGTCAGGACATATTCTTGGTGGAACTTCAAGGCAAAGGATGGAAAGTGAAGTCCATGTTGGAAGGGTTCTGACCATAGACTGTTAGTCCAAGTGAGACCAATATCATCTTGAACTGGATTACTGACAAGAGGATAATCGTATGATTGACTGTCAGTAGTTAGAGAGAGGTAGTTAGGAGTGTGGGAGGGATAATGAAGTCTGGTCAGTATAATTTTATGATAATATTTCAATGCAATGGCAAGGGTATAAACCCAACTGGAGAGATTACAACTTGGAGTTATGAGAATGATGTGCATTTTGCTGAAATTTTCTCCTTCTGTCCCTTTGGTTTGCACTGATCAGGCTAGCAACCAGTGACTTGGTAACATCTATGGTTACCCAGTTCCAAGAGTTGCTCGATGGCATAATTCAATTCTGGTTGGCAAGAGTAGATGTTTATTGCAAAGTGTTTGGTAGTTTAGGGGAGGAGCTCAAAGGTTTTGAAGCAACATTGAGAGAAGGATGAATTTGACAAAGAGAAGCAGATTCCATAGTAGGCGTACAGTAGAAGAGGTAGCTGAACCACACCAATTTGGTTAAATACTTGCTGATAAGCCAAGTGCATTTGCATAGCTCTGCCCTGCGAGAACTCACCCGAAAGCTCTTGCAATTAATAGACAGCCGGGTGTTGGAGTCAGGGCTCAGATGGGACTTGTACACAAAATTGGATTTTGGCAAGGAGTTGTATAGGGGGTTTCCTTTACTGACTCCTGGGTCCCATCGTCCTCTCAAAGCCATGTTTTTAAGTAATTAAGGCAATAACCTCCATCTCTTTGAATACTTTGCTTAGCTGTTTGTCAAATCATCTGGATTTCCATTAAGAAGCCAAAAATCCATAGTACTCATTAATCTGTTGGCTTTATTTCCAAAGAATTCCTTCTTCAATCCAAATACAATGTCCAAATACCTACAAAAAACTCACAGCTTTTTCCAGTTAGTCCTTAACTATAAATCTGTAAACCTTACACCTGACACCATAGCAAAATAAGAAAATAAGAAATAGGAGTAGACCATTCAAGCCTGATGGTCTGGTCATGGCCAATCATGTATCTGAAGACCATAATCCTGTGTCCACATAACCCTGATGTCTTTAAAATGTTTAACATTCAAGAATGAGTTTTTTTTAATTCAGTGGCCTGACCTCAATAGTAGAGAATTTCATAGATTTGCTATCCTTTGAAGAATCTTTTCTTCATCTCAGTCCTAAATGGTCAGCCTTATATCTTGAGTTGAGAGTGTGGTGCTGGAAAAGCACAACAGGTCAGGCAGCATCCAAGGAGCAGGAGAATCAACGTTTCGGGCAAAAACCCTTCATCAGGAATTCCTGATGAAGGGCTTTTGCCTGAAATGTCGATTCTCCTGCTCAGATGCTGCCTGGCCTGCTGTGCTTTCCAAGTACCACATTCTCGACTTTAATCTCCAGCATCTGCAGTCCTCACTTTCACCTTATGTCTTGAGACTGTGTCCCCTGACTCAAGACTCTCCAACTAGAGAAAACATCTTCCCCACATTTAGCCTGTCAAACCTTGTTAGAATTGTATGTTTCAACCAGATCCCCTCTCATCCTTCTAAACTCTAGTGAGTACATTCTCATTTTGACCAATCATGTCCTCATAGAGCAGTCCTCCTATTGCTGATATTAGCCTCATGGACCCCCATTACACTCCTTCTATGATGTTATATTCTTTCTTAGGTAGTGTGACCAAAATTGTGGACAATATTCTGGGTCTAATCAAGGCCCCTGTAAAACACAGTCAGGCGGCCCTACTTCTGAACTGAAATCCTCTTGCAATGAAGACCAACATAGCATTTGCCATGTTGATCACTTGCTCTGCTTGTTGATTACTTTCATTGGTGTACCAAGAGAAACTCAGATTCCTTTGTATATTTGCACTTACCAATATATCAACATTTAAATAATACTCTTTTCTGTTTTTCACATTACAGTGTATCACTTCACTTTGAGCAACATTGTACTGCATCTGCTATCGTGTTTGCTTACTCTGTCAATCACCTAATCACATTGAAACCTCTTTACATCCTCCACACAATCTCACTCAGATTTGTGTGAGCAAACTTAGAAATGTTGCATGTTGTTCTGTCATCCAGATCATCGTGAATAGCTGGGGTCCGAGCACTGATCTTTGTGGTACCTCCTGAGGCACAACCTGCCATTTGGCAAAATATATCCATTTATTTCCACTCTCTGTTTCCTGTCTATCAACCATTAATACTCCAGTGCAGCCAAGAGACTGGGAATTGAAAAGCTCATGTGTGGTTTTTACTTGATGATGATTTGGCCATGCTAAATTGCCCATAGTGTTTAGGGATGTGTGAAGTAGGTGCACTAGTCAGGAGAAATATAGAGTAATAGGGTAGGGAAATGGGTTTGGGTGGGATACTCTTTGGAGGGTCAGTGTGGACTTGTTACGCCAAAGGACCTGTTTCTACACTGTGGGATTCTATGATTTTGATACAATTGAATAAGATTGGAGTTCAGATAACATCTAAGGCAGAACTGGGTCAGTTAGGCTCACTGTTGGTGAAAAGGTAGAGTTATCTTTGTGAATGAGTACTGGAGTGAGGTTTGAGTCCAGGGGAAATGCAGCCCCAGGAAAAGAGGGCGATTGACCAGTGCAGTCAATGAGGCAGTTCTTGAGGGAATGGCTCTTGAGGGAGGGCTTTCAAGGCCAGATTGGCAAATGTGAAAGTGTAATGAGATTCAATTAGATTAGATTAGATTACTTAGTGTGGAAACAGGCCCTTCGGCCCAACAAGTCCACACCGCCCCGCCGAAGCGCAACTCACCCATACCCCTACATTTACCCCTTACCTAACACTACGGACAATTTAGCATGGCCAATTCACCTGACCTGCACATCTTTGTGACTGTGGGAGGAAACCGGAGCACCCGGAGGAAACCCACGCAGACACGGGGAGAATGTGCAAACTCCACACAGTCAGTCGCCTGAGGCGGGAATTGAACCCAGGTCTCTGGCGCTGTGAGGCAGCAGTGCTAACCACTGTGCCACCGTGCCGCCCTATGATCCACTGTTATTCATGTCTGGAGATGTTGCTAAGAAATCCATGGTTTCTGTCTTGATTGTGTTTGCTGTTTACACACACATTTGTATGTTCGATCAGATTCTACTCCACATTAATCCAACAATTAGTTGAATCTGTATTATAGCACATGTTCTAACATGGAATAATAAAATTTGTTGATCAGAACTGTGGAAACTTGTGGTTTAATTCTCTTACCAAGCCTCCTGGATTTCTCATTTTGTCTAAAGAAATGTTAGTGTTCCCCAACCAGATCTTCATATACATTTGGCAGTCTGGTCTGAGATTGTGACCGTGAGGATATAAGAAAGCGATAACAAAATCAACAGTTTTGGAGAGAAAGGGATGTTGGAGATGAGGCAGTGATTTGCATGGAGTACAGCAATCATGTTTTTTTTGTTTGAAAAGTAAGCAATGATAGCAGTTTTATTTGAAGGGGAGGAAAATAGAGCAGAGAAAAACGGCCGCTCCAGGCAGCATGGCAATTTAATAAAAGGAAGTTGGGTGGTTGACACACAGTGATAATGGGTCAAGTTTAATGAGATATTGGGACTGGGGACATCTTGCAGTTCTTTCTAGTTGTCTTTTTTGGGAATGATTTTGTAGTATTCAGAGGTCCAAGCTTGTGTTGGAGTGATTATTAGAAGTGCAATTGTGTTATGTGATGGTGAGAGACTGGAATGGATTGGAAGAGAAATGGGTGACTGATTGGAGAAGGATGATCAAGGCTGGTGGAACAGCTTTGTGCTGGCTCCAAGTAAAACTTGGCTGAGATTTAAGATCATATCCGCGAGACCCTCATGACCTGATTTCTGAACTGCAAGAGCAAATGGGATGTTTTTGCATTCTTTTGTTATCATGGTGTTTTGGTATTCAGAATTATGTTCAAGCATTGAATGTCATTCTCTGGTATGCTATTAACTTCTTATTACTGATAGCTATCTCACCAAATCTTAGCCTGTTATTATCAACCTACATATCACAGAATCCCTACAGTGTGGAAACAAGTCATTTGACCCAACAAGTCCACACTGACCTTCTGAACAGCATCCCATGCAGACCCATCCCTCTACCCTATCCTTGGAACCCTGCATTTCCTGTGACTAATACACCTAACCTACAAATCCCTGAACATTGGACAATTTACCATGGCCATCCACTAACCTGCACATCTTTGGTCTGTGGGAGGAAACAGGAGCACCTGAAGGAAACCAATGCACACACAGCAAGAATGTGCAAACTCCGCGCAGACACCATTCAGTCAGAATCAAATCTGTGATCCTGATGCTGTGGGGAAATCCCACAGTGCTTTATAGCCAGTGAGCTGGTTGAGAAGATTACTCATTGTTTTGGCATCAGAAACATGGCAGCCAGTTTGCACACACCAAGATCTTGACCAGTGGTCTGTTATATCGGTAGCTGGTGGGTAAATATTGGCCAGAATATCAGGGAGAACTTCCCTCCTATTATTTACAATGGTGCCAGGTGACACTGAAATGGGACTAGAAACCACAGTCTTTGACTTCTACCATGGTTGACACCTGAAAATAGAGACCATATGGAACATTTTGAAATAGAAGAAAGGTGAAATAAAAGAAGAAAGAGAGTGTGTTTCTGCACTTTACTGGAACTGTAATCTGTACTAATTGCACAGATCTGCAAGGATACATTGAGTGATGTTGCCTGGTTTAGGTACAGTTGCCATTGTCCCAGAGGACCATAGGGCTGCTCTGTCATTGGACAGAGAAGATTGATAGTGGTTTAACCTGAGGGTCAACACACTTTAGGTGAAGGGCGAAGTTGAGAAGGTGAGACCTTTAATGGTAATCTCAGTTGATACGGAATTGAACCTGTACTGTTGATGTCAGCGTCATTGGGCTATGCCTCATTCCTGATTACGAGCTCATGCTCAACACGTCTCTCCTACTCCTTGGATGCTGCCTGACTGGCTGTGCTTTTCCAGCACAGTACTTTTCGATTCTGCAGTCCTCACTTTCTCCTTATGTAACCAGCTGTGCAACTCTTGGTTTAATCCAGTGCTGGAGTAATTGTACATGTCAAGTTTCTCACCTTATACAGTGGAGCAGTGTAGGATCAATGGTTTGTGGGGGTAGAGAAGAGGGGAAGTAAGGAACCAGAATGAAACTGTCACTCCACAATTCATTTTAATACTGACTCAATTGGTCTGAATGTGACTTTGAATCGAGAACATAGTGCTTGAAGCAGGGGCTACATCCTAGAATGAAGTTTGCTGTCTTCACGCTATTATCTGGTCCTTTGCTGAACCTGAAATCTTAAAGTTAAAAGTCACACAGCACCAGGTAATAGTCCAATAGGTTCATTTGGAAGCACTAGCTTTTGGAGCGCTGCTCCTTTATCAGGTAGTTGTGGAGCAGGACCATAAGATACAAACTTATAGCAAAAGTCATGCAACTGAAATGATGTACTGTAATGAGCAAACCTAGATTGCTGTTAAGCCTTTCATCTTTTAGAATGGGTTGCAAGTTCCGGTTCATTAATATGGAAATCTCAGAACTTTTTTTACGTCACTTTCCTGAGATAACTTAAGGTTTTATAAAAAAAAAAGTGACATCTCAGCTCAGACAATGCACAAAGGAGTGAGGCTAGAGACTGGTTCTATTTCCAAAGTGAAATTTATAAAATATTACATGGATTGACTGACTGCAGACTGGACACTTTTTGAGAAAAACAACGTATCTGCAAGTAAAATTCTGCAATACAAATTCACCCCATAAACATATATGTGTGTGCGCATGCATGTGAGAGAGAGTGTGAGTGTGTGCATGTGAGTGGGCCTGAGAAAGTATGTTTGCATGTGTGCATGCTTGGTAAAGTGTGTGTGATGGAGTATAGGCCTGTGAGAGTATAATCCATGTAATATTTTATAAACATATTGAACTATAACCTGGTGTTGTGTGATTTTTAACTTTGTCCACCCCAGTCCAACAGCGGCTCCTCGACATTGTGAAATTTTAAGGCAGTTTGTAAAAATGCTGGAGAAATCCTGAAGGAGCATTGGGGTTAAATCTGCCAGTTAACTGGAAATTTGGAAGACAGGTGCAAGCAGGACAGACATGCTGGGATTAGGTCTCTGTGTGACTCCCAATTAACTGCCAAAGGGGCTGGGTCAAGCTTATTTGTATGCATTATAACGGCTTTCTATGATACACAGATTGTGTGGGCAGGAATGGCTTGGAAGCATAACTTAAAACTGTAGGAAGCAAGTGTGTTTACATATGAATTCGCATTCACCTATGGCACACAGAAAAGAATACATTGAAAGGTGTACAGTTAAAGTAATGTTCACTTTGTTAGCAATTTTTTTTGAAATTTAGTAAATATGGTCACTTTTTTTCTTTTGAGAGGTAATCGTTCTCATCATGCATTTTCAATGGCTTAGATTTTTGCAATGGTAATGAGGTAAAAATTGTTGGTGAGTCATTACTCTCGAGGAACTGCTAAGAATTTCTCAGGTATTGTATACACATTTGTGGTTAAATGCTGAGCACCAGAAGATGGTATTAGTGATTCTGTGATTCTCTGGAGTGCGTGTGGTTGCCAGTCCCCAAATTTGAAATTATTGAGCTCCTGGGAAATACAACTTTCAGACTCTTGGCCTTATTGTTAAAATCCAAATAAACATTGCAGCTTGTTGACTGAAATGTAACTGCATTTTTAATGATCAACTACAGTTACAATTGCTTAACGGCCTCTCTTTGACTGCAAATGTAATTTTATGTTTGAGTATATAATTTCCTATTATCAGAAATTTCACATCCTAATTTTTAAAGAAGTTTCTGATATTTTAATTTCTACGTATGACCCAACCATTTACTTCACGATCTCTAAAATTAAAATTATCAGAAGTGAAGGGGACCAGTAATTTTACTTTCTGGTTTGTGATCTGAGAATGCTTCAATGTGAGTGGCTGGCATTACAGGAGATCCCTGCAACTTGGTGCCAGGTTCTAACTGACATTGGGAAAGGTTAAGTGTTGCACACAAGTAGCAGGATTGAGATTATTATCTTTCTATCGATAACACCTTAAATTATCTTTGAAGAAATTCTAGGATTTGCATATTAATCAATCAAAACCTGCATCTCCATTCTGACTGATTTAAAGCTTTAAGAGGCATTTTAGGTGTGTTCAATTCATTCGTATGAGTTGTACGACCCTTTAATTTTTTTGTTATAAAGTCCGCATCTAAGTTATTCCCCCGATGAGCACTTGATGAAGGAACAGTTTTCCGAAAGCTAGTGTTTTCAAATAAACCCGTTGGACTATAACCTGATTTTTGTGTGATGTTTGACCTTGTCTAACCCAGACCAACACTGATAAATCACTGTGAGCAGCTTTTTTCAAGGTCAGCAGTATGTGACATTGGGTTGGATTTTGCAGTTAGTGTCAAAGCAGTGTCTAATTTCTATCCAGTAGCAAGTTCCTAAACTCGGGTTCATAAACTACAAGTGGATTTGCTAATAATTATCTAATTTAAATAAGGCCACCTCGGCCCTCCAATTGGGATGTAATTGGTTCCATTACTTTATTTCAAAGAAGAATTCTCTTCCGTGTTTTTGGCTACAAACCATCCTCAAGCAACATCACTAGAAAGAAACAGATTATTGGTCATTATAACAATGCTGATTGTGACACTCTACTGTGTGCAAATTGCCTGTCATGTTTCCCATCATGCCAACATTGAGTGCACCTCAAAAGTAAGTCATTAAAGGACTTTTGCATATTCTGAGATCATGAAAGGTGTGACATAAATGCAAATTCTTCTACGTATTAAGTGCTGATTTACTGATCATCTATAATTGCTTTGATATTCATGGAAAGCGTGCTTTGCAGAACGAGAAAACAGCAGCTTCCGTTGATCAAATGTATGTTTATTTGTAGCAATTATGTGATGCTCTTTCTGGTGGTCAGCTGATGGGCTGCGCTACAAAGCAATTATCTGTTCATCAAAATGTTTCAGGCATGCCTCTAGTGTGAGACGATTTTGTGGCATAAGATTTTGTTTTTTTTTCATTGATCATAAGTCATGAAATGATTGCAGGTAGCACTTCAGACTACATCAGAAGGTGTCAAAAGCAGACAAAAAAATATATCTTGCAACATATAAGGTTTTTTTACAATAATTTAGTCCCCTGTTACTGCAGAAATTGCTCCTCTGCTCTTTCTTATTCCACACTGGACTGGCAAATGGTGTGCAGCAAATGGAGTAATTGGACATTTGCCCATGTGTAACATTTTACAGCAGCCCTTTCTCTGGAAATTGAATTTTAGATGTAATCTGTGTAATGTATGACAACTTATTTAAAATTGTTAGAGTAGTACTTTTCCTTATTAAGCTCTTTGACCATTACATAATATCAGAGTATTGTTACTTGGCCAAAAAATCTCAAATCTTATGCAGGGCTCTATTACTAAGCCTAGCTTATTTCAGATTAATTAATTGAATGCAAATTCTACTGCTGTGTCTTGAGTGCATTGATCCTTGGATATTTGGATTACTAGTTCAATACCACCATCCCCCAAAATGTTGTACTGTCTTCAAGGAAAATATCTCCTCCTTTCAATTTGGAGATCAAAATTGTGCAATGTATTCCAGATGAGGTCTCTCAAAACTCTGTACAATCATAGCAAGATTTCTTCCCCCTTGTACTCCAATGCCTTTTTTAATGAAGGCTAGTATGCCATTTCCCTTCATTACTGTTGTTGTAAAACCATGTTGACTTTGTCTGATTATTACATTATTTTCTACTTTTTAAAAATTCATTCATGGGATGAGGGTGTTGCTAGCTTGGCAGCACTTATTGCCCATCCCTAATTGTTAAGAGTCAACCACATTGCTGTGGGTCTATCAGAGCACTGCTCCTTCATCAGGTATCTAGTGGGGCAGAATCGTAGGACACAGAATTTTTAGTAAAAGAACAAAGTGTCATACAATTGAATTGAACAAACCCAAATTGGCGTTGAGTATTTAATCTTAGAATGGGGATGCAGGTTTAAATTGATTAATATGTAAATCCTAGAGCTGCTTTCAAATCATAATATGAGATACCATATAGGCTAGACCAGGTAAGGATGGCAGCTTACCTCCATGAAGGACGTTAGTGATCCAGATGGGTTTTTCTAACAATGAACAATGGATTCATGGTCATCATAGAACTCTTAATTCCAGATTTTTATTGAATTCAGATTCCACTGTCTACCATTTTGGGATTCAAACCCAGGTCCCCAGAACATTATCTGGTTGTCTGCATTAACAGTGCAGCGCTAATACCACTAGGCTATCGCCTCTCTTCCTAAAGACCACATTTCAACATTTTCCTGACAACTGATATCAAGTCTGTAGCTTCTCCAATTATTCCTTCCTTCCTTACTTATTTTGGAATAATGATTTCCATTTGCTAACTTACAATGCACCAGGACAGGTTTTGAATCTAGGTTGTTTTGGTAAATTCAAACCAGTGCATCCATTATCTCTGGAGCTACCTGTTTTAGGATCTGTATAATTGACTCTGTTAAGTTTAAATTCTTGTTTGAGAGTGTATCGCGTTCACACTTCATGCAGAATTGAGTTGTGTAGTGATTACATTTTCACTGAGGAGCTTTTACTGTAAGATTACCAATGTCCTTGCATCCAGAAACTTACACTGAAAAACTGGAGTGACTGGGCTTGTATACCCTTGAGTTTAGAAGACTGAGAGGAGATATGATTGAGACATATAAGATTATGAAAGGATTGGACACTCTGGAGGCAGGAAACAAGTTTCCGCTGATGGGTGAGTGCCGAACCAGAGGACACAGCTTAAAAATATGGGGTAGACCATTTAGGACAGAGATGAGGAGAAACTTCTTCACCCAGAGAGTGGTGGCTGTGTGGAATGCTCTGCCCCAGAGGGCAGTGGAGGCCCAGTCTCTGGATTCATTTAAGAAAGAGTTGGATAGAGCACTTGAGGATTGTGGAATCGAGGGTTATGGAAATAAGGCAGGAACAGGATACTGATTAAGTATGATCAGCCATGATCACATTGAATGGTGGTGCAGGCTCGAAGGGCAGAATGGCCTACTCCTGCGCCTATTGTCTATTGAAACAGAAGGGATTAATATTAGTTTGGTCAGAAAAATGATCTGATTGCATATATCTTTTTGAAATAACCAACTTGAAGACGAAATGCATGGAGAAGTTCAATTGATGTGTATATCAATTAATTTAGATGGTGAAGCATTTTAGAAATGGTATAAAGAACATACAAGTATCCTGATATGGATGTACATTCAGATCTTTGTCCCTTTGTGACAAATATTAAGAAAGAAAAAAGGTGTTACCACTTTGAAGATGTCATGCTGAAGGACGAGCATATCAAAGTCATTCGTTCTTAAAAGTTTTTTAAAAATTCAGAATGTCTTAGTACTGAGAGAAAAAAAAACACTTAGAACAGGAAATGTAAGAGTGTGTATACAAAGCTACAGAGTACGTACAATCAATTTGGCAAAAAACATCATGGCAAACAATGGATGACCTATAAGATGTTACCAGTGATGCTAGAGAAAAAAACAGTACTCCTAAGTGTGATGGAAACTGAAAAGAAAATGAGGGCCATCTGTAGTCAGAAAGGCTAAAGAGAAATGCTATAATGAGATGTGTTGGAGCTAGGAAGGCACAAATAGCGGGCACAGAAAAGATAACGATGGCAAAATATCATTTGAGAAAGGTGGAAAGGATATCTAAATGAATTGTTCAGTGTTCCAAATCAAGTGCGTTCTCAGCATACAGAGCCAAACATTGGAAAGAAATATGTTGTCATGAGTAAGGAATTATTTGAAATTGATGTGTATGGAAAGGCTCCAGGAATGGATAAAGTAACAATAGAACATCTATAAGGCCTTGAGGAAACAAAATTAGAAGTGCAAAAAGAAATTTTGGTCACACATATATATGTGTACACCACCCACACACTCACTGCCCATACACACTCACCGCGCACACACTATTTGTTAAGAAACCTGAAGCAGTGGAAAGCAATCATTTCAGAACTATAAACTTAATGAATCAAAGTGATCATAATAATAATGATGTGGAGGTGCCAGTATTGGACTGGAGTGGACAAAATTAAAAATCACACAACACTAGGTTTTAGTCCAACAGGTTTATTTGGAAGTTCAAGCTTTCCATAAGACATAGAAGTGGAAGTAAAGCCATTTGGCCCCTCGAGTCCACTCCGCCATTTAATCATGGCTGATGGGCATTTCAACTATGCTTACCCACACTCTTCCCAAAGCCCTTAATTCCTTGCGAGATCGAGAATTTATCAATCTCTGCTGTGAAGACGTTTAACGTCCCGGCCTCCACTGCACTCTGGGGCAATGAATTCTGCACTCTCTGGCTGAAGAAATGTCTCCTCATTTCCATTCTAAATTGACCCCCTCTAATTCCAAGACTATGCCCATGAGTCCTAGTCTCCCCACCTAACGGAAACAACTTCCCTTTCTAAGCCATGCATTATCTTATAAATTTCTATTAGATCTCTCCTCAACCTCCGAAACACAAATGAATGCAAACCCCGGATTCTCAGCCATTCATCATATGTTAGGCCTACCATTCCAGGGATCATCCACGTGAACCTCCGCTGGACATGTTCCAGTGCCAGTATGTCCTTCCTGAGGTGGGGGGCCCAACATTGGACTAAGTGTCCCAAATAGGGCCTAACTAGAGCTTTATAAAGTCTCATTAGCACATTGCTGCTTTTACATTCCAACCCTCTTGAGATAAATGACAACATTACATTTGCTTTTTTAATCCCAACCTGCAAGTTAAACTTCAGAGAATCCTGGACAAACACTCTCAGATCCCTTTGTACTTCAGCTTTATGAGTTTTCTCAACGCTTAGAAAGTAGTCCATGCCTGTATTTTTTTTTCCAGAGTGCAAGACCTCGCATTTACTCACGTTGAATTTCATCAGCTATTTCCTGGACCACTCTCCTAAACGGTTTAAATCTTTCAGAGTGCTGCTCCTCTGTCAGGTAGCTAGTGGGGCAGGATCATAGGACACAGAATTTATAGAGAAAGATCAAATTGTCATACAATTGATGAGATAACAATCACCGCACAACAGTCCCCAGGCAGGGGTGTTCCCTCCCAGTCAGGGAACACCTCTAAGATCCAATGCCGAATATCCCTGATCGCTGAGTCACCATCGTCCAATGAGGGCGTCAGGATTCACAACAACGCAGAGTGTCTGAGCAGAGGCTGCTAGCCAAGTTCGACATCCATGAGGATGGCCTCAACCAGAATCTTGGGTTTATGTCACACTACTGGTGATCCCACTATACTGTACACTTACACAAGCACACTCCCACTACTCTGTATGCTCACACAAGCACACATACACACACTCATGCAGACCCTCTCTCTCTCACACTCACTTTCGCACACACACAGACCCTCTCTCATGCACATGCTCTCTCTCAGACACACATACTCACACACACACACTCACTCTCTCTCACCTTCATAGGCAAATACTCTGTCCTGTTTGTGTGCACACTCTATCAAGTCTGTGTCTCTGTCACATATTTGCAGATGCATTCTATTTTGTTCAAAAAGCACACAATCTGTCAGCAGTCAATCCACGTGACATTTTATAAACTCCTACTTTGGAAGTAGAACTAGTCTGACTCAAGGTTGGGATACAGGCTCTAACCTCACACCTATAATGCAATGTCTGAGCTGAGGTGTCAACCTTTTTTTTAATAAAACCTTAAGTTATCTCATATTGTGACTTGAAAGAAGCTCTGGGATTTACATATTATTCAATTGAAACCTGCATCCCCATTCTAAGTGATTAAATACTTAACAGCAATCTAGGTTTGTTCAATTCAATTGCATCAATTGTATGAAACTTTGCTCTTTTACTTTAAATTCTGTGTCCTATGATCCTGCCTCACTAGCTACCTGATGAAGGAGCAGTGCTCTGAAGCTTGTACTTCCAAATAAACCTGTTGGACTATAGCCTGGTGTTGTGATTTTTAATCTAATCATATTATTATTATTATTATTATTATTATTATTATGAAAAGGAATAATAACACATTTGAAGTAGAAATTGGTGAAAGATGGGCTGGAGTAAATATATGAGTCAGAATATTTCACTTTAAAGCAATGTTTGGTAAATATGCAGAAGTAAACAGGAAGATTTATGTACGCTTCATAGACCAAGACAAAGTATTTAATCATGTTTGTCACCAAAGGTTTGTAGGTGTGTTGCTGAAATATGCAATTGATTGTAAAGATGTGGGTTTTATCCAGTGTCTACTTTTGGACCAAACAGTGAGCATCAGCTTGAAGATGGACAATCCATTATGTTCGAAGTGAAGAGAGGATTATGACAAGGCTGTGTAGTGTTCCTAAAATGTATACACAACAACTATTCAAAGAATTAGATAGAGTTTTAGGGAATATAGGCTTTTAGTACTCTGACACAGTGCTTGTTGCAGAATAGGAAGAGTCCCACAAAAGTGCAAGTAAAATCTAAAATTTAGAACATGAATTGAGCTAAACACTAAAAAGAAACAAACAAGAACGCCCTTTAGAAGGAATACACTTGCCAAAACTAGAGGTAAGATTGAATTAGATCGTACCACACACACAATTATATCAAGTTATGATAACAAAGGATAATAAATGCAGTGCTTAAATCAGAGGAGGACAGAGATAGCCAGAAGTGATTCTATGAAGACAAAGGATGTGCCACCTAGGGTGGTATGGTTCACCAAGGCTGGCATGCTGCAAGTCGAGCTTTGCTACTTTTGGAGTCATCAAAGATTTTTAAAAGTATCCAGAATTTCCCAAGATACCTGTTATGTTGACATAATTTGAAAAAGGACAAACCAGATTTTCTGAACTTAACAAGAATCACTATCTATTATAAATACATTGATTCCAGTCACCTGTAAACCATTATGAACCATCAGCACTTAACTCCACTAGTCAAAACTCTAACCCATTTGTAATGCAGAAAATAGCCATGTGATGACAGGGTCTGAGGTGTCTGGGTGGGTAAAAGATACTTTCCACTTGGGGACCCTGCAGCCTTCAAGACTCAATATCAAGTTCGATAATTTTTAGGCCTGAATTCCACCTTCCATGTCCTTTACCCACTCCCATAGCCCTGGTCCTGTCATTACAAGGGCTGCTTTTTGCACAGTTATGGTCCTCATAATCAGGTTTTCTGTCTTCCAGGCTTACCATTATCCTTCCCTTTGCTTGTCTTCCTCTCCCTCTGGACTCCCTCTTCCCTTATGGCTTCCTCCTTTACACCCTTTCCCATGTTCAGTGTCCATTTCACCTTTTCCTAGCTATCATCGGTTCTGAAGAAGGGTCACTGAACCTGAAACACTAATTCTGCTTTCACTTCACAGATCTTGCCAGACCTGTTGAATTTCTCTTGCAACATTTTCAGCACTGGCAGTTCTTTGTTTAATTATGTTCAATTACTACTGTACCTCAGTAATTACAGTCAAAAAGGAGAATAATATGCTGAATGTCCCAAGGGAATTAACAGTAGACTGGGGACAGAAACTACATGAAGTTAATGCAAACAAAGCAACAATAATGAGGAAATCCAAGGAACTCAAGAGTGACAAATCCTCAGGACTTGACATTTTCCATCCAAGGGTCTTAAAGGAAGGAAGGAAGGGAGCTCATTGTAGATGTCCTAACTATAATTGTTCAGAATCCCCTCGATTCAGAAGTTGTCCCTCTGAATTGGAAAATTACGTGTCATCCATGAAATAGGAAAACTAGGGATTGGAGACCAGTTAGCTTAACTCGTGTGGTGGGGAAATGTTTGAGTCTATAAATCAAAGACAAGATAACTGAACATGAATAACGTGAACATTTTGTGTTAATCATTTGGGACTGGGGGGCAGGGGGTTTGCAGCGTGGATTCATGACACCTCGGTCATGCATTTGAAAACTCATCGAATGTTTTGCAGAAGTGACTAAGGTAGAGTAACATCTATAGTACTGTCCAGATGGTCTTCCAGAAAACATTTGTCAAAGTATCACCTAAGTGCTTGTTAAGTAAGATACAAGTGGAATTGAGGGTGCATTACTAACGTGGCTGGAAAATTGTTTGAGTTCATTCATTATTCATTCATCAACAGTCCCTCACAGACGAGGATGACTCTCTTCCACTCTCGGGGTGAATCTGTGTAGGTGGCTCCACAGTCCGATATAACCCTCCTGCAGCCTCTGCTACATTTGGGGAAGGTGGTGGTCACGGGAAAGGGTGGGTGGGGCATTGCTGTGGCAGTGCCCTCCTTTCACTGTTTTCACCTGGCTTCCGATTTTTCCCGATGAGAAGTCTTGAGGTGCCCGATGCCTTTGCGGATGCTGCTCCTCCATTTTGGACAATCTTGGGGCAGTGATTCCAGGTTTCTGTGGGAATGCGGCACTTTGCCAGTGAGGCCTTGAGGGTATCACTGAAGCACCTCCTCTGTCCACTTATGGCTTGCCTGCAGTTTTGGAGCTGGGAGCAGAGCACCTATTTGGGGAGTCTTGTGTCGGTTATGCGGATGACCTCACCAGCTTATCATAGCCAATTTGAAGAATCAGTGCCTCGATGCTGGGGGTGTTGGCCTGATGTTACCACTGATGTCCTACAAGGGTCTGTGTTCAGGCCCAATTATACGTGTTATTTATAAATGACTTGGATAATGGTATAGCAAGTCATCACATCGAATTTACTGACAACACAGAATTAGGCAGCATTGTAAACAGTGTAGATGATAGATGATGATAACATTACAAAGGGACTCAGGTGAAATTGGATTTTAACGTCAGCATGTGTGAGGTCATTCATTTTGAAACAAAAATCAATAATTGGGGTACTTTCTAAATGCTGAAAATGTGTTGCTGGAAAAGCACAGCAGGTCAGGCAGCATCCAAGGAGCAGGAGAATCAACGTTTTGGGCATGAGCCTTTCTTCAGGCTCATGCCCGAAACGTCGATTCTCCTGTTCCTTGGATGCTGCCTGACCTGCTGTGCTTTTCCAGCAACACATTTTCAGCTCTGATCTCCAGCAGCTGCAGTCCTCACTTTCTCCTTGTACTTTCTAAATGGTATAAAGTTAAATCCAGAGATACTTGGTGGCTCAGTACTTTGATCTTTAGTTTTTGCATCTGTTTGTGGTATTTTAATCAAGAAAGCTAATGGAATACCAGTCCTTATATCTTGAGGATTGGATGTAGAGGTTATGTTGCAGTTATACAAAACCCTGATTAGACTCCACTTGAAATACTGAGAGAGATTTGGGCACCACACCTGAGATGAGAGTACAGCATTGGTTTACAGGAATGGAATCTAGATATCAGCGGTTAAATTATGAGGAGAGATTATACAAATTAGATCTGTTTTCTCTAGAATTTAGGCAATTAAGGGGTGTTGTGATCTACATTTTCAAGATAGTAACAGGAAAGGACAGGTAGATGAAGGTAACTATTTTCACTGCTTAAGGGTTCTAGAACTAAGAGTTAGGGTCTGAGAATTAGGGCCAGATCTTTCAGGAGAGATGTTAGGAAGCACTTGTATAGAGAAAGTGTGGTAGATATTTTGGAACAGTCTTTTACATCGATAATCAATGCAGGGTCAGTTGTTAATTTTAAACCTGGGAATTTTGTTTAAGCAAAGATATTGAGGAATATGGGCCAAAGGCAGGTATATCGAGTTAGACCACAGGTCGGTCATGATCGCATAGAAGTACAGAACAGGCTGAAGGGGATAGATGGGCCTCCTTCCTGATGAAGGGCTTATGCCCGAAACATTGATTCTCCTGCTGCTCAGATGCTGCCTGACCAGCTGTGCTTTTCCAGCACCACACCCTCAACTCTGATACTCCAGCATCTGCAGTCCTCACTTTTCCCTGAAGGGGATAAATGGCCTATTCCTGTATCTGTGTCTGTTTACAAGATCTGTTGAGATGGTTCCTGTGCTGAACAGAATGGTGCTCTTGGCCTTCCTATTCCAGATGCTTTCACCGGCTTGTAAGAGGCACAGGGTGGCTGGTTCACTTCTTGATATATCGTCTCTTGATTTATTCGCTAACCATCACAGCGAACAATAAAGGAAAAATATATTGCTTTCTTAAGACATGTAGTGGGTTTTGCTATAGAGAACAGACATTGCTCTTGTGCTGGTGAAGATATGATCACTTATCTGACTTGTTCATAGCCCCATGCTGTTCAGTCATCAGAGAATAAAGCACATCATTGTCGTCATGGATAACTGGTCACTAGTCAGAGACTGATCAGCTCCTTGTTGACAGTTAAATCTTCTTTTGTACACAACATGGCTCCAGATCAGTTGCACTTTCTCCACTGCTACTTGAACCAGCAGCTGTGTAAACAATACTCACAATGAGGATCAGGTCACTTGCTTTTAAAATCATGCAGGAACCTTTCAGCAATGGGGGGCTTTTGTGGTACAATGGTTGTGTCGTTGCCTCTGTGCCAATTGACCTAGGTTCAAGTGCCACCTGCTTCAGAGGAGATTAAATGACCTGTCTCAACAGGCCAACTAGAAAAGATTCCAATTTTACAGCAATCTTTGGTTTTAAAAACAGTTCTTTTCCCATTTCAGTCTGCAAACAAAGATACAGGAGAATAAGAAGACATGGTCTTTTCAAGTAAGCAAACTTGGAACAAGAGAAAATAGTCTCAATGCTCTAGCCTATCCACCTTCCTGTCTACCTCAATGTTGGACAGGAAGATCTTTGGATGAAAATAAGGGCCCTTTTAACATAAGTCTGAACATTCATATTTCAAAGTGCAGTCAGACAATTGTAGAGGTGGTCCTTGAAATATAAGGGGGTTTCACCATTTGGTCAGAGCTGAAGTTATTGAGATCTCTTGAAGTGGGCATGTAGATGGCAGTAGAAAGCGGAATTGACTTGTGTGTAGATGAAGGACTGATGTTGCAGATATGTGAGGATAATGCAAGATCAACGAGCAGAGCATATCCTGACATAACATTTCCTGATGGATGTAGCTACATACAGCAAAAGTAAACCCTTCCTTTCGATGTATTGTGCCATTTCTTGTTCCTAATCTTAACCCATACTGATTCTACTTCCTGATTTTTCTGTGCCAATATCCTTTCTCATCAAGGTTCTTTATAAACATGATAGTTCAGGATGAAATAAGTAACTTTATTGAATCCTAAGGAGTTTAATGCATACTATAACAATAATTCTGTCTGTCTGTCTGTCTCTCTCTCTCTCACTCTCTCTCTCGTCTTTCTCTCACTCCACTCAATCTCTCTCACTCCTCTCTCTCTCACTCCATTTTATCTCTCTCCCCACACTCTCTCTCCCTCTCTCTCACTCCATTCTGTCTCCCTCTGTCTCCATTTTCTCTCTCTCTCCAGTCTCCAATTTTTCTCTCTCTCCAATCTCTCTCTCTCACTTCTCTCTCTCACTCTATTCTGTCTCTCTCCCATTCCACACACTCTCTCACTCCATTCTCTCTCTCTCCCCACACTTTCTCTCTCACTCCACTCGCTCACTCCTCTCTCTCTCTTCACTCCATTTTTTTCTCACTCCACTCCCCTCTCACTCCTGTTCATTCCGACTCTCTTACACCTCTCTTTCTCTCTCTCTCTTTTCACTCCATTTTATCACTTTTAAACTCCATTCTCATTCCACTCTCCCTCTCACTTCATTCTCTCTCACTCCACACACTCTCTCCTCTCACTCTACTCCCTTTCTCCCTCTCTCCCTCTCTCCTACTCGCCTTCTTCCCCTCCTCCCTCTCTCCCACACTTCTCTCTCTCTCACCACTGTCTATCTCTCACTACTCCCTCTCTCTCACTCCACACTCTCCCTCCCTCTCCACTCTCTCTCTCTGTCTCTCTCTCACTCCACTCTCTCACTCCATTTTTTCTCTCTCACTCCACTTTCTCTATCTCTTTTCACTCCATTTTCTCTCTCTCTCAGTCTATTCTCTCTCTCACTCCACTCTCCCAATCACACTCTCTCACTCCACTCTCTCTCAATCCACACACTCTCTCTTCTCTCACTCCACTCCCTCTCTCCCTTCCTCCCTCTTTCCTTCTCTTCCTCTTTTCCCTCTCCTCTCTCACTTCTCTCTCTCTTTCACTCCACTCTCTCACTCCATTCTCTCTCTCCACACTTTCTCTCACTCCACTCACTCTCACTCCACTCTCTCTATCACACACACACTTCGCTCTCACTCCATTCTCTCTCTCTCTCTCTCTCTACTGTTTCTCTCACTCCACTCTCTCTCACTCCATTCTCTTTCTCCACACTCTCTCTCTCACTCCGCTCTCTCTCACTCCTCCCTCTCTCTTCACTCCATTTTCTCTCTCATTCCACTGTCTCACTCCACACTCTCTCTCCTCTCACTCCACTCCCCACCCTCTCTTCTCTCTCTCCTCTCTCTCACTCCTCTATCTCTCACTCCACATTCTCTCTCACTCGACACGCTCTCTCACAATCCATTCTCTCTCTCTCTCTCTCACTTACTCACTCACTCACTCACTCACTCACACACCCTTCTCTCTCCCGTTGCTCTTCTCCCGTTCACTCTGTCCCCACTCCAGGAATCCTCTATCCGCTCTTCCTCCCCCCTCCGGGAATCTCCCGTTCACTCTGCTCCCGCTCTGGAAATCTCCCATATGCTCTGCCCCCGCTCCAGGTATCTCCCGTTCGCTCTTCTCCCGTTCCAGGAATCTCCTGTCCACTCTTCCTTCCCGCTCCGGGAATCTCCCGTTCTCTCTGCCCCACTCTAGGAATCTCCCGTTCTCTCTGCCCCTGCTCCAGAACCTCTCATTCGCTCGGCTCCTGCTCCGGGAATCTCCCGTTCTGTCTGCTCCTGTTCTGGGAATCTCCTGTTTGCTCTTCTCCCGCTCCAGGATCTCCTGTTCGCTCTGCCCCTGGGAATCTCCCGTTTGCTCTTCTCCCGCTCCGGGAACCTCCTGTTCTCTTTGCTCCCACTCTGGGAATCTCCCATTCGCTCTGCCCCCCTGGAATCTACCGTTTGCTTTTCTCCCGCTCTGGGAATCTCCTATTCATTCTGCTCCCACTCCGGAAATCTCCCGTACGCTCTGCCCTCGCTCCGGGGATCCCCCATTGCTGTTCTCCCGTTCACTCTGTCCCCACTCCGGCAATCTCCCATCCGCTCTTCCTCCCCCCTCTGGGAATCTCCCGTTCACTCTGCTCCCGCTCTGGGAATCTCTCGTTCACTCTGCCCCTGCTCTAGGAATCTCCTGTTCGCTCTGCTCATTTGAACCTCTTTGGCTTATATATCAGAAACTAAACTGTTGCTTGGCTGCTTTAAAGTTTTGACCCCGTTATTGATTAATCTGTGACTCCTGGAACAAAATAGGACTATGCCTCCTTTTCCATCCTATTTTTTAAAACATCTGTCCTGGAATATTTATTTCCAATCAAGAGCACCCTGTAACCTTAGCTCTGTGCTAGTGAATAGATTTATACCATTTATTTCTCTTTTTGTGCCACTTGTTCTTCTATCTTGTTGGGAATGCTACTGGGACTTTAGTTATAAAGACCATGATTAGAACAATAGTGCTCCAGTTGTATGTTGACCTGTTAAGGAGTCTACCGAAGTGGGTATCTGGAGGTTTGTACTCATTATTGCTGTTTTGTCATCTCCCTCTGAATTTATCAGACTCTTTCAGTCAGAAGCTTAGCCACAACCAAAAGATCATAAAATGGCCTATGTTGGTTTGTGAAACTTTGAAAAATGTGTTGTGGATTTTGGCAATGCTTCCCATTGTGTTTTCAGTGGAGTGGCTGAGGAACAGGGTCTGTTGGGCTGCTCATCTCAACACTGAAACATCAACTCCAACTGCAAAAAGCACTGATCTGCTGAGAATTTGTTTTCTGATCGGGTATGGAGTTAGGGGTGGAGAGCAATGATTGCCGCTGTTAGCCTGCAGAATTGGTATCCTTGATAGGCTGGATGTATAGTGCCTAATGTTCCATGATCCATTTTAATTCCCGGTGTATGAGAATCGAAGCTGTTGACAGTGACACCCTGATGAGCTCGCATGGGAGTATGTGGAAGATTGATGTCACATTAGGGTAATTTTAGGATGAAGACACCCTGCAAGGTTTCTCTGGAATGAGAATGGGAATACATCTGATTTATGAAGTGTCTGAATCCTCGCTTGTATCATCAGCTGGATTCATATGCTCCAGATTAATTTTGCTTCGAGCTGATTTGTTAAACTACACTCTAGGCTGAACATGATTGTAATTAATTACAATCAGTGGGCTGTAGACTACATTACAAAGGCTTGAGGAATCCAGTTCTCATTAGTTTGATGATACCCCAGCACAGCTTCAGTTGTGAGTGATTTGGTGAGGCTGTGAGCTCATGTGCAGCAACAGAATGGTGCTGATAACAGCAATTCTACTAAGTTCACTGATGAATGAAGATTAAAAAGCTGACCATCATGAACTAATATGGTTTTGACTTATTCTGAAAGGATTAGTTGGTTTCATATAACAAGCAACGTTAGTTTTTATTCTGAGGTCTTGGTGTTGCTGGTCGGAAGATTTTATTCAATAAAATTTTATTCAAAACCGGAATGAGATGTAGTGAAGTGCATTTCTACTCAATGTTTTATGGTATCATAGGGCACTGTCAAACCTATTTGATTTCTGCTGCTTTTCTGGAATCCCTCGATATTAATATGCAGTATGCGTAGTGGTAGACAAGAGTCACTCATTTTTTGTTTTAAATATTCAGTGCCTATTTGCTTCAGTAAATGGGCCATCAATTTTCATGCCAATCTTCTCCCCATTTGGGAATTTTGACTGGATTAATTTGTGTATCTATCAAAGAGATCGACTGGTGACACGAACAGATGAACCATAAGATGTGTAACATGTTTGTATGACATTCTTCTGTCCACTCTGATAACTTGGAGTGAAATATCGCTGACATTATTTTCTAGGTTGGTTTTGGCTTCAAAGAAAGCTAGACACTATTTTACCAGAGGAAAAGGGCTGAAGTTTTTGGCAAAATGTTTCTTTTCAAGTGCGATTCATGTTGGCCCACATCGACGTTTCTCACACCATTCTCTGCTCTTCAGCTTGTTTAGTTACGGGAGTGACCTGTATGGTGTGTGGCTCATGCACATGTCTGGCAGGAGGTGGTGGTAGTGTGCACTGTTGGTTGGACTTTGCATTCTGCTGGTGCAGTATTTAAACCGCAGACCTACAGCACCTCAGGAGCTGCCCCTCCCTGTGGTCCTGCACCACTGAAACTGAGCTCATGGCCTAGAAAGGCAAGCTGTTGTTCCACTTCTCTGACAGGGCCCTCAAGTTGCTGATGGATGGGGTGGTAGAGAGAAGGGCACTGCTGCTGTCACTAGACCTAGCCATCCTGACACTGATAATGTCCTGGGTCGGTGCGATGAAATGCTCAGAAATGCAGGAACAAGCTTACTAACCACCTGCACTCTGCAGGAGCGAAGTGCCACAAATTGTTTTCTGCTATGACATGTATGCAGGAACACCACTACTCATTCTAACTCTGCTATTGCACATGCCTCTGACCATGGAGGGCAGCTCTCACTTTTGCTTGCATCATGTCCACTCAACAGCTTTCAGCCACCTCCCAAGATATTAACTCTTCTCCAGACATTTCCCACTCATTGACTAAGCGCACCTCTCCTGCCCCTGCATCACTACTAGTGCCTGTGCAATTGCCTTTCATCATACTCATGCCTTCCTTTGTCTTACTGAGGGGAGTGAGAGGGGAGGAAGCTCAGCAGAAGTTAATAAAGTTTCCAGAATAAGCAACAGGACTGAGAGCATGGGAAGGGTCAAGAATCTAACTTGGGGGACAACTGTGAGAAAGGGGGCGGCCAATGCAGGGCTGAGGGTGTTGCACTGTGGAGCATTCCACTTGGAAAGCAAAGTAAATGAACACAGATTGAAATTCAGCAGTTTATTGCAGTAGCAGTCAAGTACGTTTTACTTCAGACAAGAGGCTCTTCTCTTTAAGACCTATTAATGATTTTCAAAGAATCCCTACTGTGTGGAAGCAGGCCATTCAACCCATAAAGTTCACACAGACCCTCCGAAGAACATCCCACTCAGACCAACACCCTTGTCCTTGTAACCCTACATTTTCTAATGGCTAATCCACCTAGCCTACACATCCCTGGACACTGGGGAAATTTAGTATGGCCAATCCACCTAACCAGAGGAAGTGAGGACTGCAGATGCTGGAGAACATGTACTCGACAAAGAGGCAGGCACAGCTGGGTCCCATGCAGGTCCCATTCCTGATGAAGGGCTTATGCCAGAAACTTCGATTCTCCTGAGCCTTAGATGCTGCCTGACTTGCTATGCTTTTCCAGCAACACACTCGAATCCACTTAACCTGCGCACTTTTGGACTGTGGGAGGAACCCGCAGAACACTGAGGAAACCCATGCAGACACGGGGAGCTTGTGCAGAAACTGGGTTCCTGGTGCTGTGAGGCAGCAGTGCTAACCACTGAGCCACCATATCACCCATGCCATGTTCATCTATCATTGTAGACCATACAGCCCCTTACAGCCAGGGAAGAAGAATGGTAGTAGCAGTCTAACCCAACCACAAGCTGGTGAAAATGGGTCTTGAATAGTTAGGTGTTTGTTTCTGGCCAGTGCAGAGTCAGTGGACTGGTTGGCCTTTTTTTTGATGCTGTAGACCTCTATAACTCAGAATGGTGTGTAGAGAAATAGACAGAGACTGTGTGCAGAGATTAATTCTGATGTAACTTGCCTGAAGGGAGGCAAAAATTATTGTATTAATTTATACTGGAATCCGGTTTTACTTTCTGCTCTTAAGTGGGTATCTCATCAGATCCTTTGAGTATATGAGTGGTACTAGAATAAATATGGATTGAAACACACCCAGGACAGGAACTAAATGAAGAGATTTGAATTATTCCCTCCTGGTCAGCCTTCCACCTTGCAACTTTCATAAATTTTTATAAACAGAATAAACAATTCTGTTGATTGTATTCTGATGAAGGGTTCCTGCCCAAAACTTCAATTTTCCTGATCCTCAGATGCTGCCTGACCTGCTGTGCTTTTCCAGCACCACTTGAATCTTGACTCTGATCTCCAGCATCTGCAGTCCTCCCTTTCGCTCTGTATTCTAAACTATACCAGCGCCAATCACTGGTCATCCTGTTCTGAATGGCCACCGTTGGTTCCTGGTCAGGCAATGCCTTGATTTAAAAATTCTCCCTCAAATTCTTCCAAATTCACACCCCTTTCTCATGCTGTGACTTCCTTGAAATCTCTGTTACAGATTTGTGGTTCTCATCACTCCACCACTGGTGGCCGTCCTTTGAGCTGCCTCTGTCGAAATTTCTAGCATTCTCACTATAATCACCTCTGCTGCTCCTCTACTCCTCTCTTCTTGTGCCTTCCAGATATTCCTGAAACCTGTCTTTGACCAACTGACCGTGAGGCCACCTTTCCCACTCTATACTTGAAGGAATCTGTGCCAGGTTCTGCTCAACAATGCATTTGTGAAGTGGGATATATTACAAGTTGTTGTAAATGTTCTGGCTGAGGAACAGTACAACATAACTAGCATAAGTTGGACTTAAAAATTTGAAAGCCAATTAGAGCTGAATTCAGCTCAAAGTGACAGAAATTTAGCAGTAGGACCATTTTTAATTGACCCTTGGCAATGCCTTGTGTAAAAAATATTGTTGTAAATGTTTTACAAAAACCTCTTGACATCTATCAAATAACTGAAGTGATGTCTTTAGCGTATTGTTATAAATAAAACATACACTACATTTCATGGGAATGTATCTGCACACTAATTACAAGGCAGCAAAAGGTTCAGTTCCTTCTCAGATTTTCATGCTCAATAGGAAAAGAAGGATAAACAATTGCATTCGCAAATGAGTGACATTGACGCAAGTAGAGCCTGTGACATCAACTATGACTAGTTCATATTGCAGCAAAACTCTGTAGAATGTGTTCAGCTTGCAAAACCTCCCTTAGTGATTGGGAAGCACTGATTTTATAGCTGACTCGTTAACCTGATGTCAGCATCAAAAGGATTTTCTGTTTCTGACTCACTTTATATTGAAATATAAGATGCCAAGTTGAAAAATTTATGACAAATATTTTGAAACCAATCATTTGGTCGATTCGTAAAATCTGGAATTGAGTTTGGTGATCATCTTAGAAAAGGCTTCAGTGAAATTTCATGAATGTATGAAATCATTAAACAGCTTTTTGTTTGGAAGTGCAGGACTTTGAATCATAGATTCTCAGCAGCACAGAAGGAGGACTCTCAACCCAATGTTCCTTTCATAGCATTCTGAAAGACCTATCCAGTTAGTATTTCTCACTTGCGCTCTTCACATAACTGTGCGATTTTCCCCTCCTCACGTATTCAATTTTCTTTTCAAAGTTGCAATTTATGTCCAGCTTCCCTTCAGGCATTCCAGATCATCATATCACTCTGCCAAAAGCATAGCAGGTCAGGCAGCATCTGAGGAGCACGAGAGTTGATGTTCCAGGCTTAACCCAGGTCCTGATGAAGGGTTGTGTTTTTTTCCAACTCTGACTTCTCCAGCATCTGCAGTCCTCACTATCTCTGATATCACACTGCCAAGAAGACTTTCTTCTTCTGTCACCTTTTATCAAATTTTGGGGATATCTTTACAAACAAGAAACTTTTTTATTAATTTTTTATCCTCCAGGTTATTACTGTGTGCCCCCAGCACTCACCTTTCATTATCAGGTCAGAAGTACTGATAGTCACTGATTGCACAATGTCTCACACCATTTGTGACTTCTCAGACAGTAAAGTAGTCCTCCTCGTGCTCCTCGAGGAGATTAAGCAGTTCATCAACTTCACCAACACATTTCATCCCGACCTTTAATTCACCTGGACCATCTCTGACACCTCCCTCCCCTTCTTGGACCTCTCCATCTCCATTAATGACGACCGACTTGACACTGACCTTTTTTACAAACCCACCGACTCCCACAGCTACCTGGATTACACCTTTTCCCACCCTACCTCCTGCAAAAATGCCATCCCATATTCCCAATTCCTCTGACTACGCCGTATCTGCTCCCAGGTGGACCAGTTCCACCACAGAGCACACCAGATGGCCTCCTTCTTTAGAGATCGCAATTTCCCTTCTCATATGGTTGAAGATGCACTCCAACGCATATCATCCACATCCCGCACCTCTGCCCTCAGACCCCACCCCTCCAACCGTAACAAGGATAGAACCCCCCGGTCCTCACTTTCCACCCTACAAACCTTCGCATAAACCATATCATCCGCTGACATTTCCGCCACCTCCAAACGGACACCACCACCAGAGATCTATTTCCCTTTCTGCTTTCCGCAAAGACCATTCCCGCCGTGACTACCTGGTCAGGTCCACACTCCCCAACAAACCACCCTCCTGCTCTGGCACCCTCCCGTATTGCAAAACCTGCACCCACACCTCCTCCCTCACCTCCATCCAAGGCCCCAAAGGAGCCTTCCACATCCATCAAAGTTTCACCTGCACACCAACCAATATCATTTATTGTATCCGTTGCTCCAGATGTGGTCTCCTCTACATTGGGGAGACTGGATGCCTCCTAGCAAAGCGCTTTAGGGAACATCTCCGTGACACCCATGCCAATCAACCACACTGTCCTGTGGCCCAACATTTCAACTCTCCCTCCCACTCTGCCGAGGACATGGAGGTCCTGGGCCTCCTTCACCGCTGCTCCCTCATCACCCGATGCCTGGAGGAAAAATGCCTCATCATCTGTCTTGGAACACTTCAACCCCAGGGCATCAACGTGGACTTCACCAATTTCCTCCTTTCCCCTCCCCCCCCCCTCCCCCCCCACCTTACCCCAGTTCCAACCTTTCAGCTCAGCACTGTCCTCATGACCTGTCTTCCCTGCCAATCTCCCTTCCCACCCTCCCCTCTAACCTATCACCTCCATTCTCACCCCCATTCACCTACAGTACACTTTGCTACCTTCTCCCCAGGAACCCCCCCTCCCAACTCTGATCCATGCTTAAATGTGGCAAGTGCTGGACAATAAAAAGGCTTGGTCTATTAAGTAACGCTTGCACCACACAAGTGTCTGACAATTACTATCTCCAACAAGAGAGAATCCAGTCATTGCCCTTGGCATTCAATCATATTAACCATCACTGAATCACCCAATGTCAACATCGTGGGAGTTACCATTGTCCAAATCCCAAACTGGACCTGCCATAATAAATATAGTGACTATAAGAGCAGGTCAAAGGCTCAGAACTCTGCAGCGAATGTTCTGACTGAATGACTTTCCACGATCTACGTGGCACGTCAGGTGTGCATTGAAACCTCTTCTCTTGTCTGAATCCTCAAGCTCAACACCATTCAGGTAAGTGATATCCCATCTAACCCTTTCAACATTCACTCTTCCAACCACTGATGCACTGCATCAACTCACCAAGAGCCCTTAGACAGCATTGTCCAAACCTAAGATCTGTATTGTCTCGAAGAACAAAAACAGCAGATGCAACATAAACGTCACCACCTGCAAGCTCCCTCCAAATTCCACACAATCCCGACTGGGAACATCACACAACACCAGGACATAGTTCAGGTTTATTTGGAAGCACTAGCTTGCGGAGTGCCCCTCCTTCATCAGGTGGTTGTGGAGATTAAAATCATGCTCACACAATTTACACCCAAAGGAGTCCAGTGTCAAGGAGATGTGATACAGTAAACAATCTTAGATTAAAACTTTCATCTTTTATAATGGGATATGTTGGTTTCTCTTTGATATGTAAATCCCAGAACTTCTTTCAAATTACATTCTCAAGATAGCTAAGGTTTTTAAACATTAAGTGTGAAGTCTGTCTGTGTCCCAATGCTATGTCAGACTGACAAACCCTCTGTCTGGTTTTACAGAGATTTACGTGGATTCATGCAGTTTTTGAGCAAAATAAAATGTTATTCTGCAAAAACAAATTAACCCCATAAACTTAAATGTGTACACATAAGGGAGTGACAGATTGAGTGTGCATGTGAGTGTGTGCATATGGGTGTGAGTGCACGTGATAGTGTGTATATATAATATATATGTGTGTGTGTGTGTGTGTAAGTGTAAGCTTGGTTAAGTGTGTTTGTGAATGTGATGGGGTGTATGTGAGAGGTTGCCTGTGTTGGTGTGAGTGTGGGGGGTGTATGTATGTGTGTGCATATGTGAGAGAGCGTGTATGTGAATGTGTGTGTGTATACATTGTGCAGTGGGGGTCACAGGGACATGAACCCAATGACCCAGTTGAGGCCAATCCCATGGTACCGAACTTTCAGTAAGTTCAGTACCCATGGGAATGTCCTTAATTGGGCCCACTGCATGACACATGCACACCCACACATGCGCACACATGCACACCCTCCCACACATGCACACCCTCCCTCTCACACACACACATGCACACCCTCCCTCACACACACACACCCTCCCTCACATATACACGCACACCCTCCCTCACGCACACTCACATACCCTCCCTCACTCACACACCCTCACACGCACACCTTCCCTCACGCACGCGCACACACCCTCCCTCACACACACACACCCCTCGCACACATGCACCCCCACCTTCTCACACGCACACCCTCTCTCACACACGCACATCCTCCCTCACACATACACACCCTTCCTCTCACACACATACCCTTCCTCTCACACACACACACCCTTCCTCTCACACACACACACACCCTCACTCATACACACATACCCTCCCTCACGCGCACACACACACCCTCCCTTGCGCACACGCACACGCACACCCTCCCTTACACGCATGCACGCAAACTCTCCCTCATGCACACTGTCTCATATGCGCGCACACTCTCACATTCACACACACTCTAATCTCCACAATCACCTGATCAAAGAACAGTGCTCCAAAAGCTAGTGCTTCCAAATAAACCTGTTGGACTATAATCTGGTGTTGTGTGATTTTTTAACTTTATCCACCCCAGTCTAACACTAGCATTTCTAAGTCTCAGGGAACAATGTTGATGGTCATTTTCTGTAACTAGGTCAACATCGTGGAACTCTCTCTATAATTGCACTGTGAATCTACATCCTACAGAAGGCAGTGGTTTAAGAAGAGAGCCTATTATCACCTTCGCAACATTGATCAGGGAATTTGTCGTCAGTGCTGGCCAAGCTAATGACACTCACAACCTGCAAATGCTTTTAAAAATAATTTAACTACCTAAGTATAATACTGTACCATTAAGTATACTTATAGACCTTGGCCTGATAATGCTTTGTCGTCTTTGGATGAGCATGGAGCCCATTTGTTCCATGTATTGCAAAATGACCCGAATTGTCAATAATGATGTGAGAGGAAGGATGCAACTGCTCTCTAGCCATTTCCAATTTAACTGGGATCCTTTGAGAAGGATGTCCTAAAACAAATAAAGTAATCTGTTTCAGATTACCCTCATGAAACAACATTATTCTTAGCCAACCTTCTAATGGGGTTTGTTTAATCAGCCACCGTTTCAATGTTGATTGAGAAAAGCTGAAACATACAACAGTAATACAAGGCTTCCCCTTGCCCCTCTATATGTTAATCAAAATTTATTATATATGTCTAACTTTTCCACAAGGCTTTCTTCCTGCATTTTCATAATTGTTGAGCTCTTTCACTAAAGGC
Source organism: Chiloscyllium punctatum (assembly GCF_047496795.1). NCBI lineage: Eukaryota > Metazoa > Chordata > Chondrichthyes > Orectolobiformes > Hemiscylliidae > Chiloscyllium > Chiloscyllium punctatum. Next base: position 54,319,038 of record NC_092770.1, on the reverse strand, counting down.
GTTCTGCAATTTCCAGATGATTAATCATGCATGGAAATTGATTTGAAATGTTCAAATTGCTGGAGCTAAAATTGACCAACACAAGTCAAGTAAGAACAGGAACCAAGTGCATGGTTAAGTGTTTTATTTAGCACCATGGTAACACAATCCTGATTATCACAGTTGTGGGTAGCTGATTAATTAAAACCTTTTCTGCTGCAAAATGGCCTCCCAAGGCAGATGTTAGCAGTGATCACTCATCACACATCACTCACCATTGCATAATTACACCTCTCAAGCCACTTTAAAATAATTCCATTTATCCTCTGTGTATCCTGTACCACTCCAGATACAAAACTGCTTGCAGTTTGAAATAAACTAACCATTCCTGGTACCCAGTGTCCTGCAATTATATGAAAAGTGGTTGCTTCTCAGCAACTTGGAAGCTATCAAGGAGTGGGACTTGTCACCAGCAGCATTGTAATAACTCTGCAGGAAATTACAACCCTTAGATTGTGAGATAAAGGCTGCTCTGGGGATGTCTTGGGAACAGGAGACAGTCATTTAACACACCTCGGCCTTTACTGCCTTTCAACCAAGTCATGGTTGATCTGGATTGTAAGTCTTTTTACACATTTGGTTTGGTGACCATGCAGGAACCTTGTTCGAATCAAAAAAACACTGGTGTCCATTTTGAAATTTTTAATTGAGTTGGCCTCAATAGTTAATGCCGGCAATCTTTTCAAAAGCACTTCTGGGTTAAGTGTGCACCAATGTAATGGAAAATAAAGGAACTGCATTCAAAGAATAAAGAACAATGAAAATTTACAGCCTAGCAACAAACTCTTCGGCCCTCCAAGCCTGAGCCAGTCCAAATCTACTGTCTAAACCTGTCACCCAATTCCTAAGCATCTGTATCCCTCTGCTCCCCACCCACCCATGCATCTGTCAAATTTTTGAAGTTTAGATTTAATTGTTTTCAGCAAGCCTTCTTATCAGTCTTGATGCCAAATAGTTTGGCAGTTGCGGATGCTCCAGCAAGGTGTTCTGTCCTGATGCGGCAATGCTTATCTTTTCTCAAATAATATGACAAACTGGAAGTGGATATTGTGGTATTGAAGAATCCTACAGATATTTATTACATCTGTTAATTATGTTCAAACATAATAGGCTAAACCTTGTACTTTTCTAGCTAGATCTGAGTTGCATCGAATTTTCTGTAGGGAGGCCCACTCTAAGTGAGATATATCACTGTATCTTACCAAACCCATCTCTTTGGCACACTCATGCGGTGTGTCTCACATCTAATTCAGTCCCATCTCACCATGTGCCATTCCTGGTACAACTCACAACTCTCTAGATGCTCACTGAAAGACTGTGCCACCTTTAATAAGCTACTGTGCACCAGACCAAGCATTGGCAATTCAGGGTTGCCTCTCACTGACAGAATAATAGCACAGCAGTCATAAAGTTACCTTGGCCGTGGCTAACACACCCTCACACAATTGCTCACTCTAGTAGTTGTTTAACCACCATGGTTCACAGTTTGTCTGTTCTCTATGTGTCCCACCTCAGGATCCACTCTGAGTGCCCGATACTCTTTCCCCAATGCACGGTGGTCACCTTCATCTTGTCATTGTCCAGTAGAGGAACATTACTGACAACGAAGCACTTGGGCAAGTCCAAGCATGAGCTTTTATTGGCAGCCAACAAGAGGTATTCTGAGTGAGTTTTAAGAAGATTTGTAGCTCAGGTTGAGTTCTGGATGTAGGTTTGCTCGCTGAGCTTGAAGGTTTATTTCCACATGTTTCATCACCAAACTAGGTTTGATCTTCCGTGGGCCTCCAGGCGAAGCACTGCTGTGGTGATGTCATGTCCTGTTATTTGGATGGGTATATGAATAGGAAGAATTTGGAAGGATATGGGCCGTGTGCTGGCAGGTTGGGTTGGGATATCTGGTCGGCATGGACGGTTTGGACTGAAGGGTCTGTTTCCATGCTGTACCTCTCTATGACTCTATAAAGCCAAACATATAAACAGAAAGCGGGAATCATTAGCAGTGCTTCGCCCGGAGGCCCACTGAAGATGTTACCTAGTAAAGGTGACGAAACATCTGGAATAGACCTTCCAGCTCAGTGAGCAAACCTCCATCCAGAGGTATTCTGACACATAATCATGAAACATAACACAGGAGTTGCCAAGTGGACATAGGCACTACAGCATACACTAATGTTGAAGAGGTGATATCATAACAGGGCTGGTGTTAAGTTTTTTTTTGTCTAATTCTGAGTTGCATGGGTTTCTCACTGAGAGTTCTAGCGGGTTTCTGTGATTTGTCTTACCAAATGTGCTTTGTTAATTTCCACCCGTGCTCCTGTAACATCTCTCATGTTTCATTTACATTAAAACATAGGAGAAAGGAGCAGGAGGAGGCCATCTGGCCCGTCGAGCCTACTCCACCATTCAGTCAGATCATGGCTGATCTTTTTGTGGCCTCAGCTCCATTTACCCATGCTCTTACATGTCCCTTAATTCCTGTACTGTTCAGAAATGTAGTTCTGCCTTAAAAATATTCAACGAGGTAGCCTCAACTGCTTCACTGGGCAGACAATTGCACGAATCCCTTTGGATGAAGAAGTTTGTTCTTAACTCAATCCTAAATCTGCTCCCCCTTATTATGTCCCCTATTTCTAGTTTCACCTCCCTGCTTCTATCTTATTGATTACCTTCATAATTTTTGTATGTTTCTTTAAGATCCTCACTCATTCTTCTCAATTCCAATCGGTACAGTCCCAGTTAAGAAGTTTGTTCTTAACTCAATCTCTCCTCATAAGCCAACCCTCGCAACTCTGGAATCCATGACGTTTAGGTGCCGGTGTTGGACTGGGGTGGACAAATTTAAATTCACACTGTGGAATCAACCTAGGCCTCACCAGCACCCTTACAGCTGCAACATAACCTCCCCATTTTTGAACCCCCCTCCCTCTAGCAACAAAGGACAATATTCCATTTGCCTTCTTAATTACCCGCTGCACCTGCAAACCAACTTGAAGCTCCATTCTTGAACTTGAATCTGTAATCTCAGTTGACACTTCAGTCTAATGCGGAAGATCTCCTCTCGTGTTGAAAAGTCCTGTCTTTCACTTGTAAAACTGAGACCTTTTGATTGTTGAACTGGATCCCAAAGCTCCAATTGCAAGATACAATATGAAGCAGGGATTCCTCCTCATGCCTTGCACAAATCGGTTTCCTTGCTAAACAAACAACAAACACATCTCCTTTTGAGATCTGCATGCAAGTTAGTTAACCTGGATGGTATTGATTATAATTTTATTTCCTGGTCATGACGTATTTTGGGTTGACTTGAGGATATGGTAATGTCCTTTTTTAAGTGGATGTATTTTCAAATAATTTCTTCCACTGCAACCTGGTGACAAATTAAGAGCATTTTTTCAACATGGATTTTCACTAAATTCACTCATTTATGATATTTTTGCACATTGAAAATCTAATCAAAGTGGGTTTTATAGTTAGTAAATATTTTGGATCAAACTACAAAGGCCCTTTTCTTATTAAACTTTGATTTCTGCCCCATTTTACCATGTGCTATTGCTGGAGTAAGTCACCACTCTGTGGATATCCTGGAATTTACTGGTATCCCTTGTGCACTCAGAGAAGCACAGTCAGTCCAGTGTTGCCCTATATGTTAGTAACGTTTGCGCCAGACATGGCAAACAAGGCAGTCAGTGCCCTGCTTTGCAGGCATGGTCCCAGAGGTCCTGCTAGGTGGGGTGTTGCCGATGCAGACGTCCTCCTCCCGAGGGCCATCAGTCAAGGCCACAACAGGAGACCGTGCCAGCCTGGATAATGGTTGTCATCTGTGTTGTGGTCTCAGCCACCTGGAGGAACTGGGGGACGAAGGCACATGTCCTTCACCACTCTGCCAGGGTAAGTACCATCATCCTCTCTCTCTGCTACCTTACACTCAGTCACTGCTATTATACTCACCTCCTTCCAAGGCTCATGTTCGACCACTCTCACTGCTACTGCAACATCTTCCCCACTGACTGTCAACCCCAACACCACTAACTCTGCATGCCCTCTGTGCTGCCTACTCACTCATTCAGGTCACCTCTCCACGTGAAGAAGCAGTAATAGTTCTGCCATTGCATTGATTTTCTCGAATACCTGAGCATCTATTAATCCAGGAGGAAAACAGTAGCCAGTAGGGTGGGAAGAATCATTCAGCTCCTCACCCCTTGTACGAAAAGGAGCCTGACTCTCGAGCTGGGCCTGGATTTATTGTGCAAGGAATCCCTGAGTAAAGACAATTTCCCTTGATTGCACTGATAACTATGGCATGATTCCTGGATTTGTGTATGTTCTAAACAGCACAGCAGGACAGCAGTACTGTGAGCCTGCTCCCTCTGACTGAGGAGCTAGTGTATATATTAAAAAAGAGTAGTGCGAGGCAGAGATGTTGAGCGTCTCCAGGTAAGGTGAAGTGAGTGAATGCTACGGCAGTAAACATCAAGGCCAGAGCTGCAACCTGATCAAGTCCATGAGCATACCCCAGAGTACACAGTGTCCTTGCAACAGTGCCACAATGATAGTTGCTGGTGCAGCATTGAAGTGCATAGGCACCCTGTATGTGGATCAGACAGGTGCCTTGAGGGTATTTCAGAGGCTGGCGCATGTCAGATATATTTGGACATGTGGTCAGTATCTATGGAGACGTTGGTGCCCAGTTTCCAATATGGAAGTCACTTGGAGCAAATGGAGTTGAATCCGTTAGGTACTGACTCCGGTTTCCTTGTTGGGTTTTCCTGATGGTTGAGCTTGTTTAGTCAGACAGGAGTCTGAATATTAATGAGGTGTTTAACAAGCAATAATCCCTCCCTAATTGGCAACACGCAGCTGCTGCAAAGCTGTCTGTGAAAAGCATACAAACTGCCACCAGGTACTTCCGCCATTGAGATGGACCTTGCTACATCTATAATCTGAGTCTGCCACACACTTCAGCATAGTTCATGTCCCTTAAACCAATATAAGATTCTATATTGACCTATATTATGCCCAAAACGTTGACTTCGCCACCTCCTGATTGCTGCCTGGCTTGCTGTGTTCTTCCACCTTCCTGCTTGTCTACCTTAGGTGTTGTCTCCCCTGGGTTAAGAAACAACTTTGATGAAATTATTGCTGTTTTCAATTTGTTGGGGATGTCTAAGGTAAGATTCAGATCATGGAAGGTGCTAAGCAAGAAGCACTGTTGATATGATTGCTCCATTTGCGCTGGAGGACATCTACAGGCCCTGCCAACACACCAGTTAATCCTAACCATACTGCAGTGATAAAGACATGTTCCAGAACCCATTTGCTCATTAAACCAAGCTGTTTCAATGCAGGTCCAGTGCTGAAATTTACCCAATCATGTGGAAAATTGACTGTTATGCCCTTTCACCAAAGAACAGGACCGATCCAAACGTTCCATATGCCACCCTATGAGCTGATTCTCAATCATCACCATAATGGCAGAGTTACTATCAATGCTGTCAAAATGATATGTCCTCACTGATCTCCAGTCAGAACAACTCCACTCCTTACCCTCAAAGACTTCATGGAAACATGCATCTGTGATGAATTCCAGAACTGAAGTGAGAGCAATCGGCCTTAACACCATAGCAGCTCAGTCTGGTATTACAAATCCCAAGTAAAGCCAGTGAGAATTAGGGAAATATTTTGCAGGAGTCAACACAAGGACAGGTGGTTACAATGGTTAAAAGCCAATCATTTCAACTACTGAACATTGTTGGATGAAGGTTCTCATCCAAGGCAAACCCCTCAAGTTATTTTTTAATGATCTTTTCTCCATTGTGGTCACAGAATTATAGACATATACATACAGGAGGAGGTCATGTGGCCCTCAAATCAGCACTGACTGTTTGAAGGAGCAGTTCAATTTCACCCTATAAAAACCAGAAGAACTGCAGATAGTGTAAATCTCAGCAGGTGTGGCAGCATCTATGGAGAGAAATGAGAGTTAACATTTCCAGTCAAGTGACCCTTCCTCCAAAGCGGTTCTAATGATGAAACAATCCAGGTTTGCATGCAACAAAACTCGCTTCACATGCAGACTTGGGCTGACAAATGGGAAATAATATTTGTACTGCATGAGGGCCAATGAATAGCCATCACCAACAAGACAGTCTCATCACCACTCCTCAATAGTTGATGGCATTGCTGTCACCAAATATTTCACCTTTGGTATAACAATTGACCATCAATTCAACTGGGCCAGTAACAGAATAACTGTTGCCGCAAGAGCCGATCAGACATTCCGTGTTCAGGATAAGGGCAGGGACAGAAATTACAGGCTTCAGTTCTCCTCCTGAGCTCTGGACCTGAGCATTGCAGGTCCCTAGAGTTCTGAGCTGTGGTTATTGAGCCCTGTTGTACTCTCGCCATTATAGAGTCTGATTCTGAGTCATTATCTGATTCCTCAAAGAATTTTTGTCAACTACAAAGTAAATTTTTAATGTGTACAATGGAATAGTGACTTCTTGCTTGGAAGGGTCTAACTGCAACAGCACTCAAAGCTCAATGTCATCCAGGAAAATGCAGCCTACTCGATTAGCACCTCTTCCACCATTAGAAACAGTGAGCTCTCTACCATGATGACAGTATATATCATCCACAAGATGCCATGCAGCAATCAACCAAGGTTTTCTCTACCACCTAGAAGAGTAAATTAAGGAATGGCAATATCACGATCACTAAGTCACACACAGCATTCTACTTTGGGCAGGGTCTCCCCATTCCTTCATTGTTGGGCCAAAATCCTGGAACTCCTTTAGATATTCGTTGGCTCATTTCCTGTGGCGAAAGTCCTATCATCTCGGGCATCTTTTAGATGGAGAATAAGTGCAGAAAATGCCAATCCTCAGATATTTCAAAAATGAATGAACAGCATTTAGTCGAGATAAACTTCTTTGAAGAAGAGTCTCACTGGACTTGAAATGCTAACTTTGTTTCTCTGCAGATGCTGCCATGCTGATTGAGTGTCTTCAGCATTCTCTGTGCCTGTGATAATTCAGTTTGTCTGGGTGGGATAAGAAATTCCTTTTAACTCATGTACATAATGTGAACTGTTTGTTTGTGGGCCCATTGTAGGGCAGCAAATAATATTTGGCATTATTTTTGCTCCACAAGAGTTTGTTTTCCTCTTCCTTGGTGGTGAAGACAGTTATCCTTCTTTATTAGACTCTTTGATCTGATTTTTGAGTGCGTTCTTTTGAAATATTTAGTAGGGATTCAATTGTATTGTTGGCTTCATGTAGATGTAAATGTTCTCAGTTCAATTCAGAGGTTCATGAGAAACCTACAAGAGAAAAATAATCCTCTGGTGGTGATTGTTAAGGCTGAGAATTCAAGTTCAGTAACAAAGCAGTATTGAAGGAAAGCTATGTAAAGAATACTGTTGATAGCTGTAGCATCCCCAGTTGTATAGGTATTATTGCTGTATTCTCAAGCTGTTTTAACCACTTGCTTTTAAAAGCTTCCTGCTTTTCTTCTGTTTAGTTGCCAATTGCTATCAATAGGGTTTTGCTCAAAGAATGGAACAAGTTACTTAGCTCGCATTTCAACATTAAGAATGAGCATTCAGTTAATCAGTTAAACTGTAATTATCTCTAATGGCATTGTTCCCATGTTAACTTAGTGGATTTTGAGTGATTTGTATAATAGACTTCTATGCCCTGACCGTTTCCTTCCTCATTTCATTTATTCACCCATGAGAAATCACAGCTTTGCTTAAGTGTGTTGTAGTATGTAAACATCTATGATTATCTCTGGTATTGCCTCTTAGATTTTGTGAAGACCACATAATAGAGCTATAGAGATGTACGGCACGGAAACGAACGCCTTCATCCAACTTGTCCATGTCAACCAGATATCCTATGTAAATCTGGCCCATATCCCTCTAAATTCTTCCGATTGAAGTACCCATCCCAATGCCTTTTTAAATGTTGTAATTGTACCAGCCTCCACCACTTCCTCTGGCAACTCATTACATACACACACCACCCTCTGTGTGAAAATAATTGCCCCTTAGGTTCCTTTGATATGTTTTCCCTCTTACCTTAAACCTATGCTCTCTAGGTCTGGTCTCCCCCACCCCAGGAAAAAGACCTTGTTGGCACGGTGGCTCAGTGGTTAGCACTGCTGCCTCACAGCACCAGGGTCCCAGGTTTGAATCCAGCCTCAGGTGACTGTCTGTGTGGAGTTTGCACATTCTCCTTGTGTCTGTGTGGGTTTGCTCCGGTTTCCTCCCACAGTCCAAAGATGTGCAGGTCAGATGAATTAGCCATGCTAAACTGCCCATAGCAGGAGGTGCATCATTCAGAGGGAAATGGTCTTCACAGGGTCGGTGTGGACTAGTTGGGCTTAAGGGCCTGTTTCCACACTGTACGGTATCTAATCTAATCTAATCTATTTATCCTGTGCATGCCCTTCATGATGTTATAAACCTCTGTGATGCTCCAGGGAAAGCCACTCCAGCTTATTCAGCCTCTCTCTATAGCTCAAACCCTCCAATCCTGGCAACATCCTTGTAAATGTTTTCTGAACCCTTCCTAGTTTTGCAACATCCTTCCTACAAGAGGGTGACTGGAATTGCACACAGTATTCCAAAAGTGGCCTAACTAATGTCCTGTATAACCGCAACATGACCTCCCATCTCCTGTACACTGAATAAACTGACTAATAGACTTCATATCTTCCAGAGATTGTGTATTCATGTGTGATTACCATATGATATCAGATGAACCACAATTCATTTTGATATAGAAAGTATTTCTGCCATGTGACCTGTGTACCGTTACTTTATCAAGACTTGCATTCCTTGCATGTAGCTGGAGGTTGCTGACACTGAAACCTCTTTAAAAGTCTTGCTGTTTTGAGCATCAAAAGATAAAAACCCAATTAGTATTGCTTAGTTACCAAAAAACACTTGGAATGGTTCACCACGGTAGCCAACCCTTTGCCACATATGACTTTTTTTTTGGAAACAGCACATGTATATTTTAAATGCATTCTTCACAGATTATCTTGCCTTGAAAAGGCCCATCTTTTTACACCTGTCACTTTATTTTAGTCATTTTCCACATTGTTATATACTGCTTCAGGCTTTCACTTCCTGTAAGGAACTTTAACTATCTTCTTCACTTAACCCAGTCAGCCCAATCAGAAACTAATGCATTGTAATCAATTTTTTCAGATATCTGTCCTTTGTGCATTTGCTGAGAATGGTCCCTCAATTTGTGTTCTCCATTCCCCAAGAAAAGATTGCTAGGTACACATCAGTTTGCCGATGTGGAAAGTTGCCCTGAAATGTCCTGTCCACAAGAAGCAGGACAAATGTACCCAGGCAACCCAATCTACAGGAGAAAGTGAGGACTGCAGATGCTGGAGATCAGAGCTGAAAATGTGTTGCTGGAAAAGCGCAGCAGGTCAGGCAGCATCCAAGGAGCAGGAGAATCGACGTCTCGACCCCATTCCTGAAGAAGGGCTTATGCCCGAAACGTCGATTCTCCTGCTCCTTGGATGCTGCCTGACCTGCTGCACTTTTCCAGCAACACGTTTTCAACCCAGTCTACTCTCTATCATCAGCAAGGTGACAAAAGGCATTGTCAATAGTGTTATAAAAGGAGTACATAATAAACAGTATTTGCTGTTGATGCTCAGTTTGGGTTCTTCCAGGGCCATTCAGCTCCTGATCTCACTACAGCTTCTGTGCTTCATAAAAGCAGAACTGGGAGGCCAGTTAATTATTTGCAGCATTCAGTACCATTTGCAATCCTCAGATTCTGAAGCAGTTCATATCCAAATGCAGCAAGATCTGGACAACAGGCTGAGGTAGATAAGTGGCAAGTAACATTCATGCCACACTTGTGCCGAGCAGGGATTATCTCCAACAAGAGAAAATCTAATTGTCATTACTAAACATTCAATGCCTTTACCACTGTGGAAATCCCACTATCAAAATCCTTTGGGTTACCATTGACCAGAAACTTACTTAAACTAACCATATGAATATGATGGTCATAACAGCAAGATAGAGATGGGAATTCTGTGGCAAGTAACTCACCTCCTGACATCCCAAAGCTTGTCCACCATCGACAAGGCCCAAGTCAGGAGTATGATGGGATATTTATCACTTGCTTGGACAGGTGCAGCTCCAACAACATTCGAGAGACTCGACCCCATGCATAACAAGGCAACCTGCATGATTGGAGCCTCATCTATCAGCTTGAGAATTCACTCCCTTCACCACAAACACGGTGGCAACAGTGTGCACCATTTACCAGTGCAACGATTCACTTTCCAAAACAATGATATCATCTTAAAGGACAAAGGCCACAGATACATGGGACCCCACCTCCTGCAAGATCCTTCCAAGAGTCTCACTATCTTGAATTGAAACTATATTGCTATGCCTACACTATCATGGAACCACACCCCACCACTACCTTTCACAGACCCCATTGCCCAACAGTGCTATGGATGCCTGTACACCACAAGAACTGCAGTAGTCCAAGAAGGTAATTCATCATCACTGTCTCCAGGTCAATTAAGGATGGGCAATAAATGTGCCACCTTCATACTGACACCTAGATCCATTTGGAAAAAATAAATAAAATTCAGAATTGAAATTGCTTAAAATCTATTTTGTGATGATTGACAATGTACAGTCTTATTTACCTGCTTCATCAGTGCTTTGGTAATTACTGACAGTCTAATTAGAGTCAAGGAAGAGTCTTATTGATGCTGGTAGTCCATAAGGTTTTAAGGCTGAACATGCACTGTTAGTTGTTGTCCTGTGGCTCAGGGCACTGTTGTTCCCAACAGAGCTCTTATGACAGGAACTGAATTGCAGCTGCTGCATGCTGAAGGGAATATTGGAAACAACCATTCCAAATCAGCTTGTCTGTCACACTTAACATCAAGCAGTGGTTGAATTTTAGCTGATGTTAGAAAGCGACAGTTGACATTTTGTACTTGCAGCATTGTCACTGTGGTTATTAAGCTTGTTGGCTAAGGTTTAAAAAAAAAATCCTGGTCCAGGTGTGCTTTCCTGTGTTAACCCACTGCCTTCTGTTTGATTTGATGAGCATCATCTCTTAGCCATACAGCACGTGTGACGTAATCTTTTCTTAATTGGCTCACATAGAGTCATAGAGATGTACAACACGGAAAGAGGCACTTCGATCCAACTCGTCCATGCCGACCATATCCTAAGTTAATCTAGTCTCACCTGCCAGCACCTGGCTCATACCCCTCCAAAACCCTCTCATTCATATACCCATCCAAATGTCTTTTTATTGTTGTAATTTTACTAGCCTCTACCATTTCCCCTGGCATCATTCCATACATGCAACCACCCTCTGCATGAAAAAATTGCCCCTTAGAGTTCTTTTATATCTTTCCCCTCTCATCCTAAACCTGTGCCATATAGTTCTGGGCTTCCCCACCTCAGGGAAAAGACCTTGTATGTTTACCCTATCTGTGCCCCTCATGATTTTACAAACCTCTATAAGGTCACCCCTCAGCCTCCAACGCTCCAGGGAAAACAGCCCCAGCCTCTTCCTCCTCTCCATATAGCTGGCATAATCCTTGTAAATGTTTTCTGAACCCTTTCAAGTTTCACAATATCCTTCCTATAGGAGAGAGACCAGAATTTGCATGACTATTTGCATTTGTGTTCATTCAGCGTTCTGAAATTCCACATTATACATGTTCAAATCTTAGCACGAGTGAGCATGCAGGAGGATTGGTTGATTTAACACATTGCTGGAAAAGTCAGGAGTGAGAGCATCCAATTGTTGAGGGATTTTGACCAGTTCAGGAGACGGTAGGCCTGTTACAAGCAAGACAGGTTACATCTTAACAGGACTGAGACAGGTATCTTCGCTGTTGTTATCAGCTTTGGTTTAACCTAGCTCCTCTGGGGATGATTATAACCCAATTCAGAAGGGAATTAAGCTGGTAACAGGAAGTAGAAAAAAACTGTAAGGGATCTAGAAGACAGAAAATATAAAGCTGTGCATCAAGGATGCCGAGAATGCAGACTGTTGTCAAGAAAGAAAGTTAAGCGTGTCCAATCTGAATGCACTCGGCATTTATAGCAAGGTTAGATGATCTAAAGGCACAATTCGAGTTCAATAGGTATAGTATAATAGCAGAGACGTGGCTGCATGGTGACCAGGACTAGGGACTGAATTAGTAAGAGAAAACCTTAGATTGGAAGAACAATGAATAGGATTTGTTTAGGTATAATTCAAAAACAATAACATAGAACAGACATTGGAGTTTCTGGACCACCAGATCATAGTATTAGTGTGGAGCATGAAATGAGAAAAGCATATAGGATGAGCAAACCATGATCATAGGCAGTTTCAATCTGTGTATAGACTGGGTAAACTAACTGAGCACTTTATCTGTGGAGGATAAGTTTCTGAGTTGAGAGTGTGGTGCTTGAAAAGCACAGCGGGTCAGGCAGCATTGGAGGAACAGGAGGATCAACATTTCAGGCATGAGCCCCTCATCAGGAATGAGAAGTTTCTGGATGACTTGAGCAGCATACTGAAGATCGGACTAGTGTATAGACTATTTTGTATTTGGAATTATGTAATGATAAAGGGCTAATTAATGATCCTGTTGCAAAAGAACCTTTAGTAGTGAGTAACTATGGCATGATAGTAATTTGCATTATGTTCGAAAATGAGGTTCATTTTCTGAAGCAACAGCATGAATTAAGGATTAACTAACAGACAGAAAATGAAATCAGAATAAATGTGCCTTTCTCACATTTGCAGACTGAGACTAGTTGGGTACCTCAAAGATTTGGTTGGGGGCTCCAGCTGTTTGCAATGTATATCAATGATATGGCAGTAGGGAACCAAAAATGATATCTAAAAATTTGCAGATGATGCAAAGCTTAATGGGAATACCTGTTGTGGGTAAGAGTAAAATGTTTTCAGGAGGATTTGGACAGGCTTAATGATTGGCAGATGGAATGGAATGTGGGAAAATCTGCCATTATCCACTATGATAGGAACAGTAAGTATTCAGAGTATTTCTTAAATGGTGAGAGTTTGGAAAGTGTCCATATGCAAAGGGACCTTGATATCCTTGTTGATAAGTCACTAGAAGCATTAATGGAATGGTTAGACTTTATCAGAAGAAGATTTGAGTATAGATGTGGTGAGGCCTTGCATCAATTGAATAGGAGTCGAAAAGTGTGATTCTGGAAAAGCACAACAGTTCAAGCCAAATCTAAGGAGCATTTTGGGCAGAGCCTTTCATCAGGAATGTCTGATGAATGTATCCTGGTTGACACATGAACATCAACTAGCCAAAAGAAGACATGATCCACTCTCACTAATATCCTTGCATACAGATGAGGAAGGAAACCGCTTTGAGTAGAACACATCCATCCTAGGACAACAGAGGCTCACTGATGATGTTACCTAATATGGTACTGAAACATCTGAAAACGAACCTTCCAACTCAGCAAGCAAACTTACATCCAGTGTTGCTACTCTTTGTAATCTCTACCACAGAAAACTGTGGAAACTCAGTCTTTGAGTATATTTAAAGTAAATATTGATAAATGTTTGATTACAGATAGTGTAGGGGAAAGGCAATGGTTGATAAGTAATGATCATATTAAATGCAGAAGAAGCTAAATTGACTAACATACCTACCTCTGCTTCTATGATGCATCTATTCCCCAACACCATCACTTCATAAGTAATCAAAATCCAGTGAAATTTTGTTTACCTGTCCAGTCTGCCGGTTAGTTTTAACTGCTTCTCATTTAGTCATAGAGTAATAGAGATATACAGCACGGAAACAGACCTTTTTGTCCTATGAGCTCTGAAACCCTTTTCCTTCAAAACTCACACAACTGTGTTCTTTGAATTTCTCAGCTTTGAATAATCAGTGATTTCCAACCAAGCAGCCCTGGGCTGGAAGTTTCACAAACCGCTCTCTTTCACTGAGGAGATTTCTTTCCTCGCTGTTCTGAACAATCTCCTCTTTTTGGAGAGGACTTGCATCTCAACCAGGTTCCCTTTGAACTGAACCAAAATCTTTTGAGCTAAATTTTTAAAACTTCTCATCCTAAAACCAATGGCTTAATGTTTTTTTTCCTCTCCTGCTGTTAACCTGCACAGTATAAACAAGCTTCCATTAACACTCCAGGGGTCCTTGCCGTCACCTGCTCTCTGATACATGCTCATTTAAAATAATAGTTCAGTTTAAACCCTTCACAAAAATAGACCAGCACTTATGTCACTAATTTAAGATACAAACCGTTAAAGTTGTAATTATATATAGATCACGCACACTTCATCAAATTCCCCCTTCCTCCCTCTGTTCTGTTATCAAAATTTTTAAAAAATTAATGTGAAGGTAGCTGGGAATATTGACTACCTTTTTCTCTTACCCTCCAGCGCAAAAGACTATTTAGGTATGACTCGTACAATTCACTCAATTGGTTTCAAATCAACTTCAGTTTAGTAATACGCAGGTCTCGGGCAAACCATAGATGTTTGGGAGTTGAGGGGCTTATCGGCCAATCTGTCAATAGCTGTTCATTAATTCAATGTTTTGAAAGCTGCATTTGGTCGTCTTAAAGTAAACAATTCCAAATCCCCATCATCCTCCTGTGGAGCACCAGAATTACCACTCGGTCCAGAAATCCTTAGGCACGTTGAACTTTCATTGGCCTTTATCAACAGCATAATAGAACATCCAAAGAACTGAAAGTTATTATTCAAAGTAGTTGTCACTGAATTTAATATCAAGCAGTTTGAAATTATTTCTTCCAGATTTATGGTTATGTATACAAAGGTTATGTTGCAAAATTAATGAAAATGAGTCACTGTATTTAAAGGTAACTTTTAAGTATGGTTAAAGTTTAATGAATTGGAGTAATTCTTCTGAAAAACACTTATGAAAAACAATTGCCAAATAGGCTGGAGCATTTTCATAGAGCAATTATACCTACTACCTTCTCGCCATAACGACAGGCATTTAACTTAGTAACATCCCACCCTGTTTCCAGTAAGGACTTTGAGACAGATCCACGTGAGATATTGGGACATGTGGTCAAAGAGTTACATTTTAGGGAGCATCTCAAGGGAGAAGAATAAGGTAGAGAAGCATTTGGCCAAGAGTTGAAGGAATGCCGCAAATAGTAAGGAGAAGGAAGTCAAGCATGCACTAGAATCCAGAATGGAAATAATAATGTCTTGAATTTACACAGTACTTTTTAATGTTCTAAAACATGCCATTGTTCATCACACAGATGTGATGAAAAATTATTAGCTGTGTCACAACACTCAGGGAGCACTTGCCAACTGGATATAAGAAAAATAAACAAGTTGGCTTGACACAGACTAACAAAGTTTAAAATAACACATTTTCTAGTCTGTGCAGTCCATAAACAATTACAGGTTCTTCTATGTTGTCTGTAAATCATGTATCAGTGGTTATCCTTGTAAAGCCTACTTCTGACAATGTAGTGAATGATGCAGTAAATTTAGTTTAATCAGGGCACGAAAGGATGTTGAGTAAATTCTCAGCTTCAAATATGGAAAATTGATTTGTAATATTTAGTTTAAAGACAATTTATGGGAAGAAAACAATTGAAGCCATTTCTCTCAAATATTAAAGGAGAACAATAATGTGGGTCTTGAAACCATGAATCTGGGAATAGGAGCTCCATTATCTACCAAGTGTGTTCCCCTGATTGTGCCATAGCACCTTAATAGCTAGGTTTAGCTTAAGGAGGCTGCACTCTCTGAGTCTCATTCAGATTGAGATCCTACTATGGATTGAGAACAGAAGTAAATTTTGTTGCTGGCAAATTGTGTTTTCTTTTCTTATGTATTTCTACAGGCAATTTTTGCTGGCCCAGATTTTTTGTGCTGTCCAGAAAGATATGAGGAACAGTTAAACACACGTTGACAGCCACAATGTGGATTAGATATACAGGCAGCACTGTTCCTGTCAAGAGGCTAGAATAGGAGGAATGAAGACATATTAAGTGGTACTTGGGCTTGAGGATTGGGCCAAGAATGAGAAGGGGGAGCCCATGGAGAGCTTTTGGAACAAAGACAAAAAAGTGGAATTAAGGTATTCTTTAATCTGCAGCTCCCATTTAAGTAATTTGTAACTTGTTCTATAGTCACTGAACATGTGAAAGGAGCTTTGTCATGATGATATGAGATCACACTGAACTGAAACCTGGATCTAAAGGACTCTGGATGAGATGTCCTGTCTCAACACCCTCTGTACGTAGTGAAGTTCAACAGAGTCTCGTGAAATTATAAACTTCAACACTTTGTTCATAGATTGAAGGAATAAACAAAAGGTGAACAAAAAGAAACAGCAATAACTTGGTCAAGAATAAGCCAATAAAAACTAGGACTTGTATAGGAATTGAAAGCAAATAGCCATGTTTGGGGGTAACAGGGCGTTAAAATGACATGAACAGAACTGCTTTGACACCTGCTTGATAAACTGGATGCTTTTTCACCACAAGGATTGCCCTGCAGAAGCATGTAAGGAATTAATCACAGGAGAACTGTGTCTTCAAACAGACGGACAATGTCAAATGTAACAAGGAACAAAGAAGCTACTTCGGATGAGAAAACAAACTGCAGACTTGCAGGAATTTGGATGAAAGAACTTAAAGAATTATCAATAATGACCTGAAGGATAAAAATCTGTAAAAGAATCGAACACCAGAACTGCACCTTTGCAGAACAACACTGTTCAAGCATCAACCCTTGGACACCTCCAGAGGCAGGCACTGTTGGTGGAATCTGTTCCATCATTAATCAGATAGTTGCCACCTTGGATTGTGAGGCTTGACTTGCTTACTTGAGGCGTCTCATTTTGCTTGCTACATGCAATAAAGTTTAAATCACTAATTCAGTACTTGATTGTCTGTGAGATTTCTTAAGTAGTCAAATTAAAGGTAACTTCTGCTGATTTATCCACAACAGCCCATTACTGTTCACTTAGAGTCTGAATCTCTCATTACTGTAGGAGCCAGACCAAAAACAAAGGAAAGTTGAACAGAAGTATTGAGAGTTTGCTCATGGGTAGCAGAACTTTGAATGACCTTAGGCTTTTGGGAGAGGAGAACATGGGAGGCTGGCCAGGCTTGCATTGGAGTAGCTAATGTCAATGGATGGTGCTTTCATTAAAAGATGAGCTGAGGTGGAACGAATGGATGAATGGAGCAGGTATGTGGTCAGTAGCACATACAGGGTTAATGGTAGGGTTCTTAGTCAGGTGGAGGAACAGAGGGATCTTGGGGTCTATGTACATAGATCTTTGAAGGTTGCCACTCAGGTGGATAGAGTTTGTAAGAAGGCCTATGGAGTATTATCGTTCATTAGCAGAGGGATTGAATTCAAGAGTCGTGAAGTGATGTTGCAGCTGTACAGGACTTTGGTTAGGCCACAGTTGGAGTACTGTGTGCAGTTCTGGTCGCCTCACTTTAGGAAAGATTAGATTAGATTAGATTAGATTACTTACAGTGTGGAAACAGGCCCTTCGGCCCAACAAGTCCACACCGCCCCGCCGAAGCGTAACCCACCCTTACCCCTACATCTACATCTACCCCTTACCTAACACTACGGGCAATTTAGCATGGCCAATTCACCTGACCTGCACATCTTTGGAGTGTGGGAGGAAACCGGAGGACCCGGAGGAAACCCACGCAGACACGGGGAGAACGTGCAAACTCCACACAGTCAGTCGCCTGAGGCGGGAATTGAACCCGGGTCTCTGGCGCTGTGAGGCAGCAGTGCTAACCACTGTGCCACCGTGCCGCCCTACGGTGGAAGCTTTGGAGAGGGTGCAGAGAAGATTTACCAGGATGTTGCCTGGAATGGAGAGTAGGTCGTACGAGGATAGGTTGAGAGTTCTCGGCCTTTTCTCATTGGAACGGCGAAGGATGAGGGGTGACTTGATAGAGGTTTATAAGATGATCAGAGGAATAGATAGAGTAGACAGTCAGAAACTTTTTCCCCGGGTACAACAGAGTGTTACAAGGGGACATAAATTTAAGGTGAAGGGTGGAAGGTACAGGGGAGATGTCAGGGGTGGGTTCTTTACCCAGAGAGCGGTGGGGGCATGGAATGCGCTGCCCGTGGGAGTGGTAGAGTCAGAATCATTGGCGACCTTTAAGCGGCATTTGGATAGGTACATGGATGGGTGCTTAATCTAGGTTAGAAGTTCGGCACAACATCGTGGGCCGAAGGGCCTGTTCTGTGCTGTATTGTTCTATGTTCTATGTTCTATGTTCTATGGGATCAAATACATGAGGTTTCCAAGCAGTTCCATCCAGCGTCAGACCACTACCAGGGAGAGAGATAGAATCAGTGGCAACACTGGGTCAGTAATGCCAGCGCAGTGGACATGAAACCATTCCAGGTGGTTCTCTGAACTTTGTTCACCTCTGTTAGATAACAGCAGAGATATGTTCCAGGAAGATAATTTGCAAGATTATGTTGAGGACTCCCTCTTCTCTTTTTAAACATAAAGTTAGAACAAAACAATTGAAGTACTTTTCAGTACTTTTCAGCAAAACTTACTTTTCAGTAAGTTTTGCTGACTAATACATGAAAAGTGTACCTGATAAAATCTGTGTGGAATCAAAATCAATTGATGCAATATGAATGTTAATGTGTCTGACAGTATAAAGAGTTATTGCTGTAATGGTATTACAAAGGTGACTAAACGTGGATTATTTGGGATGTTCTGAGATTATAATTTCATTGGGACATGAACAGATTTACCCCTGATTTTGAACCAACTGCTGGGTTTTTGTGTGGTCAGTCCTACTGCTTGATAGGAAAGAATGTACTTTTCCAGCATATTTTTCCGCTGGAAATACTGAGTAAGTTTGGCAATGTGTGTTGAGAGTTTTTAAAAAATTCATTCACAGGATGACAGTGTCACATGTTAGGCTAGTATTTACAGCCAATCCCGAGTTGTCCAGAGGGCAGTTGAGTCAATGACATTGCTGTAGGTCTGAAGTCACATTTAGTCCAGATCAGGTAAGGATGTCAGTTTCCTTCCCTGAAGGATATAGTGAAGTGATGGATTTTTCCAACAATAGGTGAATTTAAATTCCCCCATCTGCAGTAGCACTATTCGAACCTGAGTCCCCAGGACATTCCGTGGATCTCTGGATTGACAGTCCAATGATAATGCCACTAGGCCATCACCTCCCCTGAAGAGAGCAAATCAGAGTTGCAAGTTTTGGTCGTAATCTTCCTTGAAGAGCTAGAAAATGCTGGAGCTGCAAAACTTTCAGTCAAGTTCCAGATAAAAGGGTGCAAGGTGTGAAAAAATTAACAAAAGGAGAAGGTGTATGATGGAATAGGAGCAAGAATGATTAAATGACAAAAGTTTGAAGAAATTAAGCAATATTAATTCTAATTTCAAACATCAGAATAGATGAAGGAATACATTCACCTCATGATTCACACAAACGTAGAATTCCATCCATTGCTTCTAAAGGTTCCAGAAAAACTCTAGCAGATTACCCCAGACTGTGTCAGTTTCTGACATCAGTTTGTGTTTATGCCTTCTTATCTTCCACATCAGATACACCAAGAGTTATTTTAGATCATTTCATTAATCCAGAGTCACAATCATTAAAAAAAATTCAGTCAAATTAATAAGGTAGCAGTGGAACTTGGTTGCTCTAAGAATGGGTTCTTTTCTGGATTGTGAAGAAGACTTTTTCTCAAAGAATCCTATTCCCACTAAAAGCAAATATACTATAATGCTCTTTTACTTTATTTAACTTCAAATTATTTGTATCATGAAATGCTCGTGATGTCTGTATATTCCTTAAGGTAAATCTTATGAGACTTTCTCCTATCCCAGGCTCTGCTGAATTCAGCAGGCACAGTTTTGCTGACAATGGCATCACTTAGAGTAGCCATTTATGATAGACGATTTTTTTCCTCTGCTTTGTAGAAGCCTGAATTTTAAAACAAAGTTTGTTCAGAACTTGGAAAAAGGTGAAAATCTGGGGTATTATTTCTCTGCTGGAGCTTCTGATCACTTTTGGTCGAGAAAGCAGTACAGTAGGAAAATTCGTCATTTCTTTAAAATATCTTTGCAATCAGTGTTTAGTTCCAAACTTATTCAACAGGACTTCCAAGAGTTTGCATCAATTGAATAATAAGGATACTAGAATTCTCCTGGATTACCTCTAGAGTTGGAATTGAGATGCTTATTTTTCTCAATATATGTTAATACTTTAGATCTTGGTGTGCAGAGGATAGTGTTGAAATTTGCGAAACTGAGAGTAGATCAGTGTCAAACTCCAGCAAACATAGACAAACTGGTAGAGTGAGCAGATAGGACCGATGTGAAGTAGTGTGACATGATGCATTTTGTTAAGAACACACACAGACAATATATCATAAAGGGTACCATATTTAAGGGCATGTTGGTATAGATGGACCTGGATGGCGCATGGATCAGTGAAGGTGGTAGGGCATGGCTGGAGAGCATTTGGCAGAACAGTGATTTTCAACCAATGTGCTATGGCAAGGCAAGACGCGTGCTGCAACATTTTCGGGAGCAGCAGTGCGTCACCTGACCATCGAGGTTGTGACCATGTTTCCTCTGGAGCCTCAGTGTCTGTTATTGAAGGCACTATCTGCTGACATCAGGCGCTCCGGGGATGAGAAACTATACATGTAAGAATAGACTGGAAAGGATCGAGATTTTCTCCTTGGAGACAAGGTGAAGAGGACATATAATGAATGACTCAGAGGTGTCTGTGTTGGACTGAGGTGGACAAAGTTAAAAAAATCACACAACACCAGGTTATTTGGAAGCATTAGCTTTCAGAGCACTACTCCTTCATCAGGTGGTTGTGGGGGTTAAGATCATGATCACAGAATTTATAGCCAAAGGAGTCCAGTGTCATGGAGATGTGATACATTAAACAATTTTATATTAAATCTTTCATCTTTTATAGTGGGATAATTTGGTTTCTGTTCTTTGATATGTAAATCCCAGAACTTCTTGTAAAATACATTCTCAAGGTAGTTCAGCGTTCTAACAATAGGTGTGAAGTCTGTCTGTGTCCCAATGTTTAGTCAGATTGACAAGGCGTCTGCATAGTTTTACAGAGTTTTGCATGGATTCATGCAGTTTTTGAGCAAAATAAAAGGTAGTTCTGCAGAAACAAATTCACCCCATTCTATTTAACTTTCTATGTGTGCATGTACTGGAGCGACAGAGTCAGTGTGCATATGTGTGTGAGTGCACATGATAATGTGTACATGTAAGCTTGGTTACGTGTGAGTGTGATGGGTTATTGTCTTTGAGAGGATGCTTGCAGCTGTGAGTGTGGGGGGTGTATGTGTGTGCATATGAGAGAAAGAGCTTGTATATGAGGGAGGGTCTGCATGGGTGTGTTAGTATGTAAGGGTGTGTGTGTGTGCCTGTGTGTGAGGAGAATGTATCATGCAGTGGGATCACCTGTAGTGTGACATGAACGCAAGTCCTGGTTGAGATCATTCCCATGAACCCATGGTGAGGAGTCACTGAAACAACTACAGATATCAATGAATTTCATCCCACCATCAGACTTACCATGGACTACTCTTTCATTTCCATATCTGTCTCATTCTTGGACACATGCATCTCCACGAAGGATGGGCACCTCAAACCTCACTGTACCGCAAACCCATGGATTACCTCATGATGCTACACTAGCTTCCACCCGAAACATATTAAAGCAGCCATCCTCTACGGACAAGCCCTATGCACACTTAGGATCTGATCAGATGAGAAAAGTAATGGACACTTGAAAATGCTCAAGGATGACCTCTTTAGAATGGGG
The DNA here is from genome assembly GCF_047496795.1 of Chiloscyllium punctatum. Taxonomy (NCBI): domain Eukaryota; kingdom Metazoa; phylum Chordata; class Chondrichthyes; order Orectolobiformes; family Hemiscylliidae; genus Chiloscyllium; species Chiloscyllium punctatum. Next base: position 54,297,104 of record NC_092770.1, on the reverse strand, counting down.
TACGATGCACAACTCATCAACTGCTAGTTCCAACATGTCACACCGAGAAATCGTAATGACCTCCTCAGGAGAAAGACACAGGCTGCAACCGACAGGGTACCCCTCATTAAAAACTTTAAATAGATCCTTGTGTGCAGCAAACTGCCCAGCGTTCAGGACAACAACACCGTCCAATCCTGTCGCAGCAGCAGCAGCTGCAAGACGTGTCAAAGTATCAACACTGGTAACACCATTACACATGGACTTACCTCCCACCGTGTATGCACTGAGTACTCACATGACTCGGCCAACATGGTCCATTTCATACGTTGCAGGCAAGGATGCCCTGAGGCAAGGTACATTGGCGAGACCGAGCAGATGCTATGACAACAGATGAATGGACACCACACAACAATCAGCAGACAGGGGTGTTACCCCTCAGTTGGGGAACACTTCATTCGTCTTTGAACCTTCAGGTGACCATCCTCCAAGGCGGACTTCGGGGCAGGCAGCAGCAGTGAAAAGTGGTCGAGCAGAAGCTGATAGCAAAGTTCGGTACCCATGAGGATAGCTTCAACTGGGACCTTGGGTTCATGTCATACTACAGGTGACCCCACTGCATGATACACTCTATCACACACACACACACACACACACACACACACACACACACACACACACTCCTACATACTCAACCCCATGTAGACCCTCCCTTATACACAAGCTCTCTCTCTCTCTCTCTTGCTCTCATATGCACAGACATACACCCCCTGCACTCACACCCACACACACTCACAGACACATACCCCGCCACACTCACATACATGCTTAACCAAGTTTACACACATGCTCTATCATGTGCACTCGCACCCACATGCACACTCATTCTGTTGCTCCTACACACGTGCACACAAAAATTTATGGGGTGAATTTGTTTTTGCAGAATTGCACTTTATTTTGCTCAAAAACTTCATGAATCCATGTAAAACTCTGTAAAACTATGCAGAGGGCTTGTCAGTCTGACTAAATATTGATTCACAGACAGACTTCGTTAGAAAAGCTGAACTGCCTTGAGAATGTAATTTAAAAGAAGTTCTGGGATTTACATATCAAGGAACAGAAGCCAGCATATCCCATTAGAAAAGATGAAAGATTCAAACTAAAATTGTTTAATGTATCACATCTCCATGACACTGGACTCCTTTGGCTATAAATTCTGTGATTACGATCTTCATCTCCACAACCACCTGATGAAGGAACGGCGCTCCGAAAACTAGTCCTTCCAAATAAGCCTGTAGGGCATATCATGGAAGTTTTAAGAATCATGGGAAGTCTGGATATGGGGAAAAAAACTGTTCCCAATCATAAAATAATTGATATAGTGAGAGTACACATTTAAAGTGATTTGCAAATATGTTGTGAGAAAAGATTTTCTCACACTGAGTATTTGGAGTCTGGATTGCACTGTCGAGACATGCAGCAGACTCAATTGAGGTATTGAAGATGCAAATTTGAATAGAAACAATGTGCACTAGTGTGAGGAATAGGCAGGCGTCTGGGACTAAGACACAATGCTCATTAAGAGCTGATGCAGACATGACGGGCTGAATGGCCTCCTGTACTATTAACAATTCTATGATGTCTGTGTATCCTGTTCTACTTAGTTTAAGCCTTTTAGTTAATTACTTCAGTATAGAACACCCAAAAGAACTATATCAATAGAGTAGAGTAGCTGTTGGAAAATATAGAAGTGGAGGAGAGGATGGCTTCAGAGGACAGTGGATTTGGTCAATGACTTTGAGCAGTTAATGGTGAGGTGTAGTCGCAAGTTAATTCAGTGTATATGTATGCCTCTGCCTGTCTCAACCGCAACCGGGATGGTGGTCTGTGCCACATTGTTCCACAGGACAGTAGACATCCATTAAATATTCCCTTTTACTCCTGGGATCTTGTAGCATCTCAACTAGAATACAAATAAAAGCCAGCCTTTTAGATGTCCAATGCTTTAGCTTTTTGTTCAGTTCCCTACTCACAAGTTGTGAGTGCAATAATAAAGTTTAGTTAATGCTATGGGCTATGCTTTAAATATGTTTTGTTGGCAGGGTGTTATAAACATTTTAGACTTAGAGTAGTCTCTATAGACATGTGCACTCGAATGAGTGCAGTCAAAAGTTTGTAATGTCACCACTTTGGCGCCATCTTAGGTACTGGGTACCAAGGTACAGATACTTTAAGTGTTTGTTGCAGAATTGAAAGAGTAAACAAATTAGTCTTGCATAGGAATACAAAGTTTTAAAAATTACTTGAATTACTCCAGGTCCAGAACAAGAATAAAAGTTTATTTTTAAAAGGCACTCAAATTATAATCCTTTTCACTGAGCTCCTGCCCGACGGGCTGCAGAACATGAGGCCTTGCTGCCTGCACGTGCTGACCTCCTGCCTGGACTCATCTCCGAGACCCATCTCCAGGACCCATCTCCAGGTCAGCCGGGGTTCAGACTGCATCCTGCTCCGGACTCTGGCCTGTGACGTGCCTCTGGGACCCATCTCCCAGACAGGTCTAAGCTCAGACTAACTCCTGCATCAGGCAACCCGCCCCTGGGACTCGTCTGGCATGCTGGCATGGCCTCCAACTTGTCTCCTGCGCCAGACTGGACTTGGACTTGCCTCCATTCTCCATTCCCTCCAAACCTCACAGTACAGGTGGATATTCCCATTCAGGAAATGGCACTGATAAGAAGCTGTTATTGCCCATTGGTACGCTGCGGTTGAAAAGCCTCTGACCTGGGTTTCTCAACTGCGCAGCTGTTAATTCTCAAATATTCATGTTGCTGCTGTACTAATAAACTTTTTGACACTGAAATATAGAAGAAATTGCTAAGTAGCTGCTTGAGAACTATTAAGGGTATGTTATTACTAATGTGCTGCAATTGGTTGCTAACTAATCGAGACAGAGCAATGCCAGTTTGGTAATGCAGTATTCCTCCCGTACATGTGGGGGATGTGTTCCTACTGCGGAAGCCCAAAACTGCGGATAGGTGCGAACCCATTCAGTTAAACGGGAAATTTGCCTTCCTGGCAGCCCCTGGCCCCTGGTTCCAGAAGGTTCCCTATAATATGTTCGGGCCTTGGTAAACTGCAGGTAACTGAAATCGTGGAAACCGGACCCATGGATACGGGGGTCATCCTGTACTTTGAAAATTGTGATGACAAGTACATCTCCTCTTAATTTGGACATGTGTAAATTGGTATTTATGGTGATTATTTCCTTTATCAAGATAATGGGTCATTGACATTGCGGAATGAACTAGCATTTCCTCTTTGGCCATCCATTCTGAAGGTGTGTTCGGTCACCTTGGCTGTGCATGTGCCTCCTGTTCTCTGACGTGCAGCTCAAACTGAGAAGTCTCCTTTACTGATCCCCCCCCCACGATACACACAGTGGTACCACTCATGAGATTGAGAATGTAGTTCAGAATTGCACTTTGTGGCAGTGACTTTGATCCAGGGCTAAGAAGAGTACATGTTAACTTGCTACTGCCTCGTAAATTTGACTTGTTACCTTCCTGAGAAGTGCATGCTCACCAGATTTTAATTTCAGAAGATAAATGCCCATAAACCAAAGTCCTTCAGTCGTTTAAAATCATCTTTCTGCAGGCTTTGACAGTCTAGTGGTTATTTGGCATTGATTCTTTTTCCTAATAGATGTCAGTTCCAGTTGACAGAGTCTAGGATTAGCTATCAATTAGCTCCCCCATTCTGTCCATCAAAATGTCTTGACTGCTATCTGCATTGTTTCAAGCCATCTAATTATTGTGACTGATTATGTAAAACTTCATTTGGCATCCTGGTTTGAGTGCTTCCTTAGCTCTGCATTTGAAAAGGCAACATATGGATGGAGATGAGATCTGGGCTGATTTGATGTTGCCTTGAAAGGCAACAGCTGACAGATTGAGTTCAAGTAGCACTGCCACACAGCACTGAGGTCCAGATGTTGGTTATTTTTGCATTCAATCCAGGACGATTTAAGCTGTCGTCAAATAAATGATAAATAGAAGGTTTTATTTTTGCAGAGCATGCAGGAAAAGCTATAAAGCAAACATTTCCATTCACCCATCTTATATATTTCTAGTATTTTAAACATCTGCGCCGTGGTCCCCAATATTTACACAGTGTTTGGGTGAGGATATCTGGATAGACATTGTTGGTTCAATGGAAGCATGGTGTCATTGGAGACAGATCTGAGATCCGTGTTTGTGCGTACTATTGAATCTGTACAACTTATGGAGCAGTATTGCAGTGTGGTTTATAGACAGTGATGGTTGTTTTTGTCATGACTCACTGGCTAGCAGGCTGGAAATCAAGTCCCACTATTCCCACAGAGGTCACCAAAGTTAATGATTTTAAAGAAAAATATGCCAAATTCGTCAGTCTTACCTGCCACCAAGGCCTTCTGGAGCAGTAGGAGCCATGGGGCAGGTCAAGTTGAAGAATTACTTACTAGTGCACCAGTGCACCATAAGACCCCAACTCTTTTGTTTTAAGAAAAAAATTATTAATGATATGGGTGGAAGACCAATTATAGGTAAACCTGTGCAGAGATGTTCTGATACATATCTGGAGCAGGTGGGACTTGAACTCTCAGTTCTTCTTGGCTCAGAATAAGGAAAGGAATTCTGTTCCACAAGAGCTGAGGTTTAAGAACCCAACTCTTTTTTTTTGATGTCAGTTTTTAATTGGACTCACTCTTAATGGTCGCTGTTTGAGGGGTTTTCTAACTTGGAGTCCGTCCTCCTTTCAAACCGTTCTCTATCATTATTTTTCATCAACCTGTTCAGTCATGTTCTTACACACCTCTAGGACAACTCTTAAACTCTAAACTCTAATTCGATATAAAGTTGACTGAGTATCATTTACTCTCAATCAACTCTGGAGTTGTTCTGTTTGAATGTTGAAGGGACCTGCATTGATAACTCTTTGCAGCAAGCAGCAAACCTTACTGTGTCCATTGGATTCAATGGAAAGTAATTAAACTTCATATAAAAACTGAAGTTCTGCTAAATTGTCAAATCCTGTTCATGGTGAACCCTCCATCAGAAATTGTCGCATCAATTTATGTGGGTCTTGTCATGACTAGGACTTGCGTTCATGTCTAATTTATTCCCTTAATCCAGAAAATTATAATATTATACTCTAGAGAAGGTGGTTCTTCAATCTGTCATACCTAGGTCTCTGTTTGAAAGAGCTATTCAATATTATTCAACTCCTATAATGCTGTAAATATTTCTGATCAAGTGTTACACCCAGCTTCCGTTTAAATGTTGCTGTTCAATCTACTTCCATGTGAATTATGCTGATGCTTAGACATTTGAATATAGATGTAGGGAGTTCTTGATTAGGCCGAAAAAGGAGCAGACAAATAACCTGAGAAACAAATAGTAAGCAATTGGAGATTGAGTTTATTGCAGGTTTGATTGAACAATAAATTAAAGCTAGAATACTCATTGTTGAAATTATCAGACCAACTTTATTATTAAGAATTATGGGTTTGTTTCCTGCTGTTTCAATAGTCAGTTTAGAAAACAAATCAGATTAACTGCCTACACTTAGGTTGCAACAGAATGATAGTGCCTGGCATATTTGGAAGCAAATCAAATAATAAATTCCTGCATTTAGTCTACAAGCACTCAGTTTAATAAGTGTTAAATATGCAATATATGCAAAGCAAAAAGTAAATATTGTGGTCAGTTTTCAGATGGAACAAGATTTAATGCATCATTTCCATATTCTTGCAGTTGATGCATACATCCCAATGCTTGGACACTTCTGAATGTTAAACAATGCAACTATAATTTATCCAAAGCATCACCCTTTTCCTAATATGACCATCAAATACCTGAATCCCATTAGTGAGAAATGTTGCATACTGACAACATGAATGAGCAAGAAGCCCTTTGATTGTAAGGCTAATCAGCACTGATCAAGTTTCAATCTGACCTTCAGATTAAAGACCCTTCCTTTTTTGGCTTAGTCTATTTTCATTTGATGTTTCAATCTTCCAGATCTAGACAAGGCTGTCAGATTCTGATGCTGTTGCAAGTGGGCTGACCTGTTGCAGAGCCAGCTCCTGTAATACTGTAACACTGCTTTTTAAAGTTGCATTGTCCATATTTTCGAGCTTGTGTCAGTCAGTCCACTTTACAAACTACCGGTGGTCTTTGAAATGCCTTTCACATTGCTTCCGGTGTAGTGCCCTGTATAAAACTAGACATTAATATTAATCTGCAAATACCTGATCTTGGATTTCTAAAGCAGGTCTGATTTCTATTTTGAACTCTTTCTTTCCTCACAGTAGTTTTCGAACTGTAATAGTCCAGAATTTATAATCACCTCTGCAATGATACTGATCCATGCAATTGTACCAATGAATCACAAGAGTAATTGACATCTCTCTCTCAGGCAGGTGAAAGTAAGGACTGCAAATGCTGGAGGTTAGGGTCGAGAGTGTAATACTGGAAAAGCACAGCAAGTCAGGCAGCATCCGAGGAGCAGGACAATTGACCATTTTGGGCAAAAGATCTTCATCAGGAATGAGTCTGGGAGCCTTGGGGGTGGACGGAGATGGAGCTGGTGGAAGCTAGCTGAGAGTGTGACAGGTGGATGGAGGTTTGGGGGGGGCAAGATGGTGATAGGTCAGAGGGGAGGACGGCGCAGATAGTTGGGAAGGAAGATGGACAGGTAGAACAGGTCATGAGGGTGGTGCCAAGTTGGACAGTTGGATCTGGGATAAGGGGAAATGAGGAAACTGGTGAAATCCACATTGATGCCTTGGTGTTAGAGGTTCCGAGGTGAAAGATGAAGTGTTCTTCCTCCGGGTGTCAGATGGTTAGGGAGTGGCGATGGAGGAGGCCCAGGAGCTGCATGTCCTTGACAGAGTGGGAGGGGGAATTGAAATGTTCAGCCATGGGCCGTGGGGTTGGTTGGTGCAGGTGACCTGGAGCTGTTCTCTGAACCGCTGTGTGAGTAGGCGTCTTATCTCCCCAATATAGAGGAGAATGCATCGGGAGCAACAGATTCAGTAAATGATATGTGTGGAAGTGCAGGTGAAACTTTGATGGATGTGGAAGGCTCCTTTGGGGCCTTGGATGGAGGTGAGGGGGGAGGTGTGGGCACAGATTTTGCAATTCCTGTGGTGGCAGGGGAATATGCGCTGGGAGGGGAGGGTGGGTTGGTGGGGGAATGGGACCTGGTGAGGGAGTCATAGAGGGAACAATCTTTACGGAAAGCAGATAAGGGTAGGGAGGGAAATATATCTCTGGTGGTGGGGTCCGTTTGTAGGTGATGGAAATAGCGAAGGATGATGCGATGTATACGGAGGTTGATGGGGTGGAAAGTGAGGACCAGGGTTGGGGGGGTGGGGTGGTTCTGTCCTTGGTGCAGTTAGAGGGATGGGGTTTAAACGCAGAAGTGTGGGTAGTGGATGAGATGTGTTGGAGAGTGGCATCAATCACATGGGAGGGGAAATTGCGGTCTTTAAAGAGGGAGGCCATCTGGTGTGTTCTGTGGTGGAATTGGTCCTCCTGGAACTAGATGCGGCAGAGGTGGAGGAATTGGGAATAGGGGATGACATTTTTACAGGAGGCAGGGTGGGAGAAGGAGTAGTCCAGGTAGCTGTGGGTGTCGGTGGCTTTGTAGAAGATGTCGGTATTGAGTTGGTCATTGTTGATAGAGATGGAGAGGTCTAGGAAGGGGAGGGAAGTATCAGAGATGGTCCAGATGAATTTAAGGTCGGGATGGAATGTATTGGTGAAGTTGATGAACTGCTCAAACTCCTCATGGGAGCACGAGGTGGCGCCAATGCAGTCATCACTGTAGCGGAGGAAGAGGTGGGGAGTGGTGCCAGTGTAACTCCAGAAAATGGACTGTTCTACATAATCGACAAAGAGACAGGCATAGCTGGGGCCCATATGGGTGCCCATGGCTACCCCTTTCATGTGGAGGAAGCGGGAGGATTCGAAGGAGAAATTGTTGAGGGTGAGGACCAGTCCAGCCAAACGAATGAGAGTGTCAGTGGAAGGGTACTGGTGAGGACATCAGGAAAGGCAAAAACGGAGGGCTCGGACGCCCTGTCCTCCACCCTCGAACCCCATCACCCCAACCACAACAAGGACAGAGTCCCCCTGGTCCTCACCTTCCACCCCAACAATCTCTGTATACATTGCATCATCCTCCGCCATTTCCACCGCCCACAAGCAGACCCCACCACTAGAGGTCTATTTCCCTCCCCACTCCTATCCGCTTTCCATAAAGACTGTTCCCTCTAATACTCCCTCGTCAGGTCCACACCCCCCCCACCAACCTACCCTCCCCTCCTGGCACCTTCCCCTGCCACCTCAGGAATTGCAAAACCTGCACCCACACCTCCTCCCTCACCTCCATCCAAGGCCCCAAAGGAGCCTACCACATCCATCAAAGTTTCACCTGCATTTCCACACCTATCATTTACTGAATCTGCTGCTCCCAATCCGGTCTCTTCTACTTTGGGGAGACCGGATGCCTACTTGCAGAGCGGTTCAGAGAATATCTCCGGGACACCCGCACCAACCAACCCCACCGCCCTGTGGCCGAACACTTCAACTCCCTCTCCTACACTGTCAAGGGCCTCCTCCATCGCCCGCCGACTGGAGGAAGGATGCCTCGACTTATGCTTAGGGACTCTCCAACCCCATGGTATCAATGTGGATTTCACCAGTTTCCTCATTTCCCCTGCCCCCACCTTATCCCAGATCCAACCTTCCAACTCGGCAATGCCCTCATGACCTGTCCCACTTGTCTTTCATTCCCACCCATCCATTCCACCCTCCCCTCTGACCTATCACAATTGCCCCCACCTCCATCCTTCTATTGCATTCTCAGTTTCCTTGCCCCAGCCCCACTACCCCTCCCTTTTATCTCTCCATCCCCAAGACTCCCAGCCTCATTCCTGATGAAGGGCTTTTGCCCGAAACGTTGATTCTCCTGCTCCTTGGATGCTGCCTGATCTGCTGTGCTTTTCCAGCACCACATTCTTGACTCTCATCTCTCTCAGGCTGCAAACTTATACATGCCGTCCGTTTAATTATACATTACATATATCACAGCCAAAGCCAGACTGGATTTAGTCTGGGAGTGATGGTCTCATCCATCTGTTGGAGTAACCAATGGGGGAGCTCGGTGTTGCTTTTTTCTAAGAGGTCAAATGGTATTACATTCAAAGCATGCATTGATAGTAATGAACCATCTGTTCTATTAAGCCTCCAGCAGTCTGAAAATTCTGCTCTTGAGCTTATAGTTAATTACAGGCCAATGGTGCTAGTAGCCACTGGGATTTTCATCAAGGATCACCCATGGATTCTTGGAGATAAGCGAATGTAGGCAGGACTAGGGTCATGACAAGTGGCGTCTCCATTGATGGTGTTGGGGCTTTGGATACCAGGGCAGAGTGTGCTCTCTTGAGTGCTTGAAACCCTTCCCCCAATGTCCTTGGGGATGCTAGGTTCCTTAATTAGGCATCAATTATCCGGGGATAAGGACCCCTCTGGAAGGCACCTCGCAAAATTCCCGACTCGAATTTGATTGGTGTGAGTCGTAGAATTTCCAACCCTCTTCCTATTGTCTGATCAGATGTTCCATCTTCAACCTCCCAAATCTGCCAGGATGGGGTCATTTAATTCCACAAATACTTGTGGTTAAAACGAAAGTTAGCATCACGAAGCGTCCTGATATGTAAAGAATTTCCTGCAGGACCACAATGACTAAAGTTGAAACTCCGATGCTTTTCTTTGGAATAGTGTCATGTGAATTTTAATATTCAGCTGAACCAGTAGACGAGTGCTGGTTTGAACATCATGTGAAAGCGCCTTTGACAATGCAGAACTTCTTCAAAACAACACTCGAGTGACTGGGTGGATTTTTGGTGCTTCACCCATGGAGTGGTCAAAGAGATGTATAGCACGGAAACAAACTCTTCAGTCCAGCTCTCCCATGCCAACCAGATATCCTAAACTAATCTAGTCCCATTTGCCAGCATTTGGTCCATATCCCTCTAAACCTTTCCTAAACATATTACCATCTAAATGCCTTTTAAATGTTATAATTGTCCAGGTCATTCTGTGGCAGCTCATTCCATACACACACTGTGTGAAAATGTTGCCCCTTAGGTCCCTTTTAAATCTTTCCCCTCTCACCCGAAACCTTTGCCGTTTAGTTCTGGACTCCCCCATCCAAGGAAAGTACCTTGTCTATTTACCCTATCCATGCCTCTGCCTTGAAGCAAGAACCTTACTGTTGTTTTCAAAGTGTCAATTTTTTAAATCAACTTGTTCAGAGATGTTACTATATATCTCTAGAGCAGGTGGAACCTGAGTCTTTTGGCCCAGAGTTGGGTACATGACTGCTGCCCTCAAGAACCTTTTCCTTAGAGAGAAATTGTAGTATGATGTTCAAAATGCAGAATTGTTTGCAATAGAAGCATCCCTTTGTATCTGTCTGAGAATCTCCATCTTACTTTGTACATGGCTCACGTACCTGTGACTGTGGCTGGAACAATATTGTGCTTGTTGGGCTCAGGCACAGACCTTGGCATCTGTCACTGACGTGTTGCCAGAGAAACGGCATGTGCCAGGAAGCAGCCAACCACGGAGCCTGAACCACATTTCAGCTACCCCATTGGAACCAGGAGCAGCAGGGTCGCTGGAATGAAACATTAGTGCAAAGACAAGTGCTCTGAATTGTGGTGAAATAATACTTTACAAATGATATTGTGCGTTGTTAAGTAAATACTGTCTGCAGTCTGAAGGGAAAAGAATTGCCTTTTAACAGGCTGGCAGTATTCAGTTTTGTCTTTAGAATTGGACACAATGGCCTTTATCATCTCTGCATGACTCCTTGCATTTAAACTGATGAATATTTACTGGATTAAAAGAGCACACCTTAAGAAACAACTAAGGAGCATTAAATAATGAGTAATTGTTCCATACGTCCCAATTTTATCTAACAATACCCTGTGAAAATGTCATATAATCATGAGTAATTTGCAACCAGTCTGCACAGATTCTGCAACAATTGGTGCTGATCTAGAGTTATGTTTCACAAATTCAAATGCTTATCCTTTACACTAAAATTTCATTTTATTGGCTTTCATTTTAGGAAATAAATTTCATTAACTTAATAATATTTGAATTTATTTAAAACCTAGAATTCAAAATGTCCTGAGTATTTCCCATATCAAATAACTTGGAAGTGCATTAATTTAATAAAAGGAGTAGTTTTCACATAGTGGCTTGCTAGTGATATTACAATTGTTAGTTCTCTGTTCAATCTATTCATTTGGATTTCTTAAATTTTAAGGAATGGCTCAATTGGCTGGAAGTTGGTTTGCGATACGGAATGATACCAACAGCGTGTGTTCATTTCCATTTCCATTATCAGTGTGGCAGGTAACTATTAAGGACCCTCCATCTTCCCTCACTAGATGCATGGTGATCCTGAGGTTAAATCATTGCCAGTCATCTCTCTGTAATGAGTGAGCAGCCCTATTGTCCATTAGAACTATAGTGGCTTTATTAGGCACTCAATGTCTTGGAGGTTAATGTATATTTTGAAAAACACTATGCTGTTTCCATTGATGTTGAGAATACTTCCTTACTGATATCATATTTTGTCACATTTGTGTTTCCTTGTGTTTTGTCATTGTTCATTTTACTTTCCTCTGCCAACACCTATGATAAAATCAACTATGTAAACATTGACACTGTAAGTCAATCTTTCTGCATTGGTGGTGCTGTAGTACCTCAGCTTTACATCTTACATAATACTTGTATACAGTAGAACCTCAATTATCCAAACGAGATGGGCGGGGATTTTTGTTTGGATAATTGATTGTGCGGATAACAGGAAACAAGTGGTAATTTGTGAGTGCCGGTTATGGATAATTTCTCAGTTATCCGGCAACATAGCCATTTAACTGATAACTGAATGCTGTGTTGCCTAATGCCTTTTTACAGGGCCTTGAGATCTTGTTTGGATAATCTGTAATTCGGATAATCGATGTCCGGATAATCAAGGTTCTATTGTAATAGGAAGACACCTGTTTAGATTAGATTAGATTAGATTAGATTACTTACAGTGTGGAAACAGGCCCTTCGGCCCAACAAGTCCACACCGCCCCGCCGAAGCGTACCCACCCATACCCCTACATCTACATCTACATCTACCCCTTACCTAACACTATGGGCAATTTAGCTTGGCCAATTCACCTAACCTGCACATCTTTGGACTGTGGGAGGAAACCGGAGCACCCGGAGGAAACCCACGCAGACACGGGGAGAACGTGCAAACTCCACACAGTCAGTCGCCTGAGGCGGGAATTGAACCCGGGTCTCCGGCGCTGTGAGGCAGCAGTGCTAACCACTGTGCCACTGTGCCACCGTCCCACCTGTACTCCAACAAACGCTACTTCTCACGGTGTTGTAAATTTTAACCATTTAACTATGAAGCCTGTAAAATTAGCAGTATTTGTTAAGTGGCGATCACTTTTAGAATAAGGATTGAATAATCCATGCATTGCATAGCCTGTTTTTAATCTTACTTCATTGAATACTGCGCTCATTTTCACTATTGGCAATCCTAGGATCATACAATTCCTATATTATGGAAGCAGGCTGTTTGGCCCATCAAGTCCACATTGAGCCTCCAAAGTGCATCCCACCAAGACCTACCACCCCTATCCTTACCCTGTACCTCTGCTTTCCCAAGACTAACACACCTAACCTACATATCCCTGTACATTATGAATAATTTAGCATAGCTAATCCACCTAACCTGCAGTATTTGGACTGTGGAAGGAAACCGGAGCACCTGGAGGCAACCCATGCAGACATGGGGAGAACATGCAAAGTCCACTCAGACGGTCGCCCGAAGGCAGAATCGAATCTGTGTCCCTGGTGCTGTGAGGCAGCAGCGCTAACCGCTGAGTCATCATGCCACCCAAAAATAGTCTTCAAGCAAAAGGCAAAAAGAAAATCACGAAATGGAAAACAGTGGAAAAGGTAGAATTTCTATCAATATGCACGAAGAGAAATAGCCAATTTATGTTTTAAAGACATAATTGGAACTGGAAGAGAAGAAAATAGTATGGAGCACAGAAAGGGTGAAAACTCCCATTGTGATTGGAATTTGAAAAAACTTTACACCTTTTTCCTTGTATGGACTATTACTTTTTTTTCAATTTGTATTGTGGGTTTGATTATAGTACTATGCCCATAAGTATATGCCAACTCTCTGACTTAGGCGGAATTTAAGGATTCTTAGCAATCTTTTGGCAATCTGTCTAGAATAACAAACAGAGCAACCTTTCTGATTCCTTTGCAGCTACATGGGATTCTACTCCTGTAGAATCAAGAGAGTGATCAACTCTCTCAAATTAAATTTCATGTGGCGTAACTTTAAACTCATCACCTACCTCCGGGAATAGTTGAGGCAATAAAATGTAGGTGCATTTAAGGGGAAACAAGCCAGGCACATGAGGAAGATAGTTAATATATTGATAGCCTCTTGCACTTGATATCATTCTTTCTCCGCCCTTCAGGCTCTCTGCCTGTATTCCTGATGAAGGGCTTTTGCCCGAAACGTCAATTTTACTGCTCCTTGGATGCTGCCTGAACTGCTGTGCTCTTCCAGCACCCCCACTAATCCAGAATCATTCTGATGTGGGCCATAATCGTGATATGGCTGTACCTATGTTGTTAACTTCTGTGAACAAATGAATGAATAACTATATTGTAACACATTTACAGGATAAATTATTATTATCTGGTTCCTTAAAAAGAACAATCATAAAGGGTTGCATGCATGACTATAAATTAGAAATTCACTCACCGCTGCAGAGCTAATGTGACATGTTCATGTATCTTGGTGGCTAGTTGTCTGCCTGTTTGTCCAATGTAGTATTTGTTACAGTTCTCGCAAGGTATTTTGTAAATGACATTAGTTTTGCTTGTTGTCTGAATAGGGTATTTTAAATTCATGAGCTACTCTATCAGTGTATTGGTGGGTTTGTGGACTACCATGATACCAAGGGATCTGAGTATTCTGGCAGTCATTTCCGAGATGTCTTTGTTGTAGGGGAGAGTGGCTAAGGTGTCTGGATGAGTTTTGTCTGCTTATTTGGGTTTGTTGCTGAGAAATCGGTGGACTGTGTTCATTGGGTACCCATTCTTTTTGAATACACTGTATAGGTGGTTTTCCTTGCTCTTTATAGTTCTCTGTGCTGCAGTGTGTGGTGACTCATTGAAATAATGTTCTAATACAGCTTTGTTTGTGGATGTTGGAATGATTGCATCTGCAGATCAGTATTTGGTCCATATGTGGTGTTTTCTAGTACACACTGGTTGGAAGATTCCCATTGGCTGTTCGCTCTACTGCGACATCTAGGAATGGTAGTTTATTGTTGTTTTCCTCCTCTTTAGTGAATTTTAGTGAATGTAAGTGGCATTGGCTGGGCCAGTTTTTATTACCCATTCCCAATTGCTGAGATGTCAGTAGAGAGACAACCATATTTCATTGGGTCTACAGTCACATGTGGCCAAAACAGGTAGGGATGGCATACTTATTCCTCAAAGGGCATTAATGAAGCAGATGGGTTTTTACAACAATCAACTGTAATTACATACTTGTTTAAGTATTTCACTCCATACTTTTATTTTATTGCATCTACATTTCACCATTTGCCATGGTGGGACTTGAACTGTTCTTTTAATAGCTTCACTAAGGCGATTTTATTAGATTAGATTACTTTACAGTGTGGAAAAAGGCCCTTCGGCCCAACCAGTCCACACCGACCCGCCGAAGCACAACCCACCAATACCCCTACGTTTACCCCTTACCGAACACTATGGACAATTTAGCATGGCCAATTCACCTGACCTGCACATCTTTGGATTGTGGGAGGAAACCAGAGCACCCGGAGGAAACCCACACAGACACTGGGAGAATGTGCAAACTCCATACAGACAGTTGCCTGAGGCGGGAATTGAGCCCGGGTCTCTGGCGCTGTGAGGCAGCAGTGCTAACCACTGTACCACCATGCCACCCACCATTTATTTGCATCATTCTATACAAGGTTTCTGGTTTTCTAAAAATAGTTCTGTGGACCATTCCATCATTGATTGTTTTCACAATTGGAATACTTAAAGATTCTTCTCACATTTTGAGTTCTGTATTGTTTTGAGGACTATTTTTAGACTTACAAAGGTCCGTAGCTCTTTACAAATGACAATGGAGGTGCTCTGCATTGCCAACATTTTCTGTGGCTGTCCGTGCTTTTTCTGCTAAGTTATGTACAGCTGAAATGTGATAATTTGCTTTTCTTTTCCCCAATCCAGAGTTTTCTCAAAAGTGATCGTGTGGCCAGGATGGTTCACAGCGGAGGGTGTTCTGCAAATGACTTTCGCGATGTCTTTAAAAAGAACATTGAAAAGCGAGTGCGCAGTTTGCCAGAGATCGATGGCCTCAGCAAGGAGACGGTGCTTAGTTCCTGGATGGCCAAGTTTGATGCTATTTACAGAGGCGAGGAAGATCTGCGCAGTAAGCCAACACGGATGGCCATGAGTGCAGTGTCAGAGCTCATTCTTAGCAAGGAGCAGTTGTATGAAATGTTCCAGCAGATCCTTGGGATTAAGAAAATTGAACATCAATTGCTTTATAATGCTTGCCAGGTAAGCTGCTGAGCCAGGTTTTCATATTGACCTTAAAAAGCATGGCAGTAGCATCATTTTATAGTGATGTAGCACAGTTTACAGCGCTATATAATTTCTAATAGACTGATGTTACTCCTTTACAATGCACATAATGGATTTTAAAGTTCATTAAAGTTAAAATTGATGCCACTATAATCTGATTATATAATATTACTTCCAGGTTTGGTGAAAGTAAAGAAAGGGCATGGACTTGAATTTTTATTTATAAGGCATCTTTCATGATCTCATGCCACTTTGGAAGATCTCACAGTTAATAAAGGACTTTTGAAGCACAGTCACTATTGTTACACAGGTGCCTGTTTCTCCTCAACTAGATCTCTCAAAATAAGCAATGAGTTAAATGGCTTCAGTATGTTGCTTGAAGGTTAAACATAGACTAGAGTACTTGGTGAGGCATTCAGCAGTTCCCTGTTATTGTGCAATATGATCGTTTATGCACACCTGACCAGACCGAGAGCACTTTAGTTTATAATCTCACTCAATAAAAAGGATTTCAAATAGGAGGAACACTTCACCTTGCCATGTAATGAACCTGCCTGCTGCTAGAGTTGACTCTGTCCAAGGTTGGACTGTGGAAGACTGGGAAGGCGGAGGCCAGCAGATCAGCTGTGTTGGAACTCACTGCAAGAGGATAGTGGGTTAGTGTAGGTTAGGTGGGCTTTGATCGGCGCAACATCGAGGGCTGAAGGGCCTGTACTGCGCTGTATTCTTCTATGTTCTATGTATGTTCTAACCCCTTGAATGTGCACATTGCCATGGTTTAACAGGGAATATCAGTTGCTGTGGCACTCTTTGGAGGGGATTCCAGTGGATGGCATCATACAATGAGACTCTGATTGCGGTCAGGAGCCTTTAAAATAATGCTTTTAGATTTTGTTTTCTTGAAAACTGGAGATTTCGAAGTCCAACAATAACCCACTATCCTGCCATTTCTGAGGGTTGAGGTAAGCGTGTAATAAAATGACATTGAATCTCGGAACTCCAGCTTTGGCGAAGGGTCAGGTCACAATGCCCTGGAAGTCTGTGTGATTTGTTTATTCCAAAGTGATTTTGTTGCCAGCAGTAAATCTCATAGCAATTTGTTCTGGTTGACAGGCTGCTGGAGATTGGACTGCATGATTTAAAGTGGTATACTTCTGGAGATTGAACTGCATGATTTAAAGTGGTTTACTTCTGTATCATGTGAATGTTCTGAACTCTGCCAAGTGTAAATCAGTCCCGGAACTGGCATTGTTATCGCCTTTCGGACTGCGGGCGGTAATACAACGCCAAATTATGAGCAGTTCTTCTGCTGTGCTTTAGTTTCCATGATTTGGGCACTGGATTCGGGTTCCCTGAAGTAATTTGAGCTGGGATCCTTTGGAGAGAAGTGATGCTACTTTTACTGATTCCAGGCAGGAAAGACTAGCTGCTCATCAGCTTATGAGATAACTAGTGAAAGTCAGAAATGTGAATCCATCACTGATAGTCGTATAATAACCAATGTCAAGAGTGTGGTGCTGGAAAAGCACAGCAGGTCAAGCTGCATCTGAGGAGCAGGAGAATCGACATTTCAGGCATAAGATTCCTGATGAAGGGCTTACGCTCGAAACATTGATTCTCCTGCTCCTCTGACGCTGCCTGACCTGCTGTTCATTTCCACCGCCAGTCTCGACTCTGACCTCCAGCATCTGCAGTCCTCACTTTCTCCCAGTATAAAGACCAACATTTGACTCATTCAGTAGAATACTTCAAGTTGGTGTTGTAAGGTTCCTGGGTACCCGTATGTGCAGCTTAGTTGCAGCAGCTTGAATTCCAGGTTTCTGAACTTGAACTGCAGCTGTGTCATTGGTGTGTCTGGTTGAGCAACCCATGGATAGCATCTTTATAGATGTGACCCCACAGTTTACGACTATGCAGCAGAGAAGGAATTGATGACTGTAAGGGACTCATGAATCGGCAGGCAGGTAGTACAGGAGACCCCTTTTCAGCCAGCATTCTGTTCTGAAAGTTGGTGGAAGTGTTGGTTCCTCAGGAGGGTACAGTTAGATCCATGTCTGTGGCCATTGTGACAATGCTGCCCCTTCCACAAGGTTATTGTGTTCTTGTTTCTTTTCAAGAGAGGTGGTAAAGGCAGAGGTGCCAATAGTTCTGGAAGCGGCTACTTTAAACAATGGCAGGGGAGTGACTAGTTTGCCCAGTTCAGGTTTTATTTTCCAGTTTGGTTTGTTTTAGCAGACAGTCAGAAAGTACTGGTAGCAGAGAAGCTGCTATTGTTTGAAAAAAAGGTTCCATGCTTCGATGTGTGTTTTCTTGCCTGACTCTTCTCTTTGTAATCTCACCTGCCTGCAAGAATCTGAATTTGAATTTACCATTTGCCAAGGGGTGTGTTTTTGGGATGTTGAGGATATTGGAACAGCTCCTTTGTTAGCGATTTTGAGTCTATTGGGTTTCCAAATAGTTAAGTTATTCTAAATTCTGTTTTCTTTTGTTGATGTTTCAACCGTAATGTGTAAATCAATTCTGTTTTGCTGGTTTGATGGGCTGTCTTGCTCCTGGAATATCCACTATATGTCTGCCTTTTCAAATAAGAATAGGTTAGGTCTGGGCTACCTCTTTAAAGTGTTTTGTGGGGGTTTGGCTGTGTTTATAACACCATTCATGCCTTAACTGTACTGGGGCCACAAATAATAGTGGAAGAACAATGCTGATCTGAAAAAAAAACAAATTACAAGGGCATCAAAATAGATATTTCTGCAGAGAAAGATTAAATCTGAGCTGGGATGTTGCCTTCCTGTGCCAGAGACAAGAATGTCAATGAAGAACTCCAGAGGCCCCCTGGAAAGGGATAGCAGTTGTGTTTAATTTCAGTATCAGTGATTTAAGTCGGAAGAAGTATGCAGCCCTACAGTCAGAATTTAAGGATCTGCGTCGGAAATTAGCAAAACAGGATTGCAAAATTAGTCATCTCCAAATTTCTCCCAGTGCCCCACACACAAGTCAGAACAGATATAAGGTAGAGCAGCTGAATTTGTGTTAGAAGGGAGGGCTTTAGATTTTTGAGACATTGGGATCAGTTGCGTGGCAGGTGGGATTGCTACAGCCATGATGAATTGCACCAAAACAACAACTGGACCAATTGCCTTGTGAGGTGATGTGATGTGATGGTGCTTGGGGGAGGGTTCTAACTAACTTGGCAGGAAAGTGGGAACCACAATGTCATACCAGATTGGGATATCAAAATACAAAGAATGCTGAGAAATACAGTTACTTCAAGAAGAGGAAGTAGTAAGGTTTTGGGTCAGTTCAGTGTGAGAGGAAAAGTAAAACATTCTAAGTTAGAGTTCCAGTTAGTGCATGTGAATGCTATAAATAAGACTTGCCAACATAGCTTGGGGAAATGGCTCAGACAAGGTAAACACTAGGGTTTAAATATTCCTGAATGCAAGATATTCAGGAAAGATAGAAAAGAAAGGAAAGGAGGAGTGTTGGCAATATTGTGTGGGAGAACATTACATGACTACAGCTAAGGCACAAAAGAGGCACACTTGCCTTTCTCAGTGTACTTTATATATGAAATCAATTAGTGGACAAGATTAAGGGTAACAAATTTACAAGGATTTACAGAGAAGTGCATGAATTATAAGGTGGCTATGAGGGGGTACTTGAATTATTTGGATATTGACTGAGGTAGTCATAGGGTAAAGGGCAGAGGGGCAACGGTTCAGGATGATGTTGCCTATCCAATGAGCAAGGAGACTGTGCTGAATCTGACTGTTGGGAATAAGTTGGGGCAAGTAGGTTATTTGTCGCATTCATTAGGACACATTCATTATATATCATAAGGTCGGGGTTGCCAATGGGAAAGGACAAGGAGAATCCAGAATTAGAATAATTAACTGGTGTCAACCAATGGAGTAAGAATGGATCTGAGAGTGATAAATTGGATTCAAAGGTTAGGCATTGAAACTGAACTGAACAATAGACTGCCTTTGTTGAGAATCTGATTCAGTATATGGATGTACCTACTAGAGAAGGTGCAAAACTTGACCTACTCTTAGAAAATAAGGCAGGGCAGGTGACTGAGGTATCAGTGGGGGAGCACTTTGGGGCCAGCGACCATAATTCTATTCGTTTTAAAATAGTGATGGGAAAGGATAGACCAGATCAAAAAGTTGAAGTTCTAAATTGGAGAAAGGCCAATTTTGACAGTATTAGGCAAGAACTTTCGAAAGCTGATTGGAGGCAGATGTTCACAGGTAAAGGGACGGCTGGAAAATGGGAAGCCTTCAGAAATGAGATAACAAGAATCCAGAGAAAGTATATTCCTGTCAGGGTGAAAGGGAAGACTGGCAGGTATAAGGAATGCTGGATGACTAAAGAAATTGAGAGTTTGGTTAAGAAAAAGAAGGAAGCATATGTCAGGTATAGACAGGATAGATCGAGTGAATCCTTAGAAGAGTATTAAGAAAGTAGAAGTATACTTAAGAGGGAAATCAGGAAGGCAAAACGGGGACATGAGATAGCTTTGGCAAATAGAATTAAGGAGAATCCAAAGGATTTTTACAAATATATTAAGGACAAAAGGGTAACTAGGGAGAAAATATGGCCCCTCAAAGATCAGCAAGGTGGCCTTTGTGTGGAGCCACAGAAAATAGGGGAGATACTAAATGAATATTTTGCATCAGTATTTACTGTGGAAAAGGATATGGAAGATATAGACTGTAGGGAAATAGATGGTAACATCTTGCAAAATGTCCAGATTACAGAGGAGGAAGTACTGGATGTCTTGAAACTGTTAAAAGTGGATAAATCCCCAGGACCTGATCAGGTGTACCCGAGAACACTGTGAGAAGCTAGAGAAGTGATTGCTGGGCCTCTTGCTGAGATATTTGTATCATCAATAGTCACAGGTGAGGTGCCGGAAGACTGGAGGTTGGCAAACGTGGTGCCACTGTTTAAGAAGGGCGGTAAAGACAAGCCAGGGAACTATAGACCAGTGAGCCTGACCTCAGTGGTGGGCAAGTTGTTGGAAGGAATCCTGAGGGACAGGATGTAGATGTATTTGGAAAGGCAAGGACTGATTCGGGATAGTCAACATGGCTTTGTGCATGGGAAATCATGTCTCACAAACTTGATTGAGTTTTACAAAGAAGATTGATGAGGGCAGAGCAGTATATGTGATCTATATGGACTTCAGTAAGGCATTCGACAAGGTTCCCCATGGGACACTGATTAGCAAGGTTAGGTCTCATGGAATATAGGGGGAACTAGCCATTTGGATACAGAACTGGCTCAAAGGTAGAAGACAGAGGGTGGTGGTGGAGGGTTGTTTTTCAGACTGGAGGCCTGTGACCAGTGGAGTGCCACAAGGATCGGTGCTGGGCCCTCTACTTTTTGTCATTTACATAAATGATTTGAATGTGAGCATAAGAAATACAGTTAGTACGTTTACAGATGACACCAAAATTGGAGGTGTAGTGGACAGCGAAGAAGGTTACCTCAGCTAACAACAGGATCTTGACCAGATGGGCCAATGGGCTGAGAAGTGGCAGATGGAGTTTAATTCAGAAAAATGTGAGGTACTGCATTTGGGAAAGCAAATCTTAGCAGGACTTATACACTTAATGGTAAGGTTCTAGGGAGTGTTGCTGAACAAAGAGATCTTGGAGTGCAGGTTCATAACTCCTTGAAGTGGAGTTGCAGGTAGATAGGATAGTGAAGAAGCTGTTTGATATGCTTTCCTTTATTGGTAAGAGTATTGAGTACAGGAGTTGGGAGGTCATGTTGCGGCTGTACAGGACATTGGTTAGGCCACTGTTGGAATATTGTGTGCAATTCTGGTCTCCTTCCTATTGGAAAGGTGTTTTGAAACTTGAAAGGGTTCAGAAATAATTTACAAGGATGTTGCCAGGGTTGGAGGATCTTAGCCACAGGGAGAGGCTGAATAGGCTGGGGCTGTTTTCCCTAGAGTGTCAGAGGCTGAGGGGTGACCTAATAGAGGTTTACAAAATTATGAGGGGCATGGATAGGGTAAATAGGCAAATCCTTTTCCCTGGGGTCGGGGAGTCCAGAACTAGAGGGCATAGGTTTAGGGTGAGAGGGGAAAGATATAAAAGAGACCTAAGGGGCAACTTTTTCACGCAGAGGGTGGTACTGTATAGAATGATCTGCCAGAGGAAGTGGTGGAGGCTGGTACAATTGCAACATTTAAGAGGCATTTGGATGGGTTTATGAATAGGAAGGGTTTGGAGGGATAGGGGTCGGGTGCTGGCAGGTGGGACTAGATTGGGTTGGGATATCTGGTCGGCATGGATGGATTGGACCGAAGTGTCTGTTTCCATGCTGTACATCTCTACGACTCTAAGAGAGTTCAAGTACAATCCAGGGATCCTGCAGGGGAAAAACAGGGCAAATAAGTCCAGAGCTCCCTGGATGACAAAATCGAAGTTTAGGTGAAGCAGCAGAAGTGTACTTATGGCAACACCATGTGAAGAATAGAATTTCGGATGAGACTGAATATAAAAGGTTCAAGGGAGAATTGGAAAAGCAAGTAAGTGAATCATAGAGAAAGCATAGGAATAGATTCACTGCTGGCATGAAAGGGAATCCAAAAGTCTTCTATATGAAATGTAAAGGGATGGAAGAGGGGGAGTGGTGCCAATTAAGGATAAAAAAGGGCTTTATGCATTTAAGCAACGTGCATAGCTGAAGCATCCAGTGAATAATTTGCACCAGTCTTTCCTAAGGAACAAAATACTGTCCAAATCATGGAGAAAGAAGAGAAAAAAGTATTGGTTAAGATGTTGGTACTTAAAGCTGCAAAGGCCCAGGGATATGTGAAATGCATCCATGGCTGCTAATGGAAGTAAAAGTGGAAATTGTAGCTTCACAAGTCATAATTTCTCATCTTCCTTAGAGGGAGTGGTAGTGTTAGGGACTAGAGAATTGAAAATGTGGTACCTTTGGACAAAAACAGTTTAAAAATAAGCCCAACACTTAGTTTAATTTCAATGTTAGCTGGTTAGCTTAATTTCAATGCTGAGGAAGCTATTAGAACTGATAATTCAAGACAAAGTTAAGAGTGACTTGAGGGAATCCAATTTAGTTCAGGAAAGCCAGCATGGATTTGTTAAGGTCAGGTGAACTAACTTGAGTTTTTTTGATAAGATGACAGATAGGGTCAATGAGAGAATGACTGATGATGTGATGTACAAGCACTTTCAAAAGCAATTTGATAAACTGCTATGGAATGAACTTATAGCCAGGTTAGAGCTGGTGGATTAGCAGTAGTAACATAAAAATGAAATTGGTTGAGTGATAAGAAACAAAGTGCAATGGTGATATGATTATTTTTCAGACTGGAGGAAGATTCATAATGGAGTACCCAATGTTCAGACTTCTCTGCTTCCTAATGTATGTTAATAACTACGAGTTTGTTCATTACACAATTTCAAAATTTGCAAGCATTCATAAACTTAAACATATTGGCTGTTGTGGACCAAAAAAAGGATCTAACCTCTTCAGAAATCTTTAGCCAATTCAGTTCACTTCAAATGATATCAAGAACTGGCTGAAACGCTGGATACTGCAAATACTTTATTTCTGTACAATACTCCAACAATCGAACCGAAGACATATGCCCCAGAACTTGCTGTGCTCATGGACAAACGGTTTCAGTCCAGCTAAAATACTGGCTTCTACCCTACAATGCACATGCTTTGCAACAACCTGTTCACTGACACTCAATTTGGGTTTTGATTGTGCCACTCAGCTTCTGAACTCATGAGAGCTTTGGCTTCAAAGAAGGGAACAATAGCTAAAATACCCGATTTCGAGCAATGAGGTACTGGTGACTTCTCTTGACATTAAGACTCTTTTCATTAAGGAGTCCCAGCTAAACTAGATTCAGTGGGAATCAGGGGAAAACGTTTGAATTGGGATTGTACCTACCACAAAGGAAGATGGTTGTGGTTGTTGGAGGTCAGTCATCTCAGCTTGAGAACATCTCAGAGTCATCCCCTAGATCCAACCATCTTCAGCTGCTACAACAATCATCTTCCCTCCATCATAAGGTCAGAAAACGGGATGTTCACTGTTGATTTCACAATATTCGGCAGTTTTTGTGACTCCTCAAATACTAACGCAACCCGTGTTCAACTATAGCAAAGCCTGAACAATATACTCTGACAAGTGAAAAGTAACATGCATGCAGCACAGTACCAAGCAATGACCATCTCCAACGAGAGAATCTAACTAACGCTTCTTGACATTCAGTGGCATCACCATCACAGAAACTTCCACTGTCAGCTTCCTGGAGGTTGTCATTGTTAGAAACTGATCTGGACTTGTCATATAAATGCAGTAACTAAAAGTGCAGGCCGGAGCGAGGAAGCTTGCAATGAATAATCAATTTCTGAAGTCCCAGTGCTTGTCTAAGATCTACAAGTTATTAGTCAGGAGTGAGATAGAATACTAGGCGAAAGTGAGGACTGCAAATGCTGGAGGTTAGAGTCAAGAGTGTGGTGTTGGAAAACCACAGCAGGTCCAGCAGCATCTGAGGACCAGGAGAATCAAGGTTTCAGGCAAAAGCCCTTTTTCCTGATGAAGGCCTTTTACCTAAAACATCGACTCTCCTGCTCCTTGGTTGCTGCCTGACCTGGTGTGCTTTTCCAGCACCACCTCTCAACTAAACTAGAATACTCCCTACTTCCCTTAAATGAGTTCAGTTCCAACAATACTCAAGAAGCTTGATACCATTCAAAACAGGCAGCTTGATGGGAACCACATTCACAAACATTCACTCACTTCATCACCGATTCTCTAAAGGTAAACATGCAGGTTGAGTCTGTGATTAAGAAAGCGAATGCAATGTTGTCTCTTATCTCAAGAGGGTTGGAATATAAAAGCAGAGATGTACTACTAAGACTTTATAAAGCTCTGGTTAGGCCCCATTTGGAGTACTGTGTCCAGTTTTGGTCCCCACACCTCAGGAAGGACATACTGGCACTGGAACGTGTCCAGCGGAGATTCACACGGATGATCCCTGGAATGACAGGTTTAGCATATGAGGAACGGCTGAGGATACTGGGATTGTATTCGTTGGAGTTTAGAAGATTAAGGGGAGACTTAATAGAGACGTACAAAATAATACATGGCTTGGAAAAGGTGGATGCTAGGAAATTGTTTCCGTTAGACGAGGAGACTAGGACCCGTGGACACAGCCTTAGAATTAGAGGGGGTCATTTCAGAACAGAAATGCGGAGACATTTCTTCAGCCAGAGAGTGGTGGGCCTGTGGAATTCATTGCCACGGAGTGCAGTGGAAGCCGGGACGCTAAATGTCTTCAAGGCCGAGATTGATAGATTCTTGTTGTCTAGAGGAATTAAGGGCTACGGGGAGAACGCTGGTAAGTGGAGCTGAAATGCGCATCAGCAATGATTGAATGGCGGAGTGGACTCGATGGGCCGAATGGCCTTACTTCCACTCCTATGTCTTATGGTCTTATGCTGCTATTGAGAAATCTCCAAAATGTGCTACAAAAATGTACCATGGCTTCTCACACAGCCCCTTCCAAACCAGCAATCACTGTCATCTAGAAAAAGAATGGCAGTTATATATGGGAACACCATTGTCCGCCAATCTCTCACCAAACAATATACCCTCCTGACATGGAAGTATGTTGTCATTCCTTCAGTGTTGCTGGGTCAAAATCCTGGGACACCTGCTCTTAATGGCACTGTGGATCTTCCTACAACACACAGACTGCTGTGGTTCAAAAAGGCTGCTCAATACCACCTCCCAAGGGCAATTTGAGATGGGCACTAAATGCTGTCCTAGCGAGCAAAGCCCGCATTCCAGGAATGAATAAAGAGAAGTGATTGACTGATGGAATGAACAAAGTAGTAGCCAGTGAAATATAATGCAGTGAGGTGTGAAAGGGAGTAATTTTGATAAAATTAATGCAGAGAAGATAAACTTAAGGGTTAAAATCTAAAAGAGATGGAGGAGCAGAGATACCAATTTATGTACAAATCACTGAAGGTGGAAGTTAATTTGTGAGACCCATCAAAGCATATGGCATCCTGGACTTCATCAACAGTGGCATAGGAGCAAAAGCAACAAAGTTATTTTAAATCTGTGTAAAACAACAGTTTGTTATCATCTGATGTATCGTGCCCAGTTCTGGATGTCGCGCTGTATGAAGGATGTGAAGGTACCAATGAGGGTTTTACAAGAATGTTTCCAAGAACGAGGAAGCTCAGTAATGTCAAAGGATTGGCAAACTTAAGTTTGCTCTCCTTGGACAAGAAAGAGTTGAGAGAATTTGATTGAGTTACTGGCAATCATGAGGAACCTGGACAGAATACATGTGGTAAACTAATTCCAATGATGGAAGGATTAAGAATCAGAGGACAAAAATGTCAGGTAATTGCTGAAAGAAGAAATGGTGACATGAGGGAAAAGCTTTTCAGGCAGTGAGTGGTTAGGATTTAGAATATGCTTTCTGAGTGTGTGATGGAGGTAAGTTCAATTGAGGAATTCAAAAAGGAATTGGATCACTATCCAAAAAGAAGCATTTGCAGGCCTTGGGGGGTAATGAGACAAGCAGGAGCGTGGTACTAGATCAGTTGCTTTTTTAGATGGCCACCATAGTTATGGAAGGCTGGATAGCTGCCTCCTGTGCTGTAACCCTTCTACGATTCCAAAGTATCAATTATGTTCCTTGGACACATTTTCATCCCAACAACACTGATGAGTGAACTTTGGAAATTACATAGCCCCAGGCCATAATTTTCAATAACGGTAATTATAATTCTCAGCTGCTGAATTACCACATTGCTTCACATTTTTTTAGATTAGATTCCCTACAGTATGGAAACAGGCCCTTAGGCCCAACAAGTCCACACCGACTCCCTGAAGAGCAACCCACCCAGACCCATTCCCCTCTGACTAATGCACCTAACACTATGGGCAATTTAGCATGGCCAATTCACCTGACCTGCACATCTTTCGACTGTGGGAGGAAACCCACGCAGATACGAGGAGAATGTGCAAACTACACACAGACAGTTGCCCAAGGTGGGATTTGAACCTGGGTCCCTGGCGCTGTGAGGCAACAGTGCTAACCACTGAGCCACCGTGCCACCCTAATGTCTGCTTTGTAACCAGAATGTGCAAATTTCTGAATTATTAGCTTTTTAAAATGTTCCTTGTTGAATTCCAGCCTGCCCATTTTCAGTCCCCTGCTCTTTACTTGACTTTCCCAGCAGCTATAAAATAAATATT
The DNA here is from genome assembly GCF_047496795.1 of Chiloscyllium punctatum. Lineage (NCBI taxonomy): Eukaryota > Metazoa > Chordata > Chondrichthyes > Orectolobiformes > Hemiscylliidae > Chiloscyllium > Chiloscyllium punctatum. The sequence goes on along the minus strand of NC_092770.1, from coordinate 54,270,060 downwards.
CACCGAGACACTTGACTGTAGGCACCATGTGTAAGGTGCAGTGAAATTCACATCAATATAATGTACTAGAGTGCTATAGTATGAGTCATGTCATCTTTCTTTTGAGTTGTCACACTCTGGTTTTAAAATTCTATGACAGCATTTAGAGAAATGTGTCGACTTTTCCCATATCCTGATTAATTTCATCAATAAGACCGAACAAAAAGACAGATTAATTCCTTATTCATCATCTCAAGATACTATATGAAATCTTGTTGTGTGAATATTGACTCATGTTTGCATACATAACAACAATGACTGCTTTGGGTTGCACTAATATGATACAAAGATACAATCTTCTAAACAGAAGATTGAAAGGATCATTTTGTGTTTGAGGAGATGAAAGATTTTCACGTGGTGAATAGATAAAGTTTGATTTTGCCTGGCTGGTATAACTCAATGTTATTGCTTCAGAAAACATTACTAAACTTTGCAGTGTTATCCGCTTCATGTGACAACTGTTACAGAGACTATGGCATCTCTTACAATAAATTAGATTATTTCAACAGTAAGAATGGGATTAGAATAGATAGCAATTTTATTCCATTGATTGAAGCGGACAAATGTTTTTCTTCTGCAGTGTAATTTCTATGATTGCTTGGGGTTTATATTTTTCAAGTTATTGCTTGTGACTTTCCTCCCTTGCTTTCTCTGTCAAAGTATTATGAATTGAACATTAAGTAGCAACTTTGCTGATGCGCTATCTATGTAATGCTTTAATGAATGAATGCTTATTTAAGTTTTTTTCACCTTTCTGCATGAATTTATTGATTGCAGCTTATTGTCTCATGATTAAAATAGTTTCTGTTTCATTATCTACAGGCAAACAGGTTAATTTATCTCAATTAAATTTTCATCTTGGAAATCTTGTTTCTAAGTAAGGATCCCAAATGACGTGATCCTCCGAGACATTTTTAATATCAACTTGGAAGATAAATAATTTGCCACCTATGTTGTGGAAATACCTCATTTGGCAGTGCCTGAGCATCCAGTCAATACGTTGAGAATTCAGTACTTTTCAGTGAAGAGATTGAAATGAGAACAATTTGCATTTACATAGAAAATAGAACATAGAAAAATACAGCGCAGTACAGGCCCTTCGGCCCTCAATGTTGCGCCGACCGAAGCCTACCTCACCAACACTAGCCCAATAACCTCCATATGCTTATCCAATGCCCGCTTGAATGACCAGAAAGAGGGAGAGTCCACAACTGATACTGGCAGGGCATTCCATGAACTCTCAACCCACTGAGTAAAGAATCTACCCCTAACATCTGTCCTATACCTACCACCCCTTAATTTAAAGCTGTGTCCCCTAGTAAAAGCTGACTCCATACGCGGAAAAAGGTTCTCACTGTCAACCCTATCTAAACCCCTAATCATCTTGTACACCTCTATCAAATCTCCCCTAAACCTTCTTTTCTCCAATGAGAACAGCCCCAAGTGCCTCAGCCTTTCCTCATACGATCTTCCTACCATGCCAGGCAACATCCTGGTAAACCTCCTCTGCAGCTGTTCCAGTGCCTCCACATCCTTCCTATAGTATGGCGACCAAAACTGTACACAATACTCCAGATGAGGCCGCACCAGAGTCTTATATAACTGCAACATGACCTCAGGACTCCGGAACTCAATTCCTCTACCAATAAAACCCAGTACGCCATATGCCTTCTTCACAGCACTATTTACCTGGGTGGCAACTTTCAGAGATCTGTGTACATGGACACCAAGATCCCTCTGCTCATCCACACTACCAAGTAGCCTACCATTAGCCCAGTAATCCATCTTCTTGTTACTCCTACCAAAGTGAATGACTTCACACTTAGCTACATTGAACTCCATTTGCCACCTTTCTGCCCAGCTCTGCAACTTATCTATATCCCGCTGTAACCTGCCACATCCTTCTTCATTGTCCACCACTCCACCGACTTTTGTATCATCCACAAACTTGCTCACCCAGCCTTCAAGCCCCTCCTCCAGGTCATTTATAAAAATGACAAACAGCAATGGTCCCAAAACAGATCCTTGTGGAACACCGCTAGTAACTGCACTCCAAGATGAACCTTTACCATCAACTACTACCCTCTGTCTCCTTCCAGCCAGCCAATTCCTAATCCAAACCTCTAATGCACCCTCAATGCCATACCTCCGTAATTTTTGCAGTAGCCTACCATGGGGTACCTTATTGAACGCCTTGCTAAAATCCATATACACCACATCTACTGCTTTACCCTCGTCCACTTCCTTAGTCACCTTCTCAAAGAACTCAATAAGGTTTGTGAGGCACGATCTTCCCTTCACAAAACCATGCTGACTATCCTTGATCACATTATTCCTATCCAGATGTTCATAAATCCTATCCCTTACAATTCTCTCTAAGACTTTGCCCACAACAGAAGTGAGACTGACTGGCCTATAGTTACTAGGGCTGTCCCTACTCCCCTTCTTGAACAAGGGGACCACATTCGCTATCCTCCAGTCTTCTGGCACTATTCCTGTAGACAACGACGACCTAAAAATCAAGGCCAATGGCTCCGCTCTCTCCTCTCTAGTTTCCCAGAGGATCCTAGGATAAATGCCATCAGGCCCAGGGGACTTATCTAATTTCACCCTTTCCAGTATTCCCCGGACCTCTTCCCTACATACCTCAAGGCCATCCATTCTAATCACTTGTGACTCAATATTTACATCAGCAACAACGTCCTGTTCCTGCGTGAATACTGACAAAAAGTATTGATTTAGTGTCTCTCCAATCTCCTCTGCCTCCACGCACAACTTCCCACTACTATCCTTGACTGGACCGATACCCACCCTAGTCATCCTTTTATTCCTGACATACCTATAGAAAGCCTTTGGGTTTTCCCTAATCCTACCAACCAAGGACTTTTCATGTCCCCTTCTCGCTGCTCTTAGCTCTCTCTTTAGATCCTTCCTGGCTACCTTATAACTCTCAATCGCCCCAACTGAACCGTCACGCCTCATCTTTACATAGGCCGCCCTCTTCCCTTTTACAAGGGATTCCAATTCCTTATTAAACCACGGCTCCCTCACAAGACCCTTTCCTCCCTGCCTGACTGGTACATACTTATCAAGGACACCCAATAGCTGCTCCTTGAATAAGCTCCACATATCATTTGTGTCCTTCCCTTGAAGCCTATTTTTACAATCCACACATCCTAAGTCATGCCTCAACGCATCATAATTTCCCTGCTCCCAGCTATAACTCCTGCCCTGCAGTGCACACTTATCCTTCTCCATCACTAGAGTGAAAGTCACCGAGTTGTGGTCACTGTCCCCGAAGTGCTCACCGACCTCCAAGTCTAACACCTGGCCTGGTTCATTACCTAGAACCAAATCCAGTATGGCCTCACCTCTTGTTGGCCTGTCTACATATTGTGTCAGGAAACCCTCCTGCACACATTGGGCAAACACTGACCCATTTAACAAACTCAAACTATAGCTTTCCCAGTCAATATCTGGGAAGTTAAAGTCCCCCATAACAACCACCCTATTACTTTCACTCTTCTCCTGAATCATCCTTGCAATACTTTCCTCTACATCTCTCGGACTATTAGGAGGCCTGTAGAAAACTCCTAACAGGGTGATCTCACCTTTCGTATTTCTAACCTCAGCCCAAACTACCTCAGATGGCAAGTCTTCCTCCATCGTCCTTTCCACCGCTGTAATACTATCCTTGACAAGCAATGCCACACCTCCCCCTCTTTTACCCCCACCTCTGACCCTATTAAAACATTTAAACCCTGGAACCTGCAATAGCCATTCCTGTCCCTGTTCTACCCACGTCTCTGTAATGGCCACAACATCGAAGTCCCAGGTACCAACCAAGTTCACCTACCTTATTTCTTATACTTCTGGCATTGAAGTATACACACTTCAAGCCACCTTCCTGTTTACCAGCACCCTCCTTCGAGATCGATGCCATGTTCCTAACCTCCCTACACTCAAGGTCCTGTACCCTAAAGCTACAGTCCAGGTTCCCATGCCCCTGCAGAGTTAGTTTAATCCCTCCCAAAGAGTACTAGCAAACCTCCCCCCAAGGATGCTGGTGCCCCTCAGGTTCAGGTGGAGACCATCCTGTTTATAGAGGTCCCACGTTCCCCAGAAAGAACCCCAGTTGTCCAGAAACCAGAATCCCTCCCTCCTGCACCATCCCTGTAGCCACGCATTTAACTGTTCTCTCTCCCTCTTCCTCGACTCTCTATCACGTGGCATGGGTAACAGAACAGAGACAACAACTCTGTTCGTTCTAGCTCTGAGCTTCCAACTTAGCTCCCTGAAAACCTGCCTAACATCCTCACCCCTCTTCCTACCTATGTCGTTGGTGCCAACGTGGACCATGACCTGGGGCTGCTCCCCCTCCCCCTTAAGGACCCGGAAAACATGATCAGAGACATCACGTACCCTTGCACCTGGGAGGCAACATACCAAACGTGAGTCTCTGTCGCCCCCGCAAAACCACCTATCTGTGCCCCTCACTATTGAGTCCCCAATAACTATCGCTCTACCTTTCTCTGCCCTTCCCTTCTGAGCAACGGGGACAGGCTCCGTGCCAGAGGCTTGAACCTCGTTGCTTACCCCTGGTAAGTCGTCCCCCCCACAATTATCCAAAACGGTATACTTGTTATTGAGGGGAATGACCGCAGGGGGTCCCTGCACTGGCTACTTCCTCCCAGTCCCCCTCACTGTCACCCATCTGTCTTTAACTTTCGGAGTAACTACTTCCCTAAAGCTTTGATCTATGACCATCTCTGCCTCCCGAATGATCCGCAGTTCATCCAACTCCAGCTCCAGTTCCCTAACACGGTCTTGGAGGAGCTGGAGATGGGTGCACTTCCCGCAAGTGTAATCAGCATGGACGCTAATGGCTTCCCTCACCTCAAACATCTTGCAAGAGGAACATTCGCTGCCATCCCTCTAAAATATAAACTTTAAAAAGAAAACTGGATCTAATGAAACAAACAAGCAAAATGCAGCACTTACCTGCTTACCACAACGGGTCTTATTATTAGGTTAGAGGAGGAGGGCGGGTGGAAGGCTCTACCCCTGTAGTGCCTCAGATTCCTCGCCTGCGCGCTTTTATAGAGGAAAAAAAAACCTTCCCAGATAAGCTAGCACGTCACCAGCTTCTGGATCCGCTAGGCGTTTAAAAAAAACTTTAAACTTTAACCGTTTAAAAAAATAACTGGACTATATCATGACTTAAACTAAACACCATCAGACAGTCGTTACCTGCTCCGCCAAGAGAGTGAGGTATAAGTCACTGGAACTTCATAGTTTGGGGTCTGGTCTAGGTGAGAATTATAAAGTGAGTTGGATTAAGGCACAGTCACAGAAAATAAGAATTTAAGGAGCATTTTCAAGGTGGATTGGATACAGCAACATAGGGAAATTTCTACTGAGAATAGAGAGTGAGGAACACAAGTTGGTCAGAAATAGAAGAGTAGAGATTTTAAAAATACAGATTGTATGATTAAAGACTTAGACTGTAAAGAGTTTTATTATTGATGACTTTGCATTTGATACACTGAGAGGCAAAGAGTATTAAAACAGTACCGACAAGGGTGGTGTAAGTGAGATTTCACACTGGTCAATATGCAAACATAAGCATTTTAGCTGAATTAGAGTTTATGTTGGGGGGGAATCTCAGGAGGTCAATGAGAAGGGTGTTAGAGAAGTTGAGTCTTCAGATGATAAAACAAGGATCTAAGGAGGCGGATGGGGGCGTGGGGTGGGGGTTCATGAAAGACTGTACGGGGTCAGTGTTATGAAAGTTGAACTGCTGGACTGAACTGATTGGTTGAACCTTAGATGAATGTGGAGTCAATGATGTCAAAGAGCTAGTACCAGCCAAGTCAGTTCAGCTCTTTTGGTCAACAGAATGTCATTGTCCCTTTGAAAACAGCATTCAAGGTTAGGTAGTCACTAGGAAATACTCTTGGACTTGCCTTTGGTGCTGGGGCATTTGGAGTAATGGCGTCAGTACTTGACAGATGGCTGAAGTGAAACAATGGAGATATGAAATGTTAGCTCTGCCTTGACTGCCTCATTACCTCTTGGCATCAGAAAGCATTAATTAGAAGTGAGGTTATGATTATAAATAGCATGTGAATGATTTCTCCAGAAAACTAGCTTCATTAGCTCCCGGACTACTTAAGGAAGTGGCCGTAGAAGCAGCTCGACAAACAGGGGGCTGGAAGAACACAGCAAGTTAGGCAGTATCAGGAGGTGGAGAAGTCAACATTACAAGTATAACTCTTCTTCAGGTGTCCTGTACACCTAGTATGTTGACTTCTCCACCTCCTGTTGTTGCCTGGCTTGCTGTGTTCTTCCAGCCTCCTGTTTATTGACTTTGGATTCCAGCATCTGCAGTTATTTTTGTCTCTCGAGCAGGTAGAGCAGCTAGAGTTCTGAAGACTCTAGAACAGTTGCTATAAAGGGCAACAATAGACCTTTTAACTTGCCATGGTTCATTATAAAAGATGTAATAGTGGGGCACTAGAAGTCACTGTCAAGGGCAGACAGAGTTTGATGGATTTACAAAGGGAATGGGCGGCACAGTGGCACAGTGGTTAGCACTGCTGCCTCACAGCGCCAGAGACCCAGGTTCAATTCCCGCCTCAGGCGACTGACTGTGTGGAGTTTGCACGTTCTCCCTGTGTCTGCGTGGGTTTCCTCCGGGTGCTCCGGTTTCCTCCCACAGTCCAAAGATGTGCAGGTCAGGTGAATTGGCCATGCTAAATTGCCCGTAGTGTTAGGTAAGGGGTAGATGTAGGGGTATGGGTGGGTTGTGGTTTGGGGGCGCGGTGTGGACATGTTGGGCCGAAGGGCCTGTTTCCACACTGTAAGTAAACTAAACTAAACTAATGACAAATCTGCTGAAACCTTTTTGAGAATGGATCTAGTAGAGTGAATTAGGGGGTGCCAGTTGATATGTTCACTTGGATTTTCAGAAGGTTTTCGATAAATAAAAAGATTAGCTCACATAATTACAATGCATGGAACAGTGATTGTGTGCTGAAATGGATTGAGAACTGGTTGGCAGACAGGAAACAAGGGGTAGGAATATATAGTTCTTTTTCAAATGGCAGACAGTGACTAGTGGATCACCACCAGGGTCACTGCTTGGACCCCAGCTATCCACGATTAATGACTTTGATGAGGAAACTACATGTCGTGTCTATAACTTTGCAAATGGCACAAAGCTGGGTTGGAAGGCGAACCTGCATAGAAGGTTCAGTGTGATTTGAACAAATTAAGGAAGTGGGCAAATCTGTGGTAGATTTGGTGCAATGTGGGCAGATGTGAGGTTGTCCACTTTCATAGCAAAAACAGGAAGGCAGATTATTATCTGAATAGTGATTGTGAAAAGGGGAGGTGCAGCAAGACCTGGGTGTCCCCAGGGACCAGTCACTGAAAGTAAGCATGCAAGTGCACCAGGTGGTGAAAAAGGCAGATGATATGCTAGTCTTCATAGCAATGGGATTTGAGTAAAGGAGTAGGGATGTCTTGTTGCAAATGTAGAGAGCATTGATAAGACCAAACCTGGAGTGTTGTGTGCAGTTTTGCTCTTTTTATCTGAGGAAGGATGCTCTGGCTATGAGGGAGCACAAAGAAGACTTACCAGCATGATACCTGGGATGGCAGGACATACATTTGGGGAGATGTTAGACTGGGTAGGACTGGAGCAACAGGGTGGCTCAGTGGTTAGCACTGCTGCCTGTCAGCACGGGGGACCTGGATTTGATTCCAGCCTCAGGCGATTGTCTGTGTGGCTTTTACACATTCTGCCTGTGTCTGCGTGGATTTTTGATGGGTGCTCCAGTTACCTCCCTCAGCCCACAAGTGTATAGGTTAGGTGGATTGGTCATACTGAATTGCCCTGTAGAGTCCAGGGATGTGCAGGCTAGGTGGGTTAGCATAGTGAAAAACTCCATGCGGGTTTATGGAATGGGGTGGGATACTCTTCGGAGCGTCGCTGCAGACTCAGTGAGCCAAATGGCCTCTTGCTGTATTGTAAGGATTTTATGATTCCATATTCACTAGTATTTAGAAGAACAAGAGGGATCTTACAGAAACCCAGATTTAAAAAAAACGAAGCAGGATTAGACAGGGTCATTGCAGGAAGGATGTTCTCAATGACCAGCGAGTCCAGAACCAAGAGTCACAGTCTAAGTTAAAAGAGTTAGGCCATTTAGGACAGAGATGAAGAGGAATCAGAGAGTGGTGAACCTGCCACAGGAAACTGTCAAGGTGAAAACAATGAAGATTTTCACAAAAGATATAGATCTTAAGAAATCAAAGGATATAGGGAGAAAGCAAGGAAAGGGCACTGTGTTGGATGATCAGCCTTGATCGTATTGAATGGCAGGGCTGACTCAAATGGCCAACTGGCCTAATCTTACTCCTATTTCCTATGTGTCTATGTTGATGCTGTCGAGTTACAATTCCACAAGGGTGTTTTGATGTGTTAAACTGTATATTTAACTAGCCCTGTTGATGTTAATAAGGAATTAAATACAAAAGGTGTAATGTGCTTTCTTCCAAAAAGGTTGACGTGTCCATTTTAGTTCTATGATAATACCTGGTCCTTGAGTCAAAAGATAATGCACTGAAGCTCTTCTCTAGGGAATTTAACACAAATTGAGTTTAACACTGTGTAGTACAGAAGATGCTCGATTATCTGAAGGATACGAGTAGGGAGTATTTTGTTTGGATAATTAAATGCCGGATAATCGAATATCGGATAGCACAGTTTAGCCAAGTATCAGGACCTTGCAGTCTTGTTCGGATTATTCAAAATTTGGATAATTGAATGCCGGATAATTGAGGTTCCTCTGTGCAAGGTGAACTACAGTACTTTCAGAGGTGCCGTCATTTGAGTGAGATACTAAATCAAGTTTTTGTGTTCACTTTCAGGTCGATGGTCATGAGGCAGCAGAAATGGTTGACGAGAATTATTCCATACATAAGTGTGTCTTCATTCTGTGAATGATTGGCAAAGCTGGGGAGAGGAGCAGTTTCTAATGAGATTTGGTAGGGGTGTTCCAAGTAAGGGGTCAAGACAGAGTAGATGGGGAGAAAATGTTCTGATTCATGGAAAGACCCAACTAGAGGGCACTGATTTCAGGTGAAAAGCAAAAACCAAAGCCAGCATGATATGAGGAAGTTATGAGGAAGAGCCACTCGACCGGCAACGTTAATGCTGATTTCTCTCCACACATGCTGCCAGACTTGTTGAGCTTTTCCACCAACTTCTGTTTTTGTTTCTGATTTACAGTAGCTGCAGTTCTTTTGGTTTTTAATGAAATGACATCTCCTTATGCGGTGGCTCATTAGGATGTGGAGTGGACTACAGAAGAATGTGGTGAAGGCACACATTCAGTTTTGACTTTCAGAAGGCGATTGGATAGTTCATTGAAATGAGAATTTGATGAGCAAATTAGGAAAGAATAGAATTAGCTTGTATTTGAACAGCGTCAGTATAGGCTTTCTTCTGGGCAATAACCATTCTATTATTTAATTGCTTTAAGAATGCACGAGAGTTCTGGCCAATATTTATCCCTCAGTAAATACCAGTAAAACATTTCTGTAATACCAGTAAATATACTAGTAAATCTATTTCTGTGTGAAAATTATGGAGATAGATAGGTGCGCACAACAAGGAAGATTTTACAATTGGGGGAAGGGAAATTACGATGCTGTAAGACAGGATTTGAGGAGCATACGTTGGGAGCATAGGCTGTCAGGGAAGGATGTGGTGGAAATGTGGAACTTTTTCAAGGAGCAGATACGACGTGTCCTTGATATGTATGTACCTATCAGGCAGGAAAGAAATGGTCGTGTGAGGGAGCCTTGGTTGACGAGGGAGGTTGAATGTCTAGTAAAGAGGAAGAAGGAGGCTTACATAAGGTTGAGGAAACAGGGTTCAGACAGAGCAGTGGAGGGATACAGGATAGCCAGAAGGGAGCTGAAGAAAGGGATTAGGAGAGCTAAGAGAGGGCATGAAAAATCCTTGGCGGATAGGATCAAGGATAACCCCAAGGCATTCTATGCGTATGTGAGAAACCTGAGAATGACGAGAACGAGGGTAGGTCCGATCAAGGACAGTAGTGGGAGACTGTGTATTGAGTCGGAAGAGATAGGAGAGGTCTTGAACAAGTACTTCTCTTCAGGATTTACGAACGAGAGGGACCGTATTGTTGAAGAGGAGAGCGTGAAACGGACTGATAAGCTAGAAGAGAAGGAAGATGTGTTGGACATTTTGAACAACTTGAGGATAGACAAGTCCCCCGGGCCTGACGGGATATATCCTAGGATTATGTGGGAAGCAAGAGAGGAAATTGCAGTACCGTTGGCAATGATCTTCTTGTCTTCACTGGCAACGGGGGTGGTATCAGGGGACTGGAGAGTAGCGAATGTTGTGCCCCTGTTCAAAAAAGGGAATAGGGATAACCCTGGGAATTACAGGCCAGTTAGTCTTACTTTGGTGGTAGGCAAAGTAATGGAAAGGGTACTGAGGGATAGGATTTACGAGTATCTGGAAAGACACTGCTTGATTAGGGACAGCCAGCACGGATTTGTGAAGGGTAGGTCTTGCCTTACAAGTCTTATTGAATTCTTCGAGGAGGTGACCAAGCATGTGGATGAGGGTAGAGCAGTGGATGTAGTGTACATGGATTTTAGTAAAGCATTTGATAAGGTTCCCCATGGTAGGCTTATGCGGAAAGTCAGGAGGCATGGGATAGAGGGAAATTTGGCCAATTGGATAGAAAACTGGCTAACCGGTCGAAGGCAGAGAGTGGTGGTAGATGGTAAATATTCAGCCTGGAGCCCAGTTACAAGTGGAGTTCCGCAGGGATCAGTTCTGGGTCCTCTGCTGTTTGTAATTTTTATTAATGACTTAGATGAGGGAGTCGAAGGGTGGGTCAGTAAATTCGCAGATGATACAAAGATAGGTGGAGTTGTGGACAATGAGGAGGGCTGTTGTCAGCTGCAGAGGGACTTCGATATGATGCAGAGCTGGGCTGAGGAGTGGCAGATGGAGTTCAACCCTGCCAAGTGTGAGGTTGTCCATTTTGGAAGAACAAATAAGAATGCGGAATACAGGGTTAATGGTAGGGTTCTTAGTCAGGTGGAGGAACAGAGGGATCTTGGGGTCTATGTACATAGTTCTTTGAAGGTTGCCACTCAGGTGGATAGAGTTTGTAAGAAGGCCTATGGAGTATTATCGTTCATTAGCAGAGGGATTGAATTCAAGAGTTGTGAAGTGATGTTGCAGCTGTACAGGACTTTGGTTAGGCCACAGTTGGAGTACTGTGTGCAGTTCTGGTCGCCTCACTTTAGGAAAGATGTGGAAGCTTTGGAGAGGGTGCAGAGAAGATTTACCAGGATGTTGCCTGGAATGGAGAGTAGGTCGTACGAGGATAGGTTGAGAGTTCTCGGCCTTTTCTCGTTGGAACGGCGAAGGATGAGGGGTGACTTGATCGAGGTTTATAAGATGATCAGAGGAATAGATAGAGTAGACAGTCAGAAACTTTTTCCCCGGGTACAACAGAGTGTTACAAGGGGACATAAATTTAAGGTGAAGGGTGGAAGGTACAGGGGAGATGTCAGGGGTGGGTTCTTTACCCAGAGAGTGGTGGGGGCATGGAATGCGCTGCCCGTGGGAGTGGTAGAGTCAGAATCATTGGCGACCTTTAAGCAGCATTTGGATAGGTACATGGATGGGTGCTTAATCTAGGTTAGAAGTTCGGCACAACATCGTGGGCCGAAGGGCCTGTTCTGTGCTGTATTGTTCTATGTTCTATGTTCTATGTTCTATTAGCCACAACAACGGCAGATGCGACTGAAATACTTTGTGTGTGGGTGCCTCTTAAGCTGATTGTAGCAATGAGTACACGAATTCTCCAGGCATCTAAACAGAACAATAGCTGAACAAATCAGCAAGGAAATCGCAAGAGTCTAAGACATGTTAGGGGTAGGTGAAAATGATCTGGGGAGACTCGGGTATTCTGATAGTACTGGTTAGTATGTGCCTGACATCATTCAGCTGTTGTGACTGTTCAACAGTGGCATGAAGGATTGCAGATTACTCAACCATTGACGACACAGTCAGCCTCGTGAATCCAAAAGAAAAAATGCTGGAAAATCTCAGCAGGTCTGGCAGCATCTGAAAGGAGAGAAAAGAGCTGACGTTTCGAATCTAACTGACCCTTTTAGTCAGCCTTGTGAATGTCTTCTCAGTTCCAAAGGCATTTTCCCCCTGTTGGAAGAACCCATCGCCCTGCAGAGAAATGACCAGGTAAACCCAGTTTCCTCATTTTGTCACTCTTTGACTCATAGAGGGACACCATGTTGCCAGTAGCTGTCCCCATAGCAACATCCCCAGGAACTGTAATCGAGGGGAAGAACATGATCGGCACTTGCAGAGATTTGAGTTAATTAAGGAGAGGCAGTGTGAATTTGCAAAAATTATATCCTATTTAATAGATGTAATTGGATTTTTATTTTAATAAAATAATAAGAGGATAGATGAAAGAAATGTGAAAGATTTTGTCTATATGGATCTAAAGTGCTGCATAAAAAGCTGTAGAAGAAAAATGAGGCTCATAGAATAGGAGAGTCCGTGTCAACTTGGATAAGTAATTAGCTTAGAGATGGAAAATAACAATTGGTGGGGAGTGATTCTTTTTCAGACTGGCGCATTGGAGACCGTGATGTTCCGCAAGTTTATGGCTTGAGCTTTTCTCGAAATATATTAATGACCTAGATGTTGGAATACAGAGTAACATTTCAAATCGATGATGCAAAACTTGGAGGGATGATGAACAGTGCAGGTGATATGAAATTGCTTGCAACAGGACTTGGATAGATTAGCAGAATAGGTTGACAAGTAGAAGGTGGAATAAATGCAGAGAACTGTGAGACAATACATGTTGGCAGAAGGGACAGGAAAAGGCAATAAACTGTAATGATCCAGTCAGTGTACAGGGACAGAGAGACCGTTAATACAAATCCTTGAACAAGAGAATATTTTGAGGGAATTATTAGCAAATCATGCAAGATGTTGGGCTTCATAAACAGAACTGTTGACTCCAAAAGCAGCAAAGTTATAGTAAACATTTCTTGAAACTTTGACTAAACCACAGCTGGAGTGTGGCATTCACTCCCGGTCACCACAGTATGGGAAGGAGATGAGGTTACAGTGGAGATTTACTGGAATGATTGCAGGAGGCAGGCACGTTGGAGAAACTAGATTGTTCTGTTTGAAGCAGAGGAGATTAAGGGGTAGAGATGTACTAGATAAGTTTGGAAAGTAAACGAAAGAAAAGCTGTTCTTGTCATCTAATGGCATAAGGATGAAGAGTCACAGATTTAAGATTTTGGATGAAATGCAGGACGGAATTGGGAAAAAAATGTTTTTTTTTCATGCAGCAGTAAGTAATCAACCATAACCCATTATCTGAGAGTGTAGTTGAAGCTGAGATTACACTGAGATCAGAAGAAAATTAAACGTGCAGAACTACTGCAGTAGAACAGGAATGGGCGGACGATCGTTAAATTTCCCTGTCAGTGGGTTGACAAAAAGTAACTTGTGTCTGATCTAATTTCTGGTTTACTGTTAGCAATCTCTCTAACATTTCAGAAAACGATATCACAAAGATAGAGTTGGTATAATGCCATGGCTGTGCTAAAAAGTTCGTGAAATATGGATTAACATTTAATTTTTAGCTTCATAGTGTCCCATCAGAGGAAGGATCAAAAAGAGACAGTGTGATCATTAACAGGGTGACAGAACAAAAAGGAGGCCGAGTCCAGAACACTGTTTTTCCTGCACATCTGTCTTACATGTGTTTTTGGATCATACTGGTCTGTATTGTGTACTTTCTTAAGGGCTGCTGATGAGCAACATAACAAGCAAGTCTCGGGGAAGGTCACCTGTCTGATCTTATGATTAGCTAAACTCACACTTTCTTTTGATCCCAAGAGACATAAGAAGAACTTCTGCAAAACAGGTGCCAAAAAGCCAGTTATAGATAGATGATCAGAGCAATTCAACAAAAAGGCCTGCTGCCACGTGTTCTTGAGGAATGTACTTGCTGTAGCTAGATCTATGCAGTGTCCACAATTCTCTGACCATTACGTAAAATCGGTACTACTACCTGTTCCCTATCCAAGTCTTGGATTTATATAGAGCCTTTAATAACCACAAGATGTTTCTAAGCACTTTCTTGGGTATGAAGTGTTGCTCTTATGTATAAAATGTGGAAGCCAATTTGTGTGCACCATTCCAGAGATATCAATTTCTGGTAACATTAATTGAGGGAACAATATTGGCCAGGGAGCCAAGTATGACTGATGGGATCTTTTTGTTGTACTTGAGAGAGTAGAACTGCCCTCTGTTTAACATCTCATCCAAATGATAGCATACAGTGCAGCTCTCCATTGGTACTGCAGTGAAGCTTCAGTGTAGATTATATGTTCAAGTCTCTGGATTGGAGAATTGAACCCAAGACACATTACAGGGAAGAGTGCGACCTACTGGGCCACTAATAACACTAAATACAAAAGAGGTTTTCAGGACTGGTGCCAGTGTGTAAGAGATCAAATACACAGATCAAAACTGCAATCAACCATTTGAAACAGTATGTCTTTGCAATGCTGATATTCCTCACTGCAACATTATTAACATTTGCCTTATTATCCATCCCTCAAATTGAAATTTAGCTGTAATAAAAATTGGCTTTAATAAAAGTGCCATTCTAATTCAGCATTGAAGTATGATAGTGACCTGCTTAAAATTGCACAGTATTTTATCTTCTGGGCGGGAGACTTGGGGAATGGGTAAGGAGAACAATGGGTGCAAATACTAATCAAAAGGAAGAATGATTAGTATTCTATGCATAAAAACTTTAAACAAGGGTTTAGTGCTGAAAAGAAAATGACAATCCCTTAATTAAATTCAAACCCATTATTACTGATTCTCACAGATCATTTAAGCAGTCTTTCAATAATCCATGTTTTGGATCATTACTACAGACAGAATAATGACAGTGTTGCTTCCTAGAAGGGCATCATTTTGAAGAAACTGCATTAATATTTTATAGCCATCACAATCACAACTGTCTGCACTACTTCAAATAGCGGTTTGACATTTCAAGCACCGAAAATGATATTGGTGTCTCTCTCCCCACTGCATCATGCCCACCAAGCTTCATTTTCCCTGAAGACTGGCAATAATATTTAACTCAGGTTTCCTTTTAGCAAATATTTGACCAGGCTGACATGCTATATGAAAGCAGTTGTTGTTGAATATATCTATAATGTGTTTTCTGTCCCAATCCTTGCACCGTTCAAGGGGAAGCAGGAGGTAATGATTTTTCTTTCACAGCTGGGGACGGTAGTCAGGTTGTCAGCTAAGGAAATGAATTCCTAGCTTCTGTGAGACTTTCAAGCGAGACCTTTATGACCAGCCTGTGATTAATAATGAGGTCCCTGACCCTCTTCATACCACAAAGGTGTTTGCAGTTCGTGCACTCTTACTGTTGACATTGATTGTCTCTTCAAGAAGACAGTGAATAATGCTTTGTTGTAAGGCAAGAATCTCTCTGCATTGGGTTTCGCGAATTCAAATTATTTTCAATCCATTGCGCTATTTTCCCCAAATGCTTGATTGCCTGATTGTTTGCAAAGTTGCTTTCAGGGAGTATTTTGGTTTTATTTTTTTCAGTGTTGATGCAGCAAAAGAATATGTGAGATCCAATGGATTGTTTTGCACTGAAAACTGTTTTAGTAGGTGCACGATAGCTGTTTTGCCTAACAAGGCAGTTACGTGCATAACGCAATATAATCTGCTCTTGGAACTGGTTAAGATGGTCATGTTGATTCGACCAGATGGATCCAGGAAAGAAGAGTGAGGCAAAATAACTGAAGATTGGTGCGGTTTGATTCATACTCATTGGGTGGCAGGGAGATGACATTTATTCTTCTGATGATGGCTAACATTGATAAAATACTGAAGTATTGGAAGGAAAGCCTGACTGTCGTAAAATGAAACTTGCAAACTATCACACTGCCCTCACCATTTTGTGCTTTTATTTTTCACTGGCATCATTGCATATAATTACACAGAATGTCCTTGTTCAAAAGGGAAGGGAGGAGAGGAGTATAGCATTAGTCATTGGGGACTCCATAGTTAAGGGAACAGATAGGAGGTTCTGTGCAAACGAGAGAGACTCACAGTTGGTGTATTGCCTCCCAGGTGCCAGGGTCCGTGATGTCTCAGATCATGTTTTCGGGATCCAAAAGGAGGAGGAAGAGCAGCCCTAAGTCCTGGTCCACGTAGGCACCAACAATATAGGTAGGAAAAGGGATGGGGATTTATGGCAGAAATTCAAAGAGCTAGGGTGTAAGCTTGAGAGTTGTTATCTCTGGTTTGTTACCAGTGCCACATGCTAGAGGGACGAGGAAGAGAGAGAGAGAGAGCAGTTGAACACATGGCTACAGGGATGGTGCAGGAGGGAAGGATTGAGATACCTGGATAATTAGAGTTCATTCTGGGGTAAGTGGGACTCTACAAATGGGAGGCCTACACCTGAAACAGAGGGGTACCAATATCCTGGGCGGGCGGGGGAGGGGGCGGGGGAATATTTGCTAGTGCTCTTTGGGAGGGTTTAAACTGATTCAGCAGGTGGATGGGAACCAGAATTGTAGCTTCAGTGTACAGGAGGTCATAAATAAGGTTTCAACGTTGCAGGAGTGTATGTAATGTAATGTGTCTACTTCAATAAAGTGGGTGAACTTGCAGCATGGGTTGGTATCTGTGACTTCAATGTTGTGGTCATTTTGGAGACATGGATAGGACATGAATGGTGGTTGTAGGTTCCAGGGTTTAGATGTTTCAGTAAGAACAGGGAAGATGGCAAAAGAGGGGGAGATGTGGCATTGTTAGTCAAAGATAAAATTACTGTGCAGAAAGGGCGTTTGATGAGGACTCGTCTGCTGAGGTTAGAAACAGGAAAGGAGAGTTCACCCTGTTGGGAGTTTTGTATAGGCCTCTGAATAGTTCCAGAGATGTAAAGGAAAGGATTGCAAAGATGATTCTAGATAGCAGGGAAAGTAACAGGGGAGCTGTTATGATGGACTTTAACTTTCCAAATATTGACTGGAAATACTTTAGTTCAAGTACTTTAGATGGGTGAATTTTTGTCCAATATGTGCAGGAGGGCTTCCTAACACAGTATGTAGACAGGCCAACAGGAGGCGAAGCCACATTGGATTTGGTGCTCTGTAACGAACCAGGCCAAGTGTTAGACTTGGAGGTAGGTGTACACTTTGGTGAGAGTGACCACAATTCATTTATGTATACTTTAGTGATGGAAAGGGAGAGGTATATACTGCAGGGCAAGATTTATAGCTGGGGGAAAGGCAATTATGATGTGATGAGGTAAGATTTAGGATGCATAGGATGGGGAAGGAAACTGTAGAGGATGGACACAACTGAAATGTTGAGCTTGTTCAAGGAACAGCTACTGCATTTCCTTGATAAGTATGTACTTGTCAGGCAGGGAGGAAATAGTTGAGCGAGGGAACCATGGTTTATTAAAGAAATTGAATCTCTTGTCAAGAGGAAGAAGAAGGCTTATGTAAAGATGAGATATGAAGGCTCAGTTAGGGCACTTTGAGTGTTACAGGTTGGCCAGGAAGGACCTGAAGAGAAAGCTAAGAAGAGCCAGGAGGGAACCTGAGAAGTCTTTGACAGGTGGGATCAAGGAAAACCCTTAAGCTTTCTACAAGTATGTCAGAAATAGAAGAATGACTGGATAAGATTAGGGCCAGTCAAGGACAGTAGCAGAAAGTTCTGTGTGGACACCAAGGAGATAGGAGGGGTGCTAAATGAATATTTTTCACCAGTCTTCACACAGGAAAATGACAGTGTTGTTGAGGAGAATGCTGTGATGCAGGCTATTGGACTAGATGGGATTGAGATTCATAAGGTGGAGGTGTTGGCAATTCTGGAAAATGTGAAAATAGGTAAGTCCCCTGGGCCGGATGGGGTTTATCCTCTGATTATCCAGGAAGCTAGGGAGGAGATTGCAGAGCCTTTGGCTTTGAATGTTATGTCGTCATTGTCTACAGGAATAGTGCCAGAAAACTGGAGAATAGCAATTGGTGTCCCCTTGTTCAAGAAGGGGAGTAGAGAACACCTGGGTAATTACAGATCAGTGAGCCCTACTTCGATTGTGGGTAAGGTTTTGGAAAGGATTATAAGCGATTAGATTTATAATCATGTAGAAAGTAATAATTTCATTCGGGAGAATCAGCACTGTTTTGTGAAGGGTAAGTTGTGCTTCACAAACCTTTTTGAGTTCTTTGAAAAGATGACCAAACAGATGGATCAGGGTAAAGCAGTTGATGGTGCTGCTCCTTCATCAGGTGGTTGTGGAGTAGAAGATCTTCAGGCACACAATTTGTAGCAAAAGTTTACAGTGTGATGTAACTGAAACTATATATGGAAAAGGACCAGGATTCTTGGTTTCAGAAAGAACTGAAACCAATATGCCCATTCTAAAACATGAGAGATTTATCAAACAATCCAGGTCTTTTTCAATATCTAATTTCAGTTACATCACACTGTAAGCTGTTGCTATAAATTCTACATACTACAATCTTATCCTCCACAACCACGTGATGAAGGAGCAGTGCTACAAAAGCTAGTGCTTCCAAATAAACCTGTTGGATTTTAACCTGGTGTTTGCGGTTTTTAACTTTGTACACCTCAGTCCAACACCGGCACCTCCAAATCATTGTTATATCGGTGCAGAATAAGCTTTCAGAGAAATGGTCATAGAGTCATAGAGTCATAGAGATGTACAGCATGGAAACAGACCCTTCGGTCCAACCTGTCCACGCTGACCAGATATTCCAACCCAATCTAGTCCCGCCTGCCAGCACTCGGCCTATATCCCTCCAAACCCTTCCTATTCATATACCCATCCAAATGCCTCTTAAATGTTGCAATTGTACCAGCCTCCACCACTTCCTCTGGCAGCTCATTCCATACCCGTATCACCCTCTGTGTGAAAAGTTGCCCCTTAGGTCACTTTTATATCTTTCTCCTCTCACCCTCTAGTTCTGGACTCCCCGACCCAAGGGAAAAGACTTTGCCTATTTACCCTATCCATGCCCCTCATAATTTTGTAAACCTCTATAAGGTCAGCCCTCAGCCTCCAATGCTCCAGGGAAAACTGCCCCAGCCTGTTCAACCTCTCCCTATAGTTCAAATCCTCCAACCCTGGCAACATCCTTGTAAATCTTTTCTGAACCCTTTTCTGAACCCTTTCAAGTTTCACAACATCTTTCTCAACTCCTGTACTCAATACTCTGACCAAACGCCTTCTACATTATCCTATCTACATTGTCCTATCTACCTGCGACTCCATTTTCAAGGAGCTATGAACCTGCACTCCAAGGTCTCTTTGTTCAGCAACACTCCCTTGGACCTTACCATTAAGTCCTGCTAAGATTTGCTTTCCCAAAATGCAGCATCTCGCATTTATGTGAATTAAACTCCATCTGCCACTTCTCAGCCCATTGGCCCATCTGGTCAAGATCCTGTTGTAATCTGAAGTAACCCCCTTCAATGTCCACTACACCTCCAATTTTGGTGTCATCTGCAAACTTACTAACTGTAATTCTTATGTTCGCATCTGACTCAAAGGAAGATTTTTTTTTCTTAAAGGCTGTTGTTTCCTGATGGAATTTGCTGATTAACACCAGACAGAGATGAGAACAAAATGTATAATGTATTGGTGAATAACACTGAATATAATCTTGTCTTGCTTCACATGCTTTGCTGTCTATGCAATCTCGGATTTAAATGCAGAACAGGTAACCACCATGAGGAAATATACGTGATTAGAAAATACTTATTTATCTGAAGACGGATATTCTTTATCCAATCAGTTCTTGAAGCACTTCTAGCTGAATCTGTAACTTAATTACATAGCTTCACATTTGCTTTCTCCAATTTCTGCCCTGCTGTTTTTTGCAAACTTTTGCCCTGCATATAAAATGTACAGGCTCATAATTAGAGTACAAGTTAAATTTTACTGCAGTCGTCATTTCAAACAAGCCTCAAAGCATTGTTCCTATGTGATTGTGTTTAAAGTTTTGTAATAAATATCACTGGAAGTGTGAACTGATAACAGCACCACAGCATCCAGGATCTTGGTTAACCATTCTATAAAACGATGTGTTTCCTTAATGAAATTTGAGAAAGGAGAACCAAGGTATGTCGAGAGGTGCGGGTCAGGTGATAACCCTGTGACAATAGGTCAGCAGCATCCAGAGGAGAGGGGAGGATCCCGAGAAGAAATAGAGGTAGATTCATTACAGCTGATTGATATTGGCCTTTAGCTGTTTGGTGAGCCTCTGTTAAGTTGTTGTCTGCTGTTCTTAAGTTTAAATGTCATATACAAAGTGGTGGTAAAGTTTATAAAATATATGGAAAGCAATATAATTAAAATGCATTGAGGAGGGGAGGACAGGTAATGTGTCACAGTTGTCGCATGTGGAAGTTCTGCCAATTGGTCCAGACCAAAAACGTCTGTAAGAAAGTTTTGAAAGCCATTGGCTCAAGAATTTGAGTGGGAGGCTTAGTTCAGACACTGAAACACATATAGGAAGGGAAAAGTGACCTGGATTCTTTTTACTAAGACACAGACTAGGGCTAGAATGTCTGATTCAGTCAGTATTCTAGGACAGGAAAGTGTGACTTTGACTGAGACAGCTAAGGGAACTCAAATGGCAGGATCTCAATCTTTATAATTGTCCTGCAGATTTGAGTTTCTTTCAGCGTCTCTGGTTGAAAGTGAGGTCTGCAGGCTGGATGAGCTAACTGGCCATAGAGTGGTACAAGAAGCCATTCAAAACAGGGAGAGTAGAAGGAATGTAGTGATAGTATAGGACAGTTTAGTGAAGGGAAGGACCATGAGAGCAGACTGCTGTGCCAAGCTTCAGGGTAACTGCTCAGATCTGGAGAGCAATGTTTGACAGTTACACAGGGTGTAACAATGACAGAGGCAGAACAAAGAAGGAGGCTCTGCAGAGTCAGTATGAGGAGCGAGGCGTCAAATTACGGAACAGAACTTCAAAAATCATAATCTCTCCATAACGAGCTGAGACACGTGCAAATTGGCAGAACGCAAATAACTTGAGAAAGATGAATGTGTGGCTCAAAGAATGGTGGGGGAGAAGTGGGTTGCAGACATCTGGACTGTTGGGATGGTCTCCACCTAAACTGTGCTGAAGCTGGCATTCTTCGGAATGATACTGAACTTGAAGAAAATGGACTGATAGATCTGTTAGTTAGTGATGGTATTAGCACCATAGAGATAGATTACCTAAGTTTAGGAAATAAAAATGGGAAACTATTTGGGTAGAAATGATAAAGACAAGATTTCATTTGGGACAGTGGTGTACAAACCCCCTGACAGCAACCACACAATAGGGTGAAAGACAAAGGAATAAATAATGAATGCTTAATACAAAGACATGGCAATAATCATAGGAGATTTTAATCTATAGATTGACTGGAAAAGTCAGATGGGCAAAGGTAGCCTGGATGAGGAGTTCATTAGAATGTTTTGGGGGAAGATTTTTCAAATAGCATGTTCTGGGGTCACACAGGCTAGATTAGACCTGGTAACTTGTGCTAAAGTGGGATTACTTGATCGCATTATGAAGATGCCCATAGGTCGCAGTGACTGAATTTTACATTCAGCTTGAGGGAGAGAGAAATGGGTTCAAGTTTGTGTTATTTTCAGATTTAAATTGGAGACTTATGAGGGTATGAAAGCAAAGTAATTTGACAACTTAGTTTAAAGGATAGATGAAGTACAGTTATAGATATTCAATGGAATATTCAGAGTGCATAGAATAGATACAGTCCATTAATTAAGAAAAATTCCAAGGGATAGACCTACCATTTGTCATTCAATAGTAATATCAATTATATTATCAAACTAAAAACAAAAGTGTACAATATTGCAAAGACAGAAATTAGAAGGGTTGAGGACAGAGGTAAGGGGATGGGTGGAACACAGCTGAGAGTCCTCAGTTGTGGAAAAAAATGGATATTTCAAGGTGGCATCATCAGAACAGATGCGATGAAGAAAGTGGGAGAATGGAATGGAGTCCATGCAGGAAAGAGGGTGTGAGGTTGGATAGCTAAGGTAATTTTGGGACTTGGTGGATTTGTAATGCATATCAGTGGCTAGCCTATTCCTATTTCCTTTCCACTGATGCTGCCAGATCTGCTGAGTTTCTCCAGAACATTGCGTTTTGTTTCAGATCTCAAGCACCTTTACTTCTTTGTTTTATTTTGGCCTTAAAGAAAAGGTGGCTGGTGAACTAGCCGATATATTTTCTTTCAAAAAGGTGACCAAATGTAAATTCTTTATTCAAAAAGGAAGGGAAACAGAAAGCAAGAAGCAAAAGGCCAATTACCTTAATGACTGTCACAGGGAAAGTAGTAAAAGCTATTATTAAAGAAGTCTATATTAGGGCATGAGGATAAATTCAGGTCAGTCAAGTTTAGTGAACATGGTATCATCAAACAGAAATCATGTTTGACCGATCTATTGAACATTTTTCAGGAGGTTACATGCTGTGAATAATGGAGAACTGTTGGATGTTACTGTATTTAGATTTGCAGAAGGGATTTGATAAGGTTCCCCATCAAAGTTTATTGTGGGGAGAAAGATAGCTTATGTTATATAGGGTAACATATTAGAATGTATAGATGATTGCCTGGCTAACAGGAAACAAGAAGGCAAGTCTGCATCTTTTTTCAGGTTGACAAAGTACAATGAGTGTTGCACTACAAGAATTTGTGATGGGACCTGAATTGTTGATCATTTAGATTAGATTCCCTACATTATGGAAACAGGACCTTCGGCCCAACAAGTCCACACCAACCCTCTGCAGAGTAACCCACCCAGTCCCATTCCCCTGCCCTATATTTACCCCTGATTAATGCACCTACCACTATGGGCAATTGACCATAGCCAATACACCTGCCCTGCACGTCTTTGGATTGTGAGAGGAAACTGGAGCACCCAGAGGAAGCCCATGGAGACATGGGAGAATGTGCAGACTCCACACAGACAGTCACCTGAGGTGGGAATCGAATCCAGGTCCCTGATGCTAAATCCATTTATTGAATGGATTTAGTTGAATAGGTGGTGGCACGATTGCCAAATTTGCTGATGACACAAGAAATGTAGGAATGTGAATTGTGAGAAGAACATAAGGAAACAAGAGAAAGATAGAAATAAGGTAAGTGAGAGGGCAATGATGTGACAAACGGGAGTATTATGGCAAAATTCAAAATTTTGGCTGGAAAACTAAATGATAAATGCAAATGGTGAGATATTACAGAGCTCTGAGATGTAGGGAGATCCTCATGCATAAATCATAAAAGGTTAGTATGAAGGTACAACAAGTTTTTGGGAAAGCTGATACAATGTCATAATTTATTGTGAGGGGAACTGAACACAAAAATAGCGAGGCTCTGCTTCAGTTGTATCGGATGCTGGTGAGACTGCAACTGAAGTACTATGCAAGGAAGGATGTAAATGCATTGGAAACAGTTCAGAGAAGATTTATGAAATTATGGAATTAGTCAGAAGTCACATGACACCAGGTTATAGTCCAATAGGCTTATTTGAAATGACAAGCTTTCAGAGGACAGCCTCTTGGTCAGTTGAAGTGAGAAAGAAGAACACACTGTCACAGAGTTTATGGGCAGAGAGGTCAAAAGATCGTATAACTGGTGTGATTGGAGTGTTAAATAATAAATCTCTGCAGGTGACCAAGGGTGTAAGACAGTGAATAAAATGTCAATAGCTGAATAACGAGCGAAGGAGTAACCTATAATCCGATTAAATGAGGCAGAGAGATAATTACAAAAAATTAGAAATAAAGTGGTGTTGGAGACAAACTAAATGACTGGAATAACATGATAGGTATAAGAGTCACATGCTGAAAATCTAACCAAAGTAAAAAGTAATCCAAAATTAAGGTAGAGAGATCATAACAATTTATTAGGGTGACAGTGACAAAATAGGACAGTAAGGAACATTTTACAGATACAGAACAGTATGGTGGGGTCACATATAGTGTGACACGGACACCGGGCAACAATCACCAGACAGGAATGTACTCTCCCTGTCAGGGAACACTTCAGTGATCTGGGACATTCAGCATCCGATCTTTGGGGAAGCATCATCTAAGGTGGACCTTGAGATACACAGCAATGTAGAATCGCCGAGCAGAAACTGATAGCCAAGTTCTGTACCCATGAAGACAGCCTCACCTGTGATCTTGGGTTCATGTTGCACGACATGTGATCTTTTGATCTTTCTGCCCATAAATTCCGTGCCTATGTGCTCTTCCCTCTCACCACACCTGATGAAGGGGCTGCACCCAAAAACGTTTGATTTCAAATAAACCTGTTGGATTATAACATGTGATTTCTGACTTTGTCCACCCCGGTCTAACATTGACAACTCCACAGTATAATTGGAATTAGGGGGATCTCATGAGGAAAGTTTTGAGTTTAGCAGTGTAAGGGACAACCTGATTGAAAGATTCTGAGAGGGTTGACAGGATAGATGCGGAGAGGATGTTTCCCAGTATGGAAGAATTTCATTGAGTCATTGTTTAATAATCTGTGACTACTCATTTAAAAGAGGGAAGAGGTGAATTTTGTTCTTGCAAAGAGTTGAGAGTCTTTGGAATGCTCTTCCTGAAAATTTGTTGGAACCAGAATATTTTTACAGTAAAGGTAGAATGATTCGTGTTAAGCCAGAGGATGGAAGGTTTTTAGTGGTTATTGGGAATGCGGGTTTGATGTTTACAATAAAATCGGCCACAGCCTGAATGAATTGTGAAGTGGGCTGGAGAGTATGAATTGCTGATGAAGTTACTTAAAGTATGAATGTTGTTTGAGTTCTGATGTAGAATTTGAATTTTGGAAGAGTCAGCTGTTGAAGGCAAAGTCTACTAGAATAATCTTTGGGAGATTTGCTGGTTCCACCCTTTTTGTAGCAACAGTGCTCAAAGCTAGCGTTTAAATCGTGCAGGCTTAATCACTAATAGGTTTCCAGCACAAGAGGCATGTACTGAAGTAACAAGGTATTAAGATAGCAGGTTACATTAGCTTAAGACTAACACTAGAGATAGTAATTTGATCTAGGCTGTGCAGATATAAATTTTAAAACTGACCAACGATAAAAATCAAACTAGAATAATTGACTCGCTCCTTCAGAAACAATCATTTTGTACATCAGTGCTTGGAGCTATTGCAAAGCTTTCAAGTTAACTCTTTCAGGTGCTTATCATGTACATTATTGACAAACTGGTCACTGCAGGAAGAAAGGAGGAGAATACACCATTATCTACATTAACGGAGCTAAGATGGAGAGGGTCAATAGCATCAAGTTCCTAGGAATGACATTAACCAACAAACTGTCCTGGATCTCCCACATAGATGCAACAATGCCTCCTCTTCCTCCAGGTGGCTGAAGAAATTCGGCATGTCCATAAGGACCCTCACCAACCTTCACAGATCCACCATAGAAAGCATTCAATCCAAGTGTATAAACAGCCTGGTATGGCAACTGCTCTGCCCAGGGCCACAAGAAACTGCAGAAAGTTCTGTGCACAGCCCACACCACCATGGAAGCCAACCTCCCATCTATGGGCTCCATTTACACGTGAAAAGGCTGCCAACATTATCAAAGACCCCTCTCACCCCAGTAATGCTCTCTTGCAACCTCTTCCATCAGGGAGAAGATACAGAATCTTAAACACCAACACGTTCAAGAACAGCTTCTTCCCTGCCATTGTTAGATTGCTGAATGGACCTCTTTAACTTCAAATAATGTTGATCTTGTTAATGTTGATTTTGCTTTGTGCACCCCCTGTGCAGCTGTAACCTTGTATGCCTCGTTCTGTCTAAGCACCCTGTGATCAGTGTTTCCTGATTTGCTATGATCTGCCTGTACTGCTCACAAAACAAATGTCTTCACTGTACTTAGGTACATGTGACTGCAATAAGCCAAATCAAATCAATGAACTATTAACCATTACAGGAAATAAGTCCTCATCCAACCACCAATTTGTCACCAGAATGTATTTAGGAAGTTGTCTTTTTTTATGCGGATTTACACCAATTACTTTATTGTTACAACTGATGTACATTGTTTGCATGATAGAATTCTGTTTTCCAATTGACCTTTGCCAGTACCCCAGGATATAACTTTAAACATTGTTTCTAATACTGAGCAAATGCCTAAAATGTTACTGTGGAGGTATCAGAGCTACAGAAAAGAATACTTACCAGGGAGGAAGGAGGGATGTAAGCCCATGGAGAATCCTCCATTGTCATAATGAGAAATTATCTGAGAATACCAGTGTCCTAACTAAGAGAAATGTAAGCCTTTAAATCCTGTTACACAGGCTTTTATCAATGTGTTGTGAATATTGTTTAAATTATGACTCTAATACATGTGGGCGGCACGGTGGCACAGTGGTTAGCACTGCTGCCTCACAGCGCCAGAGACCCGGGTTCAATTCCCGCCTCAGGCGACTGACTGTGTGGAGTTTGCACATTCTCCCCGTGTCTGCGTGGGTTTCCTCCGGGTCCTCCGGTTTCCTCCCACACTCCAAAGATTTGCATGCTAAATTGCCTGTAGTGTTAGGTAAGGGGTAGATGTAGGGGTATGGGTGGGTTGCGCTTCGGCGGGGCGGTGTGGACTTGTTGGGCCGAAGGGCATGTTTCCACACTGTAAGTAATCTAATCTAATCTAATCTAATTAGTTACATGAGGGCAGAACCTGAACAAAATTTATGATGGTGTCCAGTTTTTATTTGTGGAGCTTTCTCAGAATACTCCTGTAGCATTCAAATAAAGCAAAGTACTGCAGATGCTGGAGATCTGAAATAAGAACAGCCAGTGCTAGAGAAGTTTAGCAGGTCTGGCAGAGAGTGAAACAGAGTTAATGTTTCGAATCCAATTTGTCACTTCTTGAGAACTGACCAAGAAGAGTCATATCAGGCTTGAAAACTGGTTTTGTCTGTGCAGATGTTGCCAACCAAACCTGTTGAGTATCTCTTGCACATTTTTGCATTTATCTTCTCTAAAGCAATGTTTTGTTCAAGTCCATGATCAGATTTTAAGAAAGTTTAGGTTACTTCAATTGAACATTGTTTGCAAGTTGGAATAGAAATCTGCGATAAAACTTGACAACAAGTTTTGAATGAAAAGGATATTGCAGCGTATTTTATGTAAGGCAAAAAAAGGGCATTGAAATATGTCCTTGATTGTGTTAAAATTGTAGAAAAAAATGGAAGTATTAATGGTTGAGTGTGTGATGTAGAAACATGTGACACTGCTCTGCCATCAACCTTTTAATTGCAAGATGAATCTGTTCCTGGGTTCAACTCAGACTATCTGTTTCAGTCATAATTCACATGGGTAAATGCTGGCTTAACTTGACATGTTTTATGAAATTGAAGGGCATTCAAAGCAGATTTGCATGGGCTAGACCAGCATACTGACAGTTGTTGACTTTGCGCCCTACGTGCTCTGATAGTTGCCAACATGCAGCAATTTCACACTGTGATGCTGACAAAACCTGTTAAAATGTCACCATTTGTGGCACCATTGTGCAACGATATTCAGAAGGTATTTTGCTTTCCAAATCCACGCAGCCCAACTGTTTGTTTTAGTCAATCTCTTGTTTCACTTGCATTTCAATTCAATTCATGCTTGATAAATACAAAGTATATGTCACTTTATGCGTGCAATAATGATTGTTACAGTGCACAAGCGTTGTAACCAAGCACTTGCTTTTCTTTCACACAAACAAAAAATACTGAAATTCTCAGCCGGCCAGGCAACATCTGAGGAACAGGTTTTTAATGAGCTGGATTTTCACTGAATCCAGAAGCTCCATCCAGCTTTCCGACAGACCTTATTTTGTGAGAGGGGATGATGTTGAGAAGGGACTGGAGTCTAATTCCGACAAAGGGGAAACCCAAATGCAGGAGGACCATTTGAACTCATTTCAAGCAATCCAGACTTCACTTGTTGACTGGAGCGAGGTTCACTTCCTGAATTGTGTGGCTTAGAGCCATTGGATTGCTAAGTTGTTTACATTTTCTGCCCTTAAAATTTTGAAACAAAATTCTGCTCAGTTTCTGTATTGAAATGAAAATCTTTTCTTGCTTTTCCAATGCATTGTTGACAGAAGCCTACCAGCTATCAATATAGTTTTATTACTGCTTGGCTGCTTCCATAGAAAATCACTACTATAGTAGCATGTGTTTAAATTCAAAGTATATTTCACATTACCTTGAGGTTATTACAGGATTAGCTGATTATCGTGTAGTAGTTATGAATACAAATGAAAACAAAATACTGGCGAACTCAACAGGTCGGTAGAGAGAGAAACAGAAGAAACATTTTAGTCCAATATTACTTTTTCAGTAGCGGCTCTACATAGTCCTCAATAAATATGTCATCATCTAAAAGAATCCCCTCTCCCCTGGCAAGATAGTATACTGTGGTTGCTGTCCTCCAAAACACACTGTATCCCTTTGTTAGGATCTGTGTTGTACCCATGTGTCTAAATTTGCCTTAGTGCCATTGGTCTGAACTGGTGGCTGTGTCAGAGGTAGTGACTGACAAACTGCCTTCTTCCTCATTCTCCTTCTCCTCTCCCTTTTCCTCCCCTTTCCCCATGAGTCGGTTACATGCAGAAAATGGCTGATCCTTTTCTTACATATTAACCTGGAGTGTGAATCTTACTGCAGAACTTGTTCAAGGAGCAACTATTGAATGTCCTTGATAAGTACGTACCTATCAGGCAGGGAGGAAAGGGTCGTGTGAAGGAGCCGTGGTTTAATAAGGAGTTGGAATCCCTTGTTAAATGGAAGAGGGCGGCCTTTGTAAAGATGAGGCGTGAAGGTTCAATAGGGGCGATTGAGAGTTATAAGGTAGCCCGGAAGGACCTGAAGAGAGAGCTAAGAGCAGCAAGGAGGGGACATGAAAGGTCCTTAGTTGGTAGGATTAGGGAAAACCCTAAGGCTTTCTATAGGTATGTTAGGAATAAAAGAATGACTAGGGAAGGAATAGGTCCAATCAAGGATAGTAATTGGAAGTTGCGTGTGGAGGCTGAAGAGATTGGGGAGGCACTGAATGAATACTTTTCGTCAGTATTCACTCAGGAACAGGACATTGTTGTCGATGTGAATATTGAGGGACGAATAAGTAGAATGGATGGCTTTGAGATATGTAGAGAAGAGGTGTTGGAAATTCTGGCAAGGGTGAAAATAGATAAGTCCCCTGGGCCTGATGGCATTTATCCTAGGATTCTCTGGGAAGCAAGGGAGGAGATTGCAGAGCCATTGGCCTTGATTTTTGTGTCCTCTTTGTCGACAGGAGTAGTGCCAGAGGACTGGAGGCTAGCAAACGTGGTTCCCTTGTTCAAGAAGGGGAGTAGGGATAATCCTAGTAACTATAGGCCAGTGAGTCTCACTTCTGTTGTGGGCAAAGTCTTAGAGAGAATTGTAAGGGATAGGATTTATGCACATCTGGATAAGAATGATGTGATCAAGGATAGTCAGCATGGTTTTGTGAAGGGCAGGTCGTGCCTCACAAACCTTATTGAATTCTTTGAGAAGGTGACGAAGGAGGTAGATGAGGGGAAAGCGGTAGATGTGATATATATGGATTTTAGTAAGGCGTTTGATAAGGTCCCCCATGGTAGGCTACTGCAGAAAATACAGAGATATGGCATTGAGGGTGAGTTGGAGGTTTGGATTAGGAATTGGCTCTCTGGAAGAAGACAGAGGGTAGTAGTTGATGGCAAAGGTTCATCTTGGAGTGCCGTCACTAGCGGTGTTCCGCAAGGATCTGTTTTGGGACCATTGCTGTTTGTCATTTTTATAAATGACCTGGAGGAAGGGTTAGAAGGTTGGGTGAGCAAGTTTGCGGATGATACGAAAGTCGGAGGAGTTGTAGACAGTGAGGAAGGATATGGCAGGTTACAGCGGGATATAGAGAAGCTGCAGAGCTGGGCAGAAAGGTGGCAAATGGAGTTCAATGTAGCTAAGTGTGAAGTGATTCACTTTGGTAAGAGTAATAAAAAGATGGATTACTGGGCTAATGGTAGACTACTTGGTAGTGTGGAAGAGCAGAGGGATCTTGGTGTCCATGTACACAGATCTCTGAAAGTTGCCACCCAGGTAAATAGTGCAGTGAAGAAGGCATATGGCGTACTGGCTTTTATTGGTAGAGGAATTGAGTTCCGGAGTCCTGAGGTCATGCTGCAGTTGTATAAGACTCTGGTGCGGCCGCTTCTGGAATATTGTGTGCAGTTTTGGTCGCCATACTATAGGAAGGATGTGGAGGCACTGGAACGGGTGCAGAGGAAGTTTACCAGGATGTTGCCTGGTATGGTAGGAAGATCCTATGAGGAAAGGCTGAGGCACTTGGGGTTGTTTTCATTGGAGAAAAGAAGGTTTAGGGGTGATTTGATAGAGGTGTACAAGATGATTAGGGGGTTAAATAGGGTTGACAGTGAGAACCTTTTTCCACGTATGGAGTCAGCTATTACAAGAGGGCATAGCTTTAAATTAAGGGGGGGTAGATATAGGACTGATGTTAGGGGTAGGTTCTTCACTCAACGAGTCGTAAGTTCATGGAATGCCCTGCCAGTAGCAGTAGTGGACTCTCCCTCTTTATGGGTATTTAAGCGGGCATTGGATAGGTATATGGAGGATAGTGGGTTAGTGTAGGTTAGGTGGGCTTTGATCGGCGCAACATCGAGGGCCGAAGGGCCTGTACTGCGCTGTATTCTTCTATGTTCTATGTTCTATGTCTGCAAGAATGGAGCTGTGAAGCCAGAGCATTGCTAGTGTAGACACTGCAGAGGATATGTGTGATGAGGATCCCACGAGGGAGCGTGGGAGTGAGTGTGGGTCTGTAGAATAGTGATCAGGAATTGTCATGGATATGTTCCCCACTCAACCTATGGCTATCGCATCTGCCACAGTCCCTGTCAATTGTCACTAGTACACATCTTCAAGGGAGTGACCAAAGTCATGTTTCCCTCTCCCCAGTCAGGTCCTGCTGCTGTCCATCTTGTCCACCATGTGAGTGAGAGTGTAGTGTGTCTGTGAAGCATGCAGCAGTGTAGAACTTGTGAATAAGTGAATGTTAGAGTTTAGCGAGCTTGATTGGTGAGTGCAGTGTATTGAAGTTTTGATGTTATAGATGGTGATACAGGATAGCGTGCTTGACAGTGGGATCTTGCCTTGACTACTGCCTCGTGTTTGTGACCTACCTGGTGATTTCCACACATGTAATACTGGATCCGCAGCCTCTGTGGCTTCCTTCAAATCCCCAGCTTATAAAACATGCTTCCACTTCTGTACCCACAAGGACTCCATTGCTGCATTCAGATAAATGTGGGCACCCTTTCTCATTCAGTTGTGGAGCCATTGTGAAATAAATGGATGTCTACCAGCCATTTTACTCCTTACCTTTAATGGAAGTGGATAAGTGGGCACCAGATATACTGTTTCACAAAATTTCCTTTGAATTAGTGTTTGTGTGATAAACATGTAACAGCCTGTTTCAATGCCTCCATGGACATTTAAATCATGAGAATTAACCTTTAGCTCCAACATTATGTGCTAAATCCAGATTTTGAACAGGCATACTTTTTTGTACAGCACCTATTGACACTGTTTCAACCTTGCTTCAAAACAACACCCTATACTATATATGCGCATGTGTACATCTTTTGAGTAGCAGCTTTGCATTCAGAGGGATGGTACTTAATGCTTTCTGGTCCTGGAGCATTGCTCCTTTATGAGTACTATGATTTAAAAATATTCATCATGGAGATTTTAGCCGAGCGTGCTGTATAGGAACTCTGGATAGCAAATTTGGTTGGTTAATTTGTATCTGGCAGGCTGCAGATAGAAACTGACTGTTTACTTGAGCTCAGGAGAGCCTAAGGCCAAGTGCTTATTCAGATTAAGAAAGAGGGTTAACTGAATGTCAGATATTATTCCTTTGATAATCAAAGAGGTAGCATCCATCCTCTGCAAAATGCCTGGTATACTATAATTGTGATGACAGTCTCCTTGTTTTTGTTTAAGTTAGGCGTGCAATCTGTTGGAGCTGAAACTCAGGTTTGTGTACCAGAATAATAACTGCCAAATTTTCACTTGCAGTTTTGTCAGCAGAAATTGTTTCAAGGTTGTGTTATGTTTGAGAATTTGCTTCCTTGGTTGCAGAGGTTCAGATGTTTCTTTGATTTTTCACTTCACACACAAACCAGTGAAATTTCACCCAGTCACCTGAAGGGGAAAATCTGCTGGTCTATGGAGAAAGAGGAGGAGTGAGACTAAGTTGATAGTGAAATAATTCCACAGAGGCTAGTATCTTGTCACCCTTTCCTTACACATGGAAAGTCCTTGATACTGATCCAGCTCCGTCAGAGCCAGCTCTCAGAGTGAGCAGAACCCCTGACACTCCTGTTTATATTTTTTTATCTTCTTTTTCCTGAACTGAGGAGACTCTAAATCTCCTGTTTATTTATTTTTTCTTTTTTTTAATCTTTTTCCCCACACTGACACCTAACAGCAATAGTGCTTATATTCTCCTGTTTATATATATATATATATATATTTTCTTAAATTCTACAACCCCACACTACCACCTAACCTCGGTAGTGTTTATTTTTCCCTAGCACCCATGTTGTGTGTGTGTGCAGGTGTGAGACACAGTGAAAGACACCAGGTGTACAAATTTTTATTCAATTTCCACCACCAGGAAGACACTCCTGTTTATCTTTTTTTTTCAAAAGGAAGGAAACACTCGAGTGGCCAGTCACAACTCCAGGGTGTTGGTGGACACCGCGTGCTCCTTCTCCAAGGACACCCGGGCTCTAATCTCCTGTTTTTTTTCCAACTCTCAAGATAGGCAAACACCCGAGTGGCCAGTGACATACACTGCCCTTCACATCAAAGGGCAAAACACTCCTGTTCTTTTTTTTTCTCTTTTTTTAAAACCCCCACACTACCGCCTAACTGCGGTAGTGCTTATTTTTTCCCCAGCACCCATGGTGTGTGTGTGCAGGTGTGAGACACAGTGAGAAACACAAGGTGCACGAATCTTTATTCAATTTCCACCACCAGGAAGATATGAAAAACACCCAAGTGGCCAGTGACAAGCACTGAACACTCCTGTTTATTTTTTTTATTTTTTATTTTTTTTTTGTTTCTTTTAGTACACTGGCTGTGGCCAGTCAGCTAAGAGTCAGTGCTCAACTGAGGAGATTCTAATCTCCTGGTTTTTTTTTTTTCTTTTTTTTTTCTTTTTGTATATTTTTTAATTTAACCCCCACACTACCACCTAAGTGCGGTAGTGCTTATTTTTATCCCCTGCACCCATGGTGTGTGTGTGCAGGTGTGAGACACAGTGAAAAGACACAAAGTGCACGAATCTTTATTCAATTTCCACCACCAGGAAGATATGAAAAACACCCAAGTGGCCAGTGACAAGCACTGAACACTCCTGTTTATATCTGTCAGCCAGGACTCCCTGATTGGGCCAGATTAACAGACCCAATCAGGAACTCATATTCTATGCAGTCCACCTGGCTGATCTCATTACAATCACTACAGATAGATTTTTCAAAGAGCTAGCACATACATGATTGACTAAATAGTCTTTTCCTTTCCAGTATTATTCTACAATTCTTTGATTGGTAGATTTCTCTAATATTGTATTTATCTGAGTGCACCTAAAGAGTTTTATTGAATAGAGCGATCAATTTAAGATGAAGAAGCGGAATATCTTTATTGAGAGCCCTATAGATCTGGGATCCAGTTATACTTGCAGTTCATCACTTCTTTTGCACATGCTGAGTAACTATAGTTAAGTATATCTTAACAGAGTGGGACAAACAAGGGAATGCCTGCCTCTCATTCACTGTTAACTGATAAAGCAAATTACGGTCCATCGTTTGTTGGCTCACCATCATCCTTGGTGTACCCTGTTCTTGTTTCTTCTCACCATTGTTCACAGAAAGATGCAAGATCTACAATTACTTCCTGTGCACCTTGGGGTAGCATTTCCTTAATGAAAGACTCAGAACCCCTGACAGAGCGCACTCTGGTTGAAACACCAATGCAACATGATTGGGACCCCTTGGGACCTGACAGTCCCGTCACCCATCTCTCCCCCAGGCACGTAACACCACATCCAGCCACCAAAACCAACAACAACAACCAACCACTGGACCCAGCACCCTCTCCCTTTGTCACATGAATCTACCCGTCTCCTATTGGAATATATTATAGTCCCCCATCCACCCTGACCACCCTAAGCTCTTATTTACTTACCTGGCACACTTCCCATTTGTGCTCTGCCCATTTAGTATCCTTCCATTTTGCACACTTATCTCACACTTGCCATACACATTTAACCTTTCACAGAAACTGTCAGAGCGGCTCCTTGTGCTACTGGACATTTAGAGCATGCTGACTACTGCCAGGAGAAAGAGAGATGTGGTTTGCCTTCCTCCAACTACCCTGCATGATAAGGGCACAGTTGAATTTAAGAAAATCTTCGGATTTCTGTAGTATCTGTGATTGGGATCTCCTGTCAGGAAAAAATGCAGAACTCTTTATTAATGTAAAATATTAGGAACAGGGTGATAATCTGACTGTTCCTTGGAAAATCCAGCCCTTTGTTCACCACATGCTGTACCATGAGCAATCCGCCTGTACTCTTTCACAGTGCTTGTGCACAGGCTTTTGTTTTGTGGTTCAATGCTGTGTGTAAGCCTTGAAGTCCATTACTCATTGGCGTGTCCACCACCACCTCTGGATTCAGATTGCTGGACCGACCTCGCAATTTCTTCTGTAGCATTGTGCCATCACTGGGCTTTGTTTATTTCATAGTGAAAGAACTGTGGATTTGTCTTTTGTGAGTGAAGCAATGTAATCTAAATGGAACTTAGGTTGGCTGTATTAGTTTTACATGTATTTGAGATACTTCTTTACCTTGTCTGATGTATAGATGACAATTTAACGAGCACATATGGAAAGTTTCGCAAATGTTCTTGATTACATTTGAGACTTGTGCAGATTTCAAAAGCATGACATAAATTGAAGTGGACTACTGGAAGACATTTAGTTGACAGCAACCTCCTGCACGTATCAGAGTTGCTCCGAAGTTTAAATTTCATATATATCTGAGTAAATGCTCAATAAGATACGGTACGAACTTGGGCATTCAAATGATGTGTCCCTCTTACTATTTAATCCTTTTAGATTTAACTTCCAACAAATAGATGGGTCTCAAACCATTTATACTGATGACTTAATATAGTTTCCATCGCTCTCTAAAAAGGTGTTGGTGACTTTGAAGTTCTAGTGAATTGGTTCATGCTTATGTTTGGCTAAGTACGTTGTGCTTTCCTCATTCCTGAAGAAGGGCGCATGCCCGAAACGTCGATTTTCCTGCTCCTTGGATGCTGCCTGACCTGCTGCACTTTTCCAGCAACACATTTTCAGCTCTGATCTCCAGCATCTGCAGTCCTCACTTTCTCCTCTAAGTACGTTGTGATTTACCATTGCCTTCTGTTGCTATTCCTGCCTGACCATCATGTCTATTGGAAGCATTTTCAGACTGGCAATCAATCCGTTTGACCATGTTATGAACACAACCTTCACGGCCATCATGTCTTGAAAATGAGATTTGAATTCTGAAATCTGGCCCAGACATTGGGATGTTGCACTGCACTAGAAAACCGTGTGATATTGTTTCAAGACTGTATAATACTTATTCCATGCTGTTTGCAAGCTGTATTAAAAAAAATCTGCTGCTTTGAGGCCATCTCTGAAAGTTGGAACTGATCAATAAGAGTTCCTACAAAAAGCTTTTATGTCGGAGGAAAAAATGTCACCACCTACACAAATTAAGGCAAATGAGTGGGAAAGAGAAAAACAAAAAGAATGCAGGGCATTGCATCTATAATTTTGCATTGTCCCTGGGTGGTTAACTATTTCTGAACACAAACTTGATGGAGAATAGCACTGATTTAGATTCTTATTTTAGTCAGTTGTCAGTATTTAATTTTCTTGAGAAATCTGCAACAGAGGACAACCTAATTTAAAGAGTGGCGCAGCTAGGCAAATGCACATGTGCACTTGACGATGCAGTACCTCCAACCAAGTACAGCATTTCAGGATAATGCAATACTCAACGCCATCCTACAAGGCAGAAAGCTGTTCAGCTATTTCCTTTTTCAAAAAGGAGGAGAAATCCAATACCAAAACAATCTACACTCGATCAGCAACAAAATAAGGAATGGTATTATTGGCAGTACAGTCAAGCAACACTTAACTGTATTCACCAATGATCTACTTACCAATGCTCATTTTGAGTTCTCTCAGGAACAACTAAGCTCAAGACCTCACGATAGACTTTATTCAAACATTAACAAAAGGGCTAATGTCCAGAGTTCAGGTTCAAATGACTGTTCCTGACATGAAGAAAGGACTTGACAGAATGTAATATCAAGAAACCTTCACAATATTAAAATCAATGGGATGGGGGTCGGTTTCTGTAGTGGGATTGATGGGGTGGGGGCGGATGGGAGGTAAGGCTGCAGTCCTCCCACTGGAATCATACCTAGTGCAATGAAAGATGGTTTTGGTTGTTGGAAGCCAATCATTTCAATCCAAAAACATCATTGTAGGAGTTCTTCAGTGCACTTTCCTTTGTTTAACTATCTTCAGCTGTTTCAGCAACTACTTTCACTCTATTGTGAAGTCAGAATTGGAGATGTTCATGGGTTTTATGCAATGTTCCTTTTCATATGTGTTTCTTCAGATAATGAATCTATCTGTGCTTGTATGTAATAAGCCCTGGCAATATTTCAGCTTGTGTTTTAGGTGTGCGAAGTAATACTGGTATCATACAAATATAAATCAATGATTATCTTCAACAATCTAATGGTTTCCCATTGCCATTCAATGATGTTACTATCAATATCTTGGGGTTACCATTGACCAGAAACTTAAATGAAGCTGCTACAAGAGCAGTTCAATAACTAGCAATTCTGCAGTCAAAAAGTGATTCCCTCGATGCCTTTTTACCTTCTATAAGGCAAAAGTCAGGAGCATAATGGAATATTTTGCATTTTCTTGGTTGCATTCAGTTTCAACACTTCAGAGATTTAAAACTATCCAATGAGGCAACCATCTGCTTGATGGGAACCCCATTCAACTTGTTAAGTATTCAGACCCTCTACATACAGTGTGTACCATCTACAAAATACTCAACTCAACAAGGCTCTTTCGCCAGCACCTTCCAAATCCATGATTTCTACCTCCCAGAAGGACAAGGGCAGCAGTTCAAGGCCCCACTAACATCCGCACATATCTCTCCAAATTGCACTCCAACAAAATATGGAGATATATCCTTAATCTGTGTTTGCAAGATCACATTTTCATTTGTTACAGGCATATTTACATGGCAAACTTCAACCTATTCATATAAGATGTACAGTCAGGCACTATTGTTGGTTAATAATTCATTCAAATTGTAAAACCATGTATTACTTGTTTTCAAAGGATAAATTCCAAGGAAGTAGTGTGTTGCTAAATAAATTCTGGGAAGGGAA
Organism: Chiloscyllium punctatum; assembly: GCF_047496795.1. Taxonomy (NCBI): domain Eukaryota; kingdom Metazoa; phylum Chordata; class Chondrichthyes; order Orectolobiformes; family Hemiscylliidae; genus Chiloscyllium; species Chiloscyllium punctatum. The sequence continues at coordinate 54,232,219 of NC_092770.1, read as the reverse complement.
GCAATGGGTTATTAATACTATGACTTTAGAACTTCTCAATAAGAAATGTCATTTCAGCCTTTGAATCTGTGATTATTAAGAAACAACTATTAATAAGCACAATTCCCATCGGGACACTTTCAAAACTCCTTTGAAAAACCCATTCCATCCTCTATCGCAGCCTTTGTGTATTGTTTAGTACATAGAACATAGAACATATAGAACAATACAGCACAGAACAGGCCCTTCGGCCCACGATGTTGTGCCGAACTTCTAACCTAGATTAAGCACCCATCCATGTACCTATCCAAATGCCGCTTAAAGGTCGCCAATGATTCTGACTCTACCACTCCCACGGGCAGCGCATTCCATGCCCCCACCACTCTCTGGGTAAAGAACCCACCCCTGACATCTCCCCTATACCTTCCACCCTTCACCTTAAATTTATGTCCCCTTGTAACACTCTGTTGTACCCGGGGAAAAAGTTTCTGACTGTCTACTCTATCTATTCCTCTGATCATCTTATAAACCTCTATCAAGTCACCCCTCATCCTTCGCCGTTCCAACGAGAAAAGGCCGAGAACTCTCAACCTATCCTCGTACGACCTACTCTCCATTCCAGGCAACATCCTGGTAAATCTTCTCTGCACCCTCTCCAAAGCTTCCACATCTTTCCTAAAGTGAGGCGACCAGAACTGCACACAGTACTCCAACTGTGGCCTAACCAAAGTCCTGTACAGCTGCAACATCACTTCACAACTCTTGAATTCAATCCCTCTGCTAATGAACGATAATACTCCATAGGCCTTCTTACAAACTCTATCCACCTGAGTGGCAACCTTCAAAGAACTATGTACATAGACCCCAAGATCCCTCTGTTCCTCCACCTGACTAAGAACCCTACCATTAACCCTGTATTCCGCATTCTTATTTGTTCTTCCAAAATGGACAACCTCACAGGGTTGGCAGGGTTGAACTCCATCTGCCACTCCTCAGCCCAGCTCTGCATCATATCTAAGTCCCTCTGCAGCCGACAACAGCCCTCCTCACTGTCCACAACTCCACCTATCTTCGTATCATCTGCAAATTTACTGACCCACCCTTCGACTCCCTCATCTAAGTCATTAATAAAAATTACAAACAGCAGAGGACCCAGAACTGATCCCTGCGGAACTCCACTTGTAACTGGGCTCCAGGCTGAATATTTACCATCTACCACCACTCTCTGCCTTCGACCGGTTAGCCAGTTTTCTATCCAATTGGCCAAATTTCCCTCTATCCCATGCCTCCTGACTTTCTGCATAAGCCTACCATGGGGAACCTTATCAAATGCCTTACTAAAATCCATGTACACTACATCCACTGCTCTACCCTCATCCACATGCTTGGTCACCTCCTCGAAGAATTCAATAAGACTTGTAAGGCAAGACCTACCCTTCACAAATCCGTGCTGGCTGTCCCTAATCAAGCAGTGTCTTTCCAGATACTCGTAAATCCTATCCCTCAGTACCCTTTCCATTACTTTGCCTACCACAGAAGTAAGACTAACTGGCCTGTAATTCCCAGGGTTATCCCTATTCCCTTTTTTGAACAGGGGCACAACATTCGCTACTCTCCAGTCCCCTGGTACCACCCCCGTTGCCAGTGAAGATGAACAATCGATTTTAACAAGTCTCCCTTGTCGCTTTTACCCCATATAACGAATTTACAAATGTATTTTGAAACATGTCTGAAATCCCTTTATTGATTTGATTACAGGCATTGAGTTTGATCTATCAATCAATTCAAATTGATTTGCAGCTGTGTGGAGACCTTTAAAAGAGATGTTTAATGATGGGTGACTGAACTCGGAACAAAAGAAATATGTTTGAGGCACATTATTGCTGAAATTGAAATCATTGCACTAATTTTAAAGCTTTGGTAAATCGATGTTGTTTTTCTTTTTTTTTGTTGCATTTCCTTAAGGCTTTGATCCTTTCTACTTCATGTACATGCCTTGTATTCAGTGTGAAGCTGAATTGTTGAGGCCATCACATTCAAACATTTTTCTATCCTTCTGTTCATTTTCCGGTGCTGGTGTTCTGCTCTAGCAATCAGAACAGGAAATTCTGCCCCCTATTTCCCTCTCTTACCCAGTCGTTTTGAGTCCAACTGTGACACTTTCTATTTTTGTTGTCTTGGGATTGACTAACTGAGCACGCTCAAAGGATTCAACCTGGGGCAGTCCTCTGCATGGCCCCATGATTTCTTTAACCCCAGCCATTTCTGAGGCATTCTGACACCTTGAAATATCATTGCTTGGTAGCAGTGTTGCTAATTAATAGTAGCAGTGGCGGGGCTTTTAAATTGGAAACTCGTTCAGATCAATCTGGTCATCTGTTCCACCAAACGGATAAATTTGAGGGATTCTCATTAGGAAAGTTTGGAACATCTGTAACAAGCCAGATATGAAGTTCATATTGACATCATTATTCTTTCCAACAGCAAAATTGAATGAATTGCTCATTGTACCGTGTACTTCTGTCATCTTACGACATAGGCTTGGTTGGGATTTGGTTGCTCAGGGACTATGTTGACTGTACTAATTTGAAGTAAGCCTCTAAACATTTAAAGATAAATATATCTTTCAAGACTGTATGGCCAACAGTGTTGCTTTATTTTTATATCGTTTGTTTTCTATCCCGAAAGGATTTCAAATAATTTTCTGTGGTTATCCATAATGAACTGAGGATTTAGCTGAGAGGATGTGAAGCATTGATCATCTCCACACAGTGATGTTCCATCCTCTATAGAGCTCTAATCTATGTATGGCTGAATTGGGAATTGATTTATATTGCCAGTTAGAGAAAGGACGGGGAAGGAGGAATTAATAAGGATTCATGGTTGAAGCTGCTAGGGAGTTAGAAGATTAGTAGTTCCTATGGATGTAGGGCCCAAATTGTGGTGGTTGCTGAACTGGTCACTGGTCATAGTCCATGAATGTTCCTCAGGGCTAATGCCATTTCACAATTGAAAATTTTTCCACACTCAGGAATGACTGAAGGGTTTGTACATTATGGGAAGGATATGGTGATAGTGCTACTGTTTGTATTGTATAGCCTGAATAGGCAAGTTATAGTCGAAACATGTGGCACTGGAAAAGCACAGCAGATCAGTCAGCATTCGAGGAGCAGGCGAATCAACGTTTCAGGCATAAGCCCTTTGTCAGGAGTGTCAGTGCAGAAAGGGGGCTGAGAGATAAATAGGAGGGTGGGGCTGGGGGTGGGGGAAGACAGCTGGGGGGGGTGATTATGATAGGCCAGAGGGGTGGGAAGGAAGATGGACGGGTAGGATAGTACAAAAGGGTGGTGCCAAGTTGGAGGGTTGAATCTGGGATGAGGTGGGGGGTGGGAGATGAGGAAACTGGTGAAATCGAGGATGAGGCCATCTGGTTGGAGGGTCCCAAGGCAGAAGGTGAGGCGTTCTTCCTCCGGGCATTGGGTGGTTAAGATTTGGTAGTGGAGGAGCCCAGAGCTTGTATGTCCTTGGGGGAGTGGGAGGGGGGAGTTGAAGTGGTCGGCCACAGGATGGTGGGGTTGTTTTGTGCGTGTTTCCCAGAGATATTCCCTGAAACGTTCTGTGAGTTGGCGTTCTGTCTCCCCAATGTAGAGGAGACCACATCAAGAGCAACAGACACAGTAGATGAGGTGTTTGGATGTGCAGGAGTATCTCTGCTGGATGTGAAAAGATCCTTTGGGACCCTGGATGGAAGTGAGGAGGGGAGTTGTTGATGCAAGTTTTACATCTCTTGCAGTGGCAAGGGAAGGTGCTGGGAGTGGAGGGTGGGTTAGTGTGGACCTAACGAGGGACTTGCGGAGGGAATGGTCTCTGCAGAACGCAGATAGGGGTGAGGAGTGAAATAGGTCTGTGCTGGGGTTGGGGGGGGGGGGAGGGATCTGATCATAGGTGGCAGAAATGGTGGAGGATAATGCGCTGTATCTGGAGATTAGTTGGGTTGGAAGGTGAGGACTGGGGTGGGTTCTATCCTTATTGTGGTTAGAGGGTGGAGTTCAAGGGCAGAGGTGCAGGAAGTGGAGAAGATGCATTGGAGGGCATTGTTGACCACATGGGAGGGGAAATTGCAGTCCTTGAAGTAGGAGGCCCATGGGAAGTTCTGGAATGGAATTGCTCCTCCTGGGAGCAGATACAACGGATGTGGAGGAATTGGGAGTAAGGGATAACGTTTTTACAGGAGGGTGGGTGGGAGGAGGTGTCATCTAGGTAGCTGTGGGAGTTGGCTGTATCCAAACCTTTTGCATGAGGAGCCTGTTCTATTTCTTTTCATTCAAGGTGCCAAATTTCAGAAGGAGTAGTTATAGCACGATATTGATTTTAAAAAAAAATCACACTTAATGTAAAAGCAATGAATTGACCATTTATACAAGGGGTAGTTGCTAGAGAGCGCCATTTATAAAGTGGAAAGCAGCAGAGCGAAGTTATTACCCCTTGCTTAAGAGTCTGAGTTAGAAATATAAATTAGGCTCCAAGTCTTTGATATATGGGCATGCGATGCTAACTACTACCAACGTGTAGTTGGGTAGATTGCTTCCATCATGGCCCCAAGGCCTACTTTGGTTAAAGTGAGAGGAAAGTCCGTAGGTATTTTGATGAGAATAGATTAATTTCTTAAACAAGGTGGTTTATTGCATGTTTGCAATCTCATGGAAATGTCTTAGACATTGTTACTAAGTCTGACTTAGAATAATATGTTTGTCCTTTTTGAGATGTTAAGATGAGCAGAATTGCCCCTCTGAGTCCTTAGGATATGGGCTGCAGGCTAATACAGTCTTCAACGATAACCCTTTATGAACCATTATCATGTATCATGTTTCTTCCCCCCCCCCCCCCCCGCCCAAGTTTTTTCTTTTTAGGATTAACACTTACACATTCATTTCCATGTGTGCATTATATTTACTTCTACTTCATTTTTCCCATATCTCTGACTTCACACATTCAGGCAGTCTGGAGGAATAGAACATAGAACATAGAACATAGAAGAATACAGCGCAGTACAGGCCCTTCGGCCCTCGATGTTGCGCCGATCAAAGCCCACCTAACCTACACTAACCCACTATCCTCCATATACCTATCCAATACCCACTTAAATACCCATAAAGAGGGAGAGTCCACCACTGCTACTGGCAGGGCATTCCATGAACTTACGACTCGCTGAGTGAAGAACCTACCCCTAACATCAGTCCTATATCTACCCCCCCTTAATTTAAAGCTATGCCCCCTTGTAATAGCTGACTCCATACGTGGAAAAAGGTTCTCACTGTCAACCCTATCTAACTCCCTAATCATCTTGTACACCTCTATCAAATCACCCCTAAACCTTCTTTTCTCCAATGAAAACAACCCCAAGTGCCTCAGCCTTTCCTCATAGGATCTTCCTACCATACCAGGCAACATCCTGGTAAACTTCCTCTGCACCCGTTCCAGTGCCTCCACATCCTTCCTATAGTATGGCGACCAAAACTGCACACAATATTCCAGATGCGGCCGCACCAGAATCTTATACAACTGCAGCATGACCTCAGCACTCCGGAACTCAATTCCTCTACCAATAAAAGCCAGTACGCCATATGCCTTCTTCACTGCACTATTTACCTGGGTGGCAACTTTCAGAGATCTGTGTACATGGACACCAAGATCCCTCTGCTCTTCCACACTACCAAGTATCCGACCATTAGCCCAGTACCCCATCTTTTTGTTACTCTTACCAAAGTGAATCACCTCACACTTAGCTACATTGAACTCCATTTGCCACCTTTCTGCCCAGCTCTGCAGCTTCTCTATATCCCGCTGTAACCTGCTACATCCTTCCTCACTGTCTACAACTCCTCCGACTTTCGTATCATCCGCAAACTTGCTCACCCAACCTTCTAACCCTTCCTCCAGGTCATTTATAAAAATGATAAACAGCAATGGTCCCAAAACAGATCCTTGCAGAACACCACTAGTGACGGCACTCCAAGATGAACCTTTGCCATCAACTACTACCCTTTGTCTTCTTCCAGCCAGCCAATTCCTAATCCAAACCTCCAACTCACCCTCAATGCCATATCTCTGTATTTTCTGCAGTAGCCTACCATGGGGGACCTTATCAAACGCCTTACTAAAATCCATATATACCACATCTACCGCTTTCCCCTCATCTACCTCCTTAGTCACCTTCTCAAAGAATTCAATAAGGTTTGTGAGGCACGACCTGCCCTTCACAAAACCATGCTGACTATCCTTGATCACATTATTCTTATCCAGATGTGCATAAATCCTATCCCTTGCAATTCTCTCTAAGACTTTGCCCACAACAGAAGTGAGACTCACTGGCCTATAGTTACTAGGATTATCCCTACTCCCCTTCTTGAACAAGGGAACCACGTTTGCTAGCCTCCAGTCCTCTGGCACTACTCCTGTAGACAAAGAGGACACAAAAATCAAGGCCTATGGCTCTGCAATCTCCTCCCTTGCTTCCCAGAGAATCCTAGAAAAAATGCCATCAGGCCCAGGGGATTTATCTATTTTCACCCTTGCCAGAATTTCCAACACCTCTTCTCTACATATCTCAAAGCCATCCATTCTACTTATTCATGCCTCAGTATTCATATCGACAACAATGTCCTGTTCCTGAGTGAATACTGACGAAAAGTATTCATTCAGTGCCTCCCCAATCTCTTCAGCCTCCACACGCAACTTCCCATTACTATCCTTGATTGGACCGATTCCTACCCTAGTCATTCTTTTATTCCTAACATACCTATAGAAAGCCTTAGGGTTTTCCCTAATCCTACCAACTAAGGACTTTTCATGTCCCCTCCTTGCTGCTCTTAGCTCTCTCTTCAGGTCCTTCCGGGCTACCTTATAACTCTCAATCGCCCCTATTGAACCCTCACACCTCATCCTTACAAAGGCAGCCCTCTTCCATTTAACAAGGGATTCCAATTCCTTGTTAAACCACGGCTCCCTCACACGACCCTTTCCTCCCTGCCTGATAGGTACGTACTTATCAAGGACACTCAATAGTTGCTCCTTGAACAAGTTCCACATATCAATTACGCTCTTGCCTTGGAATCTACTTTTCCAATCCATACATCCTAAGTCATGCCTCACCGCATCATAATTTCCCTGCCCCCAGCTACAACTCTTGCCCTGTAGTACACACTTATCCCTTTCCATCATTAGATGAAAAATCACCGAATTGTGGTCACTGTCCCCAAAGTGCTCACCTACCTCTAGTTCTAATACCTGGCCTGGTTCGTTACCCAGAACCAAATCCAGTATGGCCTGACCTCTTGTTGGCTTATCTACATATTGTGTCAGGAAACTTCTGCACACATTGGACAAACACTGACCCATCTAACGAACTTGAGCTATAGCTTTCCCAATCAATATCAGGAAAGTTAAAGTCCCCCATAACAACCACCCTATTACTGTCACTCTTCTCCTGAATCATCTTCGCAATCCTTTCTTCAACGATTCTAGGACTATTAGGAGGCCTGTAAAAGACTCCTAACAGGGTGACCTCACCTCTCCTATTCCTAACCTCAACCCAAACTACCTCAGATGGCAAATCTTCGTCCATCTTCCTTTCCACCGCTGTAATACTATCTTTGACAAGCAAAGCCACACCCCCCCCCCCTTTTACCCCCACCTCTGACCCTACTAAAACATTTAAACCCTGGAACCTGCAACAGCCAATTCTGTCCCTGATCTAGCCATGTCTCCGTAATAGCCACAACATCGAAGTCCCAGGTACCAACCCACGCTGCAAGTTCACCTACCTTATTTCGTATACTTCTGGCATTAAAGTATACACACTTCAAGCCACTCTTCTGTTTACAGGCACCCTCCTTTAAGATTGATGCCATATTCCTAACCTCCCTACACTCCAGGTCCTGCACCCTAAAGCTACAGTCTGGGTTCCCATGCCCCTGCAGAGTTAGTTTAAACCCCCCCCAAGAGCACTAGCAAACCTCCCCCCAAGGATACTGGTGCCCCTCAGGTTCAGGTGCAGACCATCCTGTTTATAGAGGTCCCACCTTCCCCAGAAAGAACCCCAGTTATCCAAGTACCGAAATCCCTCCCTCCTGCACCATCCCTGTAGCCACGCATTTAACTGTTCTCTCTCCCTCTTCCTCGACTCTCTATCACGTGGCACGGGTAACAAACCAGAGACAACAACTCTGTTCGTTCTAACTCTGAGCTTCCAACCTAGCTCCCTAAAAGCCTGTCTAACATCCTCAACACTCCTCCTACCTATGTCATTGGTGCCAATATGGACCACGACTTCAGGCTGCTCCCCCTCCCCCTTAAGGACCCGGAAAACACGATCAGAGACATCACGTACCCTTGCACCTGGGAGGCAACATACCAAACGTGAGTCTCTCTCGTTCCCACAAAACCGCCTATCTGTGCCCCGAACTATCGAGTCCCCAATTATTATTGCTCTGCTCTTCTCCACCCTTCCCTTCTGAGTAGCGGGGACAGGCTCCGTGCCAGAGGCCTGAGCCCCGTCACTTACCCCTGGTAAGTCGTCCCCCCCACAAGTATCCAAAACGGTATACTTGTTCTTGAGGGGAATGACCGCAGGGGGTCCCTGCACTGGCTGCTTCCTCCCACTCCCCCTCACTGTCATCCATCTGTCTGCCATCTTTGGAGTTACTACTTCCCTATAGCTCCGATCTATGACCCCCTCTGCCTCCCGAATGATCCAAAGTTCATCCAACTCCAGCTCCAGTTCCCTAACACGGTCTTGGAGGAGCTGGAGATGGGTGCACTTCCTGCAAGTCTAATCAGCAGGGACGTCCATGGAATCCCTCACCTCATACATGTTGCAGGAAGAACATTGCACTGCCTTCACTGCCATCCCTCTAAAGCTAACCTTTATTTTAAAACAAAACTGGGTCTAAAGAATATAACAAGCAAAATTCAGCACTTACCTACTTACCACAACGGATCTTATTATTAGGTTAGAGGAGGAGGGCGGGTGGGAGGCTCTACCTCCGTAGTGCCTCGGGTTCTTCAGCTGCTCGCTTTTAAAGGGGAAACAAACCTACCCAGGTAAGCTTACGCTCTACCTGCTTCCAGGTCTCGGCTGCCTCTCTGGTCGTCGTCACTTCCCTCTGCTGCTCCCGCTCTTTCTGTGAAGAGAGAGTGAAAAAAAACACCGCTGCCCGCTACCGGTAAGTACTTTTAAAACAAAGTCTTACCTTAGCTGCTGCTCGCACTCAAATCTCAGTTCTCTCAGAATGTATTCTCATCAGACTTGGAAGATTGGTAGGTCTTTAGCTTGTGGACTGCTGATCTTGATTTTGTTCTGGGATCTATGAAGTCTCTCTCCACTGCAGGACCTTTTCACTCTTGGATGTCCTTCATGGGAAATATTTCCTTGCTTAACCCATTACCTCATCTGGACCCTCTTTCATTTCATGCTTTTCCTTTATGAAGGATGGTTGCCCTGATGAAACACGTATTTTCTTTTTTCTAGTGTCCCAGCTTTCTGAATCAGGCCATTCCTTCATATTCTGGATCTCTGATCAGGTAATTCCATTTTAATTGTATTCTGAATCTGTGGATGTTCAACCTCAGTTGGTGGCATCCGTGGAGTTCTATGCAACCCATCTTTGGTCAGTAAACAAAATCTTTATTCTCAAACTGCTGGCAAGTCTGGCCTGAGGTATTTAGACTCTGCATTTCATCTTGTGGGTTATTTTGAAGCTTGCCTTCACCCCCTCTGCTTGCTTTACTGGTTAACTCAATATGTTAACTTCTTTAGTCATACTACTTGTGGATTGCTGCTTACTTAGCAAGGTCTTGGTCACTCTTACTGATGATTCTGTATTGGAAAATGAAGATCTGACTGTTCCTTATGAATCCGTGTCACATCATCATCTGACATCAAATTCAAGTCAGCCGTAATGAGTTGTTCACCAGGCTGTGTTGCTGTTGAGCTCAAAAGGTTCAAAATGCATTAGTTTTCTCATTTATGTCACCTCAAACATTTATTTACTTTTGTCATCTGAATTCTCTTTGGTTTTGATAGAGTTGGAAAACACTTCTGTCAACCCTGTGCAGTCATATTTCCATCCTGATGACCATATGAAATAATTCTCTTATGCCAACATGGATAATCTGTGTGGATTTTGTCATTTTTCTGGGTTCTACTATGAATCTGGGAAGCTATGAAATATTCCACTGGTTTATCTTCACTAGATATTCAACAACTAACATTTCTCTCTCCTGCGATTCCATGTCAGGCTGATCTTTTACCAGTTGTAACAGAGATCTCCTTGACCAGTCATGGTATGATTGGCTATCTCCTGGCCAGTTCTCTGTCAACTGTGACTAGTTTAACTCCTTTAACCATTTATATAGTGTTGAGGTCAAGTCCTGTATCCACACTCGAGTAAGACTTCTTGATTCATGTTGTGCATTTACATTCTCTACTCTCTGAAGTCCCTTTTTGCAACACTGCTTGTACAATGACCTTGATCGTATGGTCTGCACCTGGGCCATATTGTAGGCTGTAGCCTCTGTTTCTTCAACTGCAGTCATTGAGCCATAGAGCAAAGGAACAAGCCCCTTGGCCCAACTCATCCATGCCTACCAGGTTTCCTAAACTGAACCAGTCCCAATTGGCCTATATTCTTCTCAGCCTCTCCTATTCTTGTAGCCATCCAAATGTCTTTCAAATGTTGCAATTGTACCCACTTCTACCACTTCCTTTGGCAGCTTGTTCCATATATGCATCACTTGTGTGGAAAGGTTGCCTGTAAGTCTCTTTTAAATTCTTCCCCTCAAGATTTGAACACATCTACCCTGGGGAAAAGACTTTGGCTGTTCACCTTCCTATGCCCCTCAAGATTTTATAAACCTCTATAATGTCATGCCTCCGCCTCCTACGCTGCAGGCAAAAAGGTCCCAGCCTGTCCAGATTTTCCTTATAATTCAAATCTTCCAGTGTCAGTAACGTTCTTGTAAATAATTTTTGAATCCTTTCTAATTTAATGATATCCTTCTTATTACAGGGCGACCAGAATTGTATGCTGTAGTTCAAATGTAGCCTTGCCAATATAGTATTTGATTTGATAATGTAGCAATGGTGTTCCAGTGTTGAGCTTACAATTAATGAGGTGCTCATGAATTGCTTCTTGCCAAAATAAATTGCTTAGATCACATATTTCCCCCAGTGAATATATTGGACCTCTATTTTTGTGAATATTATATTGTAGGTTGCTCCACATCATTAAGATCTTTGTGTGAATAATTGATTCTTACTGCTCTGAAACTGTGCCCTAATTGTGTATATTTTCTGGAAGTGCTCTATTGTTTTACAGATTTAACGTTCATTTTTAACAGCTGGCCACTGCTTGTGCCTGTGAAGATTTCTTGTTCCACAGTGCTGACACTAAATTTTAACATCTTTCTGGGCTACTCTTCATGTTAACTTTGTGTCTTTGTGTTTCTCTAGTTTGATCTCCTCTGATAAGTTTGATCATCCCTCTTAGGATTGATCTGTGTTGCTTTCAGACTTCTGCTTCAGTCACCATCTGAATGACTTTCTCCAAAGTCAAATGTTGTTTGGACTGTTTAAAAAACAAATCTGACCAAGACTCATCAGTAATTCCAACAATTCTGTCTTTAATGAATTTGGATTTCCAGCTCCATAGTCTCATCTTGTTTTCCAATCTCTACTGGGAGCTGAACTTTTCTGTTAAATAGAACATAGAACATAGAACATTACAGTTCAGTACAGGCCCTTCGGCCCTCAATGTTGCGCTGACCTGTCATACCAATCTGAAGCCCATCTAACCTACAATAGTCCATGTACGTCCATATGCTTGTCCAATGACGACTTAAATGTACTTAAAGTTGGTGAATCTACTACCGTTGCAGGCAAAGCATTCCATACTCTTACTACTCTCTGAGTAAAGAAACTACCTCTGACATCTGTCCTATATCTATCACCCCTCAATTTAAAGCTATGCCCTCTCGTGCTCACCGTCACCATACTTGGAAAAAGGCTCTCCCTGCCCACCCTATTTAACCCTTTGATTATCTTTTATGTCTCTATTAAGTCACCTCTCAACCTTCTTCACTCTAACGAAAACAGCCTCAAGTCCCTTAGCCAAATATATCCGCCAAGATGGAGGTTTTCCACTATCTCTGGCAAAAGTGGAGATTTCAGTGAACAAAATGGATGATTTCACACATTGTGTAATTTAGTAACCAAATCTTGTCTTTTGGGTGTAGTATTCAGTGCTATATTCAGTGTGAACCCTTTCAAAACCACTACCTTGATCACCAGGGAAGAGAGAGGAGAGGGGTCAGGGGTTGAGCTAAGGTGTTGGGTTTAACTAACACTGACCTTGCTGCACCACTAATGGCATGCGTTCTGAGCTAATTCAGTAGAATTCCAATGAACATGGATGTCCAATTGCGGGTCACCCTTCATTGTGGATTTTCTTCCTCTCGGACTGTTTCCTGGAAGGGTTTTTGAGGAGGGAGGAGTAGGAGGGAAGGATGCGTGTGTCCAGCTCGCTTCCAGTTTCTGGATTCTTTCTGTCTTTCAGGTGGATTCTGTTTCATAGAGAATTCGTTACTTCTTCCTTCGCAAAGACTCCCCTCTACCTTCCATTCATAGTTTTTCTCCTTCCCTCTGTCATTCCCACAATCTCCATCCTGACCATAGATTGACTTCCTCCGCTTCCTCATTCCAGCCTATCTGAGATTGTAGCTGCCGTTGGTTTGTGCTGTTCCTGCAAGTCCATTTCTTCCTGGCCTCACGTGATCCCTCTGCTATCTTGGCGTTGTGCTCCTTTAGGGGCCAGTGCCTGGTGGGGAGGGCAAAATTGTGATTGGAAAAGCAGCACCTTTGTAAGCTGTCATTTCCACTTGCCCATGTTTCGAGCCATGAGTCTGCTTTGATAGAGTGGCATGAATTGTTGGAATCTTGCCCTGGCCTGTATGTTGGACTGCTCAAGTTTGGTATTTACAGACTTCAGCATTGCACAGGGTAAATAATTGTCTATTATCCAGCATAATTAGAGAGAATTGTAAGGGATAGGATTTATGAACATCTGGATAGGAATAATGTGATCAAGGATAGTCAGCATGGTTTTGTGAAGGGAAGGTCATGCCTCACAAACCTTATTGAGTTCTTTGAGAAGGTGACCAAGGAAGTGGACGAGGGTAAAGCAGAAGATGAGGTGTATATGGATTTTAGCAAGGCGTTCGATAAGGTACCCCATGGTAGGCTACTGCAAAAATTACGGAGGTATGGCATTGAGGGTGCATTAGAGGTTTGGATTAGGAATTGGCTGGCTGGAAGAAGACAGAGGGTAGTAATTGATGGTAAAGGTTCATCTTGGAGTGCAGTTACTAGCGGTGTTCCACAAGGATCTGTTTTGGGACCATTGCTGTTTGTCATTTTTATAAATGACCTGGAGGAGGGGCTTGAAGGCTGGGTGAGCAAGTTTGCAGATGATATAAAAGTCGGTGGAGTTGTGGACAGCGAAGAAGGATGTGGCAGGTTACAGCGGGATATAGATAAGTTGCAGAGCTGGGCAGAAAGGTGGCAAATGGAGTTCAATGTAGCTAAGTGTGAGGTGATACACTTTGGTAGGAGTAACAAGAAGATGGATTACTGGGCTAATGGTAGGCTACTTGGTAGTGTGGATGAGCAGAGGGATCTTGGTGTCCATGTACACAGATCTCTGAAAGTTGCCACCCAGGTAAATAGTGCTGTGAAGAAGGCATTTGGCGTACTGGGCTTTATTAGTAGAGGAATTGAGTTCCGGAGTCCTGAGGTCATGTTGCAGTTGTATAAGACTCTGGTGCGGCCTTATCTGGAGTATTGTGTACAGTTTTGGTCGCCATACTATAGGAAGGATGTGGAGGCACTGGAACAGGTGCAGAGGAGGTTTACCAGGATGTTGCCTGGCATGGTAGGAAGATCGTATGAGGAAAGGCTGAGGCACTTGGGGCTGTTCTCATTGGAGAAAAGAAGGTTTAGGGGAGATTTGATAGAGGTGTACAAGATGATTAGGGGTTTAGATAGGGTTGACAGTGAGAACCTTTTTCCGCGTATGGAGTCAGCTGTTACTAGGGGGCACAGCTTTAAATTAAGGGGAGGTTGGTATAGGACGGATGTTAGGGGTAGATTCTTCACTCAGCGGGTTGTGAGTTCATGGAATGCCCTGCCAGTATCAGTGGTGGACTCTCCCTCTTTCTGGTCATTCAAGCGGGCATTGGATAAGCATATGGAGGTTATTGGGCTAGTGTAGGTTAGGTAGGCTTCGGTCGGCGCAACATCGAGGGCCGAAGGGCCTGTACTGCGCTGTATTTTTCTATGTTCTATGTTCTATAAGACCAGAGGAGCCTCAACTGAATAGAAAAGGTTAAACAGTGAGCCAGAATTGGAGGAGCTCAAAGGTCTCTGAACTATTATTGTTGTCACTGTCAAAACTGCAGACAAAAAACTGAGACCTTGCTGGATTTTGGTCTTTGCTAGCTTTCAGGTCGAGCAGTTTGGGTCCATGACAGGTTTTGCCCAGTCTGGGACAAAGTTTCTTGAGAGGAGAAAGTGAGGACTGCAGATGCTGGAAGGTCAGAGTCAAAAGGTGTGGTGCTGGAAAAGCACAGCAGGTCAGGCATATCCAAGGAGCAGGAGAGTAGACATTTCGGGCATAAACTCTTCATCAGGAATGTGGGAAGGGGGCTGAGAGTAAATAGGAGGGTGGGGGTGGGACTGGGGGGGAATATAGCTTGGAAGGCAATAGGTAGATGCAGGTGGGTGGTGATGGTGATAGGTCAGAGGGGAGGGGAGGGTGGAGTGAGTAGGTGGGAAGGAAGATGGACAGGTAGGACAGTTCAAGAGGGCGGTGCTAAGTTGGAGGGTTGGATCTGGGAAGAGGTGGGAGGAAGGAAGATGAGGAAACTGGTGAAATCTGGTGGTGGAGGAGGCCCAGGACTTACATGTCCTTGGCAGACACCCCCCACCTCCTATTTAACTCTCAGTCCTTCCCACTCCCCCCCACCACATTCCTGATGAATGCCCACCAACCCTGTGTTGGTGGGCCTTCCTAGTCCTTCATAGAATCCCTACAGTGTGGAAGCAGGCCCTTGGTCCCAACAAGTCCACACCGACCCTCCGAAGAGTAACCCACTCACATCCATTCCGCTACTCTATTACTTTATATTTACCCCAATTAATGCACCTAACCTACACACCCCTGAACACTATGGGCAATTTAGCATGGCCAATTCACATAAATACATCTTTGGACTGTGGGAGGAAACCGGAGCACCCGGAGAAAACCCACGTAGACACGGGGAGAATGTGGAAACTCCATACGGTTGCCTAAGGCTGGACTCAAACCCAGGACCCTGGTGCTGTGAAGCAACAGTGTTAACCACTGATCCTTATTTAGACTTATCGCCCAAATGCAGTTCTATCCCTCTGTTTACCTCCTGTTTGTGTGTCTATCACGATATGCCTTAAATGTTGCTGACATGTCTGCTTACAGCCCCTTCACAGACAGTGTGTTCCAGGCACCACCACTCTCTGGGTAAAACATTTTTCCCACACTTCTCCCCTACACTTTGTCCCTCTCACCTTGAATCTGTGCCCTCTTGTAGTTGACATTAACATCTTGGGGGCAAAGACGCCTCTGACTATCCACCTTTTCTATGTCTCGCATAATTTTATAGACTTCTATTAGGTTGCCTCTTAGCCTCTATCTTTCCAGTTAAAATAATCTGAGTCTATCCAAACCTCTCCTCATAACTAAAACTCTTCAGACCAGGCAACATCCCACTAAGCCTTCTCTGCACCATCTCCAAAGCATCCATGTCTTTCTGGTAGGGGGTGTGATCATCAGAACTACATGCAATATTCCAGGTGTGGTCAAACTAAAGTATCACATAGCTGTAACACAACTTTTATATTTGGTGCTCCAACCAATGAAAGCAAGTATGTTGTATGCCTTCTCGAGCATTTAAACCATAAGTGTCGCCACTTTCAGGGATCTGTGGGCCTGTACGCCCAGATCCCTCTGTATGTCAATGCTCCTGAGGCTCTGCCATTTATTGTATTTGGTCTTCCAAAATATATCAGCTTATATTTGTCTGGGTTAAATTCCACCTGCCATTTGCCTGCCCAAAAATCAATTTGACTATATCCTGCTATATCCTTTGACAATCCTTCTCATTACCTGTTTTGAAGTCATCTGCAAGCTTACTAAACATACCACTGCATTTTCCTCCAGATCAATACAATGTCATTTTACAAGCTGTAAGATTGTCTATAAGGTTGCACTGCACTATAAAGTTGACCAGTCTGCAATGCCAGTTTCATAAGAAACAGTAAGTGCAGTGTTTTTGTATGGTATCTTAGTGGAAAGTAAAGTATGTACGACGCTGTTACAATTTTATTACAGACGATCAACATTTAATGAGCAACTTGAACAGACAGTAATTAACAAAACAACATCATGAGATTTGCTGATTCTAAACAAAACCAAACTTTTTATTGAAAGTTAGTGCTGTAGACCTTTTGCTATAGTTTACAAAGACTTATACTAGAAACTCTTTTTAACTTCTCCCCTCCAATAATTCCCTTTTCTTTACGAAATCTTCAAAGTTCATTTGCTTTTCCTGTGACTAAAGTTGTGCCACAGTTCTCTGGAATTCAGCTGATTTCTCCTGAATGTAACAGCTGTTTCCTGAGGTAGAAGATTTCATGGAGGTCATTTGAATTTGCTTTTGGCTAAGCCATCCTTATATTTTCCTTCAAAGTTGTAATTTGTGTGCAGTTTTCAATTTAGCATTAGGCATCATGCATTCTTGTTTAGGGCTTTGAATATTAGGAACATCCCTGACTCCTGATAGCCCTCAATTCTCCCATGGTGTTAATCTCATACCAAGATTGTGCCCTCTGGACCTAGACTCTTCCACAAAGGCAAAGTAACCTTTCACATCTACTATGTCAAGTCTCCTAAGAATCTTACATGTTTCAATAAGGCTATCTTTCATTCTTCTAAGCTCTCATGAATACAGACCCAACATACAAAACCTTGATTTGATTTGATTTGACTTATTGTAATCACCTGTACCTAAGTACAGTGAAAGTCTTTGTTTTACGAGCAGTAGAGGTAGATCATAGCAAACAAGGAAGTACATAGGATGCATGGACAGAGTGAGACATTCAGGTTACACTGCACAAGAGGTGCACAAAGCAAGATCAACATGATATGAAGTTAGAGAGTCCGTTCTGATAATAACGGCAGGGAAGAAGCTGTTCTTGAATCTGTTGTTACATGTGGTCAAGCTTCTGTATCTACTGCCTGACGGAAAAGGTTGTAGGAGAGCATTACCAGGGTGGGAGGGATCTTTGATGATGTTGGCAGCCTTTCCACAGCGATGAGAAGTGTAAATGAAGTCCATGGATGGGAGATTGGCTTCCGCAATGCCTGACTGTGCACACAAACTTCTGTACTTTCTTATGATCCTGGGCAGAGCAGTTGCCATACCAGGCCGTTATACACCTGGGTGGAATGCTTTCAGTGGTATACCTGTTAACGTTGGTGAAAGTTCTTATGGACATGTTGAATTCCCTAAGCTGCCTGAGGAAGAGGAGTGTTCCTGTGCCATCTTGACCATTGCATCTACATGGGAAGTCCACGACAGATTATCCAGGTTATCATCACTCCTCGGGACTTGACACTCTCCACTCTCACCAACTCAGCTCCATTGATGTAGATGGGGCCACGTTCTTTTCCTTTCTTCCTGAAGTTGATGATCAGTTCTTTTGTTTTGCTGACATTGAGAGAAATGTTGTTATCATTGCACCATGACACCAAGCCCCCTATCTCCCTTCTGTATTCTGGCTTACTGTTAACATCCATCCTACCATGGTGGAGTCATCAGCAAACTTGAAGATGCCATTCATAAGGAATTTGGCTATGCAGTCATTGTTATATTGGGAGTACAGTAGGGGGGCTGAGGACCCATTGTTGGGGAGGGTTCCAGTGTTGAGGGCTACTGTGGAGGAGGTTCATTTGCCTATCTTCATTGATTGTGGTCTGTGGGTCAGGAAGCTAAGGATCCAGTTGTCGAGGGTGGAGCCAGATCTTGGAGTTTTAAGATTAGTCTGGAGGGGATAATGGTGTTGAAGGTGGACTAGTAGTCGATGAGTAGGAGTCTGATGTAGCTGTCCTTGATATCCACATGTTCCAGGGATGAGTGTAGGGCCAGGGAAATGGTATCCACTGTGGACCTGTTACGTCAGTTGGCAAATTGCAGGGGATCAAGGCAGGCTGGGAGACTGGAGTTGATGTGGGCCATGAGCAGCCTCTCAAAGCACTTCATGATATGGAGGTCTGAGCCACTGGGCAATAGTCAGTAAGGCACGTTGCATGTGCTTTCTTTGATATCTCTCCTCAAAAATAAGTCTGTATGTCTGGGATCCAGTGCCAGTAAAATCTTTCCTTGGATAGAGGGAGTAAAACCATTGACAGTATTCTGGGAGTAGTCTAACTATGCCTCTTATAATTTTTGCCAGTCACCTATTGTTACATTCCATTCCCTCTAAAATAAAGGTCAGCATTTAAAATGGAATGTTTCTGATCTCCTGCTGAACCTGGATACTAGCTTTTTTAGGATTCATGCAGAATGACTCCTAATCCCACCCGGCTGCAGCTTTCAATAGTCTTTCTCTGTTTAAATAATATTCAGCTCCTCAAGTCTTTCTGCTCAAGTGCATGACCCATAATATTTTCCTATATTAAGTTCCATCTACAAAACTTTTGCTTACTCAGTTAACCTCTTCATCTCCCTCTATAGACTCTGTGTCATCCTCAGCATTTCCCATCCTTTTGCATCGTTCGTAAACTTGCTTCCATCATCCAAGTCAGTGGTACGTATTGTAAACTTTATGGTCCCAGCATTGATCCCTGTAGTACTCCACAAGGTACAAGTTGCCATCCTGAAAACTTCCTCCTCATCCCGACTCACTGTACTTGTTAAGTTAACCAACTCTCTATCCGTGCTGATATATTACCCTCAATACCTCTTATTAAGCAGCAAGTGCAGTACCTTATCAAATGCCTTCTGAAAATCCAAATATATTGCATTTACTGCTATCGCTTTATCCGGCTTGTTACCTCCTCAAAGAACTCATAATAAATTTGTCAGGCATGACTTCCCCTTCATGAAGCCATGCTGACTCTGCTTAATTATATTATGTATCTTCAAATGCTCTGCTATTGCATCCGTTATTATATACTCTAACATTCTCAGTAGCCATGTTAAGCAAACAGCTAGTTACCAGTTTTTTGTCTCCTTCCCTTTTCCATAATGCTGTTACAGTGCCAGTTTCCAATATGCTGGGACTTTTCCAGGATGTAAGAATTCTGTGAAGATTGCTGCCAGTGCATTCACTAACTATGTTGTCACTTCATTTAATATGCTCATTGGGCATATGAAATCATATTTTAGTTCCTGTTATGGATAGGGTTGTCCTTTTGATGCTAAACATGAGTAATATCTGAGCTCAGTGGTTAGCACTGCTGCCTCACAGGTTCAATCCTATCTTCGGGCAACTGTCTGTGTGGAGTGTGCATGTTCTCCCCGTGTCTGCGTGGGGTTCCTCCAATTTCTTCCTGCAATCTAAAGACGTGCAGATTAGGTGGTTTTGCCGTACTAAATTGTCCATATGGTTCTGAGAGGTGCAGGCTAGGTGGATTAGCCATGGGAAATGGGGTTAGAGGGATAGAGTAGGGGGTACAGTCTGGATGGGATGCTCATTGGCGAGCCAGTGCAGACTCAATCGGCCAAATGACCTCTTTACAAACCGTAGAGATTCTGTGATTCTGAGGATTGCAATCCTGTATGTATGATTTTTTTGGTGGTGTTATGGCTGAATATTTTTAAACAATAGATCTCCAGTTCTTAGGAGGGTAAAGTGAAACTTTGATTAAATTGGATAAAAATCATCTCATGGAATTCTGTTTACACAACTTGGAATATATTTTGTAAAGAAAATTCAAAGTTTAAATAAATACCTATTGAAGTTATTTTTGTGTTTGGGTGTGATATCATAATGTTTCTGAGAAATTGAAGAAGAGATTATTGAATCTGATCATGAAAAGAATCTATTCAACAATGTTTTTTTTAACCCAAGGTGTGTCATTAAAGCCATCTATATTTGATGTTTAAAGTTCTCAGTCAGAGGTGTGTCATTCATCTCCAGGGAAACAAAGCTACACTGAAGTTAAACCAAATAACAAAATGTGATAATGACCTTCCAGCTCTGAGTCTTATGAAGAATCATGTTTTAGGCTTGCCAAGTGTTTTAAATTTTACTTATTTTTGACATGTTTCTGGCTTCTCCTATTTTAAATAGATTTCTGATCTGTGTCATCACTGATTATAAATCTCGCTTCTAACATTCACCAAGATTGATAGCTCTGCTGAGTCTGCAACTCCTTTTTAAAGTTACGTACTCAGTACATTTTTGAATTATTATTATGTTAGAGGATTTACAGTAACCTTTTGATATATTAGGATAAGACAAATACACTAGAGGGAGGGAAGAAAAGCTTTTCAACTGACAGCACTTCAGATTCCCTTTTTCTGGTTATGATAGACTGATCAGACTGCTGTAAATCATTGCGAGTAATGTCTAACTGGAAACACTCTGACTTGATACTATGGATCTGCAAACAATTACAATTATATGTAATGTGGAAATGTAGTTAATTATCTGCATCATCAGTCCTATTAATCTGCCTCCATTACCTTACCATTTCCAGCCAGAAATTCATTAAGAATTGATCCTCAGGCATGACAGATGCACAGTCTGTTGAAATGCTAGTTCCTTTTAATAATGTTTTGTTCATTTTGCGATCATTAAGAATTCATAGCTCATGAGTTTCAGAGCCCAAATTCGAAATGATAGGTATTTATTATCACCAGCTCCATATTGGCAGCCTTTAAAATGGGAAAAGGGAATGGGTTTAGGAGGATTCAGAGGGAAGGCCGAGTGTATTCAGTTGGACAGTTACCCGGGAATTTGACTTAGTTTAAAACTGCCTGCCATTTTCTATTATTTATTATTATTTCGTACATTACTACTTCTAAGTCCATCAGATGTCTCCCAAGTTTTGCATACACATAAATATGTTTGTTTTTTTTAATTTAACAGGGTAAGAAAGCAAGAGAGAAAGTAAATTATGTTTTATACATGGTATTCTGTCCACCTAAGTGTAAAGATTTGCTCCCAAGCCCCTGAGAGAAAAGGTTCCCAATCTGAAATGTTATTTTTGGTTTTCTCTCCACTTGTTTTGCCAGTTGTCCAACAATCATGTAGAATTGGAGATCACTCTCCAAGAACTTGAGATTTAATTTTTAATGCTCGCAAGCAAACCAGGAGAAAAGTCTTAATCATCTTAAAGGTGAATGTAAGGTGGTCAGAGGTGTTAGCATATCCAAGCATGTTTCTGATTAATATTGACAATCCCATTTTCCACAGCCACTACACTACCTGCTGAACGTTTGAAGTATTTTAAGTTTTTGTTTCAGATTTCCAGCATCAGCAACAATTTTCCTTTTGGTTTTTGCCCTAACCTCTCGAAATGTATTTTGAATTTTAGCTGGACAATGCTGATGAACAAGCAGCTCAGATTCGACGGGAACTTGATGGGAGACTGCAGATGGCCGAACAGTTAGCCAAAGTAAGCGTTGACTGATAATGAATACTCTACCTATTATGAATATTAGAACTGTATTTGAAATTAAACAATGCAGGTTTACCCATGTTGAGCAATCAGTTCAGCAGAGAAATTAGGTGCTAATCTTACAGCAATGCCATATGGGGACTCGATCACATTCAGATGACGAACAGCATCCACCTAAAGGTGATGAAAATTCCTGCATACAATGCACACTTCCAGTCCAAAAACATTACTTCCTTACTAGAATCATGAAATCTCAACAGTGTGGAAAGAGGCCATTTGGCTCATTGAATTTGCACCAACCCGCCAAAGAGCATCTCACCCAAACCCAGCCCCCTACCCCATAATTCCACGTTTACTGTATATAATCCACTGGGACTGTCTGTCCCTGGACATAATGGACAATTTAGCATGGCCAAATCACCTGACTTTTTTTTATTAATTCACTGGATGAGGACACTGCTGGCTAGGCCAGCAATTATAGCTCATCCCTAATTGTTGAGAGTCAGCCACACTCTTATGGGTCTGGAGTCACATGTCGGCCAGACCAGATAAGGATGGCAATTTCCTCCCCTAACTGACATTAGTGAATCAGATGGGTTTTTCCTCTGACAATCAACAATGGATTCATGGTCATCATTAGACTGTTAATTCCAGATATTTATTGAATTCAAATGCCACCATCTACCATGGCAGGATTTGAACCCTGCTCCCCAGAACATTACCTGGGTCTCTGGATTAACAGTGCAGCGATAATACCACGAGGCCATCTTCAGACTTATTTAAGCTTTTGCATCCACACTTGACTGTGGCTGTTGTAAGACTCTAAGCAGGTTGATTTTGTCCTGCACATCGAAGTACTCAATTTACCAGGTGCAAGCAGAAGTGCTTTCCCTCTTTGTGGGACAGTGGTGAAAGTATTCTATACAACCCTAAATAAGGCTGATAACACTAATTGTATGTATTCTGCAATATTTAATTGTACAAGTTTCCCAGACTCCCACCATTGGTTGCTCAGCATGACTATCCTCAAAGCACTGCCTTCCCATCTGAACTGGGAAGTGAATAGATTCTTCATTGCCCATTGAATGATTATTGACATACAATTAAATATCTTTTTTCAACTCTAGTATTTTATAAACAAGGAGAAGAAATGTTTGAAGCAAGTTTTATTTTTAACATCCCTTTACTCTTTTTCTCTCTCTTCCTTGTTGCTCACAGCATTGTCCTGAAGATTCATCTATCAGCCTGGAGTGTCCAGGCCTATTCTGGACTGTTAGAAACACAAACATGTAGACACCATTGTTACTGTTAGCGTCTTGGGCCTGCAAGGGGAATTCAAACTTAAATTCAAATAACAGAAAAAGGCTGTGTTGAGATCAGCTTAAATGTAGACACACATTTCTGACAAGCACCCAATCACAACAAAAGGAGGGAGCTGCCCTTGTATATATTGCTAGCCCATGCTTATTCACTGTACTTTCACAGTATCCTGCAGGGTCTGTCATTGGCACAATTGTTATCATTTTATTTGTTCTTACACTTCTGGATGTTTTATTATTCTATTCCTTTTTTTAAAGGAGCGAAAATTTCTGAAGTTTGTCCAGAAGGATATGGAGAATATGTACATTGAAGAGCTGAAATCTTCCGTTAACCTGCTCATGGCCAACTTGGAAAGTCTGCCAGTGGCAAAGGGAGGACCAGAGTTTAAACTGCAAAAGCTGAAACGGTCCCAGAATTCCTCCTTTTTGGACATTGGCGATGAAAACGAGATCCAGCTCTCAAAATCCGACGTCGTCCTGTCATTCACGCTGGAGGTTGGTCAATTGGGATTCATGGGATCCGTCTGACATTAAAATTTTAAATTTGCCACTGTTGAATTGAAAAATGATTTGTTAGCATATTGCTGCAAAAATGGCACGGCAAGAATAAATTTGTTCTCTTCTAAGATCCTGCTGCATGAGCCTCTGACAGCTGTGGGCGCTTGGAGCTGAGAGATGGGAGATTTGGCTTTTAAAGGTCACAAATGAAGTGAACATGAACCGTTTCTCTTTGGGAGACACTTGGGATACAGTTGATCAGGTGCCAAGGATTTACCTACCTTTAGGAATTTTAAGATCTCCAGCACCTCTTCTTCTGGAATGTGGACTCTTTTTTTTTCAAGACATCACTATTTCCCTGAGTTCCCATGTTTTTCTCCACCATAAATATGAGTGCAAAATATTTATTTAGGGTCTAACCCATCTCCTGTAGTTCCACACGCAGTCTTAGATTAGATTCATGAATTAGATTAGATTACTTACAGTGGAAACAGGCCCTTCGGTCCAACAAGTCCACACCGACCCGCAACTCACCTATTCCCCGATATTTACCCCTTTACCTAACACTACGGGCAATTTAGCATGGCCAATTCACCTAACCTGCACATTTTTGGATTGTGGGAGGAAACCAGAGCACCTGGAGGAAACCCACGCAGACACTGTGCAAACTCCACACACAGAGTCGCCTGAGGCGGGAATCGAACCTGGGTCTCTGGCGCTGTGAGGCAGCAGTGCTAACCACTGTGCCACCGTGTCTTGTTGATCTTTAAGGAGCCCTACTCTCTCCCTGATTGCTATTTTGTCCTTAATCTGCTTATTGAATCTCTTGTGGATTCTCCTTAACCTTAACTGCTAGTTATCTCATGACCTCTTTTTGCCTTCCTAATTTCCCTCTTAGGTGTATTCCTACATCCCGTTGACTCCTCAAGGGATTCACTTGATATAGTGGTCTCTACCTGATACATGCCTCTTTCTTTTTCTTGACCAGCACCTCAATATCTCTAATTGTTCAGTGTTCCCTATTTGTGCCAGTCTTGCCCTTCGCACGAATAGGAACATGCTGGCCCTGAACTCTCTTTATTCCACGTTTGAAAGCCTCCCACTTGCGAGTCAACCCTTGACCTGTGAACTGCCTCCCCCAGTCAACTTTTGAAAAATCCTATCTAATACTGTTAAAATTGGCCTTGCCCCAATTTAGAACTTTAAGTTTTAGATGAGACCTATTCGTTTTCAATAACTATTTTAAACTGATAGAATTATGGTCACGGGTCTGAAAGTGCCCCCCCACTAACTCCACAGGCACTTGCCCTGCCTTACTTCCCAAGAGGAGGCTGAGTTTTGCCCATTCTCCAGTAAGGCCATCTACATATAGATTGAGACAGTTTCTCACACACACTTAACAAATCCAAAATGGCAGTTCAGAAGTGTGTGAAAGAAGAGTCACATCAGGCTCCAAACCTTCACTCTTTCTCTCTCTGTAGATCTGTCGAGTTCCTCCAGCATTTTCTGATTTTATTTCAGATTTCCAGGGTCTATGGTAATGTATTTTTTTTGACAGCAGAGAGGAACCCGCAAAAAACTGAAGGAGGAGTGATTTTAAATATCGCAGCTAGGTCCAAAAACTCCAGATGCTTCAAAATCTCAGGGGACATCCTGTATCAGAAATAAGGAGAGCAACTTTTGACAAGATTCCCCATGGGAGACTGATTAGCAAGGTTAGATCTCATGGAATACAGGGAGAACTAGCCATTTGGATATGGAACTGGCTCAAAGGTAGAAAACAGAGGGTGGTGGAGGAGGGTTGTTTTTCAGACTGCGGCCTGTGACCAGTGGAGTGCCACAAGGATCGGTGTTGGGCCCTCTACTTTTTGTCATTTACATAAATGATTTGGATGCGAGTATACGAGGTACAGTTAGTAAGTTTGCAGATGACACCAAAATTGGAGGTGTTGTGAATAACGAAGAGGGTTACCTCAGATTACAACAGGATCTGGACCAGATGGGCCGAGAGGTGGCAGATGGAGTTTAATTCAGATAAATGCGAGGTGCTGCATTTTGGGAAAGCAAACCTTAGCATGACTTATACACTTAATGGTAAGGTCCTAGAGACTGTTGCTGAAAAAAGAGACCTTGGAGTGCAGTTTCATAGCCCCTTAAAAGTGGAGTCGCAGGTAGATAGAATAGTGAAGAAGGCGTTTGGTATGCTTTCCGTTATTGGTCAGAGTATTGAGTACAGGAGTTGGGAGGTCATGTTGCGGCTGTACAGGACATTGGTTAGGCTGCTGTTGGAATATTGCATGCAATTCTGGTCTCCTTCCTATCGGAAAGATGTTGTGAAACTTGCAAGGGTTCAGAAAAGATTTACAAGTATGTTGCCAGGGTTGGAGGATCTGAGCTACAGGAAGAGGCTGAACAGGCTGGGGCTGTTTTCCCTGGAGCGTCGGAGGCTGAGGGGTGACGTTACAGAAGTTTACAAAATCATGAGGGGCATGGAGAGGGTGAATAGACAAGTTGTGGGGAGTCCAGAACTAGAGTGCATTGGTTTAGGGTGAGAGCGGAAAAATACTAAAGAGACCTAAGGGGCAACTTTTTCATGCAGAGGGTGGTACGTGTATGGAATGAGCTGCCAGAGGATGTGGTGGAGGCTGGTACAATTGCAAGATTTAAGAGGCATTTAGATGGGTATATGAATAGGAAGGGTTTGGAGGGAAATGGGTCGGGTGCTGGCAGGTGGGACTAGATTGGGTTGGGATGTCTGGTCAACATGGACGGGTTGGACCGAAGGGTCTGTTTCCATGCTGTACATCTCTATGACTCTATGAACTCAGAGGGTCTGAGAAGGACTGACCAAAATACACATTTGTCAGGGTTATTGCATGAGGAACTTTTTTTGCCATTAACAGTCTTCTCCAGTAACCACAACACAAGAAGTACAAAATATTCATTCTTATGGTGACTTTCATTTTTGATCAAACGTTGGTCAGCATTGATATTCCTGAAATTTGCTTTCTGCTGTTTGGACCTGTCTGGTTTGTTTGTATATTCGCTTGTGAGTAAGGGAACACTTCCTAGATAAAGTTTGGCCATGGAAAATAGATCTTGCTGACCACTGCATTAATGAATGGAAGGTTATCATTTTGTTCCACAGTTTGGCTGACAAACTCACTGCAATGTCAACAAGTGCAAAGAATGTTGACAGCAGCATCAACACTAATGTGCATCACTTCCCAGTTCACCTTGGGCTTTTCTGCTTGGTTAGGATGGGATGACAAAGCTACAAGATTAATAGCAGACAAGCTCCCTGTCGCAGGGCTTTTTCCTGCACAGAGCTGCACAAATACATACAGGTCAGGCTTTGAACAGATGTTGTTACCTGAACTTCTGTTTGCTCTGCACCCAGCCTGTGCAATCTAATATACAATTTGCTCATGCTGTATGTGAAGTTGGCAGATCATAGTTCTGTGTTGAGAGTGTGGTGCTGAAAAAGCACAGCAGGTCAGGCAGCATCCGAGGAGCAGGAGAATTGACATTTCAGGCATACATTCCTGATGAAGGGCTTATGCCCGAAACATCAATTCTCCTGCTCCTCAGATGCTGCCTGACCAGCTGTGCTTTTCCAGCACCACAGTCTCAACTCTGATCTCCAGCATCTGCAGTCCTCACTCTCTCCTAGATCATAGTTCAGTGACTCATTGACCTGAAATATTTCCTTTAAAAGTCTGCAGACCATTTTCCTGGGACAGGCATCAGCTACACCTTGCATGTTACCCCAATCTACATAACCCGAAGTCACTGAAACACTTATGTCACAGAACACAAGCACGTTTATCACAGAAATATGTCCTTGTCCTTTCTGGGAATTAACTGCAGAAGAGTTTGCAGAAAGGCAGAAAATGAAAATGAAAAAAATAAGAAAGCCTACAACTCTGTCATTCAATCAGCTGTGGCTTTATCATAGACCACCAACATGTATCCATCATTAGACAATTGTCCACTAAGCAATGCTAGTCTGAAGTATTATATTATTCTGCTCTGTCAGTTTGCTTTAATAGATGGATTGGAGAAGATTGGTGGTCAAAGTTAAAAGCTGAGGAAAGAAATTAATTAGAGCAAACAGTAAGTAGGACATTCCCATATAGTGGGTGTAGGTTGACTCGCTGAGCTGGAAGGTTCATTTTCAGACATTTCATCACGATACTAGGTAACATCTTCAGTGAGCCTCCAGATGAAGCGCTGGTGATGTAGCCCACTTTCTGTTTATATGTTTGGGTTTCCGTGGGTTGGTGATGTCATTTCCTGTGGCAACATCATTTCCTAAGGTGATGTCATTTCCTGTTCTTTTTCTTAGGGGGTGGCAAATGGGATCCAAGTCAATGTGTTTTTTGATAGAGGTCCATTTGGAATGCCATGCTTCTATGAATTCTCATGCATATCTCTATTTGGCTTGTCTCAGGATGGACGTGTTATCCCAGTCGAAGTGGTGTCCTTCCTCATCCGTTTGTAAGGATACTAGTGAGAGTATCCAGGTCCAGAAACCCTAGCCACTCTCCCCTACATCAAAGGCATCTCTGAAATGATTGCCAGACTACTGAGATCCCTTGGCATCATGGTAGCCCACATACCCACCAACACACAAAACAGCAGCTAATGAACTTGAAAGATCTTATACAGACGACAGGCAAATAATGTCATTTTCAAAATACCTTGCAAGAACTGTAACAAACACTACATTGGACAAACAGGCAGAAAACTAGCCACCAAGACACATGAACATCAACTAGCCACAAAAAGACACTCTCACTAGTATCCTTACATATGGATGTGGAAGGACACCACTTCGACTGGGGCAACACATCCATCCTAGGACGAGCCAAATAGAGACATTGACTTGGATACCATTTGCCAACCCTGGAGAAAAAGAACAGGAGATGACATCACCATAGAAAATGATGTCACCACAGGAAATGACATCACCAACCCAAGGAAACCCAAACATATAAATAGAAAACAGGCTACACCACCAGTGCTTCATGCGGAGGCTCACTGAAGATGTTACCTAGTATGGTGATGAAACGTCTGAAAATGAACCTCCCAGCTCAGCGAGCAAACCTACATCCAGAACCTCAACTTGAGCTACAAATCTTCTCATAACTCACATTCTCACAAAGTGGAGAGAAGCTGAATCCTGGCAACTAGTTAACTAGTTTCCCAAGAATTACAACATTTAGAATCAATATTCTTAAGCTGCTGATGAAAGCAATCACGCATTGTAAATGTTGGGACATGCATCCGATTTGATCTTTCATGTTACAGGCAGTCACCTGGGATTACAATCTTTATTTACAGAAGTTTTGATAGCTTCAGGATTATTCAGGTATTATCCTTTGCCAAATTGCATGAGGTCACTTCTGTTGAGTAATTTTCTGGTACTCCTGCAAATAACCCTGCTGCTTGTTGTTGGATCAGAGTGAGATGTTTACATGCCAGCTGTTGGTGAGCAGCTGCTGGGAGTTCCCATGTATGAGGACTTCTTGACAGAGGGTGTAGGGGAATGGATAATTCAGGCACTGTTGCTGAGCTTACGTAGTTTGACTTATTTTTGGTTGTTCCACAACACAGCTGCATTATAGAGCAGTTGCATAATTTGAATATTATCTGGGAGAGTTGAATGAGGCTTGTGCACAGTTTCACATCATTCAGCTACAGTGGGCCATACTGGACATCTTGCATACTGCAAGCCCTGTGTTTAGAAAGTGAGTAGTTGGCATGGTGGATACCTGCCATCGATCCCACTTTGCATAAGACTAATTTAAAATTATTAAGTTTTGCTTTTCACTGATATTTTGCAGCCCTTCATTTAAAGCATATGTGATCACTCAAATCCAGTGCCCCAGATCAGGAAATTTTGTGCATTTGGTAATACCTCGTTGAGAAGCTTAACTGAAGAGCTTCCAATTGGATCTTCAATACAGTTTTTCTTTGGACATTGCCACTTTTGAAAAATAAAGATCAACTCAGAGTGAACCTATGCAGCTGAATTAACTAACTCTAATAAATCTTCCCATGCCCACCCCAATTCTGAGCAATTGACTTTTTAAATTGGATGCCCAATTAACGCTGTGTCGAATAACATATTTCAGCACAGCATATACATGTCTGTCTGTGAATGGCATTGAAACATATCAAAGCAAGTGCGGGTAGTGATATAAGCCTTTGGACTTATAGCTGCTGAAGCTACTGGGGACAGGGAAATGTCAGTGCTAAGGAAGGAATTTGGTTTAAGCATATGTGATACAGTTTGCAAAGCT
Source organism: Chiloscyllium punctatum (assembly GCF_047496795.1). NCBI lineage: Eukaryota > Metazoa > Chordata > Chondrichthyes > Orectolobiformes > Hemiscylliidae > Chiloscyllium > Chiloscyllium punctatum. Next base: position 54,202,336 of record NC_092770.1, on the reverse strand, counting down.
TAGCAGAAACCTTCAAAAGCGCACTTTGATATCTGACAGCACTCCATCATAGTTCTATCAAACAAGAGGCCCAATCCTTTGCGGTGCCATTCTCACACATCTGTATGTGCCTTTGTTCCCTAGTGGAGGATCAGTAGAAAAAAGCCAGTGTTTTTTGTGCCTCAGACTTTCAGCTAATCAGTTCTAATATTAAATGCAGCACGTTATCCTTGATAGAGACATCAACTCCTACTAATGCGTAAGCATTATCGGCCCTTGTAGCAAGAAGGATGTATTTTCAAAGATCTTCCCTCACTATTTCTGAAGCCTCTCTCTATTGTGTTTTTAGATTGTTATAATGGAAGTTCAGGGGTTGAAATCAGTGGCCCCCAATCGTATTGTGTATTGCACAATGGAAGTGGAAGGTGGAGAAAAACTTCAGACTGACCAAGCAGAAGCCTCAAGGCCACAGTAAGTGACTCTGTTTTGATACAGATTTGTTTTGTCTGGAACATCTACACCTTGTTTTCTGCTTGCTCGAGCTCTGATTTTGTCCACATTTAATAATAAAATAACATTGCAGTCAGATAAGACTTTTGGCTAGGTTTACCATTTGTGAACTGTGAAGCTTGGTTTTATTCATAACTATTGGTTTTATTTCAGATCATTGTGCTTCCAAATGGTTTTTGCTTTCCTAAGTGGCGCCACATGTCACAATGTTCATCCAGAGGGAATCGACATATTAGCCATGTTGTGCCAAAGTGGCCCTCAGCTATTGTACCATATACCACAAGTATATTCATATTCTTGTTCATCCTGCATTTAATGCAAGTTTCTCTTCAAGCCTCACCTTAAAGTTTTTGTTGTATGTTTCCATGAACACCCTCCTGTACTTTGCCTCATCTGCGTGTCACTTCCAGTGATTGCTTGCACTTCAAGTGTGAGGTTGACGATTCAATAATGTGTGGCTTTGCAATTGAGCCCGTTGTTATCCTCACCTGCAATCCAGACCCAAATACATCCAGTGAGGAAAACAGAAGCACTGATCAGCTTCATTCTTCTCCACCTTGGGCCCATTGAATCAGTCCTGGCCAAGACCTCAGTACAATTTGTGTTTGGAATATTGTCTGCAAGGTATAGTTACTCACTCAAACAAATATGCTGATTAGGAGGACAGAAAACACACACATTTGCCATTAACTGTGTATATAATATTTGTAAGCACACTGTAAGGAAAATAAACCTGGGCCAAGTGCAGTGAGTGGTCTTTCTTTTTATCAAACATACTATCAATACATTAGAGCTTTTAACCTGTATAGTGATCTCTTTGGGAGTCTTATTATACCACTGAGAGAATAGAGCTCCCAAGCTTTGTAAACTCAATAGATTAGATTTTAATGCATGCCAGTTGAACAAAAGGTTATTCTCTGTGTTGAATAGGAACAGAAGCTGGAGCGGAGATGTCAGCTGAATCACTTTTGAGTTCAATATTAAATGTAAATGTACCTTTCATGCCTATTGTTTGTATAACTACAGCTTTTCAAAATGATGCAATGTAAATAAGGCTTTCTCTCTGTCTAAATGAATAAAACACATACAGCAATATGGAAAGGATGCATGATTTAGTGGGGCTGTAATAAGTATTCATCAAATTGCTGTTTTCATTGGTAGTTGGCTATTAAAATAAACATTGTTCATTATAGCCATTCATCCTTTTTGCTGGATGTGTTTTTCAAGGCTAAAGGGTGCATTTCTTGAAATATTTTTTCATTATCAAGGTTGGGTGAAATGTCAAATAAAAGAGCTGCAGCATGTTGAAGTTATAAAGGAAATAAAAGATATTGAGATAAATCAGAAAGTGATGGTGTGACACTTCAGTTTTTAAAAAAATAGTTTGAGAAAGGAAAGGCTGAAGGTGAGAAGGCCCAGAGTTTGGAATGGTGGGAAGGGTTTTTTCAGAAGACGGTGGAAATAGCCATTAGACCATAACATGCAGGAACAGAAGTGGGAGTGGTCAAATTGCGCTCTGGGCAGGTGAGTTAACTGATATATTTGGGCAGTAGCTAAATCCGAGACACTACACATGCAGTGTCTCCTACCTACCCTCCTCTAACCAAAAAAAAGTGTGTTGAGAAGATAAGGTTTTTTTTATTTCTTTTTTATCATGTGATTGGTTAAAAAAATTTTTTTCTTTTTTTCATTTCTCTATGTTTAGATTATTTGAAAAAGAGCATAGCAGAGAAGTACTAGAAATTAATTAACTCATAAATTTATATAAATTAATAAAGTAATTAACTAGGTAGACATGGCTGGGCAGGTGATGTGCTGCAGCTGTATGATGCGGGAGCTGGCTGATCCCATTGTGAACAGGAATGACCAGATGTGCAGCAAGTTTTGGTGGCTGGAAGAACTCTGGCTCAGAATTGATGAGCTGGAATCTGAGCTTCAAACACTGCTGCACACCCAGGACGGGGAGAAGTAACTGAATGCTTTATTTCAGGCGGCAGTCACTCCTGGTAGACTAAGTAGTTCAAATTCAATTAGTGATCAGGGACAAGACGTGATTGCAAGTGAGGCCAGTAGGGGGTCCTGAGTTCAGGAATGGAGGAACCTCCGCATTGGACCTTATCCAACAGGTATGACACGCTTTCTCCCTGTGTGGATGAGGAAAAGGGCTGCACGGAGGATGAGCCAGCTGACCATGGCACCATGGTGAAGAAAGCCAATCAAGAGAGGGGGAGCAAAAAGACAAGTCATTGTTATAGGGGATTCTATAATTAGGGGGACAGATAGTATCCTTTGTAAGCCTAATTGAGAGTCCCGCACAGTGTGCTGCCTGCCTGGTGCGACGGCGCAGAACATCTCTGACTGGCTTGAAAGGATATTGGAGCAGGAAGGGGTGGATCCAGATGTTGTGGTCCACATTGAGACTAACAACATAGGCCAGGCTGGGAAGGAGGACCTGAGCTGAAAATGTGTTGCTGGAAAAGTACAGCAGGTCAGGCAGCATCCAAGGAGCAGGAGAATCGACGTTTCGGGCATAAGCCCTTCTTCAGGAATGAGGAAAGTGTGTCCAGCAGGCTAAGATAAAAGGTAGGGAGGAGGGACTTGGGGGAGGGGCGTTTGAAATGCGATAGGTGGAAGGAAGTCAAGGTGAGGGTGATAGGCCGGAGTAGGGGTGGGGGCAGAGAGGTCAAGAAGGAGATTGCAGGTTAGGAAGGCGGTGCTGAGTTCGAGGGATTTGACTGAGACAAGGTTGGGGGGGAGGGGAAATGAGGAAACTGGAGAAATCTGAGTTCATCCCTTGTGGTTGGAGGGTTCCTAGGCGGAAGATGAGGTGCTCTTCCTCCAACCATCGTATTGCTATGGTCTGGCAATGGAGGAGTCCAAGGACCTTTGATTTGGAGTAGCCATGGGCACCCGCATGGGCCCCAGTTATGCCTGTCTCTTCGTAGGATATGTGGATCAGTCCATCTTCCACAGCAACACTGGCACCCCCCCACCTTTTCCTCCGCTACATCGATGACTGTATTGGCGCTGCCTCGTGCTCCCACGAGGAGGTTGAACAGTTCATCCACTTTACCAACACCTTCCACCCCGACCTCAAATTCACCTGGACCATCTCAGACTCCTCCCTCCCCTTCCTAGACCTTTCCATTTCTATCTCGGGCGACCGAATCAACACGGACATTGACTATAAACCGACCGAACGACTCCCACAGCTACCTAGACTACACCTCCTCCCACTCTGCCCCCTGTAAAAACGCCATCCCATATTCCCAATTCCTTAGTCTCCGCTGCATCTGCTCCCAGGAGGACCAGTTCCAATACCGTACAACCTAGATGGCCTCCTTCTTCAAAAACCACAATTTCCCCCCAGACGTGGTCAACGATGCCCTCCACCGCATCTCCTCCACTTCCCGCTCCTCCGCCCTTGAGCACCACCCCTCCAACCGCTACCAGGACAGAACCCCACTGGTCCTCACCGACCACCCCGCCAACCTCCACATACAACGTATCATCTGCCGTTATTTCCGCCACCTCCAAACGGACCTCACCACCAGGGATATATTTCTCTCCCCTCCCCTATCAGCGTTCTGAAAAGACCACTCCCTCCGTGACTGCCTCGTCAGGTCCACAACCCCCACCAACCCAACCTCCACTCCCGGCACCTTCCCCTGCAACCGCAAGAAATGCAAAACCTGTGCCTACACCTCCCCCCTTACTTCCCTCCAAGGCCCCAAGGGATCCTTCCATATCCGCCACAAATTCACCTGCACCTCCACACACATCATTTATTGCATCCGCTGCACCCGATGTGGCCTCCTCTATATTGGGGAGACAGGCTGCAAACTTGCAGAACGTTTCAGCGAACACCTCTGGGACACCCGGACCAACCAACCCAACCACCCCATGGCTCAACACTTCAACTCCCCCTCCCACTCCACCAAGGACATGCAGGTCCTTGGACTCCTCCATTGCCAGACCATAGCAATACATTGGAGGAAGAGCGCCTCATCTTCCGCCTAGGAACCCTCCAACCACAAGGGATGAACTCAGATTTCTCCAGTTTCCTCATTTCCCCTCCCCCCACCTTGTCTCAGTCAAATCCCTCGAACTCAGCACCGCCTTCCTAACCTGCAATCTTCTTCCTGACCTCTCCACCCCCACCCCCACTCCGGCCTATCACCCTCACCTTGACCTCCTTCCACCTCTCGCATTTCCAACGCCCCTCCCCCAAGTACGTCCTCCCTACCTTTTATCTTAGCCTGCTGGACACACTTTCCTCATTCCTGAAGAAGGGCTTATGCCCGAAACGTCGATTCTCCTGCTCCTTGGATGCTGCCTGACCTGCTGCGTTTTTCCAGCAACACATTTTCAGCTCTGATCTTCAGCATCTGCAGTCCTCACTTTCTCCTAGGAAGGAGGACCCATTTGGGGATTGTCAAGCATTCGGAGCCAAACTACAGAACAGGTCCTCAACGGTCATAATCTCTGGAGTACTGCTCAAGCCACATGCAAATTGTCTTCAGGACAAGAAAATTAGGGAAGTGAACACTTGGCTAAGGGAATGGTGTGGAAAGGAGGGGTTCCATTTCATGGGGCATTGGCATCAGCTTTAGAACCAGGGGGATCTGTACCGATGGGACGGTCTCCACCTGAACCAATCTGGAACCAAAGTTATAGTGAAAAGGATAATTCGGGTGGTCACTAGGACTTTAAGCCAGTGAGTCGGGGGAAGGGAAAGGGAAAATGACAAGAAGTGTGATGGTAAATAAAAAGGTAAGCAGCAGATTAGCATGTGTGCAGGAGGGTTTAAATACAAGGCAGACTATGAAAGAAACAAAAAGGAAGGATTACTCAGTAGATATTGTCAGAGATGTCGGAAATTATGAGAGTAAGAAATATAGCAGAAGGGCACTTTACCTGAGTGCTCATAGCATTTGTAACAAGGTCGATGAGTTAACAGCATAAATCATCGCGAATGAATATGATTTAGTCACCATTATGAGACTTGGTTACAGAATGGAAACGACTGGAAGTTAAATAGACTGGGGGACCAGACTATTTGGAAGGACAGTCAGGAAGGTAAGTGAGATGGTGTAGCTCTGATATTCAAGGATGATATCAGGGCAGTGATGAGAAATGATATAGGTTCTATGGAGAATATGGTTGAATCCAACTGGGTGGAAATTAGAAATTCTAAGAAGAAAGTCACTGATAGGCGTAGTCTATAGGCCACCAAATAATAACATCACATTGGGCCAGGCAATAAATATGGAAATAACTAATACCTGCAAAAATGATATAGCTATTATCATGGGGGATTTTAATCTTCATGTCAATTGGTCGAACCAGCTCGGTCAGGGTGGCCTTGAGGAGGAGTTCGTTGAGTGTATCCGTGATAGTTTTCTTGAACAGCATGTAATGGAACCGACAAGGGAGCAAGCTATCCTAGATATATCCTGTGTAATGAGGCAGGAATAATTAATGATCTCATAGTCAGGGATCCTCTTGGAAGGAATGATCACAGTATGGTTGAATATGGAATACAGATGAAGAGTGTGAAGATCAAATCCAATAACAGGGTCCTGTGCTTAAACAAGGTAGACTACAATAGCTGGAGGGAGGACTTGACTAAAGTAGACTGGAAACAAAGATTTCATGGTGGGACAGTTGACGAGTAGTGGAGGACTTTCAAAGCAATTTTCAAAAGTATATCCCAGTGAAAAGGAAGGACTGTAAGAGGAGAAGTAATGGGCGTCTAAGGAAATAACGGAGACTATTAAATTGAAAGAGAAGGCATATGAAGTGGCCAAAAACAGCAGGAATCTAGAAGATTGGGAAAACTTTAAAGGTCAACAGAAAGCTACAAAAACAGCTATAAAGAAAAGTAAGATTGAACATGAGAAAAAACTAGCACAGAATATAAAGACAAATAGCAAAAGTTGTTATAAATACATAAAATGAGAGAGTGGCTAAAGTAAATGTTGGTCCTTTAGAGGATGAGAAGGGGCAGTTAATTATGGGATATGATGAAATGGCTGAGGTATTGAACAGTACTTTGCATCGGTCTTCACAGTGGAGGACACTAATAACATGCCAGTAAGTGACAAAGAGACAAAGATAGGTGAGGACCTGGAAACAATCATTATTACGGAAGAGCTAGTGTTGGCTAAGCTAATGGAGCTAAGGATAGATAGGTCTCCTGGCCCTGATGGAATGCATCCCAGGATACTAAAAGAGATGACAGGAGAAATTGCAAATGCACTTGTGGTATTTTTCCAAAATTCACTGGTCTCTGGGGCAGTTCCAGCAGATTGGAAAACAGCAAATGTGACGCCACTGCTTAAAAAGGGAGGTAGACAAAAGATGGTGAATTATAGCCCATTGAGCTTAACCTCTGTAGTGGGGAAGATGCTCGAGTCTGTTATCAAGGAAGAAATAGCAAGGAATCTAGATAGAAATTGACTTATTGGCCAGACGCAGCATGGGTTCATGAAAGGAAGGTCATGCTCAACAAATCTTTTGGATTTCTATGAAGACATTACGAGCAAGGTGGAGAACAGGGACCCAGTGGATGTGGTGTTTCCCAGATTTCCAAAAGGCCTTTGACAAGATGTCACACATGAGGCTGCTGCATAAGATAAGGATGCATGGTGTTACGGGTAAAGTATTAGCAGGGATAGAGGATTGATAGAGGAAGCAAAGAGTGGGGATAAATGAGTACTATTCTGATTTGCAATCAGTAACTAGTGCTGTACTTCAGGGATCACAATTATTCACTTTTTAGATGATTTGGAGTTGGGGACCACTCCAAATCATCTAAATGTGTAGTGTGTCAATGTTTGTTTATTACACTAAGATGAGTGGCAGAACAAAGTGTGCAGAGGGCTGTGAAACATTGCAGAGGAACATGGATACTTTGAGTGAGTGGACAAAGGTCTAGCAGATGGAATACAATGTTGATAAATGTGAAGTCATCCATTTTGGTAGGCACTAACAGTAAAAAGCATGATTACTTGAATGGTAAAAAGTTGCAGCATGCTGCTGTGCAGGGGAACCTGGGTGTTCTTGTGGATGAATCGCAGAAGTTTGGTTTGAAAGTACAACAAGTAATTAGGAAGGCAAATGGAATTTTGTCATTCATTGCTAAAGGGATCGAAGTTAAAAGCAGGGAGGTAATGTTACAGCCGTACAAGGCACTGATGAGGCCAAACCTGGAGTACTGTGTGCAGTTTTGGTCTTTTTAATTGAGAAAGGGTGAACTAGCACTGGAGGGGATGCAAAGGAGGTTCACAAAGTTAATTTTGGAGTTGAGGGGGTTGGTTCATGAGGAGAGACTGAGTAGATTGGGATTATATTCATTGGAATTTAGAAGAAACATAAAATTAAGAAGGGAATAGATAAGATAGAAGTAGAGAGGATGTTTCCACTGGCAGGTGAAACTAGGACAAGATGGTATAGCCTCACAATTAGAAGGAGCAGATTTAGGTCTGAACTGAGAAGGAACTTCTTCACCCAGAAAGTTGTTAATCTATGGATTTCCTTGACCAGTGAAGTGGTTGACATTACTTTAGTAAACGCTTTTAAAGCTAAGATAGGTTGTTTTTGAACAATAGAGGAATTAAGGAGTATGGTGAGAATGCGGGTAAGTGGAGCTGAGACTGTGAAAAGATCAGCCAAGATGTTGTTGAATGGCAGAGCAGGCTCGAAGGGCCAGATGGCCTTCTCCTGCTCTGAGTTCTTATGTTCTAAGTAGGCCATTTAGCCCATCTGTTCCATCATTTAATGAGATCACGGCTGAACAGATAATCCTCAACTTCACTTTCCTGCCTTTTCCCCATAATCCTTGATCCCCTTACTGATTAAAAATCTATTTATCTCAGCCTTGAATATACTTAGTGACCCAACCTTGACACCCGTCTGCAATAAGGAATTCCACAGATTTAATACACTCAGATGAAATTCATCTTTATGTGACCCCATATTCTGAAATTAACCCCTTTGGTCCTAGAATCTCCCTCAAGGGGGACTAACCTCTCTGCATCTGCAGAATTAATCTGGTTTCAACCTTGATCTTCTGTAGAGGAGGAATATACTCGATTACTCTGTAAATTAAGAGGGGATTTAAATAAATTTCCATTACCCAGTACCTAGATGATGTTTTCACATTTTTTAACTGTTTGCAAAATAAAACCAGTTGATGAAGATTATTTATTCAAAGTGTTAATCAGTCCACTTTTTGAAAGATTGAAGAAGTGCATCTTAGAATAAGTACCTAAGGTTATGACAACCAGTAACATAGCATGCAGCATTGTTACATCCCAGTTCCCACTTTCACGTGTCTAAATATTGGAAAATGTAAAGAAAGTTTTGGGTGTTAAGGACATGGGGGCTACTTATAGGAGAGATGTTTGCACCATGAGAATATCGAGAGCAGGCCCACAATTATGAACACTGATTCATATCCCAATCTTGTGACTAAAGGCAGCTTCAGCCAATGCTCTGCTGAATGTCCATAAAGTGCAAGTCCCCCATGATAGGTATGACTGCCAGGGTGCATTTATTTAATAACCCAGTCTCTACTCCTGTCTGGGGAAGAAATTTTCAAAGATTCTGGGAGAAGAAGTTCTTTTTTTGCTATCATAAATGAAAGGCCTCTTATTTTGAAAATCCTAGTTCTAAGTTCTCCCACAAAAGGAAGCTTCTTGTCAGGATCTACACTCTCAAGCCCCCACAGAATTTTGCATGTTTGAATAAGATCGCCTATCATTCTGCTCACCTCAATGAGTATAGGCACAATCTGCTCAACCATTCCTCTTAAGACAATCTCATCATCCTGAAAATCCAGCTATTGAACTCTAAACTGTGTAGTGAAATTATATCTCTTCATAAATTAAATGACCAACACTGTAGAGAGTATGTGGTCTGCATTCAGTCCCTTCATTTAAGTTATTGATATAGTAAGTAGTTGAGGCCCTAACATTGATCTTGTGGCATTCCACTATTTGGTATGCCAACTTGAAAACCGGTTACTTACTCTGTTTTCTGTTAGTTAGCTAATCCACTATTTGTGCTGATATGTCACTGCCAATGCAATGAGTTTTTACCACAATGAGTATATTATCAAATGTCTTTTAGAAATCCAAATACACTATATCTACTGGTTGTCCTTCAACCACTCTGCTTATTATATCCTCAAAGAGCCACAATACATTTGTCAAATACTTTCCTTTTTGCAAAACCATACTGACTCTAACTGGTTGTATTATAATTATCTCAATGTCTTGCTTCCTGTAGCTAAGTGTTAGAATAACTGCCCAAAGTTATTGGACTGCAAGTTGTCTCCCTTTTTTTCTTAAATAGAGGTATTATATCTGCAATTTTTGAATACATTGGGACTTTGCAACATCCAGGGAATTTTGAAAGGTTATACTAATTCATCACCTCTGCTGCTACTTCTTTTAAATGGATACAGGTCTTCAGTTGCAGGTTAGTCCCCATGGTTTAGTCTCATTCATTTTCCAAAGGCTTCTTTTCCAGTGATTGTAATTCTAAGTTACACTCTGTCTTCTGATTTTCTCATATTCTTGGGGTGCTTTTTGTGTTTTCTACTCTGATCTTTTATTGCAAAAAGAACTAAATACAAGAGTAAGAATGTCATGCTTCTGTCATATAAAGTATTGATGTGACCATATCTATCCATACCCTGTGCAGGTTTGGTCTCCTTATCAAAGGACGGATATATCAAAGGAAGGTGGTTCAGAGGAGGTTAACTAGATTGATACATGGAATGAGAAGGTTTATTTGTGAGGAAAGGTTGAATAAACTGGGCTTTGTCTTCCATTGGAGTTTCGAAGAATGAGGGTTGATTTGATTGAAGTGTATAAGATCCTGATTGGTCCTGACAGGGTGGACGCTGAAAGGATGTTTCCAACTTATGTATGAATTCAGAGTGGAGGGGGCATGTTTTAAAATTGTGGGATGGTTTTATTCTTAGGACAGCAATGAGAAGATACATTTCTCATGTAGAATTGTGTGACTTTGAAACTCAGCCTTAAAAGGTAGTGGGACGGTGACATTTAGTATTTTTTAAGTGAAATTCTTGTTAGCGAGGGAACATGTCGGGCAAAAATTATAGAATTATGAAATCCAATTTATCATTAATTGTAAGAATCATCTGACCAAATACAAAATGACTCTGTGTACCTGTGCATTCAAATAAGATTCTCAAAAATATTAAGGTTATAAAACAAGTACAACAGAAGTGGACTTAGTTGATTCATAATAACATGTTGATCCTCAGTTGGCTGAGATCCTATCTCTTGCCAAATTCTTCTTGCATCTTTCTGCACACAGTACCACAGAAAAGTAGGCCTTATTAACTCTTTCCAAATCACAAGGACAGGCCTGACAAACAGTTTCCCTGAACTTTGACTGGTGAAGGCAGTGTATTATTAGAATCTTAGACCATAGACAAAGGAGCAGAAATTAGGCCATTCAACCTATTGAGTCTGCTGCACCATTCAATCATGGCTGATAAGTTTTTCAACCTCATTCTCCCACTTTCTCCTCGTAACCCTTGATCTCCATCTTAAATATACTCAATGACCTGGCTTCCACAGCCTTCCGGGACAATGAATTCCATATTCTCACCACTCTCTGGCTGAAGATGTTTCTCTTTATTTCCATTCCAAAAGGTCTTCCCTTTACTTTAAGGCTGTGCTGTCTGGTTCTAGTCTCTCCTACCGATGGAAACTTCTTCCCAACATCTATACTGTCCAGGCCATTCAGTATTCTGTAAGTTTGAATTAGATCCCCCCTCATCCTTTGAAACTCCGTCAAGTACAGACCCAGAGTCCTCAAACGTTCCTCATATGTGAAGATTATCATTCCTGGGACCATTCTAGTGAACCTCCTCTGAACCCACTCCAGGGCCAGTACATCCTTCCTGAGATATGGGGCCCAAAACTGTATACAATACTCCAAATGTGGTTTGACCAGTGTCTCTCAGAGCCTCAAAAGTACAATCCTGCTTTTATATTTAAGTCCTCTCAAAAGAAATGCCATCATTACATTTGCCTTCCTAACTACTGACTCAACCTGCAAGTTTACCTTGAGAGAATCCTGGATTAGAATTCCCAAATCTCTTTGCACTTCAGACTTCTGAATTTTCTCCCCATTTAGAAAATAGTTCATGCCTCTATTCTACTTACTGATGTGCATGACCTCATACTTTCCCACATTGTACTCCAATTCTCATATTTTTGCCCACTCTCCTAACCTGTCCAGATCCTTCTACAGCCTCCCCGCTCCTCAATGCTACCTGTCCCTCTAACTTAGCCAGAACGCCCTCAGTTCCTTCATCTAGATCATTAAAGTATCAAGTGAAAAGTTGTGGTCCTATCACTTGCGGAACACACTTGTCACTGGCTGCCATCCTGAGAAGGACCCTTTTATCCCCACTCTCTGCTTTCTGCCAGACAGCCAAGCATCTATTGATGCTAGCACCTTGCCTGTAACACCATGGGCCCTTATTTTACTCAGCAGCCTCCTGTGTGGCACCTTGTCAAGTAGATAACATCTGTTGGCTCTCCTTGGTCTAACCTGCTCATTACTTCTTCAAAGAATTCTAGCAGATTTGTCAGGCATGACTTCCCTTTGATGAAACCGCGCTGACTTTGTCCTATTTTTCCATACACTTCCAAGTATTTAAAAATCTCATCCTTCACAATGGATTCAAGGCTAGGCAAATTGGTCTGTAATTCTCCCTCTTTCGCCTTACTCCCTCTTTAAACAGGGGTGTCAGGTTAGCGATTTTCCAGTCCTCTGGGACCCTCCCTGACTCTAGCGATTCCTGAAAGATCATCACAAATGCCTTCACCATCTCTTCAGCTATCTCCCTTAGAATTCTAGGGTGTAGTCCATCTTGTCCAGGTGATTTATCCATCTTCAGACCAATTTTTCTCGCACCTTCTCCTTGCTGATGGCCACCATACTCAGCTCTGCCCCTGACTCTCTTGAATTTTTGGGATATTACTTGTATCTTATACCGCAAAGTAATACTCAGTTCCTCAGCCATTCTGCACTACTATCTCCCCAGCATCATTTTTCAGCAATCCAATGTCCACTTTTACCTTTCTTTTGCCCTTTTATATATTTAAAGAAACTCCTACAGTCTTCCTTTACATTACTGGCTAGCTTAACCTCATATTTAATCTTATGGGCTAAGTGAGGCACATACAGTACATGGTATCTGCTTGATGTTCTTTCTTCCAGATAAGAAGCATGATTAGCTAATCCTCTTGAATTTTGCTTATTTAGTGTAAGTGCCTCATTAACTTAGACTTTTACCTAACTGTGGTTTTATGTTGTTGATTAGATCAGTTATTTTTAAATGACAGTCTTTCTGCTTTTTGCATGCCTCCTACTGGGTATTAATTATGACTGTGTTTGGAAAGGCCATTTTACTTTTAAAAGCAGAGTACATTATTTATAAATTAAACAAGAAATATCAAACTACAGCAGAGTAAATTAGAGTAACGTAAGTGGATGGCAATCCAAGATGAACTAGGTAAAATATTCTCAGACATTCAGTAAAAAAAACAAGGGATTAAAGTCAAAAGGAATTGTGTAGTTCTAAACCTAGTCACTCACTAAAAAATTAAACATAAATTGAAAACTTACACTTTGATACTTTGACTGTGTATTGTAACTAAACTGAACTCCGAACTCCTACAAGGTGGGAATATGGAATTTGAGACATAAACACATCTGTCATGTTCCTATTGAATAATGGAGAGGAGTCAGTGGGTATAGTGGTCTACTTTTGCTCGTATTTCACATGTTCATCTATAAGATGAAAAAATATTTCTTCAAACCCTCTGCCATTCCTTCTTTGCCATTACATAAATCCGCAGTCTCATCCTTCATGGCACCAACACTTAATTTAGCTACTCTCTTCATTTTATTGATGTAGATAAGCTTTTTCTCTCATCATTTTTTGTGGTTTTCTCTCATACTACTATTTCTCTTCCTTGAAATTTTTTATTCATCCTTTTCCCAGCCACCAACGTCAGGGTAATGTTTGGCAACAGTAGAAAAAAAGATAATACATATCAAACATATATTTTTTGCAAGTTACCAATGGATCACTCATGACTCTTGTACGTTTACAATAAGATAATTAATGAATCCTGCTCGACTACACATTATGACTGTTATAACCATCCTAGTTGATTACACAAAGTATTGTTGTTAAAGAAAAGCTATCCTCAGTATAATCTCATTCTCTTTATCAATTTAATTTGCACGATTTAAGATGAAAATGAGCCATAATTATTGTAATACTTTTCTTGCATGTGCCAACTGTTTCTTGATTTATTCTTTGTCCTACAAGGGGCTTGTGAATTACTTCCAACTATGATCCCTTCCTTAGTTATTGATACCTCCACCCAAACTGATCATGCACCTTGGTCTTCTGAACCAGGATCATTGTTCACAACTGAACTGATCACATCCTTTATTAACAGAGCTATTCCACTTCCTCGTCTGTTCTCCCAATCTGCAGGAAATGTAAAAAAAATCAATGAATATTCAAGTTCGCCTCAACTTGTCTCTGTAGTGTTTGTCTTATCATACTCATTTATTTCTGGTTAATGTTATCAATTCATTTAACTTAATGCAACTGTTGTGATTATTCAGAAAGAGGTGAATGTGTGGCATTCTATCATTGGAGCATATATGAGAGAGCATCTCACATTATAGTTAGTTAGATAGTCACGGTGATCAGTTTGGTGTCTGCAAATGCAACTTCTTCCATGGCTTTCCTAACTAGTTTAATTTTTCTCCTCCCACTGATGCATCTGTCCATGTACTGACTAATGGGAACAGAGTGTCATAAATTCATGCAGTTTGACCTGACTAGCATTCATGTATTCATGGTCTTCCTCATCCGATCATCACAAATATGTTAGTGTCTGTAGTACTGCCAGTAATTTAAAAAACACTTACATCAGTTGACACCAAAGTCCAGGATACTGTATGCCAAGAGAGAAAACAACTCACAAAATTTCAATGAATTAATTGAGCATTTCTAAAAATATTCTTGCCTTTATTTAAAGTGAAGCTTTTTCACAACATCTTGATTGTTTACTCATGCCAGGCAACCAGAAGATAAATTTAGAATGGAGGTGCTTGAGATCAGGCGTTCTGCACAGCCAGAAATAAAAAGATTGATGTGGAGATCTAATGTTCCCAAGTAGATATTAAGATGAACTTCCCACCTTTTTGAGACTGGTACCTTTAACTGTCCACTATACAAAATATGTATTGAGATTCTCACTTGGCACACTTCTGCATTACTTCCGAATTTGTTTGCCCAACCACCCCAAAATTGGGATGGTAACAAGAATAATTCATGTCCAGTATCATGAGAACAGGCAGGTGGTTTTAATATATGCTTTCATGTATAACTTCAGCCAGCCTGGTTATGGGAACCTTCTTGTTAGATAACTTGATGAACCATAATATACTATGGATGATAAGTATCTCTCTCTGTTAGAGAGATGATTGGTTACAGGAAATGATGGGCATTACTCCATGAATTGTGATTTGACCACCGTCACTGACACCATTCTGCAACACAAAACTGCTGACTGATTTCCCCTGTCCAAACTCCCCACATCCCCCACCCAAAAACCTAACACACGCACACAAACATACACACGCACTAATATTGATAATTAATATAGAATGCAATGTCACATTGAATCCTTACAGATCAGGTTGAAGTTCATTGTGTCTGCCTTGAGAATTTTAATTTGGTGCCATTCTTCTTCCTTTCCCACATAACCCTGCCCATTGTTTCTGTTTAAGTAACCATCCAATGCTCTATTGAATGTCTTAATTGAAACGGCCTCAGTCACATTTCTAGGCAATGCATTCCAAACTCTAACTACTCCATACACACAGAAACGTCAACTTATTGCCCTTAGTTTTTCGTCAAGTAACTCAATCAAATTAATCAAGCATAGTTTTATTTAACCACTCACTGACTCGCACATTCACCTATTTTTTTTTCAATTTCTACCAATGCTAGATTACTTGACTTTTTGTTGTCTTTCCCTTTTTGCCAAACAGAAGTTTATCATTCAAAGTGTCTTCCTCTGTTTACCACCAACAATAAAGTGTCATTTTGTTGTAGCTGATCTTTAAGAAGGACAGCAGTCTATAGTTAGGGTCATATTTTTGTGACCCTAACTTGCTGAACTTACTAAACCCTTTTTACTGAACTGAAAGGTAATCAACTGGGTTCCTCTTGTAGATTCTAATACATAACACAGATCAGTCTAGGTGGCAGCTGGTTCCTCAGATTCATGTCACATTCACTGTCATTTTGTTGGCTATGGCAACTATCATCTTATTTCCAATTTCCTGCCTTATCACTGTATCCTGTAATAACTTGCTTTTCAAGTAAATATCAACTTTTTTGAACAACTTAACATGTATCAAAAGCCAAATTGGGTGTCACATTTTGGATCATCACAAATTTGTTGGAGGGAGTACTGAACTGATTTTTAAAACTTTGCATTGTTAATACAATTTGTATTGTGAGCTGCGAACATAAGACCTGGAACATGTCAGTTGACCTTTCAAGACTGCTCTGCTGTACATTCAATATTTGAGGAAGTGCTCCAAGGATAGTCATTAGTGAATTGAAGCCACATGATTAAAAAGACATGGATCAGCCATTGGACACCAAGTGGAGGCTGGTATATGGTTGTTTCTCAGGCTAACCATAAGGACATAAAAAACATGAGCAGATGGAGGATGTTTGGGCCCTGCAGCATGCTCTGCCATTCATTAAATTCATGGTTGATCCTGTACCACAACCTTCTGCTTCCTGCACTACCCCCCATATTAATTGCTACCTGCAGTACTGTGCATTCTTGTTCATGGTAATATTCTGGCTAGATAAAAATTTTCAGTGGCTTTGTTTTACTTGTGTTTATCAACTAATTAATGTTGGACAGAATACTAAGAGGATTCCACTGTTCTTCTTTGAAATCCTGGTATGGTATCTTTTATTTCTACCTGAACTGATACTTTAACATCTCAGCAGAAAAATGCCAACTTCAACTGTACCATGTGATTTGAAGTATCACCTTTTATAATGTGTTCAACTCAAACCTGAATCATAGAACGCCTACAATGTGGAAGCAGCCAATCACCTTTACCCAGTCCACACTCACCCTCCAAAGAGTATCCCATTCAGACCTACTCCATCCCTGTAAACGTGCATTTCCCATGGCTAATCCACCTAACCGATACATCCCTGGACACCATAGGCAATTTAGAATGGTCAGTCCTCCTAACCTGCATATCTTTGGACTATGGCAGGAAACCCACACAGACATGTGGAGAATGTGCAAACTCCGCACAGACAGTCATAGAGATGTACAGCATGGAAACAGACCCTTTGGTCCAACTTGTCCATGCCAACCAGATATCCTAAATTAATCTATTCCCATTGCCAGCACTTGGCCCATATCCCTCCAAACCCTTTCTATTCATATACCCATCCAAATGCCTCTTAAATGTTGCAATTGTACCAGCATCCACTACTTCTTTTGGCAGCTCATTCCATACCCGTACCACCCTCTGTGTGAAAATGTTGCCCCTTAGGTCTCTTTTATATCTTTCCCCTCTCACCTTAAACCTCTGCCCTCTAGTTCTGGACTCCCCGACCCCATGAAAAAGACTTTGCCTATTTACCTATCCACGCCTCTCATAACTTTGTAAACCTCTATAAGGTTAGCCCTCAGCCTCAGACGCTCCAGGGAAAACAGCCCCAGCCTGTTCAGCTTCTCCCTATAGCTTAAATCCTCCAACCCTGGCAACATCCTTGTAAATCTTTCTGAAACTTTTCAAGTTTCATAACATCTTTCCGATAGGAAAGAGACCAGAATTGCATGCAGTATTCCAACTGTGGCCTAACCAATGTCCTGTACAGCTGCAACATGACATCCCAACTCCTATACTCAATGTTCTGACCAGGCTAGAATCGAACCCGGGTCCCTGGCGCTGTGAGGCAGCAGTGCTAATCATTGAACCACCATGGTGCTCCCAAGAGCCTATGAGTATGGAAAAAATGCTCCAATAAAGCCAGGACTGACACCTAGAAAAACATCAGACACTCTATTGATCTCCCAAGCATGTCTATTTTACATATAAATACCACATTTTGATTTTCTATTCTAGAATAGAATAGAAACCTATTCTCATGTACGTTTATGTGAAAAATACAGTGAAAAGTTTTATAAGTCATCCCACCGTGGCTCCGACATCATACATAATAATGAAGAAGTCATACATAATAATGAAAAAAATTTAAATTAAGACAAAAATTCATCACAGTTCATTAACAGCTGCTGAGCTGGGGGAAAGCCAATTAAGGAATGATGGAATACCTGAAGTACAACCAGGCTGAGACCACCATGCTGGGACAAGATGACTTTTCCAGGTTGTGACTGCCATATCAGGCCACTGGAATACTAGGCCAGAAGCCTCTGAAAAGATGACTGCCATTCTGGGTCTTGTCCAAGGTGGGATAAGACCAACTCACCAGGAGACCGCCATTCTGAGCCCAGACCGCCACTACTTCCTCAGGTATCTGGGCCTAGCCGTGGATCTGCAGCCTCAGCCTAGCCTGCGATTCTGGTCCGGATTAGTCAACCAGGGACTTACTCCTTGCCCACCAGCTGGAGCTGTGTCCAGCTCGTCCAGGTGTTTCCGCTGTTGCCACCGTAGGCCTCCTCCTTGACCTGCAACTCTCCAGATTAAAAAAAACGATGAGAAAAGAGAAACAACTAAAGATGAGCGAAGGAAAAAAATAGGATGTAAGCCAATGGGAACAGACAGGCCCCGGGCTCAGCCCCCTACTCCGCTGCCAGCCTCTGGCCTGTCTGATTGAGCTGCTAATCTGCACTTCATAATCTTTGATCTCATTGTTTATTCAGCACAGTTTCTGGTGAAGGTCTTTTGCAAGATACTTATGGTGATCTCTACAAAAGTAGTGCACGGATTCAATGGAAAACCTCTCATGAATCCCAATTATTCAAAGTGTCATGCTTTTAAGACAATTTTCCATTTCTGCAACACATGTACCATAACCTTTGCAATGGAATTCGATGTAGTTTGGCAACAGCAGCATGGTTAATGTGATGACAGATTAGTCATATCTTGTTGAAAGTAATCTGGTGATTTGTTCTGTAATCTAATGACATAATATGATAGCACAAGTACAACACCATGTTCTTACTTTTGAATGTATTCCCCCTTTCACTGATTATTTGCATGACCACATCTATCTACATGTAGATTGATTCTAGATATTTCACAGAGACTTAACCTATTTTTCGAATCTGTCTGCTCAGACATTATTTGTAAGATCACGTCAATCTACAAATAGATTGATTCTAGACATTTTACATTTTACAGTGACTTAACCTATTTTCCGAATCTGTCTGCTCAGAGGTCATTTGTACGATCACTTCTATCTACACGTAGATTGATTCTAGCCATTTTACAGCAACTTAACCTATTTTCCTAATCTGCCTGCTCAGAGATGTTATTGCATGCCTCTGGAGTAGGTGATGCTTGAACCCAGGTTTCTCATTTCAGGGTTAGGGATGTTACCACTGTGCCAAAAGAGGTTTTTTTTTACAGAAACTTAAATTCCATTTAAATATTCAAACTTGCTGGAGCCAATTAAGCAATTCTGAACTGTAGGAGTTAGTTTTGCAGCATACCCAGCAATAAATGAAGTTAGTGAGAAACATTCCTAATGTGGAATAAAATCATGAGACTCTGATGCATAATTAAAACAGAAAACACTGTAAATGCTCACGTCACATCAGCAGCTACAGAATGGAAAACCAAACTGACACTTCAGATCAAAGACTTTTCATCAAGATTGTAATTTAGAGTATGTCTTTTGTAGCACAGTAGCTCAGTGGTTAGCACTGCTGCCTCACAGCTCCAGGGACCCATGCTGAGTTCCACCCTCAGATGACTGTATGGAGTACGCACATTGTTCCCCCTGTCTGCACGGGTCTCCTCTGGGTACTCCAGTTTCTTCCTACAGTCCAAAGATTTAACCATGGGAAATGCAAGGCTACAGAGGATAAGATCGGTGGATAGGTCTGGTAGGATGCTCTTTGGAGGATTGGTGTGGGTCTAGGTCGAAAGGCCTGGTTCCACACTGTAGCGATTCTATGATTCTATCTCCAGATTGTACATGAAAATAAAATGAAACAATAGTGACCCAGTTGCAATTTGAAATTTTAAAAAAAATTTATTTCTCAGCACGTGTATGTCATTGGCACAACTGGCATTTATTGTGTATTCTCTAGAAAATGCAAGGTTCATTTTAGTCACTAGTTAGACAATTTTAGAAGGCATCTAGATTCTGTTATTCAAAGACTCTTAGCTATTATGACTTCTAGGATAAAAAAGCATGAACTTGTTTCATATCAGCAACAAAGCAAGGTTTTGCATGGCAAACTAATTGGTAAAGTTAAATCACTTGGGTTTCAGAGTGCGCTTGCCAATTGGATACAAAATTGGCTTTATGGTAGGAAATGGAGGAAAATGGTGGAGGGTTGTTTTTCAGATTGGAGGCCTGTGACCAGCAGTGTTCCAGAGGGATCGGTATTGGGTCCACTTTTGTTTGTCATTTATATGAATAATTTGGATGAGAATATAGGAGGCATGGTTAGGAAATTTGCAGATGACACCAAAATTGATGGTGTAGTAGACAGTAAAGAGATTACAAAGAGATACAAAGAGATCTTAATCAATTGAGTCAGTGGGCTGAGGAGTGGGAGATGGGGTTTAATTTGGATAAATGTAAGGTATTGCATTTTGGTTAAACATACAATGACAGAGTTAATGAAGTGTGGAGCTGGAAAACGCATAGCAGGTAAAGCAGCATCAGAGGAGCAGGAGAACATCTGCAGTCCTCACCATCTCCAAACAAGGGCAGGACTGATATAGTTAATGGTAGGGCCCTGGGTAGCGTTGTAGAACGATAAGAAGGTGTTTACCATGCTTGCATTCATTACTCAGACCTTTGAGAATAGGAGTTGGAAAGTTATATTGAGGTTGTACTGGAAATTGGTGAGGCCTCTTCTGGAGTATTGTGTGCAGGTCTGGTCGCCCTGTTTTAGGAATGGTATTATTCAGCTGAATGAAGTTCAGAAAAGATTTATTGAGATGTTGCCAGGAATGGAGGGTTTGAGTTATAGCGAGAGGCTGGATAGGCTGGAACCTTTTTCACTGCAGCCTAGGTGGTTGAGGGGTGACCTTTTTGTGGTTTATAAAATTATGTAGGGTATAGATAAGGTGAATAGCAAAGGTTGTTCCTTAAGGTGGAGGAGTTCAAATCCAGGGGCATATTTTTAAGATGAGAGGAGAAAGGTTTAAAAAGGGCATGAGAGACAACTTTTTTTTTACATAGAGTGGTTTCTGTGTGGGATGAACTGCCAGAGGATTCAGGTACAGTTACAACATTTAAAAGACATTTGGATAAGTGCATGAATAGGGACGATTTGGAGGGATTTGGGCCAAATGCGGGCAGGTTAGACTAGTTTAGTTTGGAAACATGGTTGACAGACTGAAGGTTTTCCATGTTGTATGACTCTATAACAACAATTTTTAATGTAATAAAATATCCAAAGATGCTTCACAGGAGCATTTTAAAACAAAATATGTCACCAAACCACACAAGGAAATATTAGCCCTGATTTTTTGATGGCCAGAAAATCATTTCTGCAGCATAGTTGGGAGTTACACGAGGGTATACATGGTACCCTGCAGAATCTCCATTGTAATAGATTGGAAGGGAATTGCCCAGGAAATTGAAGATTCCACTTGACATTTCCTCAATGTTTGGAATCCTCCAAAATACATCTAGAATGAAGAACTCAAAGGGCTCTGCTGCAGTTCAGAAAAGTTGCTCAAGAAGGTTAGACCAATAAAAACCTTGTCTAATTCCAAGTAACTATTCAGTTGACCCTTTCCCCAACTTATCACAACCCCTTCAACTAATTTCGATCTCCACCACACCATTACACATTACCCAAACCCTGTCCTGACATTCCACCACTGTCCCCCCTCATCCCAACAAACCCAGGGACAATACACCCTGTCTGCACAGCATCACTGCCTGCCACACCAGCAGCCATCCCATGCCAGACCCAATATCTCTCACCCTACCCTGGGCACTGCACCCCTTTTGCCATCTTGTGCATTTCACTTGGCACCTTATCTTCCAAGTACCTTGATCTCACTCTCAGCTGCTGTCAAGAGTTAAGTACATAAACTATCTAAAAGATGAGAATCTGAAATTCTAGGAACTGATGAATTGGATACCAGTACAGGTCAGTAAGCACAGGAATGACTGATGCAAGTTAGGACATTGGCGGAGGTTTGGATAACTTCACCTTTATGTCGGGTAGAGAATTGGATCCTAGGCAGGACTGTGTTGGAATAGTCAAATGTAGAATTAATGAATGAAAGTTTCAGCAGCAGATGAGCTGAGATGGGCAGTGTTGAATAGTATTATGGAGATCGGCATAGGTGGCCTTAGGACAGGCAGGAATTTTGATGTCAAGGGTAGTCACCAGGCAAGGGGCACTCTACCCCTTGCAGAACATACTGAAAAGTCAGACAGACATAAAGCCTGGTCCTGGTGGGATTTCTAGAGACATACATCTACCCGTGCCTCTTCAGAGTTAACATGCTTATCTTTACTTTTCAAATCAGCTTTACAAGTCGATTGTTCCAAGGCAGTAAAGACCAACAGATTTTAAGTTGACAACTCAGTAGCTCTAAAGCACAACCTATAGCATTACAAATATTAAAATTCCATAAACATATTATTGCAGCTTTCAGAGTAATCTATTATTCTTGCTGACAAAGTTTTGTGCACCAACTCCCATTAATGTTGCAACTTAAGTTTGTATCAGGAAACCTGTCAATCTGACATGTTTTAAATCAAATCCAAGCCATTTTGTCGCTTTAAAACAAACTGGCAGACCTCCTCAGTGGAGATGAGAGTTGCCATGGAAATCCTAAGTGAGGTACCGGAAGTACCGATCTTTTTTTCGAAGAAGTCAAGGATGAATCGATTAGTGACTGAAGTAGCTGGCTGAATCAGAATAATCACATAATAACAGGATCAGCCTTTACTAATGTTAATGAACTCTCATTTCACAGCCAAACAAGCACTGTACTGATAAATTTTTTATTAAACTTCAGTCAGTGCACAGCCCATTAAATATTGTCATTAAACTTGGCTTTTATTGTAAAGGTTGCTTCGCAGCAAGGGGTTACTAATAACCAGCACTCTGCTTGGGTCTTGAAAACTTGCTGTGTGGAGCTGCAGGGTTCTGAGCTTCATCAGCAGAAAGGGGCAATCCTTGATCCTGAATCACAATAGCAGGCTATACCATTTACAATGAATTCAAAGCTTTTCTTCCTCTCCTTGCTTTATCACTTGGTCTCCAGTGACTGGGAGGCCACATGAGGCACAGGTGGGAAAAATAAATGAGGGGAAAAATGTATGATACCGGATTAACCGGATTTTTAGAGCATATGTATTTTGCAAATATGACATTTTAGCGCTGACATTAAGCCCGGAAAATGCTGCATTTACATTTTTGGTGAATTGCGAAAAGCTTTTCCGCACTAAGAATTAGTGTTTGTTTTCTTTCCGCTGCATTTGTCAAGAATTTTTCACAGTTAAAATTCTAGGAATAATAGTCTCATTTTCTAATTGGTGTCTGCCATGTGAATACTGCAGTTTCTAGGCTGTGCCATTAAGGGTATTTAGTTATATAAAATATCACCCCTTCAACATCATGCGTACTGTTTCCACAAAACACATTAATCCGTGGATTCGACACTGTCCATATAATGTCAAGTAAATGCCAAAAGTGTTTGAGCACAGTTTTGCAATATTTGTGACAGCTCCAGTATTTAGTGCTGTCATGGACAGTGGTGGGTGGTTAGTTCAGTTAGCTGGATAGCTGGTTTGTGATGCAGAGTGATGCTAACAGCAAGTATTCAATTCCAGTAGGGGTTGAGGTCACCATAGAGGACTTTCCTTCTCAGCCTCTCCTCTTGCCTGAAGTGCAGTGACCCTGAGGTTAAGCCACCACCAGTTGTCTCTCTCTCTTGAGCGAGCAGCCCTATGATCCAGCAGGACTGTGGTGATTTTGCAATGTCCTTTGTACACTGCCAAAGTATAAAGGTGTTCCTGTATTGGGATGAACCTGAGATACTAGCAACTACTTTCTGAACTTTTCCAACTCTGAGGAATTTTCATTCATCTTCTAGAATGGTTGTCCCATTCCAAGGCTGCAACACTGTTTAACTGAAGAAAATAACAAATCGGTTATTCCAGTAAAAGAAGCAGTGAATGCATACCATGTGTTGTAAGAAAATGTAATCGGTGAATAGACAGGACAAGCCAGCATGACAAAATAAGTCTAAATCATGCAGTTTAAGTACAAAATTTAATTCATGGAGATGTTCTGCAAAAACGTTTTGATAAATTAAGAAATAAACTTTTTCTAATGGCAGAAAGGTTAGTAATTACAAGAAAAAGATGATTGGTAAACTGCCTGATTTGACACAAGGAGCTGTCTTTTTAATCTAGTAATTGTTTTGCATTGTGATTGTATTGAAAAAATAATGTAAGCAGATTTAGCAGTAACTATCAAAAGTGATTTGGATGACTGCTTGAAAGAAGAGAAAAACACAAGACTTTGGGGAAAAGCAAGTAAGTGGGATTAATTAGCTAGCTGCAAGCACAGGCAAGCTAGCATCCTCCTGCACACTATGTTTCTATGATGACTAGCTGTTTAGTTTATGACATGGGAATCTACTAAAAATTCTTTGACAGGCAGATTTCTAGAAATTAATTTTATTCAGGCAAAAAAACAGACCATTTAATGTAAAGGTACTCTTCCTCTGTTTTTAGAAGGCACAAATACTGCACTGATCTCTCAATCTGTCTAAGGTCTGGTTGAAGTCTCAAAAAAAAGTCACTTCTTCAAATTTCTGACCCTGTGAGCCCATTTGTTTTAGTTGTCCTTATCTTTGATATTCACTAGGCTTCTCAATGTATTGAGATCGCAATACATTGAGATGAAAAATCTGTTTATTGTCAACAAGGCAAATGTAACTGTCTCAATATCACTTGGAAGAAAAATATCAGTCAGAACAGATCTACACAATGTAAAGCAGAAAGGTAATGAATGTAGCAGGATGCAGAAATTTGTTTTATATGCTGCCAATATGTTTCCCCCTCCCTACTTAATTATAACCGATGACATGAGCCAAAATGTGCTTCAGCTGAGCCAATTAATTTTATTCCTTGGCTTTAGCCTATTGTCCGATGGGCTGTCCAAACTGTTGCCTACAGGGATTGGCTGGGGCTCTGCAATTGATTGATATTTCAGTGCCATTTATTTATACCATTACTTTGACAGCTTGTTGAGGTGCTTTAGCTGTTTGTGGGGCAAGCAACCCATGCCCGGGGAGAATGTTTTACTGACTAATGGTAGGCCGGTTCAGTAATCTTGTGCAGAGCTCCCAAGAGCAAAAGAAAATTGCAAAATTGACTGACTACGATTTCTCTGCCTGAACCAAATCTTGTTGTTTATTTTCATTTTCCAATGCATAAATTAATTATCCTGAATGCAGCTCGAAGGAAATGAAACTACTACATGTCGTGCAGAAAATAAACAGCCTGCAGTGGTGATGCAATCTGAACTGAATGTGAACAATTTTGTCATTGCTCACTCTCTGCAGCATTGAAAGGACAAAATATGATGTCGTGTCGTGAAAGGGGCTTTGATGAAGGTGTCAGTCTGAATATTTTACTTTGTTATAGATGAACAATCTTTCCATTAACTCTTTGTGCACTCACGTCAACCCATGGTCAGTTGACCAGTGTAAGAGGATGGTGAATTTTGGGTCTGACTTCAGAAACCTGCTCCATAGCATCATCTAGTGTCTGGAACTTGCAACTACATCAGTTGACAAAACAAGTTCATGTTGATAGAAAAGTATCTCTAAAATTTGTTTGATAATGGACTGCAAACTTTGCGAACCGGCATGGTGCTCAGTACTGGATTTTAGTGTAACATCAATGCATGCTGTTGGGTCAACTCATTCATTTGGAATTATTTGTTTTCTCTATGAAATCGCTGATCTGTCACATGGAAAGTTTGATAAGTTGGAACATATTTCAAACTCTGAGCCTTTACTGACTAAACATCAGGCACATGGGACCACCAATACCTTCAAGCGCCCCACCAAGTCATGCACGATCCTAACGTATCATCATTCTTTCACTGTCACTGTGTCTCAGTCCTGAAATGACCCCCATTAACAACTCTTGTATCACATGAACTGTAACAATTTATGAAGGTGCCTAACTAAGGCAGTTAGGGATGGGCAATAAATGCTTGTCATGTCAGTGGTTCTCTGCCCCAAGAACTTGTTTTTATAATTTGTATTCATAACTAAACTTAGATGAAATTAGAATTTGAGAAATATTGTTTGAATATTGCAGAGGCATTTGCCATTTCCTCTGACTACTTTTGAACAGCCGTATTTGATGTTTATCTCAGTGGTTGGTGGTGGTATTAGTTTGGGTTTTTTTTAACGTACTCTAGAAATAAGAGCAAAATTAACGGACTGGCTGCACTGCCCACTCTAACTGCTACAGGATTTAGGCATCATTTTAATGCAGTTACTGCCACCAGTGAGATGCTACA
This sequence comes from Chiloscyllium punctatum, assembly GCF_047496795.1. Taxonomy (NCBI): domain Eukaryota; kingdom Metazoa; phylum Chordata; class Chondrichthyes; order Orectolobiformes; family Hemiscylliidae; genus Chiloscyllium; species Chiloscyllium punctatum. The sequence continues at coordinate 54,176,000 of NC_092770.1, read as the reverse complement.
GCTCCCTGGTTCTGGAACGACACAGAAGTTAGCCAGTTCTATTGTTGATCTTGCCAGCATTTTGTGAACAGAAGAGCTCCCAAATCTTGAAAGAGATCAAGCTGCTGGATGTTAGTGGTGTCAGGAGGAAGCACTCTTCATGACCCCACGGAAAGTCGCTCAATAAGTATTTTAAGGTGTTTCCTCAGTTGCACAACAGCCAACCTTTTGAGGAGCTGTCGGCTAGACTGTTCAGCACTTGGTGCCACAGACAGAATTAACTTGGACCCTTTCAGATATGGAAGTAAAAAAGAGGTTCCCGTAATTGATGTTGGTCTCCAATTTTCTTAAGCAATCTCAGTGTGTTAAATACAAGGCACCCAATTTGTGAGAATAGGAGGAAAATCTGTCCAATGAATAGAGCACAAAGGAAGCTAGTAGTGATTGTTGCTGGGCAATTATCTCAGTTCTAGGGCATTTTTGCAGGAGTTCCTCAAGATTGTACCCTAAACCCAACTAGTTTCAGCTGCTTCATCGTAAGGTCAAAAGAGGAGATGCTCGCTGGTGATTGAGTGATCTCCAGTATTATTCATGACTCCAGAGAATTCAAAGCAGTCTGTGTCCAAGATCTGGACAAAAGGCAGGTTGGGATAATATTAAATATTAATAATTTAGATGAGGTGGCTAAATGTAAGATCTCAAAATGTGCAGATGACACAAGGCTAAGTGAGTGAGCTGTGACAAATGCATGGCAGATGCAATATAATGTTGATAATGAAATAAGAAGGCAGATTATTATTTGGCTGTAAATTGAAAGAGGGGAATGCTCAGTGAGAACTGGGTGATCTCATGCATCAGTTGTTGAAAGTAAATGCGGTGCAGCACACAGTAAAGAAGGAAACTATATGCAGGCCTTCATGGCAAGAGGATTTGAATACAGGAACAATGATGTCTTGCTACAATTGTGCAGGTGAGGCCACACTTGGAATATTGTGTGCAGTTTTGACTCCTTATCTGAGGAAATATGTTCTTGCTAGATGGAGTGCAATGAAGGCTTACAAAACTGATTCCTGGGATGGCAGGACTGATGTGTGAGGAGAATTGAGTTAGTTAAGATTGTATTCATTGGAGTTCAAAAAGGTGAGTGAGGTCCTTACGGAACCTATGAAATTCCATCAGGTTTAGATAGGAGGGATATTCCTGATTGTGGGAAAGTCCGGAACTCAGATAAGAGGTAAACCTTTTAGGACTGAGATGAGGAGAAATTTCTTCACCCAGAGAGTGGGGAGCCTGTGGAATTCACCACCAAAGAAAGTGTTTGAGGCCAAAACAAGGCATTTTATAGAAGGAGCTTGTAGCTAAAGGAATCATTCTGTCACATGCACATCAAAAACATAGGAACGTTTTATTGAAATTTAAATATTTTCTAATTACAAAGTCACTGATGCAATGATCTTCCTGGTGAAAATAAGAATTTGGCACTTTTAAGACTGTTCCTATTTGTGAGTCACTTCAATTTAGTTTTAGAGGCTGCCATCCTCAGATGGATTAAATCTGAGGGACTTGAGGTTGGAGAAAAGGGACGACACAACACTTACCATATACTTGTTAACTTCAAATCCCTTAAGATTCTCCAGTTCTAAGACTCTCAAAGTCAACTCAAAATATTATCTCTGTTTCTCTCTCCAAAAAAATGCTGCCAGACCCACTTGAATTTCTCCAGCACTTTGTTTTTAGTTAATGTCAACAAAACAGCATATTGTTCATTATTACACAGTTGTCTATGGCACCATACTATTGCAAATTACCCACCATGTTTCTTCCATTGCAAGTCTTTGCACTTTCATTGGCTGTAATTACATTGGGTCATTTCTGAAGTTGTGAAAGGCACTACATGAATACAAAGCTTTTGGTTCCAATGTATCCTTTTTGAGATGCTGTGATGGAACCAACAAGGTCACTATGTTTTCTTTCTTTTGTACTTGAGAGCTGGCCTGTCACCAGGAAAGGAATATCAAGGCAGCAGTTTTGGCTCTTTGGGATTTAAGACTGTCCAATACTCCCCAGCAAAACAAAACATACTGAACAAGGCATTAAAAAAAGAAATTGATGGACAAGCAAACAAAATTAGGAGCTAAAGAAAATGCGTCTTTTATTTCTTTGGATTGTGGGTAGCTGTAGACCTTGTAACATATTATGGATATAGTGACATTTAACAAATCACTTGGCAAAGAATGTCTGGCTCTGCTAATGTCAGTTCCTCCATGTAAATCAACATTTAATCCATCTGAGGATGGCAGCTTCTAAAACTAAATTGAAGTGACTCACAAATAGGAACAGTCTTAAAAGTGCCAAATTCTTATTTTCACCAGGAAGATCATTACATCAGTGACTTTGTAATTAGAAAATATTTAAATTTCAATAAAACGTTCCTATGTTTTTGATGTAAACTTGGAATGAATACTAACTTAAAGTCTACATTGTAACTGGTTCATGATTCAAGCATTTAGAAGAATTAAATCATTATGTTCTCCTCACTTCTCTCCCCATTGCCACATCACCTGCCCCTCCCCAACCCCCACCATCTCACAGATCCTCCTTAAAGTGTTGACTGATGCTGAGCTAAGCTGCATCTATTTGAATTAGTATAGCAAGTTTATGAGACTAAAGGCCAGTTATTGTTGTATGCCCCATTAACCCCCGGGCTTCCCATAAGTTTCTGGCCCAGCGGGGTCCCTGTTTTATGAGTGTGAGAGGTTGCTCTTACATACCTGAAGGGGCTGCTGCTCCATTTTTGGCTGCATTTCAATCCCATGCTCCTGATCTTTGGCCATCCAATGCTTAGAGGGCCGGCAGATTTCAGAGCTCGCTGTTAGATTGCTGCAGGACCTTACCAAGTTTGCCATTGTTCAGACAGTTGATGATAGAGTGCCTTGATTGGCCTGACTTCCAAATGTACATCCACCAAAGGTGTACGGTATCCCACCTGTTTGCTTATTGCCCTTGCATGACGGCTCTTTTACGATGTGTGTTTTAGTGACGCCAACTGCGCAGGTTCAATTTCCGCACTGGCCAGGTTACCATGGAAACCCTGTTTTCTCACCCTAATGAGAGAGCAGTCATATGAGCCTTTTGGTGACTTCCACTTTTGAATGACTGGTGCACAACAGAAGCGATGGAGTGCATCATCAACCCAGAGAATAACATTTTAATTCAATCATTAAGTTTCCCAGAAAGATTTTTTTATTCACATTTTCTTACAGTATGTGGTTGACAAAAGAGGAATAACTCCATTGGTAGAAACTAATGTGCATGCGATTGATTTGAATAGAAATGTAGCTTATGATACTTTTGTATGTAATACTTTGGAAATATGTGAATTTTCTAAATCCTAGTTATAGTTATCAATGCAATGAGTCAAAATAAGGCACTATTCCTTCAGCCATACCTGTAGAGTAATGATTTAACACGATGATACAGTAGTGTGCTTCAGGCTACTGCTATTAACATATTGTTTGTTCAGCTGAACTGTAGGATTATTAATTACTAATCAGAATGATAATACTTAAAATCTGTATGTATTATTAGAAACCCACATCTGATTTTATTAGGAGCTGTCTTGGTAATTTAATAGAATTATAAAACTTAAATATGGGAATACAGCAAAGAAAATATGCCACGGTGGAGAGATTGTGAGAGTTATTCGCTGCATTTGGAACAGAAAGCTGAGACCTTGAAGACTGACTGTGCGAAATCAGATTATAAAAGACAGCATTACGTGCTTTCCACCCAGTCATAATTTTGTTTTTCAATAGGCATGGTGTCACTAGCTAAGTCAGTAATTCTAACCCATCCTTAATTGCCCAGAGGGAAAGTGAGAGTGAACCACACTGCTGTGGGCCTGGAGTCACATGGAGGTATGGAGAGCACATACAAGACCTGTATTTCCTTCCCTAAAGGACATTAGTGAACAGTAGATTTGTTTCACAGCAATCCACAATTTTTCATGGCTGCCATTAGACTAGCTTTTTTAAAATTTTTAATCCAAAATTTTATTGCCTTTAAATTTCACCATCTGCCATTTGAACCCATGTCCTGGGCACCTGAACTGGTATTCCAATGACATTACCACTATACCACCACTTCCCCTTTAGTTTGTATAAAGTTATGTAAGAGTATTAATCTTTTTTGCTGTTGTCTACCTGATAACTTTATAAACCTTTTCTGACTTTATCTCATTAAAATAATCCCAATGACTGATTTATTTTTGCCAATCTTTTCCTGTCATCCCTGCCAATCCCTTCAAAAATTCAGAATTTACAAAACACAGACAATAGCGCCCCAGGGCGGCACAGGGGCTCAGTGGTGAGCACTGCTGCCTCACAGCGCCAGAGACCCAGGTTCGAATCCATCCTTGGGTGACTGTGTGGAGTTTGCGCACACTCCCTGTGTCTGTGTGGGTTTCTTCCCACAGTCCAAAGATGTGTAGGTTGGTTGGATTACCATGCTAATAGTGTCCAGGGATGTGCAGACTTGGTGGGTCATGGGAAATGGGGTTACAGAGATAGAGTGGGTCTGGGTGGGATGGTCGTCAAGGGTCAGTGTGGACTGGATGGGCTGAATGACCCGTGTCCACATTGTAGGGATCCCATGAGATGGGTCTGGCTATGTTTGACTGACTTTTTTGAGAGAATGTCAGAGCTTTGAGATAACTAGTTTGAGCAGCATGCATTCTGGGAGAGGAATTTTTTGGGGCATGCAACAACTTTGAGCGACTTGTCCATGTTGAAACCCACTTACACACGAAACAAGCTTTTGACATTCAAAGCGTTAAACAGTTTTTACAGCAGAAAATAGAGTTATGTCCAAGATAGGCTAAGCCAGAAGTTGTTAAAATGTGAGTGGCTGAGATTCTAACTTGCTACAACATTCACTTTTGAACTCAGATATAATGATATTGTAAACAGAGAAATCGGGAGACAATGACCGAATCAACAGGTTTAAGGTTTGGAATGGAACAAAAATCACGTTGCAACAATGAATCTCCATCCTAAAAGCTAGCACTGCTGTGATTAATGCACAATTAGCTCGAAACCAGTTGAAACATCAAATGGATGAGAATGATTCTTCAGAAAATAACATAAAATTGTAAAATATGACATGGAGAGGGTGGTTTAAAAAGCAATGACAAAAGTTGAAAACATCACTAAGGCTGATATTAAATGCTTTCATCTGTAGTGCTAAGGAAACACTTTTAAGGGAAAATGGTTAAGAGAAAAAGAAATAAGGTAGAAATCCCCGAGCAATTGTTAAAACATTTGTGAAAGAGAAATAACTGCCTTTTCTGATTTAAGGGAATGAGATCTGAATTTTGATTTTGTTACTTGTGTGTGCATGTGCTGGAAGCTTCTAGCTTCAGTTTATTTTTTGACACGTTTGTGCTTTTCCCTGCAAAGTCAGAAGTCATACAGCCTTTGTTGTCTGGTGTTAATGTTGAGTTTGTAAGTCTGTTACTTCTTCTGTCCATACCGGGCATATATTTTGATGGAAGCTTGAGCCTTGCCTTAAATGATGAAGTTCTGTGTCCTTAGCTCAGGAATGGGAATATAATGCAAGTTTTGGAACTTTGAGTTCATTGCAAGAATCAATATTTCTAAGTTATTCAAATTATAGAGTATTAATGCAATTGTTAATGTTTTGTTCCAGTTTAAGATTAAGTGGCTAAAATTTGAAAACATAAAAGTATATTATATTTTAAAATTACTGGTTTTTGTTATTCATGTTTGAAATTTAATTTTGCCACTGTTTTGTCCTGTAGAGATAAGTTACAGCCTGGAAAATGTTTGGGAGACATTACAATTTTAAATATTCTAGATATTTAGCTTTAATTTGATGAGTGTTCTTAATGAAAAATAAACAGCAATTCATTTTGAAGTGAAAAGCCATTGTCTTTTTCATTTATTTTTTGTTTGGGGTTGAATAGCGAACATTTGAAAATGTTTTTAAAGGTGAGAAAGGATAAATAAAAGAGATATAGAAAAAATATTGTCCCTTTACCTGTTAATCTTTAAATTGTTGTGCAATCTCTTTTAGAATCTGGTGTCCTTCTTCTAAGTCTTCTGGTCTAAAGTTGTTTCAGATTTTATTTAAATATGAAAGCAGACTTTTCCTTTAATAATGCTGTAGACAAAAACAAATTTGCAATCATTTGAAGAAACAGCATGGAAGTAATGTAAAATTAGCACAAGTAATGCTGGAGAAGCTCAGCACAGCTGATGGCATCTGTGGAGAGAAAAACAGAGTGAACGTTTCGAATGATGATCTCAGGGAAGATAGTTTCAAATCTCTAAGCCAAGTTGCTGTTCAAAAGAAAGAGGTGATGCACGCCTTGAAAAGTGTTAAGGCAGAGAAGTCCCTGGGTCCGGATAGGATCGATCCCAGAATATTGAGGGAGGCAAGAGAACAAGTTGCTAGAGCATTGACAGACATCTTTGTATCCTCTTTGGCTATAGGTGGAGTCCCAGAGGGCTGGAGAATCAGCCAATGTTGTCCCAATATTTGAGAAGGGTAAAAGGGATAATCCTGGAGATTACAGACCTGTGAGTCTCTCATCAATGGTCAAAATTATTGGAAAAGATTCTCAGGGACAAGATCTATATGCATTTAGAATCAAATGGACTTATTCATGATAGACAGAATGGTTTTGTATGGGGCAGGTCGTGTCTCATTAACTGAATCATGTTTTTTGAGGAAGTGATGAAGATGATTGATGAGGGAAAAGCAGTTGATGTTGTCTGTTTGGATTTCAGTAAAGCTTTTGACAAGGTCCCTCATGGCAGACTGTTACAGAAGGTGAAGTCACATGGTATCAGGGGTGAACTGGCAAGGTGAATACAGAACTGGCTTAGTCTTGGGAGACAGAGGGTAGCGATGGAAGGATGCTTTTTGGAATGAAAGTGGTGTTCCACAGTGATCAGTGCTGGGAATTCTGTTCGTGGTCTACAGAAATGATTTGGAGGAAAATTAGCTTGTCTAATTGTCTAATTTCTGCACGATACAAAGATTGGCAATGTTGTGGATAGTGAGAAGAATTGTCAGAGGATACAGCAGGATATAGATCAAATAGAGGCATGGTCAGAAAAATGGCAGATGGAGTTTAACCCAGACAAATGTGAGTTGATGTATTTTGGAAGGTCACGTACAATGGAAATTATACAGTAAATGTTAGAACCCTTTGGAATTTTGATATGCAGAAGGATCTGTGTGTGCAGGTCCACAGATCACTGAAGGTGATAAGGTAATAAAAAAGGCCTATGGCATGCTTGCCTTCATTGGAAGGGGCATTGAATATAAGAATAGACAAGTTATGTTGCAGCTTTGCAGAACTTCAGTTAGGCCACACTTGGAATATTATGAACAGTTCTGGTCAACACACTTCCAGAAGGATGTGGATGCTTTGGAGAAGGTACAGAAAAGGTTTACAAGGTGTGGGGGATTTTAGTAATAAAGAAAGGTTGGATAGACTGGCTTTGTTTTCACTGAAACGTTGGAGGTTGAGGAGCGATCTGATCTGTTTATAAGATTGTGAATAGCATGGATAAAGTGGAAAGTATGAGGCTTTTTCCCAGGGTGGAGGGGTCAATTACTTGGGGGCACAAGTTCACGGTGTGAGGGGGGGGCAAGTTTAAAAGTGATGTGCGAGGCAAGTTTTTCACACAAAGGGTGGTGAGTGCCTGGAATGCATTCCCAGAAGAGGTGGTGGAAGCAGACACAACTTCAGCATTCAAGAAGCACCTGGACAAGTATATGAATAAGGAGTAGGGGAATATGGATCCTGTAAGTGAAGACAGTTTTAGTATGGAAGGGCAAAATATTTCAGCACAGGCTTGAAGGGCCGAAGGGCCTGTTCCTGTACTGTATTGTTCTTTGTTCTAATGCAAAGATGACTCTTACATATATGTTATGAAGAACAGTAAGATTGGTTTCAAAAAGGTAACTGTTTCTCTCTCCATAGATGCTGTCAGACCTGAGTTTCTCCAGCATATTTATTTCAGATTTCCAGCATCTGTAGCACTTTCCCTTCATATGGAAATAGTGGAATTTATCATTGCTCCTTAGAATTATGTGCCATCATGTTTTTCATTTATTTACTAAGTGTGAATTAAGTTTGATATTTACGGTTAACAAATCTGTTAAGTTCTGAAAGGTGGAAATTTATTATTGGCCATGGAGAGATTATATTTCTAACACCAATGTATCTGGGTGACTTTATATCACAATACTAAGGCTCACATTTTGGCAGTTTTGAATTTTAAATGCACAATAATGTTAATTGTAATTTGAGATATTTGAATTGATTCTGATTGCGTAATCACTCTGGTTACAATGAAAATCACAACATTTAGACACACTGTTTACAAAAAAAGACCGTGATGACTGAGCTTTCTGCTCTTGGCAAGTAATGTTAATTATCATTGATCATCAGCGAAGACAAGATTCAATTCAAGGAAAGGCAAGGGATTGATGGCAAGGCAAGTCAGGTTAGTTAATTTCAATTTGATCATTCATTCTTTATTTGACATTTATTTGACTAGCTTGTACATTAAGGTGATATGTCACCAAATGGTGAAAAATCTGAGAGTTAGGAAGGACAGTTTCCCTTTTCTTATTATTTACTGCACATTTGCAATCACAGTTATTTTATAATTTTTCCAAACACCCAGAAAATCTGTGATATATTTCCATTCCTGAGCTAAGAACGCACAATTTTAAGGAGTTAACACCCAAAACAGGACTCTGTTTCTCACAAAAATGTTCCAGTAATGTTTGCTAGTTGGTCCCCTGGACTCATCAAAACTTTGGTATTTTACTTGTGTTTTGGAATAGTTACTGAACATTTTAAAATCACGCTGTGATGCTAATGCACAGTAGTTGTCACATGCGCTGAGGACCATTTCTAATCCTAGTGCTCGATATATTTGAGGGGAGAGTGCTTGGTGAGAAGTTTGAGATGTTCCTAGTCAGAAAACTAGGGAGACTTGGACAGGGAAAGCTATGGTGTGTTGCATTTGGCCCCAATAAAAATTGGTGGTGTTTAATGTCTCTTTACAGCAGCGAGGTCATGGATTAAACCAGCTGTAAGGATTTGGATAGAATGGAAACCTGACACTCTTGAGCCCTTCATACTCTTGCTTTTTTCAGTACTATGCAATCTCTAAGCATTACCTGCTCTGACTGGCAAATGTTTATTTATTTATGGGACATGGGCGTCACTGGCTGGGCCAGCATTTATTGCCCATCCCAAGTTGCTCTTGAGAAGGTGGTGGTGAACTGCCTTCTTCAGCTGCTGGGGTCCACCTCCTCGAGGTTGATCCACAATGCCATTAAAGAGGGAATTCCAAGATTTTGACCCAGCGACAGTGAAGGAACAGCGACATATTTCCAGGTCAAGATGGTGAGTGGCTTGGGGAGGACCTTGCAGGTGGTGTTGTTCCCATTTATCTACTGCCCTTGTCCTTCTAGATGGAAGTGGTTGTGGGTTTGGAAGATACTATCTGAGGATCTTTGCTGAATTTCTGCAGTGAACCTCACAGATAACACACACTGCTGCTATTGAGCATCTGTGGTGGAGGGAGAGGATGCTTGTGGATGTGGTGCCAATGCAATGGGCTGCTTTATCCTGGTTAGTGTCAAGCTTCTGGAATGTTGTTGGAGCTGCAACCATCCAGGCAAGTGGGGAGTATTCTTTCACACTCCTGAATCCATCTTGTAAATGGAAGACTAGCTCTGGGGAGTCAGGAGGTGAGTTACTCACCGCAAAATCTCTAACCTCTGACCTGCTCTTGTAGCTGCTGTGTTTATATCGCAAGTTCTGTTGAGTTTCAGGTCAATGGTAACCCGAAGGATGTTGATAGTGTGGGATTCAGTGATGGCAACACCATTGAATGCCCAGGGCCAGTGGTTAGATTGTCTTTTATTGGTGATGATCATAGCCTGGCATTTGTTTGCTGCGAAAGCTACTTGTTACTTGTCAGCTTAAGCATGGATATTGTCCAGATCTTGTTGAATATGACTGCTTCAGTATCTGAGGGGCCATGAATGGTGCTGAACATTGTATAATCATCAATGAAATCCCCACTTCTGACCCTATAATGGCGGAAGGTTATTGATGAAGCAGCTGAAGATGGTTGAGCCTAGGACCCTATCCTGAGTTGAGATCACTGACCTCCCACAAACACAGCCACTTTCTTGTGTGGCAGGTATGACTCCAACCAGGGAGCGTTTGCTCTCTGATACCCATTGATTCCAGTTTTGCTAGGGCCCCTTGATGCCACACTCAGTTGAATGCAGCCTAGATGTCAAGGGCTGTCACTCTCACCTCGTCTCTGGAATTCTGCTGTTTTGTCCATGTTTGAATCAAGACTGTAATGAGGTCAGGAGCTGACTGCATGTCACTGAGCAGGCACTGCTTGATAACACTGTTGATGATCGCTTCCATCACTTTATTAATGATCAATAGTGGAGAGGTTTGATTTGTCCTGCTTTTTGTATACAGGACACAACTGGGCAATTTTCTACGTTGTTGGGTAGATGCCAGTGTTGTGATTATACTGGAAAAGCTCAGCTAGGCACAAGTCTTCAGTACATTTGCTGGATGTTGTTAGGGTCCAGAGTCTTCGCACAGTTCAGTTCCTTCAACTGTTTCTTGATATCACATGGGGTTAATCAAATTGGCTGAAGACTGGTGCCACTGGGGACCATTGGAGGATCATCCACGTTATAGTCAATTTACAGTGGGTTTGTCCATTTGAGGCACAGGAGGGAAATGAGAATTGTGAGAGCCTCTGAATGGTTGGGAGAGTCCTAGAGAAAATGTGGGAGAAAACCGAAGTTCTACCAGAGACTTGAGAGAGTGTATCTATTAATCTGCAAATGAGGCATCCTTATGAAGAGAGATTAATTAGAGTAAGACTTCATGCAACCAACAAATAGGGTGTTACTTTGTCAAGTAGGATTTAAAAACACGAAAGTATTGCTGCAATTTGTAAGGCTTTGGTTAGCACTGCATACAGTTTTAGTTGCCTTTTGCATTGTTAGGCATTGAGAGATATCAAATAGACCATGAAGGGTGAGTTAATATAAAAATTCAACTGAATGGTGAAATAATTAAAGGGAGATATGGCCTTCTCCTATTTCATGTGCTCTTATGTTGTTAAACAACTGTTTCAGATTCCTGTAAAACCAGATCACAAAACAATGGAAACAGTGACAAATATATTTGAAACATTTCAATTTGAAAAATGAGTAATAGTATACAAAGTTTAGCATACATAACTGCTGGAAATCATACTCATAAGATAGAAAGAAAAATGGATTTAAATAGCTACTTTAACCGCAGGGCATCCTGATATATTTGACAGACAATGAAATTTGTTTTGAATTCTAGTTATGATTGTAAATAGAAAGTCTGGCAGCCAATTTGTACATAAGGACCCCTGAACACCCATGGTATATTAACCAGATGGTCTGTGTTGGTAGAATGATAAATATGGGCCAGAACTATTTCTTTTTCCTAATTAACTTGAGATATTTTACATATATCTGAAAGAACAGGTAACACATCAAGATTTGAACTCATGGCATTTCCAACATTGCAGTACTCCTGTTTCAGAGCATTGCCCTGGATTATTTGTTCAAGGCTGTAGTGTAGAATTTGAAATAACTGCTTTTGCCCCTCAGTGTGAGAGTGCTACCACCCCTGAGGCACAGTCACTATTTCACTTGGTGGAAAGCTCTTGGTCCCATGGACATATTTTAAACTGTTGATAAAATCTGAAGATAATTTCACAATAGTCAAATGAAACCAGGCACTTTCCTTGAGCCTGTGCTCTATTCATTCTTTAACCTCGTTGGTTTATGATTTACATGACACTGGATTAACCTGCACACAGAGTCCTACAGCATGAAGACAGGCCCTTTGGCCCAAACTGGTCCATGCCGACCAAAATGTCCATCCACACTAACCCCATTTTCCTGCACCTGGCCCAGCTCCTTTTAAAGTTTTCCTATCTGTGTATTTGTCCAAATACCTTTTACATGTTGCTAATGTACTTGCCTCAACTATTTCCGGCAGCATCACATTCCATATGGCACCTCTGTGTAAAAAAAAGTTGCCCCTCAGGTTCCATTTTATTTTTTCCCATATCACCTTAAACTGATGCCTTCTCGTCCTCGATTCCCCAACCCTGGGAAAAAGACTGAGTGCATTCACCCTATCCATATGCCTCTCATGGTCTTATACACTTGTGTTAGATTCCCCCTTCGCTCTAAAGAAAAAAGTTCTAGCTTGTCCAACCTCTCCCTGTACCTCATACCCTTGAGACCTGGCAACATCCTTGTAAATTTCTTCTGCACTCCTTCCAGTTTAATAATGTCCTTCCTACAGCAAGGTGACCAAAATGGAACATGGTTCTGATTTAACTAGTTCATCAATATTCATGTTCTAATGAAAAGTCATCTATCATTACTACATTCGGAAGATGAATTTGTACAGATGCTCATTCTCATATTCCCTCATTGTATTACCACTTTGATCTGTGGGGATTTTAGCACTTTGTTTTCATTTGGTGAGTTGTTGCGGAAATGTCGCCATTGTTGCCTGAGCTTATGTCTTTTCAAATTGAGTGAAACAGGCTTTCACTAAATTAAACAGGTGACTAAATGTCACATAAGATGCCACAACTTACACGGTTTCAATTTCCTGTTCAGTTTGCACCTCTAAATTGCTGTGTTAATCTGGCAGCTTCCAGCTCAGCTCAGCTCATCTCATTCTGTAGTGGACATGTTTCTGCCATCACAGAGACAGTTTTACTATATAAGACAAGTCAATTATAAAATGTTCCTGTTTTTGGGACCAGTTTTGTTCACTGCCTTGCAGTCAATCCAGCAACTCGTTGCTGATCTCAGGGCAGAATCAGCCATGGCCCGACACTCTGTCTACTGCAAATAGATGTGTGTCTCCCAGAGACCAATGTGAAAAATCTGATTAATGTACAGTGCCTATGCAGAATCTGTACAAGTTCATCCTATAGTTTGTAACAAGGAGGAAAGGATCAGTTCTTATTCAAATGCTTGACTAATCCCACTTTAACTAAACAAAGGAAGGTGTCAAAGGCACAAAATAAAATCAGCTGTTGGAAATCGCTAACAAAAGTAGAAAATTCCATGTAATGGCAAGTTATGATTTGCAGTGGAGAGAACCAATTAAGGGCTTGGACTTTAATGTCGCAGCACCAGTGGTTAGGTCATGGTGGGGATTGCAGGTTAAAACATGGACAACTTAAAATTCGCTGCACACTGTGTATTTTTAATGGGTGGGGAACTGGTCATTGGAGACACAAGACAATTTTCTCAATGCCAGGAAGTGGAGTCAGCCCCATGGGATGGGGAAGGAAACAAATATTGGAGGAATATGAAGGGGATTGGAGGTTTTTTGGGAAGGATGGCAGAGGGTGAATTAGACTTGTCTTGAATAATTCAGTACGACCAGTAGGCTCTTTTCCAAGTATTACTGTTTTCTTTTAACTGGTGTTGGGTGGGTTTATGGAGGGGAAGGAATTCTGGGAATGGGAGTGGGTGCCTGTGAAGAGGATCTGAGATCAAAACAGGGAGTGAGGTGGGATTCATGGAAGATGGAGCAGAGACCTGTTAAGCTGATACAGGACAGAAGGCCTGGAGTGGAGGTTAGATGTATGGTGTGGAACAATGTGGGAAGTTCATTGAGGGTTGCCCATGCAAGTATGCTGAATCCAGCAGGTAGGTGTAAAGGCACTTACCCACCTGGATACTCCAACATTCATCCAGGATCGATCGCCAGCATTCCTTCAACTCCGGAAACTGGTTATCCAGGGTAAGCTTCAAAATAGGACCTAACAGTGAGCACACCACCTCATTATCACATTTAAAGTGTCAATCTGTCTCTAAGCTGGTCTTCTCCCATCTGCTGACCTCCTTTAAGGTGGAAACTGGGCATGATGTTGATAAATTTTGTTCAGGATTTTGATCTTTGAAGATGCTGACATAACTCACTAAATCCAAACATGCCAATTAATTAAAATTCCCAGCACTGATTCAGTTAGTTAACTGAAGGTCTGATGAAGAGTCATCAGCTAATAATTCTAGTTTTCCTTTGCTCTCCCACTTTCTCCTGCTCCTGAAAACGCTACTTGACTGCTGGATATTTTTCAGCATTTTCTGTTTGTTTCTGCTAAGGGATTTTGAGCTTTTGGAAATCTAGCTTCCTTCTAAGCCCTGAGATTCCGTTTGGATCATTGTGCTTGGGCAAGTCCTTTTTGAAAGAACTATTGAATTATGTCCTACACGCCTGTTTCAAGCCTGTTTCAATTTTGTTTTGACAATCACTGTTTCCATCACGCTTTCCCGCCATACATTCCCGATTGTCATCTTGTTTGAATAAAAAGGACAATTGATGTTAACTGGTTCAGTAGATAAATACACACAGCTGTGGTTCCAACTCGGGAAGGACCTCATCTTGTTGGCCTCTCCAACATTCTAATTGGGTTACTTATCTTTGGATTGAACATAACCAGAGATCAGAGTCAAGATTAGAGTGGTACTGGAAAAGCACAGCAGGTCAGGCAGCATAGAAGTGCAGGGAAAAGCCCTTCATCAGGAAGGAGGCTGAGAACCTCAGGGATGGAAAGATAAATGGGAGGAGGATGGGGTTGGGGGGAAGGTGAGAGTGGGGGCGAAAGTGATGGAGAGGAGGGTGGAGCGGATAGGTGAGAAGGAAAATGGGCAGGTAGGACAGGTCATGACCCTCAGGGAGGGAATTCCAGAGTGGCACTTTGACAGCTGAAGGCTCATTTGCCAATGGTAAAGCAATTAAAAATCCAATGCTGGAGAGGCTAGATTTCCAGATGAGCATGAATACCCCAGTAGTTTGTGGAAGCAGAGAAAGTTACAAAGATAGTACTAGGCGAGAGCTAGAATGCAGCTCCTGGATGGATGTAAAAATGAGGGCACCAGTTTTAAAGTTGAGAGCAATCCAGGGTAGTGAATGAGTGAAGGGACCATGGATGAATGGGTCTTACTGCAATGCCATTGATCTATCGGTTCATCATAGCTCATGGTGCAGAGCCTCCTCTCACCGATTGGAAAATGAATTCTCTCCAGTTGGTGACTCTTAATTACTGGGCATCTGGCTTTTCTGCCCATTTCCAATATTTTATAAAAATGATCAATGAAACTGTTCACACGACAATACAAGGGGGCATAGCTTTAAATTAAGGGGGGGTAGATATAGGACTGATGTTAGGGGTAGGTTCTTCACTCAGCGAGTCGTAAGTTCATGGAATGCCCTGCCAGTAGCAGTAGTGGACTCTCCCTCTTTATGGGTATTTAAGCGGGCATTGGATAGGTATATGGAGGATAGTGGGTTAGTGTAGGTTAGGTGGGCTTTGATCGGCGCAACATCGAGGGCTGAAGGGCCTGTACTGCGCTGTATTCTTCTATGTTCTATGTTCTATGCTTAATATTCCTTTTGTTCTCCCTCTGGGTTTCTCCTAACTGTCTACTAGAAATTAATCTTGGAGACTGCAAGATAATGCAAGGTTAGCAAGAAACTTGGGACTCAGAAGCCAATTGAAGTTGGCATTTGGAACTCACTTGGCCAAAGGACTTGAGTATATTGTCATAAACATGCAAGATAAAATCACAAGTTTTTGGAAAATGTGCACTACTTTGGAAACAAAGTGGAATATTCAAATCTGTCTATCCTCTTTGTCCCACATCCAGAGGGAAGAGGAAAATAGAGAAAATAAGGAACAAAAATAAAAAGAGTATAAGTTGCATGTCAGGTGAATTCTTGACTTGAGAGCCAAGTGTAAAATAATTAGTTCAGTGAGGAAGTGAAGAGGAAAATATGGGATGAGAAGACTGTTGAAATAGATGGGAACCTGAAAGATTTGTCCTGGCATGTCAGAAGTGGTAAGGGTTGGTGTGGGTCCTAGCAGGGATAAAAAAGGTTAACCATTTTTTTACTCATTCACAGAATGTAGACATCACTGGCTAAGCCAGCATTTATTGCCCATCCCTAATTTCCCAGGACAGTTAAGTATCCACCACATTGCTGTGGGTCTAGAGTCACATGTCGGCCAGCTAGGCCCTCCCTAAAGGACATTACTGAACCAGTAGGGATTTTATTGAATATCGTTAATGGTTTCCTGGTCCTCATTAGACACTTGCATTCCAGATATCTATTCAATTCAAATTCCACCATGTGCCATGGCAGGATTCAAGCCCAGGTCCCCAGAACATTTGTAACAGGAGTAGAGAGTACAGAGCCTCAATGATCCAAAGGACACGGGCAGGGAGTATTTCATTCGGTTAATTGAATGCCAGATAGCACAGTTTAGCTGAGCTTCGGGACCTTGCAATCTTGCCGAATAATCCAATATTCAGATAATCGAACACCAGATAATCGAGGTTCCCCTGTAGTTAAAGAACAAAATGTGCATTTTGGAGGAAGTGTGATGGCAGGAATAGGATTGTGCTCGAGTACTATTCAGAAGGGACAATTCCTGTCTTTTTTAAAAGGAGAATTAAAATAATTAAACTAACAAGGAGAAAGGCAACAAAGATCTGTTGGGCAGAATAGCCTGTTCCTGTGCTTTAAGAATTATATAATACCTTTGTAGTCATGGTAACGAGGCCAGCTAGCTGGACATGGATTGTGAGTTCCCCGATTGAGGCTGTCAATCTGGTCCAATCATGGAGCCCTAGCTGGCAGATTAAAAAGTGGAGTATCAGAGATACTGGCACTCTGATAGCTGACTCTGAAGAGGACTGTTCATGTGTAAGTAAAGGGTGACTTGATGACGGGATATCAGTCTCTGTGAAGTTATTTCAGTGGTGACATGAGAAAAGCATGATCCTAAAGAAACTCATTTCCACCTTTGACTTGAAGGAAGCATTTCTGCCATCATGCTTTTATTTGGGAACTTGGCCCATTTGATCCTTCTGCCAAAGGCTGGGCCCAGTGTGGGGCAAGAATGTGTTAATTTTTCTGGGCAAATGATGTTGGGACATATGAAAAGCAACAAGTAGTTCTCCTGACAGCCCGTGGAGTGGCAGTTTTTTTAATGAGGATCCTGACTTTCCCTGAAGCACCAGTTGCTAAAACCTTTCAAGAATTGAAACCTTTTTGGACCCAGAGAGGCCAGCTCGCACTAGAGGATGGAAAACTGTTATGAGAAGCAAGAGTGATTGTCCTGAGCCAATGCTGGCTGAACTCTACCAGAGTCATCCAGTGGAAGATGCTGGTGAGAAGTTATGTCTGGTGGCCAGAATTGGAAGCAGACGTGGCCCCATTTGTAGAGCAGTGCCCAGAGTGCTGACAAGGACAAAAATTACGGCCAGCAACTCCCCCACGTTCATGGGAATGGCCAGGTAAACCCTGGACTCAGGTACATATTGACTATGCAAGCCCATTCATAGGCTCAGTGTTCTTGGTCATCATGGATGCCTACTCAGAGTGGCTGGACATGCATAGAGTGTATTCGTCAAACACTGGGATGACGATAGAAAATCTGTGTGCACCATTTTCAATAAACAGAACACTGGCAGTGTTGTTTACAGATAATGAGTCATCATTTGCATGCAGGGAATTTGATTTCCTAAGTCGAATGGTATTCATCATAGAAGGATGCCCTCCATCATGCAATGCCCTGGCAGAAAAAGCAGCCAAACTTCGAAGGCAGACTTTAAGAAGCAGCCTCCAGCCTCACTAGATTCCAAGTTGCCCTGGTTCCGAGTGGATTATGGGGCCACCTCGCATGCAACTACAGGGATAGCGCTGGCAGAGTTGCTACCGGGCAAACCAATCCGCACCAGGTTAAATCTGACCTTCCCAGACATGGGGTGGAGGTTGACGTATAAAATTCAGGTATAAAATTCAGGTAGGTGCAACAGTTCTGGACAAGCATGTGGACCTTATGAAAGCCACAAATATGCAAACAGTGTGGGAGCTAAACCTGCCCTGTCCCTCGGGACAGTCCAAAAGGCTGCTGGAACCCATGTGTTCATCCCTTCCATTGACGAGTCCTCTGAGTCAGAGATGAACACGACAGATTTGGAATCTCACTGCCTTTGCCATCACAGGAAGAGAGTGCAATTCTACTGAGGCAGTCCTGGCACAGGAAGTGAGCTCCTGTGCATTACACACTGCCGTATTAGACACTGAGTTGGAGGAACCTGACTCAGTGCTAAGATACCCCAGGATTTTCTCCAAGAGAAAGGACTAACATATGTCCTTGGACTTCGATAAAATGAGACATATTGAAGTCAGCTAGGTGGATCTCATAGAATATGAATTCCCTGATTGGGGCTGTTAATTGAGTCCAATCAGGAAGCCCTGGCTGACAGATAAAAAGTGGAGTGTCAGCGATACTGACACTATAGTACTCCCTTTTCAGAATCAGTAGTCAAAATCAAGGATTGTTCTTGTGTAAATAAAGTGTGATTTGGTGACAGGATACTGGCCTCTGTGGAGTTACTTCACCTTACAATGCACGAAATTGCGTTCTTCCAAACTATGCAGAGGAGGAAGGGCTCAGATTTAATCCTTGGTCTGTAGTTTGATTTGTAATCTTACCTGCAAAAACAATAGAGTTAATTTCTGTCGATCACAGTGTTATTGGCAGCAAATGGAAATGTAAGTTTTCTGATTCTGGCTAGCAGCCAGTTTGATCTCATTTGTGATGCACATTGTGGTTGAATAAATTCCTTGCTCATGCGAGCCAGTAAAGTGAGTTACCAGAGAACTGCTGCACCTCTGAATCTGGGAGTCTGTCAACTTCTGTTTGGAGAAAGGAAATGATTAGCCTGTCAGATTTTTGAAGCTGCAACCCATTTAGCACTGCTGTTAACTGCAAGCTGACTTGACAAGAGTGATTTCTCAATTCAAGCAGTTATCAGCATGATCACAGAGTTAACGAAAATGTGATGATTCTTTTGATTTGATGTTTTGAGCTAGTTACCTCCAGCATGGTTGCTCAAGCACAAAGCTTGTTGTAATATCTTTTCGTACCAATGCATTGATTGCTATTTTGACGGTTATGATGTGGTTAAGGCATAAAATGCCATCTAGCTGCGGGAAAACCAGCACATTTAATGGTGCTTGAACTACTAAGTCAGTAAAATAAGCTGTAATTACAATTTTTGAAGTTTAAACATGCCTGCGAAAGACACAGAGGTCTGGCAACCATCAGTAGGAACAAATTGGTTGTTATTTATGCAATGTTGTCTCAATTCACTTGGAGCTTCTTTCATGCTTTGGTGTACAATTGAATCCTGTTCTAATTGCATTCATTACGATCAACATTGCTACTCTCAATAGGCTGCCAAAAGCATCTATATTGAGCTCTTTCATGGTGATGTGTTGTTAATTGTGTACTCCAATCATATTGGTCTCCAGTTAAAGTGTTAACCATTTGTGATTTGGAGGTGTTGGTATTGGGCTGGGGTGTACAAAGTTAAAAACCACACAACATCAAGTTATAGTCCAACAGGTTTATTTGGAAGCACTAGCTCCGCAGCACTCCGAAAGCTAGTGCCTCCAAATAAACCTGTTGGACTATAACTTGGTGTTGTGTGATTCCTAACCATTTATGTGGTTCATGAACAACAGTTGCAAAATCTAGAAAGCTGAAACTGAGAGAGCTAGACTTTGGTGGAGTGGAATCAGTGCAGTTCTTAAGTGTGCTCTCTGATGGCTCTGTTGATAAATACATTATCCAGTTTCCTAATGAACTGTGTCGAAGGATTCCCATTCCTTGACTAATATCACTGAAGAGCTACCTGATTAAAAATAAGGCTTACAAAAGCTCAGTGCCCCTTCATTAGAGAGGTTGAATATTTGCCAGGGGTCCTGTTATTGATAAAGCAAACAACTGCATAAGCTGGAGATTTGAAACAGAAAATGAAGTTCTGGAGAAACTTAGCAGGTCTGGTAGCTTCTGTGGAGAGAAAGCAGAGTTAACATTCCGAGTCCAATATCCCTTCACCAGAACAATTCTGACGAAGGCTCACTGGATTTAAAATTTCAACTTTGCTTCTCTGTCAATGCTTTCTACCAGACCAATTGCATTTCTCCAGCACTTTCTGATTTTGCTCCTGTCCTTGACAGTAGTCCAGTCAAAACATACAAAAGTGATGTGAAGTAATTTTGGATATAAATCAGCTATGATGCTCCCATGGGCTAATAGCTTGCCTGTGTCTACTGTGTGGACTTGATTTGAAGAGTGAGGAATGGGTAAACATGAGTTCAGGGAAAAGAGAAGTAAATTGGAATATTGGCCTCGGAAGTTAATTTCAACTTTGATTGTAAGTCAGCCCAAACTGCTATAATTGGATGAATTTCGCAAAGACAGGAGGTTGGAGGCTTCACAAAACCCAAATGTGCCTCGGTTGCTCTCAAACTCTTTGCTTTCATTAAGCTATCTCGAAAGCCTTTTGAGATATTAATCACCCTTCGCATGAAGAAATGCTAAACTTTCAGTTTGAATATATGTCTGTTCAACAATTATGTTATTCATAAGAATACAAGAAATAGGAGCAACAGTAAGCTATCTGGTTCCTTGGGTCTTCCCTGCCATTCAAATATATCATGGCTGATATTTTGCCTTAGATTCACATTCTCATGATTCCATTAATATCCAAAAATATATTAATTTCATGCTTGAATTTATTCAAGGATTGAGCCCGCTAAGGAGAATTTCAATGTTAACTTAATGCACCCAGCACTAAAAAGTGTGTTGTCTGATCGAAAGTACAGTTTACACCCACTCAACGTGGGATTTAATTAGTGGAACAAGTCTACAGCCGAAGTGATTGACTTTCACTGAACAAACAAGACTTTCCTTTAATTTGCTTTAATTCTCAACTCACCTTAAGGCACTTTGTGATGTTTTTAAGACACTCAGAGCGAATGTGATTGTCAGCTGAATGGTACTTACTGACCCTGCACTACATTTACCAGCTTAAAAACATAAGAAATGGGAACAGGAAGTGGCCCTACCATCCAATCCTCAAGTCTCCTTTGACATTCCAGAAGATCATGGCAGAACATTTTTTTCCAATTCTATCCCCATCTCCCTTTATCACCTTAGTGTTTACAAATCTATCAATCCAAGTCTTGAATAGTTTAGGGATAGCAGAGTAATAATACAACAGATCCTTTTTTCCATTTCTTTACTGGTTGAAAAAACATTAATTTCAAAAGAAAACTTTTTTACCCCCAGAATGTTATAGCTCAAGGGCAGACAAGTGGCAGGTTTTTTCATGAAAAAAGAAGGATAATAAACAATTTTCCAGCACCCAGAATGTAATTGCAACAGCATCCACTCACTCTGCCTCAAGGACACAGGCAAGAAAAGGTCATTATAAAAGAGATAGCTAGCACGTAGACCTTACAAGTAAAAAAAATCATTCTTTTACTTCTCTATTTCAAGCCTTCACCTCAAAAAGTTGCCAGCCAATCATTCCCTTTTCAGTTCTCTCAAGAAGCAGATGTTTGAAGTTTATGAAGATGGATCTGCAGTGGTTTACTGCTTGATGTCGCAAGTTCCTTTGCCTTCAGTCCTTTTGACCTTTACAGTGAAAACTTGGTTTGGTTCCTTAAAAAGATAGATAGTGATCAGTCTGAATTAATCTGTTTTCTGATTGACTTTGGGCAAGGTTCTGTATCTTTGTTGTTCTGGAACTCTCCTCTTTCTATGCATCTGTTCCAAACAGATATGTCACATTAAATGCCTTTAAACATAAAGCTGTTTCTTGTCATCTGACCAGACCATCTCTTTCTCATTGTCCTTGTAAATGCTCATTGATGCTTTCGTTGCTGATATGCAGTGATGTTTGAGTTCCAACCATTTATAACTGGTTGAGATCGAACGGAATTCTTCCCAAACTCATTCCTCGGAATTCCGCTCTGATTCCAGGAAGTAAGCCCATTGCAAATAGGTTTCTGTAATTAGGTCAGCCATTAATCCACATGATGAGGGTGTTTGTTTGGTTTTAATGCCTGCTCAATGAAATGTCCTCAAAAGTTGTTCTCTTTTTAATGTCTTTTCCAAAACATCAGGCTAACTTCCGGGACTTTGTATGGTTCCATGAACTCTTGACCCCTCTACTCCATTTTCCTACTAAAGCAGAGTGTCCATTCTCCAATTTGTTTAAAAGTAGTGTATGTTTTCCATAAACTTGTGATTCTGTATTGTGTGAGCATGAAAATATACTCAACAGTCAAGTAGTGACAGCTGTCTGTTGTAAATAATTCTGAAAATTCAGTCTAAAAGTGAAGGAATTCCTCCTGTTATGAAGATGTGGGTATACCTTTAAGAGAGTTAAAAACAGCAGAACTACCGGACCCAACACCAAGTGTACTCAAAAATGGTAACAACATAACACTGAGTCGAACCACTGGATTAGTTTGTTGCTTAGAGACAAAAACGAATTCGAATTTGGCCAATCAGTTTAAATTATACTCGAAACATAACCAACTCCAATCAAGTTTGAATTGAGTATATTGATAATCTTAAAAACCAACGACACATTCCGATACTCTGGAGTATAAGACCGGGGAAACTGAACAGTTGAGAGGAGAACTGCCATGGTCCAGAATGTAAACAGACTGCTTGAAAATAGCTCTCTCTTAAAAGTACCTTTTCAATCAGTAACCTGTGATGCAGGAATTCCTAACAAGGCGAAAAGAAGACACAGGAAGATCCGAAGACAAGAACCTACAGCTGCCTGGTGTTGAAATAAGAAATGTTGTTTTATAAATCTTAATTGGGAGTTTTATCGGACTGGTATTATAGAAGGGAAGGTAACAGATAGGTTAGAGAAAGAAATTGTAAATAGTGGTTATCTAATTATTCTCTCTTTTATTTTAAGAAATAAAGTTGTTAAATTTTACTCTAAAGAGTCCTTGGCCACTGGAATTTTCACAGATTACTGCATGGGGTAAATCTTTTCTGTGTTGCTGGTTTTACATTAAGCAGGAGGGTTTACCCCATGTTGTGACACTTCTGATCTCAATCCCAAAAGAGTTGATCTGAGAGGGCTCATTCTGGGTTAGGTCGGACCTCTACAAGCGGGATGGACTACACCTGAACCGGAAGGGTACCAATATTCTGGGGGAGAAATTTGCTAATGCTCTTCAGGAGGGTTTAAACTAATTCAGCAGGGGGATGGGAACCTGAATTGTTGCAACACTCTACAGGAGGTGGAGAGTAGTGAGCTCATAAACAAGGTTTCAAGGTCGCAGAAGTGTACCAGCAGGCAGAAAGGTGATTTTAAGTGTGTCTACTTCAATGCCAGGAGTATCCAGAATAAGATGGGTGAACTTGCAGCATGGGTTGGTACCTGTGACTTTGATGTTGTGGCCATTTCGGAGACATGGATAAAGCAGGCACAGGAATGATTGTTGCAGGTTTCAGGGTTTAGATGTTTCATCAAGATCAGGGAAGGTGGTAAAAGAGAGGGAGATGTGGCATTGTTAGTCAAGGACAGTATTGTGGTGGCAGAAAGGACGTTTGATGAGGACTCATCTACTGAGGTAGTATGGCCTGAGGTTAGAAAGAGGAAAGGAGAGGTCATCCTGTTGGGAGTTATGCATTGGCCTCCGAATAGTTCCCAAGATGTAGAGGAAAGGTTTGCAAAGATGATTCTGGATTGGACCACGAGTAACAGGGTAGTTGTTATGGGGGTCTTTAACTTTCCAAATATTGACTGGAAATGCTATAGTTCGAGTACTTGAGATGGGTCAGTTTTTGTCCAATGTGTGCAGGAGGGTTTCCTGACACAGCATGTAGACAGGCCAACAAAAGGCAAAGCCACATTGGGTTTAGTACTGGGTAATGAACCAGGCCAAGTGTTAGATTTGAAGGTAGGTGAGCACTTTGGTGATAGTGACTTCAATTCGGTTATGTATACTTTAGCGACGAAAAGGGACAGGTATATACTGCAGGGCAAAAGTTATAGCTGGGGGGAATACAAATATAATGTGATTAGGCAAGATATAGGATGAGGAAGGAAACTGCAGGGGATGGGCACAACTGAAATGTGGAGTTTGTCCAAGGAACAGCTACAGGGTCTCCTTAATAAGTATACACCTGTCAGGCAGGGAGGAAGTGGTCAAGCAAGGGAGCCGTGGTTTACTAAAGAAGTTGAGTCTCCTGTCAAGAGGAAGAAGAAGACTTATGAAAAGCTGAAGCATGAAGGCTTAGTTAGGGCGCTTGAGAGTTACAGGTTAGCCAGGAAGGACCTAATGACAGAGCAAGAAGATCCAGGAGGAGACATGAGAAGTCTTTGGCAGGTAGGATCATGGAAAACCCTCGACCTTTCTACAGGTATGTCAGGAATAAAAGAATGACTAGAGTAACATTAGGGCCAGTCAAAGACAGTAGTGAGAAGTTGTGCGTGGAGTCCGAAGGGGTAAGAGAGGTGCTAAATGAATATTGTTTGTCGGTATTCACACTAGATAAAGACAATATTGTCGAGGAGAATACTGAGATACAGACTACAAGACTAGATGGGATTGAGGTTCATAAGCAATTCTGTTAGCAATTCTGGAAAGTGTGAAAATAGATAAGTCCACTGGGTCAGATGGGATTTATCCTAGGATTCTCTGGGAAGCTAGGGAGCAGGTTGCAGAGTCTTTGGCTTTGATCTTTATGTCATCATTGTCTACAGGAATATTACCAAAAGTCTGCAGGATAGCAAATGTTCAAGAAGCGGAGGAGAGACAACCCTGGAAATTATAGACCAGTGAGCCTAACTTTGGTTGTGGGTAAAGTGTTGGAAAGGATTATCAGAGATAGGATTTATAATCATCTAGAAAGGAATAATTTATTTAGGGATCATCAACACGGTTTTGTGAAGGATAGGTCATGCCTCACAAACAGGTGGATGAGGGTAAAGCGGTTGATGTGGTGTATATGGATTTCAGTAAGGTGTTTGTTAAGGTTCCCCATGGTAAACTATTGCAGAAAATACAGAGCCATGGGTTTAAGGGTGATTTAGCTGTTTGGATCAGAAATTAGCTAGCTGAAAGAAGACAGATTGTGGTATGTGGTGGGAAATGTTTGTCCTGGAGTTCAGTTACTAGTGGTGTACTGCAATGATCTGTTTTGGGGCCAACTGCTGTTTGTCATTTTTATAAATGACCGAGATAAGGGCATAGTAGGATGGGTCAGTAAATTTGCAAATGACAATAAGGTTGGTGGAGTTGTGGACAGTGTTGAAGAATGTTGCAAATTACAAAGTGACATAGAAAAGCTGCAGAGCTGGACTGAGAGGTCGCAAATGGATTTTAATGTGGAAAAGTGTGAGGTGATTCACTTTGGAAAGAGAAAATAGGAATGCAGAGTACTGGGCTAATGGTAAGATTCTTGTTAGTGTGGATGAGCAGAAAGATCTCGGTGTCCATGTACATGGATCCCTGAAAGTTGCCACCAAGGTTAATAGGGTGTACAGTGCATTAGCTTTTATTGTTAGAGGGATTGAGTTTCGGAGCCACGAGGTCATGTTGCAGCTGTACAAAACTCTGGTGCAGTCACACTTGGAATATTGCGTGCAGCTGTGGTCGCCACATTATAGGAAAGATATGGAAGCTTTGGAAAGGGTACAGAGGAGATTTACCAGGATGTTGCCTGGTATGGCAGGAATATCTCCTGAAGAAAGGCTGAGGGATTTGAGGCTGTTTTAGTGAGAGAAGAAGCTTGAGAGGTGACTTAATAGAGACTTACAAGATGATCAGGGCATTAGATAGGGTGGACAGTGAGACTCTTTTTCCTCAGATAGTGATGGCCAGCACGGTGGGACATAGTTTAAATTGAGAGGTGACAGGTACAGGACAGATATCAGAGGTAGGTTCTTTACTCAGAGAGTAGTAAGGGCGTGGAATGTAGTAGACTCGCCAACATAAAGAGCATTTAAATGGTCATTGGATAAACATATGGATGATAATGAAATAGTGTAGGTTAGATGGGCTTCAGATTGATTTCACAGGTCAGGGCAACATTGAGGGCCAAAGGGCCTATACTGCACTGTTATGTTCAATGTTCTATGAGACTTTGAATGCTAGTTCTAGAGTGTCTAGGTAGGGGAAACAACTGCTCAGCATCTGCCCAGTCCAGCCCTCTAAGTGTTTAATACTTTTCAATACGATCATCTGATTCTTGTGAAAAAAAGCCCGTTCTATTCAATCCCTCCATGGAAAACAACCCTTTCATCCCAGGAATCAAAGTAGTGAATCTTCATTTTCATCCTTCAACTGAAACAGTCTAGGTCTACCAAGGAAACCTAAACACATAAATACAAAGTGGGCTATGCTACCAGTGTTTCATCCGGAGGCTCACTGAAGATGTTACTTAGTATGGTGACAAAATGTCTGAAAATGAACCTTCCAGCTCAGTGAGCAAACCTACATCTAGAACCTCAACCTGAGCTACAAATCTTCTCAAAACTCGTTAAAAGTGTAGGTTTTCCAAACCTTTCAAACCTCCTCTGCCATTATCAAAGTGTCTTCTTGCCCTTTCTGCAGTCTTTCTAGGATCTACGTGTATTCTTTGGACCCCGTCAATTCAAGCCCACCAAAGTTTCAACATGAATATGTCACAATTTGACGATTGAAAGAAAGAATCTTCATAAGCCCAAAGTGTTCGAGGTACTCAACAGCTTAAAAATGTGTTGCTGGAAAAGCGCAGCAGGTCAGGCAGCATCAAAGGAGCAGGAGAATCGACGTTTTGGGCATAAGCCCTTCTTCAGGATTCCTGAAGAAGGGATTATGCCCGAAACGTTGATTTTCCTGCTCCTTTGCTGCCTTACCTGCTGCGCTTTTCCAGCAACGCATTTTTAAGCTCTGATCTCCAGCATCTGCAGTCCTCACTTTCTCTGAGGTACTCAACAGCCACCAGTATACTTTTTGAAGGGTAGTCATTGTTTGCTATACCAGAATTGGATGAAGTAACTCGAGCAAGCTCAGATGTACACTCCAAATTTCTTGGACTAGGCACTCTCACACCTCAACAATGATTGACTGCTGAGTAGCAAGACCAGCTGAAGTAGAACAGAATTGTGACAGGACTGTTCAAAGAAAATTGCCAGTCTGTTTGATATGCTTTTAAGATCGAGGTGAGAAAGTTATCACTCAGCATCTCTCACTATCCACTATTCATACAGAAAAAAGCATTTATTTATCTAACCGGTCAGTAATATTTCTGGGCATCAACTGAGCTTCAAATGAGAAGTTCAGAAATGCACAAGAACATCAATAATGGCCAATGTGCCTCATCAATTTCAAAAGCAAAATACTGCTGGTATAAAGGACTATCAATACTTTATTTCTGGATGTTTAGTAGATCCTAAATGTTTTTACAAGTTGATGTAAAGAATTTAGCAATATTTAATTTGTAAAATCTAACTATTGCTGTTGCATAGAGCTCCTGGGAAATGATACCTCAGTTTGATTTGATTTGATTTGTTATTGTCACATGTACCTAGGTAATTGGAAAAGTTTTGTTTTGTGTGCACTACAGGCAAATCATACCATACAAGGTACATGAGGGTAATAGAACAGAATGAGGAATGCAATGTTATGGTTGCAGAGAAGCTGTACAAAGAACGATTTGAATATTAAATTTAAAACTTGAGAGGTCCATTCAGAAGTCTAATAACAGCGGGCAAAAAGATTTTGCAAGGACGCTGAAATGTACTTGAGTGTGTTGTGCTGAATTGTCTTAATTGAGGATGCTGTATCTTTTTTCAATTAATTAATTTAATGAGACTGCACATTTGAGATGACTAATCTGGAATCAGGGACCGAGATGTTAGCCATTAATAACTGCCTGCTCTATGTCCTCTTACTAAGTCCTTGGTGCTTTCAAACCATACAATTGTAAAAAGATGCATTTAATTTTGGCTGAAATTAAATAATTTTCTTAAATCTGTTGTGGCCATTTGAAATGAAGAGTTTCATTAAATTTTGCACAGAACCTTTGGAGGCTGGATGACAAGTGTAATAAATGAAATGCTGTACGTAGTTAGCCTGAAGTAAAGAGAGAGAGATAATCCCTTAATGTCAAGCATTTATACAGCTACAAGAACACCTGTAATGAGGAGAGATATTCCAAGGTGTTTTGCATGAGAATTATGAAAGAATTTGATTTCAAGCCATATGAGGAGATATTAGAACAAGTAAACAAAAACTAGATTGGAGTAAGGTAGGTTTTTGTGAACTTTTTTAAAGAGGGAATGCGAAGTAAGAACAAAGACCTGGCATGAAGGAACTCCAGAGCATAAATCCAAAATAATTGCACATTATGAAACAATGGAAAATGACAACATGCAACAGGCCAGTATTGGAGGTGTGTAGAAATTTCTGAGAGTAATAGGGTTAATAAAAAGCCCTTGGGTAGTGTTTTAGATCAGAGAGATCAGTTTTTATCACATATAGTTAGTGTAGTTAAGAAGATGTTTAGCATTCTTGCTGTCATTGCTGAGTCCTTTGAGTATAGGAGTTGGAATGTTATGTTGACGTTGTATGGGGCATTAGTGAGGCCTCTCCTGGAGTACTGTGTCCAATTCTGGTCACCCAGTTATAGGAAGGATCGGAGAGAATGTAGCTGGAGAGGATTCAGAAGAGAATTACCAGGATATTGCCACGAGTGGAGAGTTTGAGCTACAAGGAGAGGCTGGATAGACTGGGATGTTTTTCACTGGAGTGTAGGAGATTGAAAGATGGCCTTATAGTGGTTTATAAAATCATGCAGGTTATAGATAAGGTGAATGTCAGGTGTCATTTTACCTTGAGTGGGGGATTTCAAGACTAGGGGACATATTTTTAAGGTGAGAGGAGAAAGATTTGTGAAAAAACCCTGATTGGCAATTTTTTACACAGAGTGGCTCATGAGTGGAATGAACATCCTGAAAAAATGGTGAATGCGGGTACAGTGACAAAGTTTAAAAGACATTTCGATGAATACACAAATAAATGTTTGGAGGGATATGCACAAAGTGCAGGCGGGGGGACTAGTTTAGTTTGGGATTATGGTTGGTATGAATTGGTTGGAACGAAGGATCTGTTTCCATGCTGTATGACTCTAAGGAAAGTAATTGAAACAGGGAGTAACAAGACCATGAAGAGATCTGAGCACAAAATTTAATGTTGTGACCTGTGGATTTCAAAAACCAGGTTTATCCGAGAACACACACTGTGCAAAAACAGTCATTAACTAATATCTTTGTCTGCAAAATTTATTGTTTAACATCTTATTAAATTTAATGCAAAAATCCACATGTAAGCCTACATTTAGGAGATGAACTGTGTGTCCGTATCAGGAGTAATTTCAAAACCTCTTATCTTTTTAGGCACCCGTCCTTGCACTGAAAAGGAAGAACACCACATTAACACTAACAAAGACACGAAAGCTAAAGCATGATATGAGGAAGCCTTATTGATGATATTTTTCCTTGCACGCTGGTTTCCCACAGTACAATGTATCACCACCAAAAATGTTTCTCCTTACTGGCTAATGATTCCTTTTATTTTTAAAACCAATTGAGACTTTATCTATGTGTTTAGTACATCACATTTGCCACAGTGTTCAGATAAATTTAAGAATTTGGCAACCTCCTCTGTATGATTGGATCAGTGTGCTTGGTGTGAGATTCTAAGCAGAAAGGAGGCAGGTGTAACTCATCTGGCATAAGTGAGGCTTTACCATTTCATGACAATACCCCTGCTATAACCGCACAAGTTGCCAACCTACTTGGATGTATACAATAGTGATAAAATATCCTTTATGTCTGTGTGATTAAAAAAACAATGTAAACGGAGCTATTAACCGTGCATTTAAAAACAAAGTAGAAATCACTCCTTGCTTTCTATCTTTTGCAGGTGGGGCACTCAGGGAGATTTTACCACCACACATCCTCGACCAATTGTGAAGATTAAATTCTTCACAGAGAGCACAGGAGTTCTTGCCCTGGAAGATAAAGAATTGGGGAAGGTAAGACTCACCTTCACATTCAGGAGTTGCATTTCTGTAATGAAAACCCTTAGTTTTTTTTTCATGCAAATTGTGACTTCATGATGGCCACACGAGATAAGCTCAATGTTCTGTTTTCTAACTCAAGACGACAAAACCTCTTCACCACTTCATGCTTCTGTCAATTAGAACTCCTCTTTAGTGGAAGTATCTGAGAATCATTAGTATCTGTGCTCTACCATTGATGGATGTGGATCATTTGTACTACTGTACTTGTCTATCTTTTCTAGAATACTGTTTAAGAAAGACAGGAGACAGAAACCCAGCAACTATAGGCTCATTCATCTCATGTCTGACATTGGAGAAAATGCTCAAACCCAGTGTTAAAGAGTAGGAGTTGGATATTTATAAAAACAAAATACAACCAGAGACAATATAGTCACAATTTCCAAAGATATTTGATGAGGTGCCATGGAAATGATTATGGTGCAGAAAAAGAGTTCATGTGATTGATGGTGATGTATCAATGTAATAGATGATTAGCTAATAGGACGCAAAATCAGGTTAAATGGGTCATTTTCAACTTGGCAAACTAACTTCTGGAGTACCACAGAAATTAGTGCTATTTCCAAAATTGTTTATGATCTAGATAAATTACTTAAATGAAGGGTAGAATTTGGTACCAATATAAAGTTGAGAAAGCAATTTTAAGAAGGATATTTAGGCCAGGAATTTCACATCTGAGGCAGTTGCACAGTCAGGAAACATTCTAAATATTTCATTTTAACTTTCTAACCTAGCTCGAGAGAAACGCTTTCAAATAATGGGATCTTCATTCTGGGCAAGAGTGCATGCTAGACTGGGGCCTGCCCACTGGAAAGAGTTTGAAGACAGTCACAATGGTTGACCAAAGCTGAGGCAAACCGCTTTGTCCCAGTTGTTGTATTGAATGTTAGATTTTTTTCAGCCTTACCCCTCATGGTCTGTTCAGACTTAGCACTGAGTTCAAATAGCCCTGCTTGAGTCTAGTTTCCCGCGTATGTGCATTGCATTCCACTCTCACTTTCCTCCTGGAGATTTACCAGAAATGGGAGTGAAACTTCTGGATTTGGGCCCTGAAACTATTTTTTAAAAAGGCACAGAGTCTCCATGACTTCCCAAAATGAGTCTGATTAGGTGATTCGGCAAAGATTTGGCAGATGGAATATGATGTGGGAAGATTGTCCACTTTCTCAAGAAGATTAGAATCAATGGAGATTGTGGAATGTTGTGGTGCAGAGAGACCTGTGTGCCCTTGGAGATAAATGACAAAACATTAGTGTGCAGGTACAGTAATTAATTAGGAAGGTTAATGGAATATTGGCATTTATTGCAAGGTGCTTGGAGAATGCAGGCAGGGAAGCCTTGCCACAGTGCATTAGTTGAATTACACTTTGAATACTGTTTTGGTCATTTTCACTTGAGGAGAGGTGTAGCTCCATTAGAAGCAGTTCAAAGAAGTTCCATTCAGCTGAAGTCTGGGATGATGCATTTGTCTTACAAGGAGATGTTGAATAGTTTTGCTTATTGGCATTCAGAAGAATAGGAGATGATCTTATGGATTGAATCATTTAAATTCTGATGGCTGTGACAGGGTAAATCTGAGAAAATATTTTACTCTGTGTATTATCTAGAACTTGGGGGGGATGCAGTTTCAAAGTAGAGCTCCCATTTGTCTTGGGAATAAGGAGGTGTTTCTTTTCTGAGGATTGTTAGTATTTGAACTCTCATCCCGGTGAACAGCAGAGGTTGAGATGTTGAATATATTCAATTTTGATTAACAAGGGAGCTATGAAGTTTTGAAAGTTATAGAAGGCGGGATGGATAGCGGAATTAAAGCCATAATCAAATCAGTCGTGATCTTTCTGGCACAGTAGGAACTGAATGGCCAAATCCTGCTCAGATTTGTTATATATTTTTGTTCTTTTCCTCTGAATGAGCCTGAGAAAAAGTTATTTGACTGGGGCAAATTTTTCTGTTTGGAATATTAATAGTGGGCCCAGCCTTTATTAATTAATATCATTAATTGAGTCTTCCAGTAAAGCTTTTGATGATACAACATAGAACATGGATGCAGGAATAGGCCATTCAGCCCTTCTAGCCTGCTCTGCCATTTAATATGATTATGACTAATCATCCAACTCAGTACCTTGTTCCCATTTTCTCTCCATACCCTTTGACCCCTTTAGCCCTAAAAACTATAATTAATTCCTTCTTGAAAAACTCAATATTTTGGTCTCAACCTTTCTTTGTGACTGAGAATTGCACAGGTTCACCATTCTCTGGGTGAAGAAATTCCACCTTACCTCAGTCCTAAAGGGTTTACCCCATATCCTTAGACTGGAACCCCCTGGTTCTGGACTCTGCAGTTATTATCTCTCCACCCTGGAGGCTACCTGCCTGTATTCCTGATGAAGGGCTTTTGCCCGAAATGTCGATTTTCCTGCTCCTCGGATGCTGCCTGACCTGCTGTGCTTTTCCAGCACCACTCAGATCTAATCTCTGGTTTCCAGCATCTGCAGTCCTCACTTTTGCCTAGTCATTGGGAATGTCTTTCCTGTGTTACCCAGTCTAGTCCTGTGAGAGTTTTATAGGTTTCTATGAGATCCCTCCTTCATTTGTCTAAGCTCCAGTAAGTACCCTCCTAATAGATACAGACGCTCTTTGTACAGCAGTCCTGTCATCCCAGGAGTCAGTCTTGCTGTCTTTCTGCTTCTACTTTATAACAAATGGACCTATACCAAGATATTCATCTTCGTATTCGCTTCAGAACAGACTATTTATTTAAATGTAGTTTCAAGTTTTTGAAAGTAATATTGGCACCTGTTTCACTTCCATGTCACTCACCCATCAATAACCAAGCAAACTGGCTTTGATATTAACTGGACATTCTAAGTAACTTTGAGATCAAAGAAATCTTAATAATTCCTTTAAGCCAATTTGCTGTCAAAAATTATTGGTTCGCATTGCTGCCCCATTGCACCAGGGACTTCAGTAAGACATTTGACAAGCTTCCTCATGGTAGACTGGTTAGCACGGTTAGATCTCATGGAACACAGAGAGAACTAGTCATTTGGATACAGAACTGGCTTGAAGGTAGAAGGTAGGGTGGTGGTGGAGTATTGCTTTTCAGACTGGAGGCCTGTGACCAACGGTGTGCCACAAGGATCGGTGCTGGGTCTGCTGCTTTTTGTCATTTATATAAATGATTTGGATGTGAACATAGGAGGTATAGTTAATAAGTTTGCAGATGACACCAAAATTGGAGGTGTGGTAGACAGTGAAGAAGATTACCTCGGATTACAATGGGATCTTGATCAGATGGGCCAATGGGCTGAGGACAGGCAGATAGAGTTTAATTTAGGTAAATGTGAGGTGCTACATTTTTGGAAAACAAATCTTAGCAGGACTTATACACTTAATGGTAAGGTCCTAGGGAGTGTTGCTGAACAAAGAGACCTTGGAGTGCAGGTTCATAGCTCCTTAAAAGTGGTGTCGCAGGTAGATAGGATAGTGAAGAAGGTGTTTGTATGCTTTCCTTTATTGGTCAGAGCATTGAGTACAGGAGTTGGGAGGTCATATTGCAGCTGTACAGGACATCGATTAGGCCACTTTTGAAATATTGTGTGCAGTTCTGGTCTCCCTCCTATCAGAAGGATGCTGTGAAACTTGAAAGGGTTCAGAAAAGATTTATAAGGATGTTGCCAGGGTTGGAGGGTTTGAGCAATGGGTAGAGGTTGAAAAGGCTGGGGCTGTTTTCCCTGGAGCGTAGGAGGCTGAAGGGTGACCTTATGGAGGTTTATAAAACCATGAGGGGCATGGATAGGATAAATAGACAAAGTATTCCCTAGAGTGGGGAGTCCAGAACTAGAGAGCATAGTTTTAAGGTGAGAGGGGAAAAATTTTAAAGGGACCTGTCGGGGGGTGGGGGGCAGCATTTTCATGCAGAGTGGTGCATATGTGGAATGCACTGACAGAGGAAGCGGTGGAGGCTGGTATAATTACAGCATTTAAAAAACATCTAGATGGGTATATGAATAGGAAAAGTTTAGAGGGATACAGGCCCCAAGTGCTGGAAAGTGGGACTAGATTAGGTTAGGATATCTGGTTGGCATGGATGAGTTGGACTGAAGGGTCTGTTTACATGCTGTACACCTCTATGACTTTATGACCTAGGTTTAATTCCAACATTGGACAACTTTCTGTGTGGCGTTTGCACATTCTCCCCATGTCTGCGTGGGAGCTACAGGGTTGCAGGGGTGGAGTGGGCTGGGATTCTGAATGTGGGTAGGATGCTGTTCAGGGAGTTGTTGGACTGAATGGCCTGTTTCCACATTGTGGGGATTCCATGAATTTCCTACTGAATGCCTGAAATGAATTGGAGCAAGAATTTTAGGACTATGTTTGGTCATGCTCTGATGTAAATAAAACTCCAAACAGTTGTAGAGCTTCCATTGCACGTTTAATGTGTCAGTGCCTTACTCGTAGGGTGTCACATTTACTTTTTCTTATTAATTTTCAAGTTGTATTTAAAGTTCAACATACCCATAAAATATTAAGCAGCTCAACATAAACTGCTTATTCCTTGTCATGGAGCTACTTATCATGTCAGGAATCTGAGTCTTTGTTTGGCATCATCTGTTTTGAGCTTAATTCTGGAATGGGGCTTCCTTGACCATTTCTCATCTGCCTTTGCTTTCAACCCTCTCAGATAAGTGCAACCTGAGTGAATCAAGCCACCGTTCTCTCCTTTTTGCCCCTACCCAAAGCCTCGGTGGAATTTTAAAGATCCAGCCTGACTTGAGCTGGCTGGGGATTTTCTCTGCCGGTTCCTATTCCAGATTTACTTTTTTTTTGTTCCCCATCTAACTTGCCCCATCCGTAGCTATTCTTCGCCTTATTCCACGTCTCCCAACTGCTAGACTGTAACTCATTCAAGCCCTTCTGTAAATCCTCACAGATCAGTGCAACTCCAGCCTTTCCTTTCAAATTCCTTTTTTCTTTCATGTGGTGTCATCTATTGCAACTTGCAGCTTTCCTCCAGGATTGGGAAACTGTTGTATTATTTATAGTAGAGCTGGTAAGAGCATGATGATTCAACTATGAAGGACTCAATCACATTAAGAATCCCTCTGATCATGTTGGTCTGGGCTCTGAAGGTCTCTTGGTTATCCTCGCGAGTTGCTGGCCTTTATTACTGACACATCCACACAGCTAAGGTCCTTCTTGACCATGTCTTCCCAGCTACCTTGTATGGTTTCTCATCATACCTTCTGACTCGTGGTGTCTGCTAGCATTTTAGCACCTGTCTGTTCAAAGCACTTCCCTATATTGTAGAAATAAATGTATTTATCTGTTCACCCTAATACTTGACAGCTCATCACAAATTGCAGCCGCTGTGTTATTTGCATTGCTATGTTTGGGTCCTTCTAACGAGGCATGCAATCATTTGGCAGCAGAATCCTGATGTGAACAGTGTACATGAAAGTGCCTTTGTGGAGTATTCTTTGTGTTTTGATTCTTACTCGACATGTAAGAGGAACATATGACAATACCACATAATGTGTTTAAACAGTAATTTATTGAATATAATAATTTTAAAATTACAAACTATATCATAAAAAGAAAGAAATAAATATAACCTAAAATGGAAAATCACTCTATCAAGGCCGCCTCCTTGCCTGTTGTCTTCAGTGATTAACTAGACCACTCCAGCTACAGCAGCAAATCCCTGGAAGCAGTGTTCCTTTAAACTTAATTTCTGGTTCCATTCCTGTCTTATTGAAGCCTTTGCTCAGACTTGCACAAAGTGCGTCATGTTTCTTACATATCTCACAGGTTATATTGTCCATCCATCAAACTCCATTTCCATATCATTGGCCACCCTTTGTGAAAGACAGTTTGCTCACTTGGGAATTGAACCCATGCTGCTGGCATCATGCATTACAAACCAGCCATCAGCTAACAGGATCTGGTTGGAGAGCACTTATCTAGATTACTTACCAAGCAATACCTGATAAGAGAGTGAATGTATCAATAGTATTTAGACAATAGAAAACAAGTTTATTTTCCATGATAACAAACTTAGGAAAACAAGCAATTCAGTGAAAATAATAGCTGTGAATATCTTGCTTAATATAAAACAGCAACACAGAAAAGATTTACCCCATGCAATAATCTGTGAAAATTTGAGAGGCCAAGACCTATTTAAAGTATAAATTTAACAACTTTATTTCTTAAAGTATAGCAGAGAATAATGAACTAACAACTATTTACAACTCCTTCCTCTAAGCTATCTTTCACCTTCCCTTCTACAAGCCTAGTCCGATAAAACCCCAGATTAAGCTTGACAAAACACAACCTGTTATCTCAAAACCAGGCAGCTTTCACGTTTCTCTGTATTCCTGTCGTCTTTTCTTCTTCTTCTTGGGGATTCTGCTTCATATGTACTGTCACTGCGAGCTTTTAACTCTCTTAAAGGTACAGTACACCCACATCTTCATAACAAATATGATTTGAATATTCTTTTCAAGAAGCCTGAAGTTGTAACTAATAATCTTAGCACTTAGTTTTGTCTAAGCATTTGCTGGAGTCACATTCACTCTCTTATGAAATATTGCTTGGTAAATAGTCTAGGTAAGTGGTGTCCAACCAGAACCCAGTTGCTGGATGGCTGGTTTCGAATGCAGTTATACCAACAGCA
Organism: Chiloscyllium punctatum; assembly: GCF_047496795.1. Taxonomy (NCBI): domain Eukaryota; kingdom Metazoa; phylum Chordata; class Chondrichthyes; order Orectolobiformes; family Hemiscylliidae; genus Chiloscyllium; species Chiloscyllium punctatum. The sequence continues at coordinate 54,139,211 of NC_092770.1, read as the reverse complement.
TGAGTTCAATTCTCAAACTGGCTGAGGTTACCAGGAAGGACTGTCCTTTTCAACATCTCCCCTTGTCTGAAGAGTGCTGACCCTCCGGTCTAATGAGAAGGTAGCCCAATGGTCCTCAAGGATTATGGCCACTTTACTGCAGCACACTGAACATATAAACTAAATTTAAACTTATCAGTAGATATGTTAACTCAACTAAATGTAAACCTCTCAGTCGAGTTATTTACTAACAATAAGTTGTAGGAAGTTGTAATTCTAAAACAGTAGATGTTCACAATTCACAGAGTCTAAACTTGGGCTATCAAATAGCAGATGATATTTGCATGTGAACCCATTCAGAACGCTAGCCTCTGGAATTTTGGGTATGGTAAATGGAATTGCGTGACTCAATGATTGAAAGTTTAACATGCTATCACACTGAGTAGGGGAGAAAGTGAGGACTGCAGATGCTGGAGATCAGAGCTGAAAATGTGTTGCTGGAAAAGCGCAGCAGGTCAGGCAGCATCCAAGGAACAGGAGAATCGATGTTTCGTGAAGAAGGGCTGATGTCCGAAACATAGATTCTCCTATCACACAGAGTAGTTGAGGCAAATGGCATAAATGCTAGGTAAGTACATGAGGGAGAAAGAAGAACAGAAAGTTATGCTGATGGGGCTGGATGTAAAAACGATAATAATGTACATTTTTAATGATGCAGCTTCACATGAGAGGACCAATATATGTGGTTGCATCAAGCTGTGTGGTGCTATTCACTCTCTCTCTCTTGCACCTCGCTTTCCCTTTTGCCCTCATTCTCCCTCACACACTCTGCAGCCTCTGTTACGTATTACACTCAGTGGGGTCCAGCAATTAATAATGCTGAGAAGTTCAGGACTTTGCGAAGGTAACAGGGTTCACTTACTTCCCAACCTTAGAGCAGACAACTTTCCCGGTTACCCGTCTTGCTCCGCCTACCTTTTGTGACCTTACCTTGTACCTTGAGACCTTTCAGAGATGCACACGTGGAGTAGTCTTCATTATTGCCCTGTCAGCAGTGTGTTGGACTGTTGAATCCTAGAGGGTGCCACTGATAACTCAGGTGAACCTGACCAGGTAGGCCTGAAGGGATCTACTGAATGTGTCTGGGTACATAAAGTAGTTGTTTAACTGAGGAAAAACATATGGAAGTTATCCATAACCTGTCTGCGATCATTTTAAAATGTCATTGTTTCTTTCTGCCCACTGAGTTTCCCCCTTTTTCTTCTCTCCTCTCAGGGACGTGTTGGCGCTGGCTGTGATTGTGATTCAATCAGATTCTAGTGACGTACTTCATAGAGAGTTGTAATAGTGACTGCAAAGTGTTACCAATTTATAGCACACGGAAGAAATTCTGAAACCTTTCAGAGGTGATGAGCCAGACTTTCTTGGGACAGGATCTCTAACAGTATTGGCTGGTAGTTAGAAGTGCCCTTGAACTTAGAGGTTGTTTCCTTGTTATGTAGCAAGTTGTTGAAATGTGAACAGAAAATGTAGCAAAGTAGGGAACCAGGCATCAGAAATCTGAGCTGAATGCACAAGTACCAAATCTCTCCTCGACAGGCCACCAAAGGATTGTGAAATAAACCATGCACAGACTGACAGCAAAGTGTCAATTATAATCGGTGACCCCTGGTAAAATCAAGAACATCAAGAAAAGAGTTGATAGATTAGAGCAAGGGAACATGAAAAGAATCCAAAAGAAGAAGAAAACAACTGTGCATTTTTAAATTTCCAAAATCCAAACCTGAAGGAATGAAATTTCACACTCACGGTAGCTACTTTTAAATGCTTGATTTTCATCATATTCTATTAAGAAAGTGCTTAGATTTGAAATTACAGGCTATCACTTCCTGTTGTGAGTTTCATTTCATTTGTCACACAGACAGTAACTTCACATCATTCAATACATCTTGACGGTGGGTCAGATAGTGAGATGCCTTTAATGTGAAGGAAGACGACTTGTATAGCAATCTTATAGAGCATAGTCAATAACCAGCCCTCTATTGCTGAACCATATGTTCATAAATTATGATGATGCCATTAGCCTCACCTCTGTTTTGAAAGTGAAGTCTGGCTTATTGTACTCTCATATATTTATAAAGTATGAGTGAGAAAGTACCTTTCAAATCACAATATTATCAACACAGACTCTTGCTGAATTAGTAAATTATGAGTAATAAGAGCAGAAGTAGACAGTTCACTTAATTGAACCTTTTCTGTGATTCAATAGGATCGTGGCTGACCTGACTGGGACCGTAACTCAATTTCGTTACTTGTCCCCCATAACCCCTGACAATTAAACTGCAGTTTTGGAAGATAATTCAGAAAACAAATGACCATCTAAGAGAAGAAATTCCTCCTCATTTTCACCCTAAATAGGGGATCCCTTATTTTTAAATTGTATCTTGTTCCTGTCATTATTTACCATATTAAATCATTTCAGAGTCTTTTAGGTTTAATTAAGTTCCAATCCGTATAGGCCCAATTCGACAATTAGACATCATTTGCTGGATATTTCTGAGCATGCGAGGAATGACACTGATCACCAGTTTAGGAGTGTCAGTTGGGCTCTCAGAGTAGCAGATTTGCAAATACTGGAAACTGCATATATTGATAAACAGGACCATGCTCTTTGCAGATAGAAATGACATGTACATGCACTGAACAAAATGGGTGACAGACGTTTGCTGGGTCATTTCTCAGGGCAGCCCCGACTGGTTTGAAACTAAAAAACTTCTAACTTTGCCTGGCCATAAATGATTGCATTCTCCATGGCAATGCCACATCCAATCAGAATCCACTAGCCAACCAATCGGCACTTTCTCATAAATGTTGGTTTTCCATTTGAATTCTTGCAAATTGTCCTGATGAATGCAATATGAAAAGCCTCAGCAGAACATGTTTTTTTTCAGCAAATTCCATTCTGTACCATCAAATAATTAATGTTTGTAGCACTGTACATCTTTTCTTACGTATTGATATCACCCTTAATTCCCTCAGTTGGTCATGAATGGAACACCATTCTCAGAGAATCTTCTGTTATCTCAATGGAATATATCTCCTTAAATGCCTCCTCCTATATCCTTATCAACTTACCTTTGAACACATTGTTCAAAGTCATCGTACAGACTACCTTTGCCAATTTGATTTGTTCAACTTATATGAACATTAAAACCTCCTCTGAGTATTGCAATTACTTTCTTACAGGTCCCCATTTTACCTTGATGTAAATATTGTCCTACATTGTAGCTACTGCTAGGGGCTATATTATTAAGATGCAATTGTGGTCCTAATGTATAGCAATGTATTGTCTATCAAATAAAAATTACTGATCGTCTGTTCCATTCTAATACTATGTGTAGTTTGTCTCAACTCGTTACTCAAACTGTTGGGCATGGTTGTTCATACACGCACACATGAAATGTTGGAATCCCTGGAATGCTGCCCAGAGTATTCCTTACTCACATCAATAAAAGACTGAGTTACGTAAAATGAATAGAGCAACACAATAGGTTGAATTAATTCACTTTTCACAAAGATGATCAACAATTTACTCAATTAGTGATGTCAATTAGAGCAATTTGCCAGTTCTTTAACATAGATAAGGGCATATCTTTTAACTCATGCAACCTGTACACTTTCAAGAAGATCATCAACAATGAAACTTGCTACTTTCTGATGTTTCCCATGGTGACATTATTGAGCTAAGATCCACGCATCTTGCCAATGTGGGCTCAGATGTTAGTTGTTAATGAACTTGGAAATCAATGCACGATTGCCATTCTTGGAAAATTCCCAATCTTGGAAAGACAGTGTGTCTAATTTCTAAAAATGGAACACAACAATACGAATTTAGGCTGTTACCTCTAATTCATTTTTCACATCAGGATAATGAAATATAATTATGCTGTAAAAGTCATCTGAGGTAATTGTTGCCTGCTATGATGAGGTTGTCAGTGATATTACCATAATAGATACATTTCTAACTATTTTCTCTATAGAGAGTAAAGACAAGTACTGAGATTCAAGGTGTACACCCACATTTCTTAACTGTCATGTGTGGATCCCTGTCAAGTTGTTAATCCAGTCTGAAGTGTCTCTGGAGGAGGACTTGTTAGCAGATAACATAAAAACACCCGATTGTCAGAAAATAAATGAGTCCGTGTTAAAACACATCTGGTATCCATTTGATAAAGTCAGTGGGTTTATTCACCACAGTACAACATATTCAGACATGATATAGATGAAGTCAGACACCAGTGACTTATTCGGTTGGTCACAGCATGACACATCCAGCTGGTGCTTTGTTTGTTTACAGCATACTTTTAACCATTGATTATGTGCATATTCTTCCATTGTGCAGTGAAGCTACATTGATTAAAGATGACTTATGACACATCCTCTCAAGAAAGTGCATCATAATGCTGTGTTTTACCCCTCTTCTCTCTGTCTTTCCTTATGGGCTGCGATAGTACATTTTTCAATCTATCTATTTATTTCACAACTTTGCAAAAATTTTTAAGGTCAGTCTATGAATTATAACACATAGATTCTATGGTGGAATAGTAGACTTGGAACTGACCTCATCACCAAAATTGATAGAATGATAGATCACAGAACAAGAGTATCCTGCCCATTTTATCTTTGCCAGCTCCTAGGTAGAATGGTTGGATGGATCCTCCCTCCCAGCTTTGAATCTGCTTCTGTTGTGTTTTCAAGCAGTGCTTTCTCAATCACAATAACTCACTGTAGGAAGGAAAACATACTACCCTCTGGTTCTTTGACCAATCACCTTAAATTTTTATCCTCTGATTATTGATCCTTCCATCAGTGGAAATAGAATAAATATGAGAAAAAGATCAAAATCTTCTTTGATTCTGAACAACTATATTACTTCCCTCATACCTTTTGGTGCTTTGAGGAAAACAGCCAAAGCTTCTCCACTCTCTCCATGAAACTGAAGTTTTTCATCCATGGATAATTCCAAACCAGCTTTTTATTCATTCTCTCCAGACTTTCACTAGCTTCCTAAATTGTGGTGAACCGAGTTGGATGCAATGGGCAGAGTTTGACTGCCAAGGCCAATTGGTTTGAATGCTTGAGGGTCAGAAACGCAATATGATTCCACCCACTGCTGGGTTTAACAAGGATGCATCTTTACGTGAGGTTCGGTTAAGTAATTTACACGTGGGGAATAGGCAACTAGTTGAGAATTTGACCCAGGATTCTAGTTTAACAGATAATAAACTGATTTCCCAAGGTGCATGGAGTTCAAATGATCAACAAGGAGAGAACACGGTGAGGAGCAATGTTTCATTGAAAATAACAACCCTGAAGTCTGCACCGCTGTTAAGCTAGGAGAAAGTGAGGACTGCAGATGCTGGGGATCAGAGCTTAAAAATGTGTTGCTGGAAAAGCGCAGCAGGTCAGGCAGCATCAAAGAGAAGGAGAATCGACGTTTTGGGCATAAGTCCTTCTTCAGGAATGAGGAGGGTGTGCCAAGAGGCTAAGACCTCTTAGCCTGCTTGGCAAACCTTCCTCATTCCTGAAGAAGGGCTTATGCCCGAAACGTTGATTCTCCTTCTCCTTTGATGCTGTCTGACCTGCTGCGCTTTTCCAGCAACACATTTTTAAACAGCTGTTAAGCTGCCTATGTGAAAGATTTGTGCTCAGAAAATTTGAACAGAGAGCCAGACTTCAAACTTCACTGGTGCTTTCCAAATTATTGAATGTAATTGCACCAAAGTGACTTTCCTCACTTTGATCTGACCTTCCATGCTTCAGGCTTCATTACACATAGGAGCAGCTTATGTAGTTATCCTTCATGAGTGCACTTCCAAAAAGCGGAAGAAAGAGACATGGAAACACAGCTCAAAGGAGATAACACAGGATCTACAGGCAGAGGGTCAGTGTCTTCAAAATCTGTTGCCTCAGAGGGCTTAGACCTTCATGACAGGTCATTGTTGAATCTGTTGTCTCTGGGAACAAGATCTCTGTTACTGTGGATACAGTGGATATGCATGACCAATTATTGTAAATGTTGACTATTGCTGGAGAGGTACTAGTCCCCTGTTTTTTTTTAAAATTAATTCATGGGACATGGGAATCACTGGCCTGGCCAGTTTTTATTCGCCACAGTTGGAGTACTGTGTGCAGTTCTGGTCGCCTCACTTTAGGAAAGATGTGGAAGCTTTGGAGAGGGTGCAGAGAAGATTTACCAGGATGTTGCCTGGAATGGAGAGTAGGTCGTACGAGGATAGGTTGAGAGTTCTCGGCCTTTTCTCGTTGGAACGGCGAAGGATGAGGGGTGACTTGATAGAGGTTTATAAGATGATCAGAGGAATAGATAGAGTAGACAGTCAGAAACTTTTTCCCTGGGTACAACAGAGTGTTACAAGGGGACATAAATTTAAGGTGAAGGGTGGAAGGTATAGGGGAGATGTCAGGGGTGGGTTCTTTACCCAGAGAGTGGTGGGGGCATGGAATGCGCTGCCCGTGGGAGTGGTAGAGTCAGAATCATTGGCGACCTTTAAGCGGCATTTGGATAGGTACATGGATGGGTGCTTAATCTAGGATAGAAGTTTGGCACAACATCGTGGGCCGAAGGGCCTGTTCTGTGCTGTATTGTTCTATGTTCTATGTTCTATGTATTGCCCATCCCTAATTTCCCAGAGGGCAGCTGAAAGTTAGTCACGATACTATGGTACTGGAGTCAAATGTACGTCAGACTGGGCAGGAATGGCAGATTTCCTTAGCTAAAGGACATTAGTGAACCAGATGGGTTTTTCCCAAAAATCAGCAACTGTTGACTGGGCATCTTAATCCGAGATTTTTATTGAATTCAAATTCCACCATCTGCCGTGGTGGGATTTGAACCTCAAACATTGCCTGTGTCTCTGGAATAATAGTCTAGTGATAATACCAAAAGGCCTTCGCCGCTCTTTGTGGGGATTTGTGGGGATTTATTTTGGTAATGTTACATGTAATAGCCCTTTGAGGCCTAGCCACTGTCTTGTAAAGGTTTAATATACATTTCCTACTTTTGGACTCTATTCCTGTTGTGTACTGGACAGTCTGATTTTCAGCACAACAATGTCCATTCCAGTACCAGATAGCCTTCTGTCTGCCATTTTAAATATCACCAAGTCTTCCTTGGGAATCGATATGTTTTGCTTGGGATTAACTTATGATCAACTGTTTCGGAAGCTGGAAGAAAAGCCTCTTTTTCCAGTATGTATTATCCCTCACGTTCATTTAGAAAGTCATTTATTTCCTGAAAGCTTTTATATAACAAGGTTTGAACCAGAGTAAGTCCAGTTAACTAGAATGTAACAACATAAAACAACCTTGACCTGCGTGAACTTATTATTTTGCGTTTTGGAGCCCATTTGTAATGGACAGATTGTAATAACACAATCTGTGACAGGAGCTTGCAAATTTATTCTCTTTGGATGCTGTCACTATGATGCCAGCTGGTGCTCTCTCCATTATCCTTCTCCTGTACGTTGACACTGCATCTAAATCTTATGGTATCATCAACGTTTCATTCAGAAATCTGTCCTCCTGTTGTGATTAGAAACCTTTGGCTTCATTAATAAGGGATAAGGCATGATTATTGCAATTACTTTCTTACAGGTCCCCATTTTTTCTTGATGTAAATGTTGTCCTATAAGGAAATTGTGTTGGTTATTTGATCTCCAGCACTATCTCTGTCTCAGTAATGAGTTCCACAATATCAGCCCTTGTCCATCACAAAAACTGAAGTTGCTGGAAAAGCTTAACAGGTCTGGCAACATCTGTGGAGAGAAATCAGAGTTAACATTTCACGTCCAGTGACCCATCCTCAGAACTTGTCTGTCATCTGTCCCCATTCTGGTGACCTGCTCCTTCTGACCTTTTGCTACAATATAAAACCAATTTCTTCAGTTCCAAAGAAGACATGTTGAACTTGAAATGTTAATTCTATATTTCTTTGCATTGATGCCACCAGGCCTGCTGAGTGTTTCCAGCATTTTCTTTGCCATCTCAGGTTTCCAGCATCTGCATTGTTCTGCTTTTGTTTCAGAAGTTTTGCTGAACTTTCATTAAAGTTGGTTTGGCCTCAGTTGAAGAAAAGGTGGCTGGGAGGAGATTTGATAGGGGTATTCAAAATCATGAGGGTTCTGGACAGCTTAGGTGGGGACAAATTCATCCTCCTTGTGAAAGTATTGAGAATGCGAGGATATAGATGTAAGAATTGCAAAAGTGACATGGGAAAAGCAGTAATTTCTTGCAGCGAGTAATGAGTCTGGAATGCACTTCCTGAAAGTGTGTCGATGTTGGCTAAGTTGATTCTCTCAAGACGAAATTAGCCTGGTATCTGAACAAGGGAGAATGTGCTGTGTTAAGGGGAAAGAGCAGGTGAATGACACCAATTGAGATGCACATTTGGAGAGGCAGCAGATGCACAGTGGACCAAGTGACTGCCTCCTGTGCTGCTCTGATTCTGTGATATGCTCCTTTTTTAATAACATTAATACTTTCCGCACCAGCCACTTTCGACTGATCCATTGATTGCTGGTCCTTTAACCAGTCTCTTCCTCATCAACTTCACCTCAATGCTGTCCCTCATTTAATAGCCTTCTTAACACCTTTTCATTTAACTGAGTTCACTTTTCCTTCAAGATAGCTCTTTGTAGAGGACGAATATGAGAGAAATCTAGAGTGCTAAGTTGTCAATAATGGTACATTTCTAAAAACAGCACTCAAACAGCTGTCAGATATATTAACTCCTGCTGATAGAAATCTCCATCTGATAGCAGCTTTATCTGTTCACTAGGTGACCAGCAATAATGAAGTGGAGCAGCTTCATGCCTGCAAGTGAAACGTGCCTGTTTGCCTCTGTCTCTGTCTCACCAACAATTGGAAGCCTGATTCTGTATCCTTTGTCTTTCAGGTAATTCTCTATCCAACTCCAAATAGTCCGAAGACACCAGAATGGCACAAGATGATCATTCCCAAAAATAGCCAAGATTCAGATTTAAAAATAAGACTAGCTGTGAGGATGGATAAACCTCCCAACATGAAGCACTGTGGGTAAGTCTGGAACATTGAGAGGAGGTCTGACACGTTTCAAATAAATTTGTATAGTCAATAGCTGTCAAAGTCAGCAGTTCCTTTTTGTAGCTCAGGGCAGTGGCTTTCAAAGTGTCATTCTCAGATCATTGGTCCTTGAGAGTCTTGCAGATGGTCTGCAGGCTGCGCTGAAATGTCAATCTCTAACACACAATGCTATGGCCAAAACCAAGCAAGAGAGCAGCCCAGAGCCCTTATCTTTCCCCAAGGCAAATAAATGTATTTCTTTGCAATCTTTTCACATTGCAAAGAAATTATGGGTTGTCCAACTCTGACCCACTGTGCTTACCATTGCAATGGGGAGGATTGCAGAATCATTTATCAAAATCACAGATCGGAGTTTTTATTTCATTAATAACACAACATGTGTGACCGAAAAGAACATTCTAAAGATGTCATCCAAGAGAAGGAGTGACTTGTTGAATGGGAGTCTTTACTGGTTGTGCGAAAAGCCAAAACTGTATAAACAGCCTGGTTACACAAAATATCTGTGTATTAACTATCACCAGTAAATCCTGACCAAAAATGTTGATATGACACTTGTTCATTCCCAGATCAGATTGTACTTGATGGCAATGGTTAATCTCTGAAGTAGGGAATTGTATAAATGGTAGGGAATTGTATCTTAAAGAGAACAAATCAGGAGCATATATATTGCCTACAAATGTCATGGACATGAGTGAGTAATATGCCCAGTTATATTACTGCATATTAGAATTAAAGCAACTATGAAGCATGTAGTTATAAATTTGGCTTTTTTAAAGTGGTAATTCATAATGAATATTTGAAAAAAATATAGCTCTGAATGACCAGGTGTGTTGTTAAATGTTTCTTGGAGTGAGCCACAATTTATTGAGTGTGGACTTTAATGAATATGTTATGAAGAGTAGGCAGAGTGCTGGATTTTATTCAAACTTGGAAAGATGGCTATTGATTTGGAATGTTATTATTGTGTCTACTGATTATATGTTTAAAAACAAGGTTTCTCTTTGGAATTAAGAGTCTTACATCGCAGTAATTGTGGGATATGGTGTTGTATCTCATTCTGGACAGTGTGATCCTGCTCTAATCCAGTACTTTACTTATTCTAATCAGGATGTGGAGGTGCCAGTGTTGGACTGGGGTGGACAAAGTCAATCATCACACGACACTGGGTTATAGTCCAACGGGTTTATTTGAATCCGCCAACTTTCGGAGCCCCATTACTTCCTGAGGAAGGAACTGGGCCTCCAAAAGCTTGCGGTTTCAAATAAACCTGTTGGACTATAACCTGGTGTTGTGGGACTTTTTAACTTCATTCTAATCAGAATCAAACTCCCAGTCCCCAACATTTCTTTGTATCTGCACATGGTGTCACACTCCTAACCCTTAGATTCTCAGCCTTCCTTTACTCCCCTTTATAGTTACTGATTTCTCCTACTTCTATCTCTCATTCATGGAGATTTTTGTTGCATTCTCCTTCAGTCTGCTGACCTTCAGCTTTGTCTAGGTCCACGTGAAATAGTCTGAGTAAACATTTTTAAATTTGTTGAAGTTAGGAAAAAGGCAGGTGAAAAATGAGAAGCATTGATTTGAGTGCATATTGTATTCATTTCTCTGTCTAAATTAATCAAGGCACTACTTTTGTGTGAGCTACACAGACCAAGAGGTCCAGGACTAATCCTTGTTGTGCTGAATGCAATTTCATCTCTGATGCAAGTGCAGGAAACATAATTTCTTTTCCATTCAAAACTGTTCAGCAACCTCAGATTATGCCTTATTTTACTATGTTTAATTTTGTCCCTGCCCTTACTTTGTATTGTGTGCTTTATGATGGAGAATATTCAAGGATCTTTCTCAGTCACCCTCTCCATTCAACCTTGAAGAATTGGCCTTGCACGACTTTGAGCAAGATTCATTAAGAGCCTTTCTATTCCCTTCTTTGTGACAGTTCTGTGCATTTATTTCAATGGTGTTTTTTGTTTGTTTATTAGAAACCTGCAGGAATCATACTTGTTGGAATCATACTATTACTTGTTGGAAACTTATCACGTTGGTAGGAAATCACTGCAGTTTGAGTGCATTCTTAAATAATTTGCAAGTGTAGTCACTGTTGTAATGTCAGAAGGACAACATCAGAAGGGCCCACAAGCAGCATCGGGTCATGAATAGACTATTGCACCTATTCTGCTGTTTGAGATCATTGCTGATCTGTGGTCTAACTCTGTGTTCGTGCCATTGATCCAGATCTGTTGAATATCTTTGGGTATCAGAAATCTATCAATCTCAGATCAATTGTTGCATCAGCTGCAATTTGTGGAAGAAAGTTTTATGCTTCCACTCTTTACACATAATAATGTTTCCTAATTTTGCTGCTAGGTTTCACAGATGTCTGTGCTTTCATCACTGCAACCTCACATCTTGTAGCACTGGGCATCTAGCCATGTCAGTTGTACTGCCCAGTTGTACAGCCATGAACTTCTTTGCTTCACGCTTCTTCCAAAGATCAGCTGTTGACCTTAATGGCATCTCCAAAATGGCAGTCCTCTACTGCATGTTGGGTGCAGAGCTGAATAGCACATTCATTTAGTGACCATCAGGACAGGTACATTGGACTGTTCCTCCCAATGTTGGACTGCCTCAGATGCAGGGCATCAATAATTGAACTCAATGGCTGCCCAGGAAGATCCTTTTGCAGGAAAGTCTTCTCTACACTCAATGTCCTATCCTAATGTCAACCATAAAAGAGCTTCCTCCATGTATGAGCTTGCTTTCCTGGCATTGGCCATCCCTCCTCTTAATTAAGGTTGCCTTGGGCTTTAACTGCAAAGGTATGAGGATAGATCCTGGGCTAAAAGAAATGATCACTCATTCCTCTAATGGTGCACCAGACAGAGACAGAGGTGCCAACTGTCATTAAGACTAATATTGAGCAGGTCATCAGTCTCCTGAAAGTCTGAGTCTGTTGCCTTCCATGGTCAGATGCCAAAATCCTCATGTAAGGAGAAACAGCTGCATGAGGTCAAAGAGAAGAAATTGGAGGCAAAGGGAGATGAAGCTGGACAGAGAGGTGCTCCCCAGCTGCACAATGAGGTGGACTCCTTCTACTACTTTCTGGCATGAAGAGCCCTCTCTTCTCACTGCCAGCACCCAAAATTGGCCAGGATACCAGGGGAAGCTCCCCAGCTCCTCTTCAGGATAGTGCCATAGGATTTTGTATGTCCACCTGAGAGTTCTGACAAGATCTCATTTTTAACATCTTTCCTGAAAGTCTGCAGTGCTTCACTCCTTTAGTATTAGGAACCTAGATGGTGTACTTGAGTATGATTGATTTGGGACTTGAGCTTTCAAACTCTGACTCAGAGCTGACTGTATGAGCTTTGATGTACGGTCAGATTCTGTCTTGGCTAATAAATGCACATTGGCAGCTGTAGACCTGTAGATCATAGAGTATGGGCTTTGGTGTAAGGGATAGATTTTCTTCAGACACCAGATTGATTGAAAGGAGAAATCAACGCCTCTGATGACCATTTTTATTTCCTGTTCCACCCTTGCTAGTAATGCTACTACTGTTCCCGTATGTCCAACATATGCAAGAAGTGGAGGGAAGATGTTACCCAGTTTTTGTATGTATTTTACTCTAACATGTTCCCTCTGCATCCTCCTCCAACTTACTGCTGACCGTGGGACCATTGTGCGAGGCATCATAGTGGTTCTTAGGATCGTGGGGAAGAAGCCAGTATGTCTGAAGTCTTACATCCAAATGCTGATTATATACCTGCTGAAGGCCTTGATCTTTGCTGAAACCTTCTGTAAGGCTTTATACAATAACCTTCAATGTTCTCCTCGTTTTAACTCGTCTCCCATCTCTAAGTGTTTCAGTGGCAATCCTGCCAGGAGCTTGTTAGAAAATGGAGATGATCTCTTGTAGGCCATGATCCTGCTGGGAGTCAATTCTCTTCATGCCCAACGAGAAAACAAGGCTGGAGTAGTGCAGCCAGAAGTTGTTTTCCCCTATCAGTGAAGAAGCGAATCCAGTCCTACATGTGTCAGAACTGATGAGCAGCTTGAAATGGCCTTTTACACAGTGTTATTATTAACGTTGGCAAGGCCATCAAATTCCAATTGCCTTTTTTGTCTTTGACATGTCGAATGCATAGCGTGGTACAGTTTTGTCAGCTTCTACCTGGGCTAATAAATACACATTGACTGCAGTTGGTAGCTGTAGACCTGTGAGTCACAGAAATAATTGAGAGCATGTAACAGTGTGCAGAGCTGGAGTCCAGCGAGATTACCGTGCATTACTGTTACTTTGTCACTAAAGGTAGTGGTGGATAAAACCAGTGTATCCATTATAGACTTAGAAATATCAGCTAATGTCAGGGGAGGAGCAGACTCATTCCATTTATAACAGACCCTATCAGGGAGTTACTCCGTTGAATCTCTTTATTGTATTGAACAAGTCACTTGATTTTCTTGCGAAAACTTCTGTATTGTGCTCATAACGTAATTCACTCTTAGTGAGTTTTGATAAGATTTGTAGCTCAGGTTGGGGTTCTAGATGTAGGTTTGCTCGCTGAAAACGAACCTTCCAGCTCAGTGAGCAAACCCATGTCCATAATTCACTATCACAGCCAGTCCTCCAGCTTTTCCTATCTTTCCATCTTCTCTAACTGTCCTGTACAGTACTATTCAAGATCAGGTCCCAATTTATGTCACCATGCAGCCGAGTCTCTGTAACGACCACTAAACTGCACTCATTCATTTATATCTGCACTCTCATCATCCATTTATTTCTAATGCTTTGTGCATTTAGACCCTGAGCCTTTAGTTTATCATTTCATTCTCTGAGCAAATTCTCAACCTATCTATTGGTATATATTGGGAATGTATTTTTAATGAAGCTAGAAGCTGAATTTGTGCCATCACTGCTATGTCTTAATTTAGCTTTCTCACCAACACATGGTTGTGGTGATGCAGTGACTGAACTAATGGTGCTCCCATACTCACGGTGTCCAGCTTAATAACTAAGCAACTGTTGTTCGCAGTAAATTGAATTTCTGATAAAACAACAAGGGGTTGGTGTGGAGCTGGGTTTAAAAAACTGCTTATAAGAATCAATGGTAGCAGTTTAACTTTTTAAAAAAGCTTGTAATGAAATTCCGTCTGTGTGTTAATGGTCCAGTTTAGAAAATTATAATTTCTTGTTTATTAGACACCTGGTTAAAAAAAACACTGAACAAAATTAACTTTTTTTTTGGCTGATGGAAGCATTGACACTGATGACCATGTCTGGATAGGCTTAGCAGCAGTTTAATATTGTCAGATACTGGAGGAAGCACATTTTAGAAGCTGCTTGATGAGAACTGCACGTAATACAGATGCCCAGCATGATCTTTCTCCATTCAATAGCAAGGGCTGTGTGGAATTGATTAACTGATTAATTGAGCAATGGGATGGCTGCCATCTCAGTATCAGCAGACCATTTCAGCCATCAATTCTGTGTTATTTTCTTGTTCCTGCCACTTTATAATTATCGAGCCAGTTAATTTTCTACCTATAATTGAGTAACACAAGGTGTTGTGATCTGAGGTGAACAAGATATTCCTATCTCTGACAGATTTTGTTGTCAACATTATAAATGAGGGAAAGATTTCAGGTGAAGCCTCACAAAGCAAAACATCCAGTTTTCTATCAATCATTTTGTACTGTGGTATGGTCTGGATCATACACTGAGAAATCTTGACCAGAAATTAATTTTTAACAACAGTGACAAAATAACTCAGTGACTGCTCAATGTTGGAATGGTAGTAGGGAAGTGTTGCTGAACAAAGGGACCTAGGGGTGTAAGTGATTGGTTCCTTGAAAGTGTACTCATAGATAGACAGGGTAATGATGAAGGCATTTGGCATGCTTGCCTTCATTGGTTGGTGCATTGAATATAAGAGTTGGGATGTCATGTTGCAGCTGAACAGGACATTAGTGAGGCCACGTTTAGAAGACTGCATACAATTCTGGTCTTCCTGCTATAGAAAAGATGTTGTGAAACTTCCCACCCTCCACTCCGACCTGTCACATTCCCAGCTTTCGCACCAGCCCCACCCCCCCCTTCCCATTTATCTCTAAGGCCCCTTGGGTGCCCCCCCCACCCCATTCCTGATTAAGAGCTCATGCTCAAAACTTTGACTCTCCTGCTCGTCAGATGCTGTCTGACTTGCTGTGCTTTTCCAGCACCACACTCTCGATTCTGATCTGCAGTCCTCACTTTCTCCTTCTAGAAGTTTAGAAAATCATGAGAGGCATGGATTGGGTTAATCACCAAGTTCTTTTTCCCAAGGTAGGTGAGTTCAGAATTAGAGGGTGTAGATTTAGAGGGGAAAGATTTAAATGTGACTTGAGGGCAACATTTTCGCGCAGAGGGTGGTATATGTGTGGAATTAGCTGCCAGAGGAAGTGGTGGCAGCTGCTACAACTGTAACATTTAAAAGGCATATGCATGGATGCATGAATAGGAGGGGTCTGTACCTAACATTTGCCTACCAGCTTTCCTCTTCAAACTAACAGGAATATAACTGCCTCTGTACTCATGTTATATAATTTTTGAAGGTCTCTTACTTTCCAACCATCCCTTTACCGGTGAATAGCCTCTCCCAATCAACGTTTGAATGTTTTCTCCTAATACCATCAAAATTGGCCTTACTCCACTTTAGAATTTTAACTTTTAAATCAATCTATTCTTTTCCATAACTATTTTAAACCTAATAGATCAATGATCACTGGCTCCAAAGTGTCCCCCACTAACAGTTTAGTTATTTGTCCTTCTTTATTTCCCAAGAGAAAGTCAAGTTTTGCTCCTTCTCTATTAGTGTAATTGGATTTTTAATTATACTTATATGTAGTGTCATCTATCTTCTTGAATTTCACAAATATTGATAAGTGGTATTTGAACAAAGTCCAGGGGCTGATATGCTTGTTATCTGAGGAGCGCCTGTAAACATATTCTGTAATACCATTCTAATCAGCTATTACTATCTCTGAAAATATATTAAACTGTCTTATGACTTTGGGAAGCTGAAATTGACTTGAGCTTACTGAGCTCATTGCTGAGGCTGTGCCAGGAGTCCAGAAACTTCAAAACAGTGCTTTTTAGAGAAGTATCACTAGCCTCATGCTTAAGGAAACATATGTTTGGGGTGGGCTGCCAGCATTTCTTGCCAATCCCTGGATGCCCAGAAGGGATAAAGAGTTAACTTCATAGTTCAACGTATAAATTTGAGGACATGCCCTAGAATTTGACCCATATTTCCAACTGGAGCTAAACTAGGAATTTGTATAGATTTTGTTTTTAACCCGAGACACATGGCAGTATGTTGAAAAATAAGCTCAAACCTCCACTTTTCTTTTAATCCCCAGTGAAGCCTTTTGCCCCACTTGTGCCAGACAGAGGGACAGCCCCTTTAAGGTGCCGAATATTAGCCAAACTCGGAGGATTCCTTTATGGTACTCGGGCTGTGAATAAGTTCCAACACTACTGTGGTTGCATTACCTTTGGTTTCAATTTCAGTTACTTCCAGAATTATTGTACTAATTGCTACCAGTTGAATGATGTCGGACAGTGAACCATTTTGCTAAAGCTTAAATATATAGTTCTGGACAGCACCTTTTGATGCATAGGTTGACACCTTAGATGCGTTCTAATTCTAGAAAGTTCTGGCTATTATGAAAGCTGGGAAGCAGTTTCTAAGTCAACAAAATTCAATGTTAGTGAGTTTGTGATACCAGAGAGAGGTTCAGCCTTGCCTGCTGACAGTATGTATTAGAAATATGTATTTTGTGGCCATGGATTTCATTCAAGTTTATAAATGTAGGCAGTACACTGCAATTTGCTGATGTGCACAGTGGTCAGGCAAAGCTCCTCGCTGACAGATAAATTGGAAAAATGAGCCTTGAGGGATTGGAAATGGTCTCTGAGTTCTCCATCATGATTTGAAGCATCAGCAAGGTTAGGTGAGCAGCGTGCTTTGGCTTAATTGCTTTGCATTGTGTCAAGAACTTAAAGTACTTGCAAAAGTACTAAAAAGGAAATTACAACTTGAGATCAGTTATGATCCAAGGGTACAAGCTTCAGTTCCATGAGCAGGCGGAAGGATCTTTAAAAATATTTTTTTCTGATTGTCAGAAGGTTTCAGTGTATTGTCTACACCATCATCAGTCACATTCTTTTTAAGGACAGTGATATGAAGAAGCTGATTGAAACTTTTTCCTTTGTGAAATGGCATGATGACCATATGTAAAGTGTCAGGTTTTGTTCTGGAAATAACAGACGGGGCTGATGATTAATTACATGGATATCCAGTAGCAACTTGCAACTCATGGCCAGCATTATGGCTCAGTGGTCAGCATTGCTGCCTCACCGCATCAATGACCCAGGTTCGATTCCACTCTCAGGTGACTGTCTATGTGGGTTTCCTCCAGATGCTCCAATTTCCTCCCACAGTCCAAAGATGTGCAGGTTAGGTGGATTGGCATGCTAAATTGCCCAGAGTGTCTTCAGATGAGCAATCTGGGTGGATTAGCCATGATAAATACAAGGTTACAAAGTTTGGGTAGTGGATAGTGGGTTGTGTCTGGGTGGGCTGTTCTTCAGAGGGTTGGCGTCAACTCGATGGGCCAAATGGCCTGCTTCCGCTTTGTAGGGATTCTCTGAACACGTGCAGTTCAATGTTGAAATCCAGAAGTCATTGTTCAAAATGAGATGATTCTCTTAAAACATCATCTCACTATCTAGCTTCACATTTAAATACATCAGTCCACAGGGAGTTGCTATATTTACATAAAGAAAGTCAAAACTTGTGAGAAAAATTAGGATTTGTCAATACCAATTTCACTACCTATTTAATAGTGTGGTAAATCTTACTTTTTGCCAATTAATCTCTTTAGCATTGGACTTTGACTTTTAGAAATGTGGAGTTCACTCATTCCATCAGATATTAATATTGTTGACTTTGAAAAGATATCCAATGCTATCTTCTTTACCTCTCAATCTCATTTTTCCTTTGCTGTATTTGTCCAGTTACTCGTCCTGATCACTAAGGAATCTAATTTGCAATAAGTTTTTGTAGAAAGTACCAGAGAATGTCCGTACATGTGATGAATAACTGACAGTATTTGTTTTGTTCAATAACTGACCCATTAGGCTGGTTTTATCGTTGCTCTGTACACCTGTCTACTGCTGAAACGCTAGTGACAACCCTGCTACAGTCATTTCCAGTTGCCCCAACATATTTAGAGCCCTACCAGATTCTTCTTGGTCAGTTTCAGCATTCTCAGTTTCTGTAAGACAGATGTACAGCTTTTGAGAGCTGAGAACCAATTAGAGGATAGAAACTTGTCCATGCTAGTGCCACTATGTGGCAGGTAGCCATAGCCAGTTACTGTACTAGACTCCAAGAGGAGAAATGAAAGTGGAGCCCCAGAAAGTGGGGTACTTTCAGTGGGGTCAGGCAGGCAGGCTCTGGACAGGGGCTGTGGTGTTTTACCTTGGTGCCAACCCTTAAACCAATGAGTCCCTTCATTGAGCACACAGTCCCTGAGCAGAAGGGACCATCCTTCTCTTCCAGGCTGTTGACAAGTTCACCAAGATATATACCTGTCAACTTGTCAAAAGGCAGCATTAGCCCACCATGGCTAATGAGCTGAGATCATTAATTGGCAACTTAAGGACCTCAGTTGGACTCTGGACAGGCTGACTGATCTTGACCCTTCCTGACCTAGACTTAGTTGGCAGGAGTTAGAAAGGTAATCCATTTTTGGCCCCCATTACCACCTCCCTGTCCACTTACAACAGAGAATCCTACTTTAGTGCTTACTGGCTGTTGCAGCTGAATGCCAAACTTCCATGATGGAATAAACCTATTTAAGGAAATTCCAGCTAAACTGAATTTAGAAAAAGTCAGCAGAATCTTCCCACGCATTGATCAATGTGGGCATTAGTGAGACCATTGAGCTTATCCTCACTGCTGATCTCACATGATCTCAAAGTCAGGAACAAAAGGTCCCATTTTCCAACCAAGTGTGGAACAGCAAGAAAGGATTCTCACTAGTGAGCAGTGAGAGGCCTTTCTGCATGCATTAGCCCATATTATCATCTTATTATGAGTTAATCTCGCCCCATTTATATGTAATTTCCCACTCTCCCACTGGCTGGATAGAAACTAGGCAACGGCATTTCCCAACATGAACATCAGAGTGGTTACCTAGCAACTACAGCTCGCAACTTGCTCCATCAAATGGAAGCTAGTATCTGCATATCAGGGCACACTCCATGGGCAACAATTGCACGCACCCACGTCCATGGACCTTGGCCACTGGCATTGACCAACCTCACACAACCTCAAGACACTTTCTGAGCCACTCACAAGATGTTTCTGGACTTCGGTTCAGTACTTCGAAGCACAACAGCTGCTTTTATTGTCGTGCTTCAACAAGGAGGGTGTGTGGGCAGGGGCAGGAGCCCATCTCATGTTTTGGAACAGGCTGCATCTTGGGAAGCCTCGTTTGCTCTCTTGGCATTCACTTGTTCACTTTACACCTGCACGGGTGCTTACTGTATCTCTGTCTTACCTTGGCATTTTACACTTTGCCTCCTCAGCCAGAGTTTAAAGGCTCCCAGTAATTTTGTTTTGAATTCCCTTTTAGCACAGTCAGAAAGTCAGGCAGGTTGTTATGTTGCTCTGCAGCACCTCACTACAAGAATCTCACACCTGTAACATGTGCCTACAACACACTGCATGTGCTTTAGCCAAGTAGCATATCCCACAGTCTAAAGGGAGTCGTTGTCTATCAACTCAAGGAAGACGCTTTTCAGTTAGGCAAATCAAGAGCAGTCTCCAAATATCAGTCCAGATGCTGGGACTCAGCTAAAGGACCACTTGGGGTGGTCAGGTTCAAGAGGTGCACTTGGAGAAATTCACCAAAATTGATATCTAGCCAATTTCTGAAAATTCAGCCTATTGTGTTCCTTCAAAAGCACCAGCCAAAAAGTGAAGCTATTTTTGGGAATGAATCCTCTCGCATGTCCATTGGGGTATCAGCTCTGGACATACTGTGAGGGTAACCAGGGCCTGACCCTGATGGGACAGGGCGAAAGTGAGGACTGCAGATGCTGGAGATCAAAGTCAAGATTAAATTGTTGCTGGAAAAGCACAGCAGGTCAGGCAGCATCCGTGGAGCAGGAAAATCAATGTTTTGGCAGGAGTCCTTCATCAGGAATCAGGCCTGATTCCTGATGAAGGGCTTCTGTCCGAAACGTTAATTTTCTTGCTTCTCAGTTGCTGCCTGAGCTGCTGTGCTTTTCCAGCAACAATTTAATCTTGACCCTAATGGGACAGACTTTGCCTAAAGCCTCTCTTGATTTCAGCACAGGTTGGAAAACTAATTGGATTGGATCTCACAGCCATAATGTCGTCCAGCCATCTTTTTGTCTCTTAATGTAGAGCTCAAATGAGCTGGAATGGAAATGCAATTCTCCCTTCTATTTGTATAGTTTTCTTTACCACCTCTCAGACATTTTCTTATAGCCAAGTGCCAAAGAGGAAAATCAGATGCAACTCACTCTATTTATCCATTCTTCAAGATGAGGAAATATTATACTAATAACTCCCCTCAAAAGCAGCAATATTATCATGAAGATTGACTCTTTGTTTTTCTGGAAGTCCTGTCAACACTGATAGGCCTGGCAGTCATTCTCCCTGTGTGGCAGTTTTTGATTAATTTACTTTTTGTACATGATTAACAATGCACAGTAAACCATTTATTTAATGGTTTCTTTAATCTGCAGATGGCTGCAGGGGAGACTGGCAGCTGCTGAATAATTGCTTCTGCAGAATATGATGGAAGTACTGATTTGTAGCACTGCATTACCTCTTGCTCTCTTTCAGCTGTTGGACTGCACAATGGCTGAAACAGAGAGGCCTGATGTGACGAGTATAATTGCAAGAGGTCACTGCATTGCTTGTATCTTTATAATATAAGAGTGGCCATCCTCTGGCATATGGGGAGTCACAAATGCTTCACATGATCTAGACAGGCCCATGTACAGGAAGTGGCACCTCTCCATTATACATAATCTTTACCTCCTCCTATAGGTATCTCCTAGATTATTTCTCAAACTTGAGTTATGTTTCCCTGTTCTCCGTTCTTCTACTCCCTTTTGCTAATCCATGGCTCTCATCTCTTGCCCGTCCTCTTCGATATTTAACCAGTTTCTGTATTTTCCCGTAGACTTTCTTGCTCATTCCACTATCCAGTTATCTGACTCTTCTGGCTGGTACATCACCCAGGAAACTGCTGCAGCCAGACAGTCCCTGGTGACATTGCCTTTCTTTTGTTCACTGTGATCGGTACATGCATCAGCTTCTACCCCTCAAATTATCTGATCCTCCCACTCTGGGCTCTAACTTGGGTTTGCAATGTACAAAGCAGCTCATCATCTCCCAAGTTCTCAGCATTTGGAAATTCATGGTGTATCCCTTTTGTGTGTGAGACATGTGTTTTTCAGCTCTGATTCCCATGTTTTTTCATTAGACTCTTCACATCTATAATTAGAGTCCTTCTATTTGATATTTTTCCCACACTATTCTATTCCCTATGTCTCTGTCCTTATATACATTCAACTTAACCTCCTTGCTCTAGAACTCTAAGCCCCTATTAATGAAGCCTAGAATACTGCATGCTTTATTAACTGCTCTCAATCTGACCTACCATCTTTTAATGACTTATGCACATGTACACCTACACCCCCTCTGAGGTTGTCCTTTTTTTTGTACTGTGTCTCCATGTATTTTCTATCAAAATGCATTGCTTAACATTTATCAGCGTTGAATTTGATCTGTTACCTATCAGACCACTCTACCAACCTGCTGCTCTTTTGAAATTGTCCTCCTTGCAGTTTACAATGCTTCTAAGTTCCATATCATCTACAAATATTGATGCTGTCTCCTGTACTCCAAAGTCGAGACCATTAATACATATCAGGAAAAGCAAGGACTCCACTAACGACCCCTGGGAAAGTCCAATACAAAACTTTCCCCAGTCTGAAAAATATCATTTAACCATTATTCTCTGTAATCTATCACTCAACCAATTTTGTATCCAGTCTGCGGTTTATACTTGCAGTTTCTTTTTAATTAACTTTTAGGATGAGTGTATTACTGGCAAGATCAGCATTTATTGCCCGATCCTAACAGTTTTAAGCAGGTGGTGGTAGTTAACTACATTGAGTGACTTGCCAATTCAGAGGACTGTGAAGGGACAATTGCATTAGTGTGGGTGTGGATCACAGCCAGTTCAGGATAGCAGACTTCCATCTCTATAGGATGATAGAGAGTACCAAAAATGACTTACTCTTCTGATTTCCAATCAGAACATGCACAGGCTAATAAGGGAATTAATTATTTTTTCTACACAAGTCATCAAAAATGTAGCCGGACTATGAAGTAAGGACTTAACATTTCATGGGCAACACTAACGTAACTCCATCGGAGTAATCTGCATAATTAATGGCTAAATGACAGAATGAAAAACTGAAATTGCGAAGACAATTCTGTTGTGTCTTAGTAATTCACAGTCAACAGTTTTTTTTCTGTGCAATTTGACAGTGGAGATTAGTGTCTGGAATTAATATAAATTGGTGAGATTAATTTCTCTTGAGAAGATACAAATTAACAGTATTAGTCAGCAAGCTTATCGAGGAGATGAATTTTATATGGCTGCAGTTAGCAATATTTCCAAAACTTACGTGACCTTGCCTCCCACTGAGAGATCATTTAACATTTGTCTATAGAGGTGACATAACCTCTTCCCTCTTGGATCTCATGTTTCCAGGTAAACTCTCTTGTTGCTGTGCTAGCTATATCTGAATTAATTAGCAGCATGATGGCTCAGTGGTTAGCACTGCTGTCTCACAGCGCCAGGGACCCAGGTTCGATTCCCACCTCGGGCAACTGTGTGGAGTTTGCACATTCTCCCCATGTCTGCGTGAGTTTCCTCCAGGTGCACCGGTTTCCTCCCACAGTCCAAAGATGTGCAGGTTAAGTGAATTGGCCAGGCTAAATTACCCATAGTGTTAGGTGCATTAGTCAGGGGTAAATATGGGGTAGGGGAATGGGTCGGGGTGGGTTACTTTTCAGAGAGTCAATGTGGACTTGTTGGGCCAAATGGCCTCTTTCCATACTGTAGGGAATCTAATCTAAATCTCATCTCCCCTAGGGAGGCTTGTGCATCCAAATAACACAGTTGAATCTGGCTGTTTAAATTGCAAGAGTTTAATTAATGAAACAGTTAATCCTGGCCTCTGACTCTTTCTGTTTATCTCGTTCTCTATGTGTGACTCTCAATCTACTTCTAAATCTGCCTGTCTCTCTCTGTCCCATCAAGAGAATAAGCATTGACTTTTAAGGCTTTTTGTTTCACCAATTTTCTTTAATGACACCTAAAATGAGGACGTTAGTTATAGTGCATTTCAGGTAGTGCCATGAAGGAAGATAGCAAGTCTGTCAATTCAGATGAAATGCATGTCTATACTAATTACATCTTTTGTGAAATGTCAGCGTAAGTTTAAGCTCCAAGGTTTTGCTCAAATGATTGAATGAATTAATGCAACAGAAAGCTGAATGAAGAAATTGCTAGCCTGGCGCCAAGTCCCACTGTGTCGCATTCTGTACCACACAGCGATCTCATCAGCATCCAAACAGCAATCAATGCAATCTTGGCCAAAGACTTTGCTATCTTTACAAATGTTAGAATTGATACAAGTTTTGTATTGATGCAAATGAAATCAGAAAATCCTGAAAGGACACAACAGATTATAGAATTTGGAAGATGTTATCGCCCTTAACATAACTGAGCAAAAGGAAGACGTGAGAGAGCACAGTAGGTATATGTCAGGTCAGGGATTCAAAGTGCTGGAAAATTGAGGCAGTTACTGGGATAAGTAGTTGACAAATTGGCTTTTTAAAAAGCTAAGGAACTGTCCAAATTGGTGAATGATAAGTAATGATTGTCTTAGTGTGAGAAAATGAAAACAGCTAAGTACAGCGTAGAAAATGCATTCACCTACCTCCCTTCACACAAACAACTTGAATACCTATCCTTATTGCTTCTGAAGCTTGTGTTTGGTTTGATTGGAATGAGGTAAGATGTCAAACACGGTAAGTTAATGTGTGGGAGAGGGAGAGTTGAATTTCCGAGTCACACAGGTGATGATTAAATGTGGCAACAGGACAGAGCTGTTGCAGAAAGTGGTCACCCAATCCAATTTTGGTCTTGCCAACAGTACTTTTATTGTAATAATGTGTCCCAGCACTCTTCACAGGAGCCTTTTAGAGCAAAATCTGACACCAAGTCACGTAAGGCAATGGTGACCCAGGTAAACCTGATTTTATCATCATGATGGGAGAAATTTGTTTTACATCTTGATCAATGTTTCCTTTGGATTTCTTGGTCAGGAGCCTCTTGTTGATTAGATCAGAGGATCAATGCAAGAAAGCCCAGCAATGGGATAGATCAGTGTGGAAAACACATGCCTTTTTCAGTGTAATGACTGTATTCTTTAGTTTACAAATCCTGCTTCCCTCCCTATTCTCCAAATTCCATGAATTCATGAGTGACCTAAGGCAAATTCCTCTCTGTTTGGACTATACTCCATTACTGAGCATCTGGATAGAAAATTGCAAAGATTTCAAACGCTCTAAGTGAAATTATTTCTCCTCACCTTAGTCTTCAAGCCAAGGTAAACAACCTTTCAGCATTGGCCTTGTGAAAGACTGAAGCAACTGGAAAAATTTCAGAGATCACCTCTTATTCTTCTAAATTCCAGGGCAATATTGGTTTATTCTACTTAATATTTAATGTCACATGATTAGATTTAGCAATCAGCTTTTTTTCTCATTCCCCATGGTAACACAGTTGACAGTATCCTGTGACATTATAGAGAAGTACTGCGCCAAATCCAGGAAAACCTGAAACAAGAGCACCATCTAGAGTGAAACTTTATCCCTACAGCAAATGCAATACAAATACCTCTGGCACACTTCAACTTAATCATTTACTCTCTCACAAAAAAATAACCTTTTGAGAAATGTGTTGAAATATAACACCTTCAGATATTACTTGGAAAACTATGACGTCAGTGGCAATTATGGTATGATCTGGAACATGCGTGAGGCACTCTACTCATTAAACTAATCTCAGGGTGCTTCACAGACCATCCCTTGTAATGTATTCTTGACACTAACTGCGTCAAGGTATTCCCATGCTAGCAAAGAATTCCACACTGCTTCCTGCAAAGGACTAAATTAGTTTTGGATCTACTCAGAACATATATAGCAACCCAGGCAAAAGAGAGGACTGCAGATGTTGGAAATCAGAGTCTAGATTAGAGTGGTGCTGGAAAAACACAGCAGGTCAGGCAGCATCCGAGGACTAGGAAAATCGATGTTTCGGGTGAAAGCCCTTCAACATATATAGCAACCCCCCATTCTGAAGTACGTTAAAGGTCATCAGCGCAGAAGTCCATGACCGATTTAGACTTTGAATTGTAATCTCTTTCTCTCTCTATCTCCTTCTCTCTTGTCTCTAGATTCTGCCTCCTCTGTTGTACAGCTCCAAGTAAAGAGTCTACACAAATGTTAAAATGACCTGTTCTCAGAAAATGGGCTATATTAGCAACAGGCCAAATGCCTGTAACCTTGGAGGATCACTCAATCCATTCTTCCTGTGCTGGTTCTTTGAAAGGAGTATCAAATTAGTCCACTTCTCCCATACTCTCTTCATAACACTGCATTTCTTTCTGTCTCTATCTCAATTGGAATTGGCCCACAGCCTGGAACCCACACTGTGTGTATTTAAAGCATTGATATCAAGTTCTTCTTGTCAGCTATTTTGATGGAAATGTGAACCCATTAAATTTGAAATAAGTTACCAGCCCTGTTAAACAGCACGTAGAGGAATTTGATATACATGCTTTTAAGGTTTGTAAGTTGTCACACACGGTAATTTTCAGGCCTACAATTAAAAACATTATCATATCAGGAATAGTCGCAGGATTAGGTGAAACATCCTGTCAAGCTTGCTGTGCCATTCTCAACCACAAAGACATTTTCCTTCCTGATCTCCATATTAGATTCAGTTCCAAAATCTTTTCACTTCGACAGAAACAAAATTATATTGGTAATATTTGGAACAATGCTGTTATTGTGAGAAGGTGCACAGATCTATCATTTTATCAAACAAGGTTTGGGAAATTCTCCAGACAAGGAGTCCTCATTCCATTGAGAAGCTGTCTGGTTAACCTTATTTCAATTTGCTTGCTTTCTTTGAACAGCATTTTGGAACAAATATAACTAGACTAGTGATGTGGCTTCTGGATAAAACATCATTGCCAGTATGATATGGTTGGAGCATTCCCTAATGTTAGCCCATGTTACACAAAAACCTAATGTCTTTTTGAGACAGATGTCTTGAGAATTAGTCATACAATATTATCCAATTATATTGTTGTAATCTCAGACATGCACATGGTCTGGATTCTGTGTTTATTGATTAATAGTAACTGCAAGCAGACTATTCAGGTTTGGTGTTTACCTTTATAGTGTAACATTATAGGTTGTGATGCCTTCTGATTAGCTTAAGAGTTTGGACTGGGATCTACACAAGACCAATGCATCTGGAGTGATGGAAGGCAGAGGTTTGCCTTTAAGTATTACATCAGAAGAATTTGCTGTTGGTATTTGTTTTGTGGACTGTAACATGCTTTCAACCTTACTGCATCTCAGCCAAGTACAGTACTCAATAGAGATTTACAGGTGAAGAAATTCCACTGCTCCTGCTTACTTGGGAAAGTTTCTTTCCTTTGAAAGGGAAACAGGACATCCCAGTAAAGCAGAATGTTCATGAGGGAAGTTAGAAAATCTGCCCAAGCAGAACTTTCCAGCCTTTGCTTCTGTGGCTTGCAGTGGAGTTCCAATTATACATCGCCTTCCTTGTAAAACAAAAGTACTCTGTGCAGGGCATTGATACTTGATTAGGAACTTAGTTGATGATGATAAAATTCAGGCTGGATTTCTTTTCCACAGGAATGGAGTCAGCAAGTATCTTTAAAAGTGGCAGGCAAAGTCCAATACTGGGATTTCTGCCTGCATTCCTAGCAGTTTTGATCAGTCTGGGATAAGGGGATGGGTTGCAAGCCCACATTCTGCTATATTCACGTTGTCATCTCCTGTATGGAAGATGGCATTTCAGATGGCTCAGTGGTTAGCACTGCTGCCTCACAGCACCAGGGAGCCAGGTTCAATTCCAGCCTCAGGCGACTGCCTGTGTGGAGTTTTCACATTCTCCCTGTGTCTGCGTGAATTTCCTTTGAGTACTGTGGTTTCCTCCCACAGTGCAAAGATGGGCAGGTTAGGTGGATTGGCCATGCTAAATTGCCCATAGTTTTCAGGAATGTGTAGGTTCGGTGGATTAACCATTGAGGTTACAGGGATAGGGTAGAGTAGTGAGTCTGGGTGGGATGCTATTCAGAGAGTTGGTGTGGACTTGTTGGGCTGAATGGCCTGTTTTTGCACAGTAGGATTCTGTGGAATCGAGCAGAGTTTTGAAGGCCTAGAATTATTGTGAATCATGGGGAAGCTATGATTTGGAGTCAAGAACAGTATGAAAGACATGCATAAAAGGTGTTGCTAAGTTCACATTTTAATCGAATGCTATATATGTTCTAAATGTTTTTAATACTGTGATTAATGGTAAGGGTCAGTTTAAAAGTGTAAGTGACCATTAAGTTGAACACCATTATGAAAACGGAAGAAGTCTTCAAATGCATGCAAGTGCATTATTCACTGGATAAAATGTCAATCTGTGCACATGCTCTTTTCCATATATTCCAAGAATTTCAGATCAGCCCTTATGCTGTTTTATTTTCATTCACTGGTGGGATGTGGGCATTGCAGGCTGGTCAGCATTTATTGCCCATCCCTAATTTCCCTTGAGGACATGGTGGTGAGCTGCCTTCTTGATCCACTGCATTCTATGTGCTGCAGGTAGACCCACAATATCCTTAGGGAGAGAATTCCAGGATTTGTAACCCAGCAACAGTGAAGGAACAGCTATATATTTCCAAGTCAGAATGATGAGTGGCTTTGAGGGGAACTAGCAATTGGTGATGGTATTTCCATGTATCTGCTGCCTTTGCCCTCCTAGATGGAAGTGGTCGTGGGTTTGGAAGATGCTGTCGAAGGATCTTTGTTGAATTTCTGCAATGCACCTTGCTACTACTGGGTGTCAGTGGTGGAGGGTATGGATGCTTGAGGATGTGGTGCCAAACAAATGGGTTGCTTTGTTCTTGATTGTGTCAAGCATCTGGACTTCTGTTGAAGCTGCACCCCTGACTTCAGCCTTGTAAATGGTGGACAGGCTTTGAGAGTCAGGAGGTGAATTAGTCACTGCTGTATTCCTAACCTCAGAGCTGCTCTTGGAGCCACTATATTTATGTAGGGAGTCAGTTGAGTTTGTGGTCAGTGTTAACCCTAAGGCTGCTGATAATGGTGGATCCAGTGATGGTAACACCATTGAATGTCAAGGGATGGTCATTAGATTATCTCTTCTTGGTATGGTTATAGGCTGACATTTGTGTGCTGTTATTGTTATTTGCCACTTGTCTGCCCTAGGTTGCATATTGTCCAGATTTCATTGCATTTGAACATGGACTGCTTCAGTATCTGAAGAGTCGTGAATAGTGCTAAACGTTATGCAATCATCAGCGAACATCCCCACTTCTGACCT
Organism: Chiloscyllium punctatum; assembly: GCF_047496795.1. Lineage (NCBI taxonomy): Eukaryota > Metazoa > Chordata > Chondrichthyes > Orectolobiformes > Hemiscylliidae > Chiloscyllium > Chiloscyllium punctatum. The sequence goes on along the minus strand of NC_092770.1, from coordinate 54,110,264 downwards.
TATGATGGAAGGAAGGTCATTGCTGAAGCTGTTTGGACCTAGGACACTACCCTGAGGAAGTCCTGCAGAGATGTCCTGCAGTTGAGATGACTGACCTCCAACAACCATGACCATCTTCCTCTGTGCTAGTTATGTCTCCAACTGGTGGAGGGTTTGCCCCCATGACCAATTGATTCCAGTTTTACTAGGGGCTCCTTGATGCTACACGCAGTTATAGAGTCATAGAGATGGACAGCACGTAAACAGACCCTTCGATCCAACTTGTCCATGCCGACCAGATATCCTAACCTAATCTAGTCCCATATGCTAGCACTTCGCCCATAGCACTCTAAACCCTTTCTGTTCATATACCCATCCAGATGCAGGCTTGATGTCAAGGGATGTCACTTTCATCTCAATTCTGGAATTCATCTCTTTTGTCATTGTTTAAACCAAGGCTATATTGAGGGCAGGAGCTGAGTGGCCCTGGCAGAACACAAACTGGGCGTCACTGAGCAGGTGCTGCTTGATAGCATTTAACACCTTTCATCACCTTACTAATGATTGAGAGTAGTCTGACGGGTTAGTAAGTGGCTGGTGTTAATATGTTCTGATTTTGTGCACAGGACATATCTGGGCAACTTTACTCATTGTCGGGTCAATATCAGTGTTGGAATTGTACTGGAACAGCTTGGCTAGGAGAGCAGCGTGTTCTGGAGAACAAGTCTTCAGAATCATTACCAGAATGTTGTTTGGGCCCATCGCCTTTTTAGTATCTATTGCCTCCAACTGTTTCTTGGTATCACATGGAGTGAATCGGATTGGCTGAAGACGAGCATCTATAATGCTGCGGATCACTGGAGGAGGCCGAGATGGATCATCTGCTCAGCACTTCTGGCTGAAGATTGCTGCAAATGCTTCAGCCTTGTGTTTTGTACTGATGTGCTGGGCTCTTCCATCGTTGAGGTTATTTGTGGAACTTCCTCCTCCAGTGAGTTCACAACTGGGTGTGATAGGACTACAAATCTTAGATCTGATCTTTCGGTTGTGGACTGGCTTAGCTGTATCACTTGCTGCTTATGCTGTTTGGCATGTGCATAGTCCTGTTTGATAGTTTCACCAGGTTGATACCTCATTTTTAAATATGCCTGACGCTGCTCCTGGCATGCCGTTCTGCACTCACCATTGAATCAGGGTTGATCCCTGACTTGATGGGAAAGGTTGAGTGGGGGTTATGCTTGACCATGAGGCTACAGATTGTGCTGGAGTACAATTCTGCTGCTGTTGATGGCCACAGTGCCTCATGGATGCTTAATTTTGAGTTGCCTGATCTGTTCATAGTCTGCCTCTCTTAGCACATGATAGTGCGCTACACAACACAATGGAGGTTATTCTCAATGTAAAAGTGGAACTTCATCTCCACCTGAACTGTGTGGTGTTGCTCTTACTGATCTTTGTCATGGATCGATGTATCTGCAACCGGCAGATTGATAAGGATGAGACTGAGTATGTTTTTCCCTCTTGTTGGTTTCCTCACCACCTGCCGCAGATCCAGATAACCAGCTATGTCCTTTAGGACCCAACCAGCTCAAACAGCAGTACTGCTGCTGAGCCAATCTTGGTGATGAACATTGAATTCCTCCACTAGTGTATGTTTTGTGCCCTTGCCCCCCTCTGTGCTTCCTCCATGTGCTTTTCAACATGGCGGAGTACCAATTCATCAGCCAAGGCAGGACAGTATATAGTAATAAGCTGAAGGTTTCTCTGTCCATGTTTAATCCAAAGCAATGAGACTTCATTGGGCGCAAAATCAATGTTGAGGACTTCAAAGACGATTGCATCCCTAACTAGTTGAAAAGGCTTTAGTATATTCTACTATGGAAATTTTGTTGATGCAGTTGATTAATTGAATCACATTATGAATATTGGGCTGAGTTCCAAGACACTAATGGAATTAGCTCAGCAGGGGTCACTGGTACAGCTGGCAAGGTGTTTGAGAGTTCAATTTGATGGCAGATTTACAAGCAGTCAAAAGGATTTTAACTGGTCTTTCAGGTACAGTTTGTATACTTTGATAAATTTTTAAGTAGTTAAGAGAATTGTGGTTTTTAAGTTGTTTTTGGAGTAGGTTTGCTAATTCTGATTGAATTAATGAGCTTCCCAAAGTCATCCCAGTGTAATTCTAGACTTCCTGAGTATATAAAACAAATAGTGGGGGTATGTGTGTATGGAGTTGAGTGTGCCATGGGGAGATTAGATTAGTAAGGGATTTGAGGGGATTTAGGCAGGATGGAGCTGAGAGGTGAGGGTAAGTGAGCATCTCCAGAATGAGGCCAATGATTCAGCAAACTCTATCAGGTCTCTGAAGCACGGAGTGTGACAAGGGCACAAAACGTACTCTAGTGAAGGATTTTAATGTTCACCACCAAGATTGGCTTGGCAACAGTACTGCTGTTTACGCTGGTTAGGTCCTAAAGGACGTAGCTGGTGGACTGGATCAGCGGCAGGTGGTGGGGAAACCAACAAGAGGGAAAAACATACTCAACCTCATCCTTACCAATCTTCCAGTTGCAGATGCATACATCCATGACAAAAATCAGTAAGAGCGATTAACCGCACAGTTCTTGTAGAGAGAATAACCTCCATTGTGTTGTGTAGCGCACTATCATGTGCTAAATGGGACAGACAGATCAGGCAGTTCAAGATGAGGCATCCATGAGGCACTGTGGCCATCAACAGCAGCAGAATTGTACTCCAGTACAATGTGTAACCTCATGGTCAAGCATAACCCCCACTCTAACCTTCATCAAGCCAGGGGATCAACCCTGGTTCAGTGTGATAGACTGACATCAACCCTCCTCCATCTTCACCAGTGCCAAGGCTGCTGGCCATTCCTGCCCCTCCATCATGAAAATATGCAGGTAGGTACTACTGGTCAGCTGGATGGACTGTGACTCCCCGATTCAGGTGTCCAGCATGGAAACCCGGCTGCTGCACACTCAACGTAACAAATTGAGAGTATTGAGGCAGCTTTCTTGGGTTTTACATGAGGTGGTGGTGAGGACAGTGAAAGGTTCTTGTAAATCAGCATCCTGTCTCAACCTGTAACTGAACCAGTTGACAGTCTGAAGAGACTTGTTAATTCTAAATGGTGCAAAGAAACCAACGATGTGATGAGCTGAGGGAAAATGGTTCTCCCCCATTACGCTAATTGCAAACAAAGCAGTTCCATGACCCTAAGGAATGTTCAGGAGTCTGCGTGACACTAATTACAGTACACACACAAGAGCTGTCATTATGCCTCATAATTGTATCGACAGGTTTGGGGTGGGGGAGTGCACCTACACGTTTTCGTCACAGAAATAATTGCTGCATTCCTGTGCCGTGCGAGCTTGTATTAATACGCCCATCAAGAAATGATCTTTTATAGTCACAATGTGTCAAAAACAAAGTTACTTGCTGTCCTACTTTCATCACAGCTGTGTGAACAGGATATAATATTCCTGTCTACTCGACAACTCAGTTTTTTTTTCAAAATCAGGGAGAATCAACATAATTCTTGAAATACAATCCAGCAGTGACATTTCCAGCATGCCTGGAACTGCCCATCATCTTCAATGGGGGCAGCTACAATTTTAATGATAGACGATGTGTTGATCACAACAGTTAATGCGCAGCTATCGCCCACGATTTGCTGCCTCCAAAACATTTCTTATTCATTTATCTGTGAGCTTAAATGACTTCTAATTTCCAAGAGAGCCCATCTGGGTTGCGGTTAATCTGTAATTTTGCATGAACCTGGAATTTTACAACTCAAGGTGCACTTAAAGTAAAATTTATTAACTGGATGATTGCATTGCATCTTGTTATACATACTTCCCTCTGTCAAAGAATGAGCCCTGTATGTTGTGAGTTACTGAATACTTCAAGAAAATGAGTTTTTAAACGATCTTTTCTAAAAAAAAATCATCCTTTGACTCCTTAGACTGAGCAAAATAGCCACAAAGAATTCAGGATTTATTACGCTTTTCAGTCCCCTTGGCAATACAGACTTCCTTAGACTGTTGATAGCAATTTGTTTCAGTTTTCTGCCTTCCTAGACCACTAGAGGGCAGTCATTTAGCCGGATTGAAGTGAAACTGAATTCTCCGACATAGCACCTTGTACAGCAACCCAAGAGAGTGTTTTTAATTTGTAAGCAGTATATCTCACATGTTAATCTTCGTGGTAAATGTTGTTTTATTAAGACAGGAGCATTAAACCATATCATGCACAATGCATCTCGCTGCCGTTAGCCTATGTGACTTAATTGTAATACTGTCACCAAACTGAAGCTCAAATCATTCGTACTAAGGTTGGACCCATTTGATTAAAATTATTGTTGAGCAAATTGAGGTAAAAATTGACTTGGAGCTTAGTTTTTATTTAGTGTGGGGTGACTTGCAGATTGTTAATGGATTATAAATTTAAAGTGCAGTTCACAAATGACAACTTTAAGTTGCTGGCTTTGTTTCCCCTTTTTAATTGCTTTTTTGGCAACTGCAACACAGCGGGACATGTGATCTGCACCAATGCAGCCATGTTTAATCAATCACTCAAGGTTCCAGTCATAGAGTCACAGAGATGTACAGCATGGAAACAGACCCCTCAGTCCAACCCGTCCATGCCGACCAGATATTCCAACCCAATCTAGTCCCACCTGCCAGCACCTAGCCCATATCCCTCCAAACCCTTCCTATTCATATACCCATCCAAATGCCTCTAAAATGTTGCAATTGTACCAGCCTGCACCACATCCTCTGGCAACTCATTCCATACACGTACCACCCTCTGCCCCTAAGTCTCTTTTATATCTTTCCCCTCTCACCCTAAACCTATGCCCTCTAATTCTAGACTCCCTAACCCCAGGGAAAAGACTTTGTCTATTTATGTTGGAATTGATCCTCTGAAATAATAAGAATGTTATCCTGTGTGCCACATATAGCACATTCAAAACTATGGACTTATGGTAATTGAATATTAGAAATGGGTGGTTAAGATATAGATCTTTGCTGTACACCAATTTCTGGATGTGTTTGATTTCTATCTCCTGTTGCTTTCAAGTCCAGAAAGAGCTTGGCAATCCAACCACAACCATTCCATTTTGCTGGAATCTCCTATCTAGCATCACATGTAGAGTGGGTTTGCAGTGTTGAAGGGCATATTTGGAGATGTTGGTGGAGCATAGCTCCTTAATTCAGTGTGATCTGGACCTACAGTTGGACGAACCTGTGGTTGGATCGTTGGGTTTAAAATGCAGTGCAGGAGAATACTGTCACTTACCATGGCTGCCAGTAGGCAGAATTGGAGGCGATCAATACTGAATAGTGTACCTGCAACAAGGAGAGAGTATCCAGCATGTAGCAGAAGAGGAGGAGAAAAGTCACATGGTGGTTTGCAATTGTGGCTCAGCGGTTAGCACTGCTACCTCACAGCGCCTGGGAGCTAGGTTCAATTCCAGCCTCAGGCAACTGTCTTTGTGGATTTTGCACATAATCCCCGTGTCTGCATGGGTTTCCTCCGGATGCTCTGGTTTCTTCCCACAATCCAAATCTAACCCTAACCCTAACCCTATCACATGTCAGGTGAATTGGCATGCTAAACTTGCCATTACGTTAGGTGTGTTAGTCAGAGGGAAATGGGTATGAATGGGTTACTCTTCGGAGGGTCGGTGTGGACTTGTTGGGCCGTAGGGCCTGTTTCCACACTGTAGGGAATCTAATCTAAAAAGAAACGAGATCACAAAGTCATTGGACAGTTCAGCCATTGGGCTATCTCAGTAAGAAGAGAAATGCTGCAGAGACAGGTATGAGTATCAATCAAAGAGAAACATGGAAAGGTTTTATGGATGGGGGAAGCCCAAAGAGAATAAGAGTCATGCGTATGGAAGTATGCTTCCATCAATGTCGAAACCTTCTAGGGAAAAAGGTTCTTAAGAGGTTGAGAGGAATCCAGATTCTACTGTGAGGGTAAGGAGGTCACAGAATTCCAAACCACTGAGCAGGCAAGATCTGCCACCATTTAGGGTCGCAATATGAAGAGAGTAGGGGCAAAGAATGTGATAGAAGAAATTAACCTGACATGCCTAACCCTTTTTAGTGATACAGACCTAGGGTTGGTTTGAAGTGTAATTATGCACTAATATTTGCAGAGTCTTTAACAGCAGTAGTTTGCTTTAATATAACAACTGTAATATTTTAAACTGCCCAAAGGCACTTCATGGGAGGATCGCCGAACAAAATTTAGCACAAAACCATAAAAGCGCAGACAAACAAACTTTGATTGAAGAGGTGGTTTTAGCAAACATTGTAAATGAAAGAAGAGAGATTTAGGGAGGCAGCTCCATAGCTCCGATCCAAAGGAGTGAAAGTGATGGCTGCCTGTAATTGGAAGTTTTGCAAATTGGAACTGTGTGGATTTGGAAGAGGACAGAATTCCCTGACAATTGTCAGGTTGGACAGGAATTTAGAAATAATGAAGGATTTAAATAACAAGATAAGAACATTGAGGCATTTCTTAAATGAGGAGTAATGCATGTCAATGATCTTAGGAACAATAGGTGCACAGAATTTCCAACTAAAACTAGACATTAAATTACCACTGCAGAAGACAGAGTAAATGGACATTGATCTTCTTAAATTGAGCATTTCCTTTATAACTTACAAACTGAGCCTTTAGGTATGTCACTCTTTATTCTAAACTATGCCAATTTGGCATAACTGTTAGATAGATCAAATTCCCTACAGTTTGGAAGCAGACCATGTGGCCCAGCAAGTCCATATCAACCCTCTCGAAGAGTAACTCACCCAGACCCATTCCCCTAACCCTGTATTTACCCCTGACTAATGCACCTAACACTGTGGGTAATTTAGCGTGGCCGACTCACCTAACCTGCACATCTTTGGATTGTGGGAGGAAACCGGAGCACACAGACAGTTGCCTGAGGTGAGAGTCGAACCCAGGTCCCTCACACTATGAGGCAGCAATGCTATCCACTGAGCTACCATGCCACTCCTTAGCTCTGGTTTCCTACCCTTCCACCAGTTTCTTTTCCATTCAAGGTACTTCCATAATTTTTATTTCTCGTGTCTTTCACTTCTCTCGTCTCTGAATAATGTTCCATTGGGAGAGTGCCAGGTGCTTGACTCTCATTTCACTAATCCCACTAATCTGTCAATGGCTTTATATTACAGGGGGTTTATTGTGAGGCTCATGGTTCTCCCACCGTTGATTGCACACTCCAGTAGAAAGCTGAGAGCCTACAGCTTTGGATATCTGCATGAATTATTTTCAATCTATTGATCTTAATAGTAAGACTGTTTTCTGGCCTGTGGGTGAGAGTGGTAGACAGAATATGCAGGCCTCAATGAGGCTCATACTCTCCTTGGTCTGTGTATACTAAGCCTCTCTACCTCCATTGCTCTCCCTTCCTTTAAAACACTCAAAGCTTGCCTCTTCTACCAACCTCTACCTATCCTAAGCTCTGCTTGCACGGCTCAATGTCAAGTATTTTTGCAAATGCGGCTATAAAACCCATCGGTGCAATGCGAGGATAGTTTCATTGTGCCTGAGCACAGTGTCGTTCATGATGTCTTAGCTTTCAGTTCTTTGACTGCTTAACAAACAGAATTCATGCAGCAAAAACTCAATTCAGAAATGAATGCAATTGCTTTCATTATTTATTATGACATTCTTATGTGGTGCTGCAATAGTGCAATACAAGTGTTCTTTTCGGACCACACAGTGGCAGCAGACTACAAGTCATTTCACTGCTGAGTATCTTTTTCTCTTCATTTAAGATCATGTTTAATTCATTAAGCTCAAAGGCTGCGGACTGCACAAACTATAAAATGGAAGTATTATGTGTGTGGTTTTGATTTTAATTGTACTTTGATTGAATTGTTTTTATTCTTGGGAAATAAAATAGCTTTTCAGACTTGAGACATAATAGACATCAGAACCCAGACCTATCTTGTCAAACTTCTGTTATATCATTTCTAAGAGCTTTATTGTGACACAAGAGCCAGCATTCTATTCCATGATATTTTAATCTCAGCATACAAGACAAGCTGTTTGAAATCATTCTGAAAATATGCAATTTGAGTGCAATTATCTTTATCTGCATGCATGTACAGAGAACTGTAATGGCCAATTTTGACAGATTAGAATACTTGAGACTACTTTAATATTGCTACAACTTACAAACAGTTTTTCATCAATGAGATGTCAGATCACCAAAGCAATTAGTTTACAAAGCATTTAATTTTGGCGAAGGGTGTATATCAGAGTCTTTGGGACTTTGTCAAACACATGAAATAGACAATTCAGGTGAATGCATTTCAGAACTTTTTACTCATGGTATGGAGAAGATTGAACTTTTGCAGTATGAATTATCCCTCTTTTCAACAATGGGTACATTCGTTGCATCCTTGAAGTTGGGAGGAGTCGGAGGGTTTCTTTTTAATTCTCTCCTGAATCTGTCAAATGAATGAGAATAGGTCTTGATGCAAGAAAAAAATTCACTATCTTTGATCTCAACTGGAATACCATCAGGGCCACTGGCTTTGTATTTCCAATAGTTGTAGCTCCCCCAGTGGTGTAAAGCCACAACATCATGCACAATTTCATGTACTTGCGTGTTGTGGAATTATTCTCTTAATGATTTTCATAGGAGCATTAGCAAAAACATTTGACACTGAGCCATCCAGAGATCCAACCACAGGTGGATGTACTGGACAGTGTGATTGCCACTGTAAATTCACGATTGCAGAGTTGATCTAAATGTTATTTCCAATGTCATCTTGAAGAAGAAAATCACCATCCTGTGAGTGAATGGAAAATGTTTCCCATTTGATCTCTGCCTGTAGGTGGCCATACCGGCTACAAGAAAAAGCTTCACATATCATGATGATCAGCTTGTGTGCATCCCATTTGTTTTCAGTCCCACAATACATCCTTTTATCTCCCATGCCACTGTCTCACCTGTGACCTTGGATTATCTGACAGGCAGTGAAAGCTGCTCATTTTTGTTCCAGGAGATCACAGATATTATCATCATTTCCCTTGAATCAATCCTGGCAACGATGATACTCAAACTCAATGGTTTGGGCACAGCAGCCTCACACAGCTGACTTCATTTGATGCTAGCCTTCTGGAGTTGAGTTGTGTGAGAAGAGTTTCTGAATTATTTGTCAGTTCTTTGAAAGTGCTGACTTCATCTGGGCTCCATTAGGACTGAGACTTTGCTTGTTTCTCTTTGGACCTTGTGGTTTCTTGCTGCTCAGTGATATCCAGTGGTGGGTGTACTGATTGAATCTATCTATTTGTGTATCTGCCCTCTGCATTGCTGGAGTGATACAGCCATCACTTAGGTCTTTGATCAGAATAATAGAATACTCCAAGACGTACCATGTTTTGATCGAGCATTCTTCCATGTAGTCTTGTCTTCTGGCAGAGGAAGGTGCTTATTACCTGGAGGCCATTCAAAGCAGTTTCTCAGCAGATGGAAACCATTTCCAGTGGCTTTTCCCATCCATTTTTATCCCAGCACTTCTACTGCAGCCACTAGAGTCACAGCCAGTCCTAGAGTTCGAGTCCCCAGAGGGATGATCTTTACTGCTTTGCCAGTGAGGACTTCATCAAGGTCAGAATAGAATTGTCCTTCATGTCTTTGCGCCTACACATACATGATGATAACAGTGACATAGTGATTCCAGCTGAAATATCATATCTTTTTCAGTTTTACAATTGGCTTTGTTCCCAATGGCACAACCAAATCCATGGGCACAAGGGTCACTCTCAGTCTTTCCTAATCAGCAGTTGATGTATCCCCAGCTTGGTCTGTCAACTGCCCCTCCACAGAAAGGATATCAGACCTTCCAAAGGAACTTCCAACAGGAAGGATTTCAGACCTTCCAAAGAAACCTGTAACAGGAAGGATTTCAGACATTCCAAAGGAACCTGCAACAGGAAGGATTTCAGACCCTCAAAGGAACCTGCAACAGGAAGGATTTCAGACCTTCAAAGGAACTTCCAACAGGAAGGATTTCAGACATTCCAAAGGAACCTGCAATAGGAAGGATTTCAGACCTTCAAAGGAACCTGCAACAGGAAGGACGTCACACCTTGCAAAGGAACCTCCAACATGGTCTTTGTTGCCAACAAGCCTCCAAAAAAAAAGCGAGAATACCAGGAAGTTTTCGTTTGCATTCACTGACCCCACCAAAACAAAATTTGGTTAATCATGAGTAGATTGTGTTCCAGTGGTTTGGATGTCTTGGAATGTTACATTCACTTCATGAAGACATGGCTGCACTGTCTTGAGTGAGAGATGTCTTCAAAATCAGTAAGGTTTCAGAAAGGCTTTGTGATCATGCTCATGCTACTTTCAGTCTATTTGACAGTGGCTGTATGTGTCATCAAAAATCAGCTGTCTGCTGGTCTCAGTTTCAAATAATGATGAGATTAAGAACATTGATTGCCATAAGTGAGTGAACTGACCACCGTAAATGTATACGCTCAACAATTTGCAGATGACTGCATTGCCTTTCTCACTTTCCTCTCAGTGCAAGTAACTCTCTATCTCTTCAATTCTACACACAATAAGTTATTTGAATGTTATCAAGTCATAGAGTTGTACAGCATGGAAACAGATTCTTTGGTCCAACTCATCCATGCCAAACAGATACCCCAAACTATTCTAGTCCCACTTGCTAGCACCCAGCCCATATACCCCCAAATATTTCTTATTCATATATTCATCCAGATGCCTTTTTAAATGCTGTCATTGTACCAGCCTCCACCACTTCCTATGGCCGCTCATTCCATACACGTACCACTCTCTGCATGAAAATGTTGCCCCTTAAGTATCTTTCCCCTCTCACCTTAAACCTATGCCGTCTAGTTCTGGATTCCCCACACCAGGGAAAGACCTTGTCTATTCACCCTCTCCATGCCCCTCATGATTTTATAAACCTCGATAAGGTCACCCCTCAGTCTCCAACGCTCCAGGGAAAACAGACCCAGCCTATTCAGCTTCGCCCTATTGCTCAAATCCTCCAACCCTGGCAACATCCTTGTAAATCTTTTCAGAACCCTTTCAAGTTTCATAACATTATTCCGATGGGAAGGAGACCAGAATTGTACGCAATATTCCAACAGTGGCTTAACCAATGTGCTGTACAGCCACAACATGACATCGCAACTGCTGTACTCAATACTCTGACCGATAAAGGAAAGCATACCAAACACCACCTTCACTATCCTATCGTGCGTAAATAGGATAGTGAAGGTGGTGTTTGGTATGCTTTCCTTTATCGGTCAGAGTATTGAGTACAGCAGTTTCAAAGAGCTATGAACCTACTTTCAAAGAGCTATGAACCTGCACTCCAAGGTCTATTTGTTCAGCAACACTCCCTAGGACCTTACCATTAAGTGTATAACTCCTGCTAAGATTTGCTTTCCCAAAATGCAACATCTTGCATTTATCTGAATTAAACTCCACCTGCCATTCCTCAGCCCATTGGCCCATCTGATCAAGATCCTGTTTTAATCTGAGGTAACCTTCTTCACCATCCATTACACCTCCAATTTTGGTGTTATCTGCAAACTTACCAACTATACCTCCTATGTTCACATCCAAATCATGATTTGGAGATGCCAGTGTTGGACTAGGGTGTACAAAGTTAAAAATCACACAACACCAGGTTTTGTCCAACAGGTTTAATTAGAAGCACTAGCTTTCGGAGTGCCGTTCCTTCATCAGGTGGGTTGTGGATGACACAATTGTGCTTCCAATTAAATCTGTTGGACTATAACCTGGTGTTGTGTGATTTTTGACTTTGCACATCCAAATCAGTTATATAAATGATGAAGGGCAGTGGATCCAGCACCGATCCTTATGGGACTCCACTGGTCACAGGCCTCCAGTCTGAAAAACAACCCTCCACCAACACACTCTGTCTTCTACCTTTGAGCCAGTTCTGTATCCAAATGGCTAGTTTTCCCTGTATTCCATGAGATCTAACCTCGCTAATCAGTCTCCCATGGGGAGCCTTGTCGAACGCCTTACTGAAGTCCATGTGGATCGCATCCAATGTTCTGCCCTCATCAATCCTCTTTGTTACTTCTTCAAAAAACTCAATCAAATTCATGAGACATGACTTCCCACGCACAAAACCATATTGACTATCCCTAATCAGTCCTTGCCTTTCCAAATACATGTACATCCTGTCCCTCAGGGTTCCCTCCAACAACTTGTCCACACCAATGTCAGGCTCACCGGTCTATAGTTCCCTAGCTTTTCCTTACCACCTATCTTAAATAGTGACATCACGTTAGCCAATCTCCAGTCTTGCAGCACCTCACCTGTGACTCCTGATTATATAACTATCTCAGTATGAGGTCCAGCAATCACTTCTCTAGCTTCCCACAGAGTTCTCGGGTACACCTGATCTGCTCCTGGGGATTTATCCGTTTTTGTGTTTCAAGATGTCCAGCAGATCCTCTTCTGTAATATGGACGTTTTTCAAGATGTTACCAGCTATTTCCAACAAAGCTCAAATGTCAGACCACATCTTGCCAGCCAAGTAGTCCCCTCCTGTATATACTGAAGGGAAGGCTCTGGAATATATTCAGCCCTCTGATACCTTGTCGACCACCACTGATGAAGAGCTCCAACACTGAATCAGCTGCATCAGCTCAATCTTTGACAATCTGTGGTAGCCATTGTTTGACACCTAGGACCTCTGCAATTCAACATACGTCCTAGTCTGTGGACAGTTGCCCTGCTCTCCTGTTCTGCGGTTGGACCTTGACTGTGTATCCACACCACATAAGGTTGCACCTGCCAGATTCAATGAGAGCACCATTGAACTGTTGTCCTTTCCAAAGCTAGGTTCAGAAACATTCAAGCAAAACCCTTAAAAAGTCCAATGTGACGGACTAGACCCTGTGTCCGCATGGACGAGTACAATCATAAGGTCCTCATTTTTTGAACTATCAAATGACCAAACTACCAGGAGAGGACTGAAGAAAACATACGAAGACACTCTGAAACCTTCCTTGAAGTATAGCAGCATTGACTTTGATAACTGGGAGAACCTGTCGTCCAAAATTGCACATCAAACTGCATGAGTTCTCTTCGTTCCTTTCATGGCATGTGGGCAGCATAGAAACTGAGAAAACAGGAGCAGGAGTCAGCCATCTCGTCCTTTGAGACTGTTTTGCCTTTCAATATGCTCATGGCTGATCATCTCACTCAGTCTCCTGTTCCTGCTTTCTCCCCATACCCCTTGATCCCCAAGAACTGTATTACATTCCTCGAAAATGTTCAATGTTTTGGCCTCATCTGCTCGCAGCATTCACAAGCTCACCACTCTCCAGGTGAAGAGCTTCCTTATCTCAGTCCCAAGTGGCCTTCAGCCTGGTTGTGGACTCTCAGTCATAGGGGATATCTTTTCTGTGTTTACCCTGGTCTAGTCCTGTTAGAATTTAATAGGTTTCTATGAGATTCCCTTCCTCATCCTTCTGAACTCCAGTGAATATAGTCATCTTCACGCTCTTACTCTCACTCGATCTGCATATGTCAGTCCAGCCATCCCAGGAATCAGTTTAGTAAAACTTCATTGCATACCCCCACCCGCTAGCAGGATCATCCATCGAATCAGGAGACAAGAACTGCATGCAATACACCAGGTGTGGTCTTACCAAGGCCTTGTATAATTGCAGCAAGACTTCCCTGCTCCCTTACTCAAATCCTTTTGCAATGAAGGCCAACAGCATTTACCTTCTTTAACACCTGTTTCACCTGCATACTTAGTTTCAGCAACTGATGCACAAGGACACCAGGTCTTTGAGTACCTCTCCCTTTCCCAATTTATAGTCATTCAGATAATCGGCCTTCCTGATTTTACTACCAAAGTGGATAATCTTCTATTTATCCACAGTGTACTGCATTTGCTTATACATTCAACACATCCAAATTGCACTGACACATCTCTGCATCACTGGCAAGACCAGCATTTGTCACCCATTCCTAATTGTCCTTGAACTGAAAGGCTTGGTAGGCCATTGCAGTTAGGAGTCAACCTATGGGTGATCTCATATCACATGTAGATCAGACCAGATAATGAAGGCAGATTCCCTTCCCTAAAGGGTATGAGTGAAGCAGGTGGGTTTTATGCATTAATCAATAATAGATATCATAGTCCTCATTAGTGAGGCTCATTTTGATTCCAGGTTTATACTTATAAAATTGAATTGAAATTCCACCAATTGCCTTGGTGGGATTTGAACTCATATTCCCAAAGCCTCAGGATTGCTAGCCTTAATGAGTGTGCCATGTACCATAGTCTCCCCATGCTTTAGGTTTGACTGCCCTTAATGGTGAGGCAGGGCGAGGCAGAAATAAAAGAGATCCCACTCATATCATCTAAAGTACAAACCCTGCACAAAACTTACTTGGCAACTGATCTCAGCCTGCAGTCTCAATGAAACATATGTTGAAGTACAGGGTGTGATTTAATTAGCGTGCTCAAGAGTTTGCAAAGTATCCCACAGCAGTGAAAAAAAACCACCACTGTACAATTTCGATGTTGGGACGGTTTTATTTCTGAGTGTCTGATCGAACCTGTGCACCTCAGTGTTATAATTGAGTCCCATTGGCAGGACTTAGGGCAACGTCATCAATGATCCTGACAAACTGAATCACATTCATTCAATTAGAAGGAGAGATTGAGACAGAAAAGAGGATTTCCATTCATGTGTTATTAATATTAATAATGTTGAAAATTGAGCTTTTTAAAAAAAAAGGACAGTCCCAATATCAAGGCAGTTTCAAACTTTCAGCAGAATATTTAAAAGCACTGATTATTTCTTAGTGCTGAATGTTAAGCTCGATAAAGATATCTTAATCCTTTGTTCTCACAATATGGTATGCCCTATTGTAAGGCACTAAATTACCTGGAGAGCTCCCTGATACCACCAGCACAGACTCTCGCTTCTCTGAGCCCTCACTTACACTGTACCCAAAGCCCCAAGAATGATACAAATGAGCGATCTTTCTATGTGGGACTGCATACAGAGCTTGCTCATTTCCAATGAATGCTGAAGAGGAGAGGCAGCTCCAACTGGGAATCTTGTTTCCAGTTCAGACATCTCCTTTACAGAGCCATCATCCCACATTTGCCTGTTTCACGGTCTTTGACAGGAGAATAAGACCATAAGACATAGGAGTGGAAGTAAGGCCATTCGGCCCATCGAGTCCACTCCGCCATTCAATCATGGCTGATGCGCATTTCAGCTCCACTTACCAGCGTTCTCCCCGTAGCCCTTAATTCCTCTAGACAACAAGAACCTATCAATCTCGGCCTTGAAGACATTTAGCGTCCCGGCTTCCACTGCACTCCGTGGCAATGAATTCCACAGGCCCACCACTCTCTGGCTGAAGAAATGTCTCCGCATTTCTGTTCTGAAATGACCCCCTCTAATTCTAAGGCTGTGTCCACGGGTCCTAGTCTCCTCGCCTAACAGAAACAATTTCCTAGCATCCACCTTTTCCAAACCATAAATACTTGCAGGGAAACAAAAGTGCCCATTCCTTTCAAATCCCACACACATGCTGGCACTTCAGGGGCGGGCATTAGCTGATGTTTTCTAACATTCCAGTCTCCAATCCCCTTTGGACCCTGAGCAGATCATGCAATCTGTCATGGGAGCAGATGAAATGTATTGACCATGCATCATGGTGCCAACAAGCTTTTGCAGTGGAGGACTCACCTGCAGCTGATGAATGGCTATCAGAGTGATTGTGTCATTGTCTGAATAAAGTGGTGATTGTATATTTAAGACCCCCCTTTTTGATTCAGTGTCAAGGGTGTCAATATAAGAATGTCAATTCTTTCCCCACAACATAACATTAAAAGAAGAAAGGTAGTACTGAGTTTTTTTTCCACAAAGATTTCATAATCTTGGTTTAACAGGTGTGCCAGCATGTAGGGAAAAAAACATGTAGCATTTTGCTGGAGTCTTAGCCAAGGGGTGACATCTCCAGCTCCTCTCACAGATGGATGTTTGGCTCCCCCTTGTGGATGTCAGAGAAATATAACTGCAATCCCTGCTGCTTTCTGCATGTGGGTGCGCATGGATATCATTGGAAGCAACCTAACTCATGTCTGCCATATGTTCATCTGGTGTCTTGGCCAAAGCACGTATCCGCGTGGAGTTGAATGGTCTTTGCAAGAGCGAGTTGCAGAATTATTTGGGGTGGGAATGGGGCAGGGGAGGGGCAGTTTGCTAATAGTGGATGAGGGAATGATATAAGCAATGAATCAGTGAATGCATTAAAGGTTTCATCGAGAAAACAAATAAGGTTGGACTGTAAGCTAAGATTTGATAACTGTGTTCTAGCTACATACTGATGTTGCAAAAAAAACAATCAAAGTGGTGGTAAAAATACAAGGACAGATATGGATGCCTGCAGCGTTGCTCCACGGAAAGACTAATAACCTCATTCATTAGAAAATTGATGCAGATCAGTGAGAATGGGACAAAGTCTGGCAGTTTAACTGATGCCACAAGGTGCTAGATTAAATATAGAAATGGATTCATTAACATCCTGTGTGCCATTTGAACATATTAGGCCAAAAGGATTAGTACTTAAGCTATTGAGATTGACAGTCTGAGCATCTTTTGACACCTTGGGTAAAATTTTGTTAATTTATTAATGTATCTGAGTACATCAGATCTATCAGACATATATTAATGCTTATCAAAAAATGTACATAGTCGTCAAATATTACAAGATTTTTTAATGAACTATGGCCCTGATCTAAATGTCACTTTTAGGAATGGACATTTTGTTTGCATTAGACAGTGGAGAAGGAGTTTTAATGCTTTGTTCCTCTTTCCATACCTCTTACAAGCATCAAAAGGAAAACAGGAAAAAAAATGTTAAACCCATAATGTCCTCTATGTAGTTCACACAGGATGTTAGAAATGATTTTAGATGTGAACTTGCTGAACTTATCTATACAAAATAGAACCTTGAAAGTGGGAGCCAAGCTAATATGGAAAAATGGCTCAGATAAAAGATTAACTGGCATTATTAGTTCAACTTCACTTAATCAGAACAGTTTGCCCCTTCAGTATTCTTTGCTGCCTCTTAAGCTAGTTCAGCAACAATTGGAGTGAATTATCCTCATGTAGTAACAACCACTGGTCAATAGATGGCGCTTTATCCTTTCTTTAAGTTGGAGAAGTTGTTGGAGAAAGTGAGGACTGCAGATGCTGGAGATCAGAGCTGAAAATGTGTTGCTGGAAAAGCGCAGCAGGTCAGGCAGCATCCAAGGAGCAGGAGAATCGACGTTTCGGGCATGAGCCCTTCTTCAGGGATGGAGAAGTTGTATCCAAGGCTTCACTTTTGCTCTAGGGTGGGACAGCTTTCGGGAGTACAGCAGACCCATCCATCACTTTGTGCTGAAATTGTTTCTTTGCACAAATCAAAGAACAGGTTGAGTCCTCAACAGAGGGACTCTCACCTTGGATTCTTGAGCAAATTTGTAAGCTGTGTTTTGAATTCATGTTCGTCGTGCTCTGGAACTAGGATAAAGTGAGGACTGCAGATGCTGGAGATCAGAGTCAAAAAGTGTGGTGCTGGAAAAGCACAGCAGGTCAGGCAGTATTTGAGGAGCAGGAGAGTTGTCATTTCCGGCATAAGCCCTTCCAAAATGTCGACTCTCCTGCTCCTTGGATGCTGCCTGACCTGCTGTGCTTTTCAAGCACCACACTTTTATGCTCTGGGACTAACCAGCCCAAACAAAGGACAGTAATCATCAGAGTCATCCGATAATTCTAAATCGGAAAGCAGCAGTGCCATTTTCTGAGCTAGCTCTTCTGGTGCTGGTGCTTAAAAGTGTGTGATGATTGGAACTCATTTTGAATGCATGTGACAGGATGAGTTGGCATTGTAGCTGGCTGGGAAACCTTTGAATGGGCTGCAAGAAAAGTGGCTTCAGGTATTGACACCACATGTGGCACAGCGAGAGGTGAATTTGATCAGTTCTCAGTGCATACCTTCCTGCTTTACCAGCCTCTAACTGATTTCAAACCATTGCTAAACTGCAGAGCCTGTGTCCAAATGTTGACTCAATATTATGGATATTCTATCCTTTTTTGTTTGTTTTCTTTTTAATGCCTTCTGAGTCAGAAAGTTGTGGGTTCAATCTTCACTCCAGGGACTGGAGTACAAAATTGCAGGCTGGCACGAAAGCAATATCCAAGGTGTTGTCCTTTAGAGGAGACATTACATCTGAGTCCCAATAGGCCTCTCAGGTGTATGTTTAAAACAAGTCACGGTGCCATTTTAAAGCTGGGCAGATGAGTTCCATTTACTGTTCTTGACTAACATCTATCCCTTAAAAATTTGTTACTGTAAAAGCGCAGCAGGTCAGGCAGCATCAAAGGAGCAGGAGAATCGACATTTCGGGCATTAGCCTTTCTTCAGGAATGAGGAGAGTGTGCCAAGCAGGCTAAGATAAAGGGTAGGGAGGAGGGACTTGGGGGAGGGGCGTTGGGAATACGATAGGTGGAAGGAGTTTATGGTGAGGGTGATAGGCCGGAGAGGGGGTGGGGGTGGAGAGGTCGGGAAGAAGAAGGCGGTGCTGAGTCTGAGGGTTGGGACTGAGAAAAGGTGGGGGGAGGGGAAATGAGAAAGCTGGAGAAATCTGCATTCATCCCTTGTGGTTGGAGGGTTCCTGCATGTCCTTGGCGGAGTGGGAGGGGGAGTTAAAGTGTTCAGCCACAGGGCGGTTGGGTTGGTTGATGCAGGTGTCCCAGAGGTGTTCTCTGAAACGTTCCGCAAGTAGGCGACCTGTCTCCCCAATGTATAGGAGGCCACATCGGGTGCAGCGGATGCAGTAAATGATGTGTGTGGAGGTGCAGGTGAATTTCTGACATGTATGGAAGGATCCCTTGGGCCTTGGAGGGAAGTGAGGGGGGAGGTGTGGGCGCAAGTTTTGCATTTCTTGCAGTTGCAGGGGAAGGTGCCGTGAGTGGAAGTTGGGTTGGTGGGGGGTGTGGATCTGACAAGGGAGTTGCGGAGGGAGTGGTCTTTCTGGAACGCTGATAGGGGAGGGGAGGGAAATATATCCTTGGTGGTGGGGTCTGTTTGGAGGCTCCTTTGATGCTGCCTGACCTGCTTCGCTTTTCCAGCAACACATTTTTAAGCTCTGATCTCCAGCATCTGCAGTCCTCACTTTCTCCGAACATCTATCCCATGAGCAACGTCACTGAAACGTTTACTTTGAGTGTTTGTCAAATATTGAAATATTTGACAATATTTCAAATATTGAAATATTGGCCAAAAAATCTTGGCCAAATATTGAAATAGCCAAATTAGCTGTGGTGTTACCTTCATCATAACATTGATAATACCCTGAGATAATGGAAGTTATTTGAGAAATTTGCTTTGTTTTTTGTGAACCTTTCTGTTTATTGAGGCAAGGATTGTCAGAGCTGGCAAAAGGAATATATTTTGGTCATGTGTGTGAATATATTTTGGGCATGTGTGTGAATATCGTGTGTGAATATGTTTTGGTCATGTGCGTGAATATCACTGAATTCTTGGGTCCAGTGGAGCACTCTTACATGCACGAAGTCCTCACTTAAAGTTGTGGCTGCCTTCCTGAAATTCTTAAAGTGAAGCGACATTTACATTAATCCTGGTTTCCTGTAGGAATCAATGTTAAAGCTCACATTACATTCTGCAGGACGTTCCTTTTCAGAGAAAAAGCATTATACCCAGTAAGTTGAAATACTTTACATCGCTAAATTCCTTTATTGCTAAATGTGGCATTGCAGATAGCCAGCTTCACCTGAATCTCTCACACACCATTTCCAGTATTTGAAGTCCTTCTTCATTCATTCCGCTTTCTCTGTCCCGGTCCAAGGTCACTGAGGCTTCACCAGTTCAGAAAACTGAGAGAGAGAGTGTCACCACCCAGTCATGGCTACATTTGGAGTTGACCACAATGCTCGTCATTTAGTCTTTGAATAAAGTTGGGGATAAGACAGCGATGTGACAGTAATGGACAGTGACTAGCCCCAATGTTAAAGTGTAACAACATTAATCGGAGTGACTTTAAATGAGGATTTACTGAATTAAAACCTACTTTATTCTCCTGATCAACCTGACTTGGACACACCCTAAGTGATCTTTGAATATCTTCAGCCTGAGTTGGAGTTACTTGATATTTGTCATTAGTGGATGCTAACTTTGGCTCCTATAATTGACAAAAAAAAACTCAACCTTCAGTGGCTCTTTAAAGCACCAAGCTGTTATGAGGTTTTTGACATTTTCCTACAATATTTATGTCTAAACAGATTTGTTTGCACCTTTGACAATTTATTTTGAAGAATATAACACTTCATGATTGCTTACTATCAGGACTGAGTGTTCTCACCCAGATTTTCTCAAAATTTTAGTTTCCAACTCATAAAGCCGGCAGAGAAATTAGACTTCGATTTGGGTTACATTGTAGCTCAGATGCAGATCTAATTGAAAAACAGTGCCAAATCTTCACCCTGTCAGTTTGCTGATTTTTTAAAAAATGGTGACTCTCAATTGCTAATTGTTTCAGTTGAAGTTAAATGTGTGCAGTTGGAGAGTATTGATTAGATGGTACTTACAGAATGCTAGCACCACAGGGGCTGAAGTGCTCTATTTCCCCCCTACAACCCCATTTTAATTAAGTCCCTTCTTTTTTTCCTACTATCCCTTATTTTTTGCTGTTGTTGTTGCACTGCCCTAGTGGGGAGTATTTAGTTGTTTTCATTAGTTAATCAGATGGTGATATTCAAAAAGAGACACTTATTGACACAAGAAGTGGATGGAGTCAGGAGATTTTTACCTGCAATGTTTTATTCTGCAAGTAACAAGTAAAGATTGGCCATTGAATACAATTGTGTATATATAGATTTTGGTTGAAACTTGTTTAAAAAGTAATTGAGGTGATTATTTAACAGTTGATATGCACACTGAATGCTCAAGTTTTACTGTAGAAGGCGGTTGCAACTATTGCAATTTAAACTCCCCCACCCCCATCCTACCTTCTTGCTGAAAAAGCTCTTCCTCAAGGCCTTTTCTGAATATTGGATGATAACTCAATTATTTTGAGGATTATTCACTCAGTCTCCTGGTTGTGTTAATGTTTAGACATTATTTTGTCGCGCTGTTTTTTTTATTCCCATGTACTGCTGCATGAAGATGAAAATGGCTTACTTTTGCAGTAGCAAAATAAAAGAAGGAATGTAGTATTCGGACAGCTCCTTTCACAGACTGTGCACTGAGGACTGAAAGTGCCTCTGGGTGTTTGGTTCCCATTGGCTCGAACACTGAATGCTGCGATGCCCAGAGCCATCCTGTATTGTTATCAGCTAAATGGGATCATGAGAGTCTGAAAGGTGTTTGAGAATGAACTGAAAATCATTTTCACAAGTGGATGATTACTTTTGCCAGCTGTTAACTGAACTTGATCAGAATGTCCTAGATTTCTCAGACTGCATAAATTGCTCTTTGGACCTTGACAGGGTATTTTCTTTATAAGAAGAAGCTCTTACAGAGAGAAGTAGCTATGTGTATTGATTTCCCTATTTATTGATTTTCAGCATGTTTGTCTTTCATTATTTGAACATCTGAAACTTTGTCCAAACAATGAGCTCGTAATTCAAGCTAGATTGGTGCATTTCTGAGGAAGAAAAGGCCAGCTCCCATATAGATCTGCAAGGAAAACCACATTCTCCTCTTTGCAATGCATTAATTTAACTACTAATGGAAAAAAATGTGTTTCGTGCTTCCAACAATAGTAATTTTTTTCCCATGAATTTAGCCATAGCCCATCTCGATGTTGATCGGTCTGTCTGAGATCAGCCTTCTGTAATGGTTCCCAAACCAGAAAAACAACATGGGGCTCAAAAAAAGGCAGAACTCTCCAATCTACTTCATTTAAATGGGGAAAGTAGAAAAGAGATTACACTTCTGAACAAAAGCCGAAAGAACTGTAGACGCTGTGAATCAGAAATGAGAACAGAAATACCTGGACAAGCTCAGCAGGTCTGGCAGCACATGCGAAGAGAAATCAGAGTTGACATTTCGTTTCGAGTGACCCTTTCTCAGAACATTTCTGAATCTCATTACACTGTCTCCAAATGTCTCAAACCCCCTTCGGTGTTAAAGCATTGTCAGTGGTGGACTGCGGTAACTATTGTAGTGGTGACTGTTGTCAGTAGTAAATACGACAGGCCCTGCAAATGTTTAATGCTAGACAATTACGTTTAAATGACATTGGTTGAAAGATCAATGTTGATAAGGAGACCATCGAGAATAACCTCTATTCTTCTTCAATTGATAACTGAGACCTTTTGTACTTGTGGGAGAGGGCCTCTATTTTAATGTCCCCTTCCAAAGGATGGCATCTCTGACAGTGCAGCATTTCATCAGCCAGAGAGCTGAGGGGGACAAATTAAGTCACAGCTGACACATTTTAGGATTTGAATTTTATTTGCAAAATTATTTTAAGGTGTATAGAATCTCTGTTTTATTTTGTCTAGGTGTAGATAGTAATACATTCCATAAAATATTTGGAGGGGGGGAGAGAGAGAGGGAGAGAGAGAGAGAGATCAATGGTGCATTTGCTTCCTTTCAGAGGAGTTGTGGTGAGGAAGGAAGTGACTTGCTCTCCCTTTCACCTCCTGCAATCGCTACAACCATCAGGTAATGTAGGGTGGGCTGGAAGAAGGAACAGGGCAAAGGAGTCCTCCATGGATGTCAAGTTGTTAGGAAGCTCATAGGAACAAAGAGATCTTAGGTTGCTTGTCCACAGGTCCCCGAAGGTGGCAGGACAGGTTAATAGGGTTGTTAGGAGCGCATTTAGTGACACTTGCATTTATCAATCATGGCATAGATTATGTGAACAGAAAGATCATGTTGAAGTTGCATGGAACTTTGGTTAGGCCACAACTGGAATACTGTGTGCAGTTCTATAGGAAGGATGTGATTGCACTGGAAGTGGGTATAGAGGAGATTGACCAGGATGTTGCCTGGGAGGAGTATTTCAGCCGAGGAGAGAGAGGCTGGATAGGCTTAGGTTCTTTTCTGTTGTGCAAAGAAGGTTGAGGGGGGACCTGATAGAGGAGTATGCAACTACGAGGACCATGGACAGGGTGAATAGAAAGCTGCTGTTCCCCTTAGCTGAAGGGTCAATAACAAGGGGGCATAAGTGAAAGGCAGGTGTTTAGGGGGCCTTGAGGAAGAGCTTTTTCAGCAAGAAGGTGGGGTGGGGTTGGGGGAGTTTAGATTGCAATAGTTGAAGCAGGAAGCCTCACAATCTTTAAGAAGTACTTGAATGAACACTTGCCTAGTGCGGGAAAGAGAGTCGAGTGGTCGGTGATAGTTTATTTTTAGCAATATATACTGGATGGGCCAAAGGGCCTTTTCCGTGTTTATAATTCTATTCTGTGAATCTACTGGCAGGATTCCCAGCACCAAATGGCAACCTGCCTATGAAGCAGAGGAAATCGCGTTAGTGTTGCAGTCACACTGCACCACCAGAATACTTTGGCCACCAGAAGTCAAAGGGAGTGGGAAAGCCTTTGGCCTCAGCCAAGAGAGAATCCTGTGATGAGTATGTCATGGAGGGAGAGGAACTAGAGGGAGAATGAGACATTTCAACAAACCTTTGTTTCGTCCTCACAATCTGGTCCCTTGCCATTGCTGCCTCACAGACTACCGATATTATTCAATGGATAGGTCTGGAGAGTGACACAGAGAAATATCCAATGGAAGATTGGACTCCAATTCCCCACCAGCATTTGCAGGGAAGGAGGGGCTAATGTTGGTAACCTTGTGAGCAGTTAGAGAGAATCTTAAGTTGGTGCCAGGAATGAGCACAATAAGAGTGTAACTATGAGTGAATCCTCATTGGAGGGTTGGATTGATAATCATCCTGAAGGGGTGAATGTTGAAGAGTGCTCTTGTTTTACTTAATTGACAGGTTGTGGTGCCGCTAGAAGGCATTTCTTTTCCATAGTTAATTGCCCTTGAGAATTGTGTTGGTTTACTGTGTTCTTGAACCTATAGGGTGTAGGTTCACCAACAATGCTATCAGAAAGGGAGTTCCAGGACTTTGACCCAATGATACTGAAGGATGGCTTTATGTTTCCAAGTAAGAGTGTGAGTGGCTTGATGCAGAGTTAGATGTGGTGTTGGTCCTGTGCATCTGTTCCCCTTACTCTTGGAGATGATAGAGGTTGCTGGTCCGAAAGGAGCCGCTGAAGGAGCCTTGTTGAGTTGTTGCTGTGAATCTTGATGATGGTACACACAGGCTGCCCCTCTGTGAATTTTTGCAAAGCAGTCTGTTTGATTGGCACCTTATTGGCATTCGTGTCCTCCACCATGATAATAGCAGCAATGTGATGCACTGCAGAAGTGCACTAAGGTCCACTCAGCAGTACCTTCCAAACCCACAACTACTTCCATCCAGAGAGATAGGGCAGCAGATCCATGTGAACACCACCACCTGCAAGTTTCTCTTCAAGCCACTGACCAACCTGACTTGGAAATACATCACCATTGCTTCACTGTCGCTGGGTCAAAATCTTGGAACTCCTTTCCTCATGACATTGTGGGTCCAGTTACAGCAAATAGACTGCAGCAGTTCAAGAAGGCAGCTCACCACCACTTTTTCAATTGCAATTAGTGATGAACAATAAATGCTGATCCAGCCGGTGATGACAACATCCCATGAATGAATAAAACAAAATGTGTGCTTCTAGTTCAATTTTTCTAATCTCTAGAATTTTAAACCAAAGCCTACACAAATTATAACATATTCTCCGAGTCCACTTTGCTGAAAAATTTTCTTCTTCCTTTAACTTGATTTGTATTACTTTAGAAGACCTTCAACTATAAATTGCAAATTTTTACAGCAAAGGAACATTTTATTTAAGTACGAACAAAGCTGCCACTTGTGGTATCTCTCTCATCTGTAATCTTTGTGATTTTGCTATAGTTTGCATTTCCATCATGTTGCAGTGGCCCGAGTGATTCCAGTAAAGCTCCCCTTGGTTAGTGTAAAAATGTGAGGCGGAATGTGATCTCTAGGATTATCTTGTGATGTTGATAGTAAATTTGTTAATCCTGGTGCTGTAACACTGAGAACCATGTTGAACCCAGCTTTCTGACTGTGTGTTAATTTCTTTGTTAGCTAATCCTGTGCTAAATAAGCAGATTACAGGCTTAAAGTAGACTGCCATTTGGACATCTGAGACCAGCTGCCTTAATAGGGACTGATAAACAAAGGATAGCTGTAATACAACATTTTGTGAAGTACACCTGTTTAAAGAGGCTGTTTGCCTCCTCTCTATGAGAGAGTTCTGGGGAGATATCTGGTTCTTCTGGCAACCAGGATGATCAACTCTTCAAGAGCTTTAAAAACAGTGTTATGCAACGTAACCTTGAGGCATGGCACCCAATATTTATATGCCCTATATATATAAGGGGAAAACAAAATGGTCATATTATGTGACAGAATGTCAGGATTCATTTATATAAGGACTGTCGTCCATGATCTGCAACTCCAGATGATTAGCAGAATTACTGGAGCAAGTAACATCCTTACTTGGCTACTTTCCAGAACAAATATAATCCAGTTTAAAGTGAAGAAAAAAATTTAACCATTCTGTATTTTTCCACACATGCTGATTTTATGGTAATCTGATTTATCTCTTTGTACATCTCCATCTGACTGTACAGTTGTCTCATTTACGCAGCTCATTAACCAATATTTATATATTTTTTAAATCTCAGATTTTGCATGTAACATTGCTTTTCATAAAACCGAAATCTTTCTGACAAGACTTGTCTTTCCCAATTCTGTGAATACATTCAAAAATTGGTAGATATCACATGTCAGCCTAGTCAATGTGTCTTGCTGAGAGGGCTGCTATTCAATCCTGGTTGGGAGTGGACTAAAATCTAGCCAGAATGATAATGTATTATTGAAATGATTGATATCAGATCAGCCGCATAATTATCCACAGACTGAACTGTCGGTTTGGACTTGTGTAAGGAGGTAGACTAATAGGAGCAGACAAATGTCTATGAGTTAAGTTTAAAGTGATATTGAATAGGAGAACACAATTTCTTTGGAAAGTGCTGGCTTATAATTCTTAACTCTGCTAACCTATACACATTGCAAGGGAGATGTGACAGTGCCTGTGGAAAATGTTGTTGATAATTTGGTTGGTGTGGACATTGGATTTCACTGCTTTGTTGGTCACCCTGCTAAGTCTTTTTGAATCAAAAACGCTATAAACATGGCATTCCATGTTTGTCCTACTTACATTATTCTTAGTACTATTGTCACATATATGTAGTTTTATTATTATTATCTATTTTGTAGAAAGAGTAAATATGGCTTCAAAATGAACCCACACAGTCTTACAAAATGGCTCCCAGGAGTCACATGATTAACCTTGGTCCAAGCGTGGACAAGAGCTAAATTAAAGACGATAGAGACCCTGCCCTTCACTTCAAAGCATTACATCGGTTCTGACATAACATGATAGTTCCATTCTCATGCGATCTCACGTTATAAGAAAATCACTCAATAGCAGCACCTTTTAAACTAATGGGGCCGGAATCACATTATAGCCAGTACAAGGAAGGAAAGTTTGTGATCGACAAATACTGGTCTAAATTCTTCAATCTCGTTAAAGCCAGTTTGAAGGAACACGTGTTATAGTAGAACCAACTGTATTTGATTGAGTTTGGCATCAAGAAGCCCTATCAAAAGTTATAGGGAGAGGTTGGATAAGCCACAGTGTTTTTGTTCAGAGCGTAGGAGACTGAAGGGGTACCTTTATAGAAGTGTATAAGGCCATGAGAGGCATAAGTATAGTGAATACATTCAGTCTTCTTCCCGGGATTGGGTAATCAAGGATGCAAGGGCATCAGTTTAAGATTAGAGGGGTAAGAATAAAAGGAAACGTGAGGGGTAGGTGTTTTACACAGAGGGTGGTACACATATGGAATGAGCTGCCAGCAGTAGTAGTTGAGCACATTAACTGCATTTAAAAAGCATTTGGACAAAAATGTGGAGAGGAAAGGTTTAGAATGATACCGGCAAAGTGCAGTTAAATTGGGTTGGCATGGACAAACATTTTGGTCAGCATGGACCAGTTTGGGCCAAAGAGTCTGTCTCCATGCTGTAGGACTCTATGACCCTCTGAGTACTTGGCTTATTGAAAACCATATCTTGTTTCCCTTCCTGAAAAACTTCTGAATGTATGCCCTGCTGGATATTGTTGTTACCTACTTGTTGTCTGAAATCTTGTTTCTTGGCTACAGATACCTGTATGCACTTGGGCAGAAGGTTTGGAAGAGATGGAAGAAGCGCTATTTCGTCCTGGTTCAGGTTAGTGAGTGATTTATTCGAGTTCATTTTTCATTTCTTCTTATTTTGCCTTGGGATGATGGGTATAAATGACATAAACATATTTATTCCAAGGAGGTGTATTTGTCTATAGCAAGTTTTGCATTGTACTTAACTGCAGTTACCTGGGGATCCAGTTAAATATGCCCACCCAGCTAACTCGATCATGCCTGTTGTTTCAGGTTAGCCAATACACATTTGCTATGTGTAGTTACAGAGAGAAGAAATCTGAACCTCAGGAATTAATGCAACTGGAAGGATACACAGTGGATTACACAGAGCACCAGCCAGGTAGTATACTGTCAGAGAGAAAACTATTAATTGTTTTGTGCTCACAGATCAGAATGTTTTAATCAGATAGCAGAAAGGGTGGAATATATTGAAGAGTTGACTTTCTAATGTGATTTTATTTTTTGGTGTAAGAAGAATGTAGATTGTAGTCGAAGTCTGCAATTTCTGTGTCAAAATGTATATATTTGCTCTCTGCAGCACATTTTGTGTGGTGTTCCTGATTTTGGATTGGTTCCGTTCTGCACATCACAATAAATCAATGCAACTAACGTGTATCTTGTGATGTTTCAAGTGAAGTACGTCCTTTTTGTTTTCAACTGTTTCAAAAGCCAACATAGCAGAGCCACAAGTGGGTTACACTGGTGGTCTAGCTGTCTCAATTGATTGAACAGTTCCTTTCTTTGCTGTATGATTCTGTGAAAAATAAAGATTTTCAGTGTCAAGCTTTATCCCACCAAATCCTCACTGCTTATCCATGAAAAACACTCCGGCTGATATATAAAAAGACCTATCCTGCACAAATTATGTTGCTAAGAGTTTTTGCAACTTTAAGGACTGAAAATGTTTACCCATTTCTCAAAAGTAATCATAAATATTCAATTAATTAAAATGAAGGAGAGCAAACTTCTGTGTGGGATGTGTGTGGAGGCGTAGGTATAGGTATGTGGAGAAACTTTGGGTGCATTCTCAAAGTCAGAGCAAGTCCAAGATACAATTCAACAATTCAAGTGGAGTAGTAAGGTGTCTATCCAAATACATGTATACAGGTTTTGGGTCAAGTCTTGACAAAGTACAAGTCTGATTATACTTGAAGTGCTACATTCAGCTTTTGGATAATGCATTACAAAATGTTCTAGAATTGAGAAGGGTTACAGACCAGATCCTAGGTCTAAAGGAATCAGTATCAAGGAAAGCCAAGAGAAGTTTCAAGTTTCAGGAAGGAAGTTGATTAGTGAGGAAGAGTTGACTTGTTAAACAAGAGGCGAGCATGAGAAAGGAAACTATAACTTGATCTTGCATATTCACTTAAAGGTCTGGATGGTGGCCGGGCATTCTTCAACGCAGTTAAAGAAGGTGACACAGTTGTGTTTGCAAGTGATGACGAACAAGATCGAGTGTTGTGGGTTCAAGCTATGTACAGAGCTACAGGCCAATCCTACAAACCTGTCCCTCCATCTCAGGTCCAGAAGCTGAATGCCAAGGGAGGAAGTGCACAGCTACCAGATGTGCCTATCTCTCAATTCTGTGAGTATGCCAAACCAAATTAATGTGATGTTTTATTTATTCAGAAGCTGCAAAATGTAAATGATTTCCAGTAACACAATCCATATAAATGAAATACCAGAGGACTGTGAGAGCCCTGTAATTTTTTTTGGCAGTGTTATATTTCTGCGTTTAATTATCTAATGTGTAAGCGTTGCTATCAAAAGCAATGCATGTCGTTGCTAATTGCTAATTGTCCTTAGCCTTCTTTCTAAGTCGGGAACCAGATATACCCTGAAAGATGCATGTTGGGACCATGCGGATGATCCGCGACATTAATTCTGAACTGTACATTTCACTACAGGCGTCAGGCATCACTTCATTAAATTGCCAAATATTAGACTTATGAGACAAACTTTTGTGAACCTGCATTCATAAAGAGCAAAAGAACTGCAGATGCAGTAAATCAGAAACAAAAATAGAAATTACTGGAAAAGCTCAGCAAGTCTGGCAGCATCTGTGGAGAGAAATCAGAGTACTGTTCTGAGGAAAGGTCACTTTGCCTGAGAAGGTAACTGTGATTTCTTTCCACAGATGCTACCAGACCTGCTGAGTTTTTCTAGCAATTTCTGTTTTTGTTCATAAAGAGCATTGTTTTTCCAGTAAGTACTGTTTTATTTGCTTTTACACATAAAACAGAGATGCTTAGAAAATAATGACTTGCCATTTTGTCGAGCAGTATGAAAAAAATGCTACTTATTTTTCAGCATTATTGATTGTAAATATATTAAGACATGATCAGATGTTTTCTAAGCTATAATTTATTCAAAAAGTTAGTAAAGATACAATATATAAAGAGCGCAAATTTGACATTGCACAAAATGCAATAGTTTAATCTTTACAACACAATACATGGCACTCAGATAAACCTGATTGCATTTATAGTCCCAGGTGAAATTTATAAATTATGTTTCACATCAAAAGTGCTTTGGTGCAATCATCCTGAAGGAGTTGACACAAATTTCGATCCCTTTAAATACAATGGCCAGTTGACCTTAGATTTTGGTCTTTACCTATTGAGTCTGTGTGCCTTCTCCAAGCTTTACTGTATCCTTCAGCATGCAGTCCTCTATTATGAATATGTCAGTCTGCAACACCTGGCAGTAGGGCAGGTTGAAAATCAGCAAGTTTCTGTCAAACTAATGAGCATCTTTCAGCAAGCTAATGATCCTCCAGCAGCACTGATCTTTTTCTCTGTGGGCATCCCTGGGAACAGCGTAAAGAGCACAGAAGTCTGTGTTACGGAATTACTTGGGATGAATCTAGAAAAGGAACTCCCTCCCATTTCAGATTTTCTTGACAAAGGTGGATGCCAGATGGAAGTGGGTGACTGTCTTTTTCTTGTTAAAGCTGTCTCAAGAACATTGTGCAGTGTCACTGAGAGATTGTGTGTGCATGCAACCTCTCAAGGCAGGGGGCTACTTAACAACACCAAAGCACATGTTGGTATTTACCTTTAGAGTGTTGGCATTGAAGCTTTCTCACAAATGACTGTTAGATGTAATAAGATGCAGGAGTAAAACAAGCAGGGCCAGCACTTCTGGGCTGAAATCTATTGAAACAGTGCAAGACCGTAACTGTGTGGCTAACCTACCAACCCACTCTGTTCGTTATTTGGTTATCCTACAAGCTGATTGCCCAGTCAGGTTATACACGAAGCTCTTTGAAGACATATATGTGCCCCAATAGCATCAATGTGAATTGCAGGTTGAATTTATTCCCTGATGGAGTAGCAGTTCAATCAAACAACTACATCCACTTAGTACAAACATTTGGCCATGGACTCTTTGAATATTTGGAACTTGCTCACGTTTAACATTTGGTAGCATGCATACTTGGCCATCTATCTCATAAATAGAATTGTTGTGAAGTCTTTTCTTGGAAGCTTTTTAAAAATGTGCCATTATATTTTCCAAGTGTAATTTGTTTAGAGGAGAGAGCAGGGGTTCCATGCAGGAGTCTATCATACCAGCCTGAGAATTCTTTTCTGTTATCCTCAGCAGTATGATGATGTAATCCCAACCATAAGTATTGTTAATCAAAGTTCCCATTACTTAGCAGTGACAGTTCTCTTCATCACAAACTTTGATGCTAATTGATTGCTTTTAACATTTCTCATGCATTTAGTTTGTTTCCTATTTTAGCTTTTTCTTCTCATGTAAACTCTGGGCTAAGTTTATATGGAGTCATGGCTATAGTATGGTTTTGTTTCAAAAATCTATTTGGGAGCCAGCAGCACTAGCTGTGCAAATATTAGTATTGTTAAATAATATCACCTCCAACATATTAAGTGTAGCATTCTTGTACTATTAAACAAATGTGGAAAAGCTAACATCTTTACACTGTTCCATAAGAATGTTCCCTTGCTGTGTGGGTAAAGAAGTCTCAAATTGGGCTTCATACCAGTGTTGTGAGCTCTAAATTTTCAATGATAAAGCATGCCATGCATGCAAGAAATAAAATGTCACAATAGCTGATCTATCTCTTCATCTTGCAGCAAATATATAGCTTGTGGCCTACACACCAGGTTCAGTATCTGCATACTGAGCTGAGAAAAACTGTTGTTCTCCATATCGGTCAGCTCAGCAACTGATATGTTCAGCCATAGTAATCGCAGTATTATTGAAAATGAAGGAAAATCAATTAGAGATACTTTTAAAAGATGTAGCAGGAGAGGTTTCCACAGAATCCTCCATGAAGTGACAACCTTATCTAAATAGACGTCAAGAATAGATAAACAATAGCAAGTCATGAACAAAGGTGCATATGCTTTATTTATAGTGACTTCTCTGGTAATAGAATCAAGATGCAGGTACAACTGTTGCGACAAAGTACAAAAAATAATTTGTTCTAATTTAGAGTTAGAGGCAATATTAGGCAGCACTCCAGCTTATGTGTGGCATGTGACAGTATTTTTTTGACCAAAGGTGATATGAAAAATAAACTTCCATTGTACAATATCTGTTAATCAGCAAAATTGCCATAAAATAATTCTTTACTTAAAACATTATTTTTCTTACCATTCAAAGACCCTGTTTCTAAATGCTCTTTATGCCTTATATGATGTTGACCGTGACATAAAGAAGCTAGAAGTTAGATTTTTCTTGCACATGGTTTGTGGCAGAGCAAGTGGCAGAGTGTGCTAGCCAGCTGCCTAGTGTTCTCAAACGTAGAACACAGAACAGTGCAGCATAGGAAGGAGCCCTTCAGCCCCTGATGTTGTGCCAAACATGATTCCAAATTAAACAAATTCCTTCAGCCAGCCCTTTGTCCATATCCCTCCATTCCTTGTGTATCCATGTGCTTATCTAAAAGTCCCTTAAATGCCTCTGCCATATCTGCCTCCACCACCATCCCTGGCAGCGCATCCCAGACTCCTACCACTCCTACAGTGTAAAAAATACTTGACCCTCACATCTCCTTTGAAGTTTCCCCTTCTCACCTTAAATGCATGCTCCCTAGTTTTAGACATTTCAACTCTGGGAAAATTATTCTGACCATCAACCCTATCAATGCATCTCATAATTGATGGGCCAATGGGCTGAGAAGTGACAGATGGAGTTTAATTCAGATAAATGTGAGGTGCTGCATTTTGGGAAAGCAAATCTTAGCAGGACTTATACACTGAATGGTAAGGTCCTAGGGAGTGTTGCTGAACAAAGAGACCTTGGAGTGCAGATTCGTAGCTCCTTGAAAGTGGAGTCACAGGTAGATAGGATAGTGAAGAAGGCGTTTGGTATGCTTTCCTTTATTGGTGAGAGTATTGAGTATAGGAGTTGGGAGGTCATTTTGCGGCTGTACAGGACATTGGTTAGGCCACTGTTGGAATATTGCATGCAATTCTGGTCTTCCTATCGGAAAGATGTTGTGAAACTTGCAAGGGTTCAGAAAAGATTTGCAAGGATGTTGCCAGGGTTGGAGGATCTGAGCTATCGGGAGAGGCTGAACCGGCTGGGGCAGTTTTCCCTGGAGCGTTGGAGGCTGAGGGGTGACCTTATAGAGGTTTACAAAATTATGAGGGGCATGGATAGGATAAATAGACAAAGTCTTTTCCCTGGAATCGGGGAGTCCAGAAGTAGATGGCATAGGATTTAGGGTGAGAGGGGAAAGATATAAAAGAGACTTAGGGGCAACATTTTCATGCAGAGGGTGGTACGTGTATGGAATGAGCTGCCAGAGGATGTGGTGGAGGCTGGTACAATTGCAACATTTAAGAGACATTTGGATGTGTATATGAATAGGAAGGGTTTGGAGGGATATGGGCCAGGTGCTGGCAGGTGGGACTAGATTGGGTTTGGATATCTGGTCGGCATGGACGGGTTGGACCAAAAGATCTGTTTCCATGCTGTACATTTCTATGACTCTAAGTCTCCCCTCAGCCTCTGCCACTCCAGAGAAAGCAACCCAAGCTTTTCTAGCCTCTCCTTATAGCTCATACCTTTTAATCCAGGCAGCATCCTGGTAAACTTCATCTTCACCCTCTCCTAAGACTCCACATCCTTCCTGTAATTTGGTGACCAGAACTGAATGCAATACTCTGTGACCTAACAAAAGACTTATAAAGCTGCAACATGTTGTTGTTAAAAATCCTAGTTTGCTTTGGTGGTAGGTTCATTAACACAGAGCTGGTGAGCTACAGGTTGAAGCTGAGTGCTGAGAACCAATGGACTCTCTTTTGTGTGGTGTAGCGGCAATTTGTTTAATTAGGCAGTGTGCTTGTAATTTTTGTTTTCAGGGACCACATAAGCGGTAAG
Source organism: Chiloscyllium punctatum (assembly GCF_047496795.1). NCBI lineage: Eukaryota > Metazoa > Chordata > Chondrichthyes > Orectolobiformes > Hemiscylliidae > Chiloscyllium > Chiloscyllium punctatum. The sequence goes on along the minus strand of NC_092770.1, from coordinate 54,076,450 downwards.
TTGAAGTGGTTAACTTGTGGGTTGTTTACATGCACATTTTTAGGTTGCTGTGAAGCAACAAGGTTTACAATGAACTGTGAACAGGACTGCTACCTGGCCACCAGCGCTGAGGCCAAGCAAGGGGAGCATCAGGGCTCGATAACTGTGGCCTGAGGGTTTTGGGGACTGTTGTGCTCAGGTTGGGACATGGGGGCCTGGGCCAGAAATAGCTCCTGGGCCCACAATTTCTCTCCCTTCGTCTGCTGGCCACCATAATATTGAGAGGCTTCTTAATCCTCCTGGCCCACAAAGCAGAATGGGACATACCTTTGGGCTTTAACTGGATTGTCAACTGAAGTTGAGGAGCATGTACTTCCCACATGCTGTCTGGTTGAATCCCGAAACGATGAAGTGATGTTTTGGGCGCCTGAAACCAATCCAAATACTTAAATTAGTTGAGCACCTTTTCAGGCTGTCCCCTGGGCCACTTACTTTCGGGATCTTGGTCAAATAGTCCAACCCTCAGCAATGTGAGTTTTACTGTACGATTTTCAGGAAAATGCCTCCCTGAATAGAAAAGTACCATATTTCCCCACAAATATTCCAAGTTACACTGTTGTAACAGTTTGACGATTGCTTTTTTTTTCAGTTTTTTGTAAGTAAATATATTGTGTTTAATTTTTAAAAATATGTCTATGTTTCGTCTCCTCCATTTTTAGGATCGTGCATGAATTCTCAGTATGTTTGTTGAACAGTCAAGTTTGGAATTTACTTTTAATCCAGCAGGTTGCTGCAGAATGAATTGATTATTCTGTTACTGAGCCAGTTAATTATGTCCTACAACATATTGACTTCTAAAAAGGATGCAATCTGCAGCCATGAAGTTACTATTCTCGGGCAATAATGTCACACCAAATGTGTTCTCATTCCTTTACATTCATTTATTTAAGCAAAGACTTTTATAAATTATAAAACATTTGAAACTGCTTGAATCAATCTGGTAATGGCATTTTTCTATGGAATAAATTTATAACATCTGATGCAAGGTGTGGGTGGTGTGTGTGTGTGAGAGAGAACTTGTCCATCATTTGACTTAGGAGGGGTAGGCCATCCGGTCCCTCAAGCCTGTTCTGCCATTTGATAAGATGGTATGTGTTTGTATGCGTGTATATGTGTGTGGTGTATTATTCCACTCGTCATCAGTGGCTCAGTGACAAACTCAATAATTGTTTGTGTCTCTTTTTCTGTCTGTTACTCTTTAAAGGGGCAGTGCTACTCAATTGGGAAGTGTGGGCAGGCTTACTTGTTGGGTGAGCCAAGAAAGAGCCCACATGAACAAAATACTGTTGCACTGCTGCCACATTGTCAACTGTAACAAATTTGCCTTGGGCAAAATCTTATCTGTACAGTTAATTTTTCCTGAACAATCAGCACCATTGGTGTACCTGAACCAAATGGACTGCAATGGTTCAAGAAGGCATCTTACCACCACCTTCTCAATGTCAAGTCGTGAGGGATAATAAATGCTGGCTTTATCAACAATACTGACTTCCCAAGATTGAATATATTTTTAAAAAATTAATGGCATCATAGCACCTATTGCAATGTGCAGCTGAGTGCAATATACAGTTGGTCCTTTATTGTAACCACCACTGTCCAAGGTCATGCTGGAATGCTCCGTGAAACACTTCAGCCTGATGTCAAAGACTTTTAATTGGCCGCATCAGACTGTTGATCGGCACAGCCCTAAATCTTTCTATTGTCAATTTGGTTCACCTCAATATGCTTTATTCTCCTTGCTTTGCTAACATGTAGCCGGAATCAAGGGTAAGTGCTAGGTGTGTGTTGGCAACTGTCTCTGTTCCTCTTGAGTGGGCTGCGTGAACTGTCATTAGAGGCTTGTATTAGCATCTTGCTTTACCATTGTCCTTTAAACACTGCATGCAGCAGAAACCTGCTCTTTCACATGTCTACGTGCTGTGGCCTTCTGCCTTGTCTCATTTGTGCTTCTAGTTTGCTCGTGCAAAAGACCTTGTTTGAAATTTATCCCTTGGTAGTGAATTTACTTGCAATGCCTAAAAGCAGTATTTATGTATCAGTTTGAAAGCTTTGTTTAACTTAATGTTTTAATTGCCTTGCAGTTTTTTTTGGTGAAATATTCAAATTCTCATTCTTGGATTAGTTAACACTTCATATTAATTGCAGCCTGGAAAGAATGATCCTTCCAGGGATATTAATTAATAGCCTCAAGTTTGTCATTTTAATTTCTTGAAAAATGAAGGAAAATGCAACTGAGTGAACTTGAGACTAAAACAATTGCCATTTTGATGCTACAGCAGTCAAAGACTTGACCCTGGGTGAAGAATCCAACACTGATATACTTTTTAATGTACAATCCTGTAGCAGGAATCAACTAAGGTCATGCCAGGTGAAGTTTGCTTAGTAAATTCATAGCCTCAACTGAAAAAGGAGCACAATGTGAAGGAGGTGGGGAAATCAACCCAGAGGAATTGCTGGAATAACAAAGGCTTTTTCGAATACGCTCATACGTTTTGGAAGTCTTGTGGATCCCAAAGGTTCTATGAAAGAATTTGCTGTTGACCAAGAGGTTCACTTATTGATCATTTCACTTATTACATGAAAGAAGTGCATAACCGAGCTGAAAAACTATACGTGCCTTTCTTCAATCTGATTAATTTTCTAGTGTATCTAACTGGAGGTATTGTGCCTGATTCTGTGCTACACTTCAGGACGGATGTCTGGACAATGGGAATAGTGAGATTTATTGAAATGGCACCAGGGATGTGGGCCTTAAAGTACATGCAGACATAAAGCTGTGACTGTTCTAGTGCAGAGAAGGTAAAGGGAAAATACACCAATGTCAAAAATTATAGAGGGATTTAATAGAATAAATAGGGAGAAAATGTTTGCACTGCTTGGAGGATCAATATCCAGAGGGTAAAGATTTAAAATAATTGGCAAAAGATCCAAGACAAAGCTGAGGATTTTCTTTTTAAATTCATGAACTGTATAATCTTCAGTGCTTGAAGGAGCAATGGGTGCTCATTCAGTTAGAATTTTCAATAGGGAATTGGATAGATACTTGAAAATTTGTAAGACTTTGAGACTGTGGTCCAGTCAAATAGTATATAGCCAGTAGTCTCTGGTGTCACTAGGTCAATTGTTACACCGATTTAAAGGAACTTACTTCAACCTGATCCAATAGTGACAGTTTCCGTTCATATGCCAAGTTTTTGGTGAAAACTTAAAACTGTGTGTTTAGACTTTCTATTGACTTCCGTTGACCCGTGATGTAGCCTCAATGCTGAGGATTAAAATTTAATGTTTTTTTTAACCCACTGAGTTTCAACAACTGTTTAGTTAACTTTGAGCATTAAAGTGAAGTGTTTATATTACAAATGATTAGCATTTGTCCAAGTGACAACTGTAGGTATGAACCTGGAGTTTTGAGTTTGTATTCTGTAGAGGAACTGTCAAACTTTATTCTTAACCCTTTCACTGGTGCAAAACTATATTGAGAAGCATCTCCTGGACAGATTTCACAGGTTGTTCTGTGACACCTGCTATCTCTCCTTGTTGTTCAATTGCTGAAATTTTACATACCCTGTTATTCATGCATTGATATAAGACTCAAAGGAAACAAAGCAGAAACTCCGACGAGCCAGTTGCAACACAACAGGAATGTAATCTCTTGATGGTCTGTAATTAGGGAAACTCAAAAAAAAATCTTTTGTAAAATCTTTTGTAAATTACTGAGATACTTGATAAGTCACTGTAATGTCCCAGTTAGTTTTTGTAGGTCTCAGTTGTTCTGTAGCAGGACTACAGCGCTGACATTTTTGAGGAATTGCTGCAATGATGTCTCGAAGAAATTGTGGGATAAAAAATTTAATGCATCACAATCTTCACTGACACAGGGCTGGTTTAGCCACTGAAATAGAATTCACTTTACCTAATTAGCAGACCTGGTTTTGCAGAGATTTATAATGCACAAGTGATAAAGTGAGTGAGCTGTAAATTGTAATTCTCCACCTCCTGATCAGTTATTGACTCAGCTGCCCATTCCCGTTCCATTTATCTGCAATTTCACAGATGAAGCATAATTAGGAATGTGTTACTCTACTCTCTTCTTCATTTTTTAATTCATAAAAAATGTCTCATGTTTTACTGAAGACATTTTAGAAGTGGGAATTCCTCAGATCATTAAATGCAGTGACAGAAACATGTTTGTAAAGAAATTGTAAATTCTCTTTTAGAATTTCAATCAGTATTCTTCAATTAAAGTCCTGAACAGAGGATATTATTGCAAATATGTTTACCACGTCATTACCTATATTCAGCAGAAGACACTTTCTACCAGATTCTTTCTAGCCTTCTGTTTGATCTAGGGTAGTAGTGATTGTAATGAGATCAGCCAGATGGACCACATAGAATTTGAGTCCCCTGACTGGGACTGTTAGTCTGGTCCTATCAGGGAGCCCTGGCTGAACAGGAATGCCAGACATCCTGTTCACTCTGAGAGCTGTAACTGAGGGAGCTGGATCAGTGTCAAGGATTCTCCGCACGTAAGTAAAGTATGACTTGATGACGGTATACTAGCTGCTGTGGAGATGACGAGAGAAAAGCATGTTCCTGAAGAAATAATGAGATTCTACAGGTATTATGTAACCATTTGTGAAAAGGGCAAGGTTGGTGGGTGTAGGGAATGCTGGATGACTAGAGAAATTGAGGTGCTGGTGAAGAAAAAGAAGGAGGCATATGTCAGTTATAGATGTCCTGGATCGAGCCAATCCCTCGAGGAGTATAAGGGTAGTAGGAATATGCTCAAGAGGGAAATCAGGAGGGCAAAAAAGGGGACATAAGAAAGCTTTGGCAAATAGGGTTATAGAGAATCCAAAGATATTCTACAAATACATTAAGGATAAAAGAGTCAGCAGGGACTGAATAGGGCCTCTTAAAGATCAATAAAGTTGTCTCTGTGTGGAACCACAGGAGATGGCTAAGATACTAAGTGACTATTTTGGATCAGTGTATACTGTGGAGAAGGACATGGAAGCTAGAGAACTTGAATAGTGATTTCTTGAAAAATGTCCATATTATAGAGGAGGAGGTGCTGGATGTTTTAAACCACATAGAGGTGGATAAATCCAGAGAACCTGATCACATGTATCCTAGAACTTTGTGAGGAGTTAGGGAAGTGATTGGTGGGCCTCTAGTTGCAATATTCATATCATCAATAGCCATGGGTGAGGTGGAAGAAGACTGGAGGTTAATGAACATGGTGCCATTATTTATGAAAGTTGGTAAGGAAAAACCAGGGAACTATGGACCAGTGAGCCTGACATCAGTGGTGGGTAAGTTGTTGGGGGGGGGGGGGCAGAAATTAGGAGGCTTAGGATTTACATGTATTTGGAATGGCAAGGACTGATTAGGGATAGTCAACATGACTTTTTGCATGCAAAATAGTGTGTCACAAACTTAATTGAGTTTTTTTGAAGAAATACCAGAGGATTAATGAAGACACAACAGCAGGTGTGAGACTTCAGTGAGGTATTCAAAAAGGTTCTGCATGGTAGACTGCATTCTTATCTCCCTGTTATAGAAAAGATATTGTGAAACTTGAAAAGGGCTCAGAAAACATTTACAAGGATGTTGCCAGGGTTGGAGGGTTTGAGCTACAGGGGAAGGCTATACAGGCTGGGGCTGTTTTCCCTAGAGCATTGGAGGCTGAGGGGTGACCTTATAGAAGTTTATAAAATCATGAGAGGCATGGATAGGGTAAATAGACTAGGTCTTTTCCCAGAGCAGAGGAGTTAAAAACTCGATGGCATAGGTTTAAGGTGAGAGGGTAAAGATTTAAAAGGGACCTGAGGGGCAACATTTTCACACAGAGGGTGGTGTGTGTATGAAATGAGCTGCTAGAGGAAGTGGTGGAGGCAGGTACAATTGCAACATTTAAAAGACATCTGGATGGGTAAATGAATGGGAAGGGTTTTGGGGAAGATGGGCCAATGCTGGCAAAGGGGACTAGATTCATAGTATCCCCACACTCTGGAAACAGGCCATTTGGCCCAACCCAATCTACACCAACCCTCCAAAGTCTATCTCGCCCAAGCCCACTCATCTAGCCTATTACTCTACATTACCCCTGACTAATTAACCTACACATCCCTGGACACTATGGGAAATTTAGCATAGCCAATTCACCTAACCTGCACATCTTTGGACTGTGGGAGGAAACCGGAGCACCCAGAGGAAACCCACATGGGCATGGGGAGAATGTGCAAACTCCACACCAATAGTCACCCAAAGCTGGAATCAAACCCTTGCGCTGTGAGGCAGCAGTGCTAACCACCACTGTGCCACCACTTTATTTAGGCTAAATTAAAATATATGGTTGGCATGGAGTTGGAGCAAAGGAGTTGGGAGGTCATGTTGCAGCTGTACAGGACATTGGTTAGGCCACTTTTGGCATATTGCATGCAATTCTAGTCTCCTTCTTATGGGAAAGATATTGTGAAACTTGAAAGGGTTCAGAAATGCTTGACAAGGATGTTGCCGGGGTTGGAGGATTTGAGCTATAAGGAGAGGCTGAACAGGCTGTTATCCCTGGAGCATCGAAGATTGAGGAGTGACCTTATCGAGGTTTACAAAATCATGAGGGGTATGGATAGGATGAATAGACAAAGTCCTTCCCCTGGCGTCAGGGAGTCTAGAACATGAGGGCATAGGTTTAGGATGAGAGGGGAAAGATATAAGAGATCTAAGGGGCAACTTGTTCACACAGAGAGTGGTACATGTATGGAATGAGCTGCCAGAGAAAGTGGTGGAGGCTGGTACAATTGCAACATTTAAGAGGCATCTGGATGGGTATATGAATAGGAAGAGTTTGGAGGGATATGGGCCGGGTGCTGGCAGGTGGGACTAGATTGGGTTGGGATATCTGGTCGGCATGGACGGGTTGGACCAAAGGGTCTGTTTCCATATTGTACATCTCTATGACTCTGTGACGCTAAACCCTGGCGTCCATCCTGGTACCTCTGCACCAACTCCTAAAAAGTGTGAGCTTTGGAAATGGTTGCACCACCAAACCACAGCCTTCAGGGAAGTGAAGAAGCAGCAATCATCCTCTGAGGTGTTGCCACATTATGACCCCAGTGAGATCTAGCATGTTTGATTATTGACATGTGACACTTCCCTGTATGGCTTGGGGGTAGTATTAGGTCATAGGTGAATCAATGGAGACGAACGTCCAGTAGTAAGTGCATCCAGGATCTTTGCTGATGCAGAGTGTAAATTCGCATAGATAGAGAAGGATAGTTTGGCGATCATATTTTGGGTCTGTGCATTTACAGATGCAAATTTGTAATAATAATGGACCACAAGCCCCTGCCAGGTCTACTTGAAGAGGACAAGGCATTGTCACCCATAAGTTCAGGTAGAATTCAGTGGAGGGCAGTAATAGTAAGTGTCGAGAGTGTGGTGCTGGAAAAGCACAGCAGGTCAGGCAGCATCTGAGGACCAGGAGTGTCAATGTTATGGGCAAAAGCCCTTCATCAGAAATTCATCCTGCTCAGCCCTTCATCCCCTCTCAACTCTAATCTCCAGAATCTGCAATCCTCACTTTTGCATGTAGTACTGTGTGTAATTACAGGTTGGAATGCTGTCTGCAAGGTACAGTAGCAAATGCGGATGCATTGAGCTACATCCTGCTGGCAGACGTACCATCAGTGCTACAGCCACTGGAAGTATCTGTAATGGTTTTAAATTTTCTGGACACTTCCAGTCACGCTGACAATGTCAATAGATTGACAATAAAAAAGCTGCATGCATCTTTTGCATTACACAGACACCTGGGTGTGTTGGTCACAGATAACAGGCCATCATTTACAAGCTGGGAATATGAATATGTCCTGAAGTTGAATAGTATTCGACATATAAGGTCAGCTCCATACCATCCACCAGCCAATGGCCTGGCAGAAAGGGCAGTACAAACTTTGAAGGCAGGCTTAAAGAAAAAGTTGACAACTTCACTCGATACCAAACTGTCCCAGTTCCTATTTGATTACAGGACCCACCCCTCATGCAACTACAAGGATAGCTCCAGCAGAGTTGCTAATGGGGAGAAGGTTAAATCTTATCTTCCCAGACCTGGGCGTGGGGGAGTGGTGGGTGGGGGGAGGTAGGAAGAGGTGAAATGGCATTAGGCATGCCAATGCTGGACAAATGACTCCACTAATTGGGAGAGACAGTCTACTTCAGGGGACAAAGTTTTGGTGGAGGAACCGAGGAGATGGCCCTGCATGAGTAAGGGGCATGGTCAGTGCAAGATCAGGACTGGTGATGTACAGCATTCAGGGAGGTGCGACAGTCCTGAACAAGCACATGGACCATATGAAGGCTGCAAACTCAAAAACAGCTTGGGAGAAAACATGCCCGGCTCCTCGACAGCCTTTCCGACTGTTCCAGCATCCAAGGGTTCTTGTCTCGATCAAGTGCTGATGATAACTCAGACTCTGAAATGAACATGGCAGACTTTGCCACCTCGACACCTTTTCTACCTGAACAAGTGAATAAATTTCTTCTGATACACTCTGGGTGCAAGAGGTGAGTTACTGTGCATTACACGCTGTCCGTATCAAAGACAGAGTTGGAGGAACCTGATCCAGTGGTGAACACCACGGGAGGGGCTACAGAAAACAATGGCCTGTATCCGCAGACTGTGGGGGGAGGAACATGGTGATTGTAATGCGGTCAGCCGGGTTGAACTCCTAGGATATGAGTTCCCTGATTGTGGCTGTTAATCTGCTCCTGTCAGGGAGTCCTGACTGACATATAATAACAGGACTGCCAGACATCTTGTTCACTCTGAGAGATGGCTTTGTGGGAGCTGAATCTGCATCAAGGACTCTCCATGCATAACTCTCCATGTGTAAATACAAGGTGAATTGGTAATGGGATACCAGCTCTAGACTTAGTTCAGGGTCATGCACACTTCAGCTGACTCCAGCTGGGTTGTATTATCCTTTCCATTTATCACCACCTGCAAGTCAAGATACAGATATACAAACAGATTCGTAAGTACAAGCACACAACAGACAGTGAGACCAATTGCCATCAGAGATGATTTCACAGGGAGATAGTGAGGAAAGAGATCAGTCTGAGACTGGTACAGTTAAGAAAAGAAGCAAGTCCAGCAGTCAGGGCAGGCAGGGACAAAGCAGAGAGCAAGGTAGAACTGATAAATTAAACTGCATTTATTTCAATGCAAGAGGCCTAACAGGGAAGGCAGATGATCTCAGGGCATGGTTAGGAACATGGGACTGGGATATCATAGCAATTACAGAAACATGGCTCAGGGATGGACAGGACTGGCAATTTAATTTGATACAAATGTTACAGGAAGGACAGAAAGGAGGGCAAGAGAGGAGGGAGAGTGGCATCTTTGATAAGGGATAACATTACAGCTGTACTGAGGTAGGATATTCCCAGAAGTACATCCAGGGAAGTTATTTGGGTGGAACTGAGAAATACAAAAGGGATGATCACCTTATTGGGATTGTATTACAGACCCCCTAATAGTCAGAGGGAAATTGAGAAACAAATTTGTGAGGAGCTCTCAGTTATCTGTAAGAATAATAGGATGGTTATGGTAGGGAATTTTAAGTTTCCAAACATAGACTGGGACTGCCATAGTGTTAAGGGTTTAGGTGGAATGGAATTTGTTAAATGTGTACAAGAAAATTTTCTGGTTCAGGATGTGGACGTACCTACTAGAGAAGGTGCAAAACGTGACCTACTCTTGGGAAATAAGGCAGGTCAGGTGACTGAGGTGTGAGTGGAGGAGCACTTTGGGGCCAGCGACCATAATTCTATTTGTTTTAAAATAGTGATGGAAAAGGAAAGACCAGATCTAAAAGTTGAAGTTCTAAATTGGAGAAAGGCCAATTTTGACAGTATTATGCAAGAATATTCAAAAACTGAATGGGCCCAGATATTCACAGGTAAAGGGATGGCTGAAAAATAGGAAACCTTCAGAAATGAGATAACAAGAGTCCAGAGACAGTTTATTCCTGTTAGGGTGAAAGGAAAGGTTGGTAGGCATAGGGAACGCTGGATGACTAAGAAAGTGAGGGATTGGTTAAGAAAAAGAAGAAAGCATATGTGAGGTATAGACAGGATTGATCTAGTAAATCCTTAGAGGAATATAAAGCTAGTAGGAGTTTACTTAAGAGGGAAACCAGGAGGTCAAAAAGGGGACATGAGATAGCTTTGGCAAATAGGTTTGAGGAGATTCCAAAGAGATAGGCAAGATACTAAATGAGTATTTTGCAGCAGTGTTTACTGTGGAAAAGGACATGGAAGATATAGAATGCAGGGAAATAGATAGTGACATCTTGAAAAACGTCCTTATTACAGAGGAGGAAGTTCTGGATGTCTTGAAAAGCATAAGAGTTGATAAATACCCAGGACCTGATCAGGCGTACCCCCGAAGTCTGTGGGAAGCTAGGAAAGTGATTGCTGGGCCCCTGGCTCAGATATTTGTATCATCGATAGTCACAGGTGAGGTGTCGGGAGACTGGAGATTGGCTAATATGGTGCCACTTTTAAGAAAGGTGGTAAGGTCAAGTCAGGGAACTATAAACCGGTGAGCCTAATGTCAGTGGTGGGCAAGTTGTTGGAGGGAATCCTGAGGGACAGGATGTACATGTATTTGGAAAGGCAAGGACTGATTCGGGATAGTCAAAATGGTTTTGTGCGTGGGAAAGAATGTCTCACAAGCTTGATTTAGTTTTTTGAAGAAGTAACAAAGAGGATTGATGAGGGCAGAGCAGTAGATGTGATCTATATGGACTTCAATAAGGCATTCGACAAGGTTCCCCATGGGAGACTGATTAGCAAGGTTAGATCTCCGCCTCAGGCGACTGACTGTGTGGAGTTTGCACGTTCTCCCCGTGTCTGCGTGGGTTTCCTCCGGGTGCTCCAGTTTCTTCCCACAGTCCAAAGATGTGCAGGTCAGGTGGATTGGCCATGCTAAATTGCCCGTAGTGTTAGGTAAGGGGTAGATGTAGGGGTATGGGTGGGTTGTGCTTCGGCAGGGCGGTGTGGACTTGTTGGGCCGAAGGGCCTGTTTCCACACTGTAAGTAATCTAATCTAATCTAAAAAAAACTAGCCATTTGGATACAGAACTGGCTCAAAGGTAGAAGACAGAGGGTGGTGGTGGAGGGTTATTATTCAGACTGAAGGCCTGTGATCAGTGGAGTGCCATAATGATCGGTGCTGATTCCACTACTTATCGTCATTTTTGTAAATGATTTCGATGTCAGGATATGAGGTATAGTTAGTAAGTTTGCAGGTGACACCAAAATTGGAGGTGTAGTGGACAGCGAAGAAGGTTACCTCAGATTACAACAGGGTCTTGATCAGATGGGCCAATGGGCCAAGGAGTAACAAATGGAGTTTAATTTTGATACATGCAAGATGCTGCATTTTGGTAAATCAATTCTTAGCTGTACTTATACACTTAATGGCAAGGTCCTAGGGAGTGTTGCTGAACAAAGAGACGTTGGAGTGCAGATTCATAGCTCCTTGTGAGCAGAGTTGCAGGTAGATAGGATAGCGAAGAAAGCATTTGGTATGCTTTCCTTTATTGGTCAGAGTACTGAGTACAGGAGTTGGGAGGTCATGATGTAGCTGTACAGGACTTTGGTTAGGCCACCTTTGGAATATTGTGTGCAATTCTCGTCTCCTTCCTATTGGAATTATGTTGTGAAACTTGAAAGGGTTCAGAAAACCTTTACAAGGATGTTACCAGGGTTGGAGGATTTGAGCAATAGGGAGAGGTTGAATAGGCTCGCGCTGTTTTCCCTGGAACATTGAAGGCTGAGCAATGACCTTAACGAGGTTTGTAAAATCATGAGAGGCATGGATAGGGTAAATAGACAAGGTCTTGTCCTCGGTTGGGAGGAGTCCAGAACTAGAGGTCATAGGTTTAGGGTGAGACGGGAAAGATATAAAAGAGACCTAAGGGGCAACCTTTTCGAGCAAAGGGTGGTACGTGTATGGAATGAGCTGCCAGATGAAGTGGTGGAGGCTGGTACAGTTGCAACATTTAAAAGGCATCTGATTGGGTATATGAATAGGAAGGGTTTCGAGGGATATGAGCCGGGTGCTGGCAAATGGAGCTAGATTAGGCTGGGATATTTGGTTGGCATGGACGGGTTGGACCGAAGGGTCTGTTCCGTTCTGTACAGCTCTGTGACTCTCTGATTGTAGTGATCAGAGCACAGTGTCATACAAAGTGCGTCCTTAGTATCAAGGTTCATTGTTGAAAGAGTGAAGTTAACTTGACCCCCATTTTACCCTTCAGGTATGTTTGAATTGAATGTGTGATTGAAATTTCTAGTGGGTCCTTCACTCAGGGTCACTTCTCGTACTTAATTGGAATTTGTGATTTCGGAGAAAATAACAGTGCATCAAGCCAATCCAGAAAACACACTATTATCTCACATGATCCTTGTTATTTCCCTCCCTAAACATGTCCTTCCTGCCCCTCCCTGTTAAATTTACTGCTGTACACCATCTCCTTCATCTCCATTTAGTTATTAAATCAAAATTGCTCATCTGTTCACACTTGAATCCAGCTTTGCGATATTTATTTTTATTTAGATTACTTACAGTGTGGAAACAGGCCCTTCGGCCCAACAAGTCCACACCGCCCCACCGAAGCGTAACCCACCCATACCCCTACATCTACATTTACCCCTTACCTAACACTATGGGCAATTTAGCATGGCCAATTCACCTGGCCTGCACATCTTTGGACTGTGGGAGGAAACCGGAGCACCCGGAGGAAACCCACGCAGACACGGGTAGAACGTGCAAACTCCACACAGTCAGTCGCCTGTGTGATCACAACCAAGAAAATCTTAGATTTAATTTTGTGTTGTACCATTTACGACCTTGACAGCAAATAAACTGTGCTTCTCTCACTTCCTTCCTTAGACCCCATCTCATCAATCCAATTCTATTCTTAACTGCTAATTAATCAACACCAAAAACCTGAAGGAGCTCTGAGTACAGAATTTCCTCTGATTAGTGTTTGATGTAAAGAATTCCCTGCTCCAGCAGCATGGAGGGAAATGAAATAATTGTACGGGTGAGAAAAATGGGTAGGCTCTGGTATCCTGTTCAAGCATCAAAATATTTTCTGTGCCCAAATAATGTTTTGGAGACAAGTCTCTCTCTCTCTGTTTTACCGATGTGTTTCATGAGGTCACCATTGATGGTTGAACATATGTCTCTGTGCCTGTTCATATCAACCATGAGTTTTTTGTTTGTTTTTGGCAGGCAGTTTTACAGTCTGTTGTGCTTCCTGCTACACTAACTCTTCTCATTCACCCAAGCCTGGTACAGGCATCATGCATGCCAGTACCCAGTGTCTGTGTTCTTCCATGGCCACCAAGTCATGGAGTGCGATTTGAACCCTGAGCAGTCTGGCCCCACAGTCAGTCCTGCTACCATCCATGTAACACTTCTACCACTCTCTGGACAAAAGCATTGTACAAGGGAAAATTGACCTCTGATTACACCATGATTTAACAATATAGTTTAGCTGGTGTCTGTGGCAGCCTAAATGTTATCAGTGTTTCTCAGTCAAACATTTTGCTCAGAGATTTCAATGCACATTAGCAGTTGGAGGGACTCTTCCCTGCCAGCACAATGTTCAGGAAAATTCAAATGACAACATCACCCTCAATATAACTAGCCAGCAACCTAAAGATGGCAAACAGCCAAGAAGAATCATTGTAAAGTTTTGACTTCTGATATCCCCTTGAGAGCCTGGCAGCTTAGGAATGGCTGTAGGTGCCAGTAAGATGCTGCCTGAGATGCATTCAGTTGTGATTTTCAACAGGAAATTGGATTAATTCCTATATCAGGAAAATTGGCAGGGTTATGAGGAAAGGGTAGGTAAGTGGAACAGACTTGCTTTGAGAGTGAGGTAGTGTGGATAATCTGGACCAAATGGTCCATGTGCTAAAAACATTCTGAGTTCTATCCCATTTCCTGCCGCTCATTAGCCTTCCTTGAAAGACCAATTTTGAATGAAGCTGAAAATGTGTTGCTGGAAAAGCGCAGCAGGTCAGGCAGCATCCAAGGAGCAGGAGAATCGATGTTTCGGGCATGAACTCTTCTTCAGGAGTGATTCCTGAAGAAGGGCTCATGCCTGAAACGTCTATTCTCCTGCTCCTTGGATGCTGCCTGACCTGCTGCGCTTTTCCAGCAGCAAATTTTCAGCTCTGATCTCCAGCATCTGCAGTCCTCACTTTCTCCTCCAATTTTGAATGAATACTTAAAATCCAGGAGCTTAGTCTGAAGAGAATTTTCTGCATGTTACAGATTGTGTCAAACTGCCTGCCTTCTTTTCAGACTGTCCTTGTTTGCTTTTTGGATAAAATCACCAAAACTGCTAAGCCTGAAAATAGATGTAAAATATGTCTAACACCGCCTGTATTTTCATCATCGTACCTGAAATCCCATTAAACCCAGCTGTTAATGCCGTCAGGAACTTTTATATGCCACATCCACCTTTGAAGGATCTGTCACATAGATTTGATTCGTTCTTTGATACTGCTAAGTAGGATAGATTATTTTGCCAGTCCTTTCAAACACGTGACACTGTGTATCCTTCAGATTGTATTACGTATGGGCTCCATCCTGCCTCATTTCTGAATGTTGGACTTGACGTGGATCAATATGATCTGGGGCTAAATTTCTAAAAATGACTGACTAGGTTAGCATCACGCCTAGAGATCAATAATGAATTTTATCATGAGATTTGTCGTTACTGGGTTTGTCTGTAAGCTTTTGTCTCCCTTTCTGAAGAATATTTTTGTGAAGCAGTTCAGTGCACTTGCATGAAGCAATTATCTCGGACCTCAAACCTGCCGCTGCTGCACAAACACATTAAAGTTTTAAGGTAATGAACATAATTTGACCTACTTTGGAATTAAAAGGAACCAAGTTAGCATTGAGAGCAAGAAAAATCAATTTTAAGCTGATCAAAAACTTGCCTTATGGTATAGTAGAACCAATGAGAGGTGAGCCTCTTGGAAATATCTGCCTCTTTTAAGAAGCAGTGTATAATGCTTTCCTCTCTGTGCATTGGTTGACAGCTAAGGCACACTTGAATTGCGGCAAAGAAATGATTCCAGTCGGAGAAATTACAATGATTCGCTTTTTTTAATAGTCACAGGACAAAGGATCGCTGAAAGTGTATCTTCAAAAGGCACAAAATCAACAGAAGTGTATGAAGGCACAGTCAATCTAGGTGGCAGTAGGTTTAGAAGACTGTAGGTTAATAGGAAATTCTGAATGTGAATCAAAGGATCAAAGACCATTTACAATAATTTAACTCCCAAACTAATATTTTAATATCTGGATAATAGATGTCCTGAATTATATTATTTCCAGATTATCAGTTGTGAATGGGATTTTGGCAGGGTTTACAGCTTACAGAAGTGATGCAGTTGAGAAAAATTGAAACAAAATCATGTCATCTGGATTATCACAGTCTGCATTGAACAATAAAGTCCTAACAACAAAATCAAACCAATTCTAAAAGAAATCCATCTGATCTCTATCCGCAACTCATCTAAATCGACTCAAACAAACTAGGAATAGTAAAAGATTTTGGTGATGACTACCTACAAAAGATTTACATCCCATTTACTATTCAATTGCAAATAAGAATTCCAATTAACTTCTTAAATGAGTCCTTAAGTAGAATCAACCACAGAGCAATGACTGGGTCAATCCCTCATGGATGCCACATCAATGTGCATGGAACCAATAAAACCTGCCATATTGCTGCAATATCTTTTGTCTTATTTAATGTGGTGAGAGTCTATATTGCACTTCAATAGGCATTTTGTATCTAATAAGACCGAAGTCAATCAATAGCAGGTTTTAGTAGTCCAAGAGAGGAAGTGATTCATATAGCCTCCACATGGCAAAGGTGTATTTTCCCATAATCTGTTCCATCCAAGCCATCCATCTAGGTGATAATAGTAAATTTTGCTGTGAGCAATGAAACAATAACTTTTGCCATCCAACATGGATACAGTTGCTGATAAATTATTTGGCTTGCTAGCAGGAATTGCTTGCAGTTTGGGGATTATTCAGTGCATTCTCATCTCCAGGAGATTTAAGATGCTTGTGATCAGGTAAAACTACAGGGCATCCTCTTCGATCAGTCAGATTCAGAAATTCTTACTGAGACGCACAGAGTTTCTATTTGTCCTGAGATGTGAACATTGTTGGCTGTGCTAGCACTTGTTGTCCCTTGAATTGAGTGGCTAACTGGGACCGTGTCAGAGGTCAGTTCGGAGACAACCACATTGATGTCAGTCTGAACTCTCATGGAAACCAGACCAGTTAAAGATGTCGGATTTCATTGGAAATCAGATCGAATTATAACAACAATGCACAGTTGTTACATTGTTGCTGTTAAACTAGCTTTGAATTCCAGATTTGATTACATTCAAATGTACCATCTTGGAATTCAAATCCGAAGTCCCCAAAAGCTTAGCTTAGGACTCTGGTCTACTAGACCACCATCACAATCGGGTGTATGAATTAATTTTACATCATTATACAGAAAAACGTAATGGTGGAGCAAACACGTGGGATTAAAGGAGAAACATGAAAAAGCAGACACTAAGCCGAGAGAACAAAACAAGTTAAGATTTTTTTAAAAATCTGCAGCATTAATTTTATTAGAGAATGGAGATTCCTCACTTGTAAAATTTATTGTTTTTAGAAAGTGAGGTTGTACAATAATTATCACTTGCTACGATATTGAAAACTCACTTATTCCTGATTCTGCGAAGCCAGTTGTTTTTCTTTAATCTATCTTTAGTGTATAACTATTGTTAATTACATTAAATTTACACCGTTACAGGGATTTCTGCGCAGATTTCATCATTGCGGCCTTCAACACCCTGTGGAGGCGCACAGTATTGGTGACGGCAATGTCTGGATTGCAGTTGCTGTTAAATTTAATTTGTAGTAATGATGAGCATTAATATAAGGACAGTGGAATCAAAACCAATATGTTTTCGAATATTTGCAATAGTAGTTAAAGATTAGTTTCAATCACTGCCATGCATGTGACATATTCTGTGCTTCTTCTCTCTACATATTAATATAAACAAATACCCATCCACTTAAAGGTCACTTTTCAGACAAAAATTCTGCTTTGGAATATATTTTGTTTTTATCTGAATCTGAACTGAAAACAAACATGCCAAATGCAGAATTTCATTATTGTCATTTCTTCTGCAGATGCAGACCGAGCTCAGAAGCATGGAATGGACGAATTCATCTCTGCTGATCCCTGCAAGTTTGATCATTCCGCCCTGTTCGAAATGCTGCAGAGAAAAACGTTAGAGCACAGGCTGAATGATTCATATTCCTGTCTGGTGAGTAACCAGCTGAGAGAGGTGGCGGGGACAAAATGACTCTTCCCGCCATGCTAGCTGTTAAACACCTCCCGCCAGGAGTAGAATTAAGGATTTTCTACACTCAATTTCAGTCTTGAAAATGATACACTGCTGTGTTACCAAAGGGAAAAGAGAATAGACCAAAGCAGTATGATATGAGTTAGTCAAGAGACAGCAGAGGGACTGAAGACCTTTAATAACCTCTCAGCGCACTTATTGGCTTTGCAAGTAGCTACACTGGTGTTTCAAGGCACAACACACAATCAAAAGTTGTCATCTGTTTACATCTATAGTAGTCCTTTTTAGTTTGTGAAGCTTCAAAGTGCAGCATGTCTGCTGTAGTTGTTCAGGATACAGCAGTTACTCATTTTCCATTGAGGGATGTTCTGATTGTGGCAGCTGCAGTATTCCTGTTTGCATTTTCACATCACTCGTATCTTCCTCTGGAGACAGTATCTATTTTGTGAAGGTCAGGAATTATTTTCCAAATGTCCATCCTGTATTGCCCCCACAACACACCCCTGCCCACATCCCAGTTTATTAAGAGCAAATATTTTGACTTGAATCTTAATCAAACAAAGCTGCACTTCAACTCACCCAAAAGGTCATTTGTTTTGTAAATTAGTTTGTTGAATGTGGATATCAGCACAGAGGAGTTCAGCTGCCCAGAGGGAGTCTACATTTAAAATTGTTGCATTCAGTGAGGTAATAGGACGGAAATCTTGTTGTGTTCAGTGAGATTTGTTTTAACTTTGTATGTTCCGTACTGTTCATAAACATTACCTAATCTGATTGGCCCCATAGAGCATGTCCTCTTCCTGTCTGTAGCCTGCAGCCTCTCCCCATGCTGTCCTGGTGCCTGAGGTCTTCACCAGGACCTCACCAACCACCAGACTCCAGTCCACCTGCCGGAATCTCCGCTTACCCCTCGGCATGATACCATCTCCGTCCAGTAGCGCTTCCTCCCCCCAATGAGAGTCTGCCACGCCCTTTGGGACCTGCTTGGAAATGATGAAGCTGCCCCTCTTGGCCACTTCTCCAATGCCCAGCCCTCTGTTAACTGGCTTGCAGAGCACCGGTAACATCAGAGTTTGACAGCCCTGGTCAATGGTGTAACATTGACTTTGGACCAAAACCAATACCTCCCATCTGCTCCCATTCCACCCACCCCCCCCCCAACCCCCCCTTCCCCAGCCCTGAGATGCTAGCCAAAGCAGTGGGGCCACCTGCAACAGACCCCAGCTGGCAGAACAAAGGGAGAGAACAGTCAAGACATGCCTTGATCAGCAGACAGCCATGAGGGGCTGCCCAAGTGAGCCATGGGCCAGGTGGACCCCAGAGAAGGCAGCAGCCCAGCAGAAAGGGACCCCACAAAATACAAAACCAGACAGTGGCCATGATGCAGCCTGGAGTAAGTGAGAGTCCCACAGCCAGTCCACAACCCGATGAGTGATGACCTTGTAGCACAGACCCTGCCCCAGCACTCACCTGGCTCCATGACCAGAGGGTCCACTACATGAGGCACAAGAAATAAAATATTGCATTTTTTTAAATACAGGTGCCTTGAAACTTTTATTTTATCAGTTATTTTATTTACCAATGCAGGAATTTAGTTTTTCTAAAATAATTCAACTTAGAGGGTACAGGCATAACATTGAATTCTTTCCTAAGAAAACTTCTTCAGAACCTAACTCCAGCTTTAACATTGATTCCTTTGGGAAGTAGTACTTCACATAGTCTTTTCATGTAGCTTGTGATTTTCAGGAATGCAACCCTGATTTTAAATCAAAACGCGCTGTATATTCTCGAACAATGGTGACCTGGAGATCTGTTAATTGAAGTGTTATGTTTCTGAGAGTGTGCAGTATTTTATTTAGAGAAGTCGTGAGCAAGCTGCATTGTTTTTTCTAGGTTGGCGTGTGAGGAACCTGAATGATGGAAAAGAATAGACTAATCTCTACCTATTGGCCTCGGTGCTCTGACCCTTGCCTTGCCTATGTTCTCTCACTTAACATTTCTGAGCACAGAATCTAAAGATTTAATAGGCGTTTAACTCATGACCAACCTCATTTAATCATTCCTTTTACACAAAGAGCAGTCCATTCCTTTTAGTCACTCATTTCCACAGTTATATGAAGGTAAAGTTTGGATTTTGCTGCAAGATTTGGATTTTGCTGCACTGACTCAGTTTGGCACATCACTTCTTGTTCACTTTGGTCAGAACAAATTGAGAAACAACACCTATTGCAGAACTCTGTGGTACAGAAGGATCTGGGTGTCCTGGTACATGAATCACCAGTAGTTAGTATGCCAGTGCAGTGATGAGTGATTAGGAAGGCAAGCAAAATGTTTATTGTAGAGGGAATGGAATATAAAAGTAAAGGTTTTTTTTACCTACACTTGTACAGGCATTGGTTTCATCACACAGAGTCATAGAGTCATATAGCACAAAACAGACCCTTCGCTCCATGCTGAACATAATCCCAAACTAAACTAGACCCACCTGCCTGCTACTGGCCCATATCCCTCCAAACCTTTCCTGCTCATGTAATTATCCAAATGTCTTTTACACATTGTAATTGTAGCCACATCCACCACTTCCTCAGGAAGTTCATTCCACACATGAGCCTCCCTCTGTGTAAAATATGTGCCCCCATGCCTTTTTTTAAATGTCTCCTCTCACTTTAAAAATGTGCCCCCATTATTGAAATCCCCCATCCTAGGGAAAATACAACTACCATTAACTATATCTATATTTCTCATTACTTGATGAACTTTTATCAGGTCACCGCTCAACCTCCTATGCACCTGTGAAAAATGTCCCAGCCTATCCAGCCTTGCTTTATAACTAAGACTTTCCATACCCAACAACCTCCTGGTAAATCCCTTCTGAACCCTCTCCAGCATTCAGTTTTGATCTCCTTGTTTAAGAACAGACATAATTGCAATGGAAGCAATTGATGGAGGTTCCCAGATTAATTCCTGGAATGGGGAATCTATCCTTTGAGAAAAGGTTGAATATGTATTTGTGGAATTCAGAAGAATGAAAGTCAATCCGCTTGAAACATAAAAGATTCTTCAGGAATCAACACGACGAAAGCTGAAAGGATCCCTTTGTGGGTCAGACTGGAACTAGAGGAACAAAAATAGAAATTGCTGGAAAAACTTAGCAGGTCGGCAGCATCTGTGGAGAGAAACCAGAGTTAATGTTTCAGGTCCAGTGACTATTCCTAGAACTAGAGGACACAGTTTGAAAATTGGGGGTCACCCATCTAGGTTGGAGATGAGAATGTGTGCCTCTCAGAGGCTTGTGGCTAAGTGGATTTTCTTTCCCAGAGGTAGTGGAAGTGGTTATTGGTCTTGGAAATATTAGCTCTGTTTCTTTCACCACAGGTGCTGAGTTTCCCTAGCATATTTTGTTTTGATTCTGGATCTCCAGATCTGCAGTAACTTGCTTCTATAGCAGTGACAGTCGAGGTTGGCAGGAAAGTGGAGTTGAGGCTATAATCCAGCTGTGATTTTGTTGAATAGATGGGCAGTCTTGAGAGGCCAAATGACCTGTTCCATTTGTAACTCTTAGTTCATTGCACTTCTCAATCCTCATTGGCAATTGGGCCACCTATTCCATTGCTCGTTCACCTTGACTGTTTTACAAAGTCCACATGCCACCTGCTAAATAAAACTAATTGTTTAATTAACAACCTGTATGTTACTCGACTCCACAAGAAAATTCTGAAGTCTGACTGCCCTATCCCTGCACTTCAGAGAGCAGACCTGTAGATCTGAATGTATCATCTTTTAGAGAGAACTGGAACAGAAACTGTGCCCAACAATAAACTATTTTAATTGTAACAATCAGTATTCATATCCCTAGAAATTTAACAACTGCATTATATTCTAAGAAGCATAGTCATGGTTAGACTAGTATGTGACTTCTGTCAAACACCAATTTGGTGATTATATGTCCTGAATTGAGCTCGGAACAACAAACAAACATTTAGCAAATGACACCCATACTCATTATCCACCACTGCAGGTTTAAAACAGCTTAGCATTTTTGAACTCAGCATCTCAATTTACCATGAGTTTGTGGTCGGTGAACCACATGCATTAAGTGGCAGTTTTGTTGGACATCACTGGTCAATAAGAACTCAGTTTGATTTGTCTAACGTCGGTAATTTGATAAGTGTGTGCAGTCCAAGTTTTCTGTAAGAACACATTTATGGTAGCTGTTTTGTCAAAAATGTCAAATAGAATTAGAATAATAATAGAATCTAGCTGTTCTCATGAAGCAAACAAAAAGTTAATGTGCAAGTAGAGCAAGTATGTAAGGAGACTAGTAGATTACTTTATTATGAGAGGAATTGAACATAAAGTAATGATGTTGTGTTTCACTTACTTAGAGCATTGGTGAGACTACATTTTGAATACTGCAGTTTTCTTATTTTAGGAAGAATGTGAAGTAATTTGAGGTTGTTCAGTGAGGGTTTATGAGATTTATACTGGGAATGATCAGGTTGCCTTATGAGGAAAGATTGGAAGGGCTGAGCTTGTTTACACTGGACTTTAGAAGAATGAAGAGTGACTGGATTGAGGAATATAAGATTCTGAATGGTCTTGACAAGGTACACATAGAAAGGATGTCTCCTCTTGTGGGTGAGTCCAGAACTGGGGAGCACAGTTTAAAATTAATTGCTTCCTTTTCAGGACAGAGATTATGAGAATTTATTTTCTGTCACAGAGGTATGCAATTTTGGAACTCTTAGCCTTAGAAAGACAATGGGACAGGTGAATACTTTGAAGGTGGTGGTAAATAGACTCTTGTTAATTTACTGTAGCACTCCTTAGATCTGTTGTTTTTATTTTAATGAGAAGAAAGTTTCTGCTGCCAGACCTGCTGACCTTTTCCAGCAACTTCTGTTTTTGTTTCTGCATTTTTGTGAGTTGTGTGGCTCAATTGGCTGATCAGATCAGGTGGAGGAGAAAGTGAGGACTGCAGATGCTGGAGATCAGAGCTGAAAATGTGTTGCTGGAAAAGCGCAGCAGGTCAGGCAGCATCCAAGGAACAGGAGAATCGACGTTTCGGGCATCAGCCCTTCTTCAGGAATGAGGAAAGTGTGTCCAGCAGGCTAAGAAAAACGTAGGGAGGAGGGACTTGGGGGAGGGGCATTGGGAATGCGATAGGTGGAGGGAGGTCAAGGTGAGGGTGATAGGCTGGAGTGGGGTGGGGGCGGAGAGGTCAGGAAGAAGATTGCAGGTTAGGAAGGCGGTGCTGAGTTCGAGGGATTTGACTGAGACGAGGTGGGGGGAGGGGAAATGAAACTGGAGAAATCTGAGTTCATCCCTTGTGGTTGGAAGGTTCCCAGGCGGAAGATGTGGCTCTCTTCCTCCAACCGTCGTGTTGCCATGGTCTGGCGATGGAGGAGTCCAAGGACCTGCACGTCCTTGGTGGAGTGGGAGGGGGAGTTGAAGTGTTGGGCTACGGGGTGGTTGGGTTGGTTGGTCCGGGCCCGGACCAACCAACCCAACCACCCCGTAAGCCCAACACTTCAACTCCCCCTCCCACTCCACCAAGGACGTGCAGGTCCTTGGACTCCTCCATCGCCAGACCATGGCAACACGACGGTTGGAGGAAGAGAGCCACATCTTCCGCCTGGGAACCTTCCAACCACAAGGGATGAACTCAGATTTCTCCAGTTTCCTCATTTCCCCTCCCCCCACCTCGTCTCAGTCAAATCCCTCAAACTCAGCACCGCCTTCCTAACCTGCAATCTTCTTCCTGACCTCTCCGCCCCCACCCCACTCCAGCCTATCACCCTCACCTTGACCTTCCTCCACCTAACGCATTCCCAATGCCTCTCCCCCAAGTCCCTCCTCCCTACCTTTTCTCTTAGCCTGCTGGACACACTTTCCTCATTCCTGAAGAAGGGCTGATGCCCGAAACGTCGATTCTCCTGTTCCTTGGATGCTGCCTGACCTGCTGCACTTTTCCAGCAACACATTTTCAGCTCTGATCAGATCAAGTGAACATGATTTTGCAAAAGGCAAATTCTGTTTATTAAGTATTAAATGTTTTTTGAGGATGTACCTGGTAGGGTAAATAAAGGGGAACCAGTATATGTCTTTGTTTGGATTTACAGAAAATACAGGAATAAAGATACTTCCCTATAATTGTTTATTGGCATTTTGTGAGACCATACCTGGAATAGTGTTTGTAGTTTTGGTCTCTAGATTTTAAAAAAAAGTTATGAGTTTTAGAGCAAACATTCACTAGACTGATTCCTGGATGAAAGGGTTATCCCACAAAGGGAAGTTGATCAGGTTAGATCTATATTCCCTGGGGTTCAGATGAATGAAAAGCAATCTCAACGAAACATACAAAATTCTAAAGGGGCTTGTCAGCAAAACACAATGAAATTGTTGCACCTGGCTGGGAAATCTCAAACATGGAGGCACAGTCTTAGATTAAAGTGCTGAGATACAACATCACTCCCATGGAGCTTTGTGGAAGAACCATTATTACCTTCCTCTGTGTTCAACATATTCAAAACTTTGGCTTCTCACGGAGTCAAGGGAGCAGGTAAATTTGTGGTGTTAAAGCCAAAGATCAAGCATGATTGTACTGAAAGCGTGGAGCCAGCTCAAAAGCCATACTCCTGCAACCACTCCCATTTCTTATGTCCCTGCCATTTGAGATGCTACTACTCAGCCAGTTTGATTCACTGCTGAGAAATGATTGGACACAGTAAAGATGTAGGATCTGACAACATCTCATCGGTAGTGGTGGAAGCCTGTGGCACCAGGATGAGCTACTTCCTCACTTTGCTAGTCCAGTGTAGCTATGACAACTGGCATCTGGCTATCTGTGTGAAAGATTTCATAAGGATGTATCGCTCAAAAAATTATGAATATCATGTGACAAGTTACTCCTCAATTCAACTCTTTTCTGTTATTAGTACAGAGATCATCAATAATGCCAGTGAGCCACACAACTCACAAAAATGCAGAAACAAAAACAGAAGTTGCTGGAAAAGGTCAGCAGGTCTGGCAGCATCCATGAAGAGAAATCAGAGTTAGTGTTTTGGGTCTGGTGACCCTTCCTCAGAGCTCTAAAATAATTATGTAGAGACGTATGTGTAGAACTGTCAAGGTAACATCTTTACTACCAAACTTCCCTGCATATCACATACTATTCTGACTATGCAATGACCATCATCATCACCTCTGGACCAAAATTCTGGAATTCCTGGCTGAACACTGTTGTATAAGGTAATGGTTCTAAAGGCATCAATGTTCATGTAACATTGAGCTCCACCCAATCTGATGATGTCAAATAATCTTTGGGTAGTGACAATGAATTCTGCACTAGCTTTTGCAAGCAACTAATGTAATCCTGAGAATCATGCCTGATGTGAATTGTATTTGTTGCTATCATACAGTAACCTACCTTGTGAAATAAGAAAAGTGCCTTTTCTATTTGGACTCATCAGTGGTCTATCCTTTACTACTGAGAATAGGACAGGTCCTAGACAAGGGCCAAAGAGGGTAAGTGGCAACAACCACTCCTAGCCCAATATTACATGGTGGCAGCGGTGGAAAATACTACAACGTACTCACAGGAATAGCAATTAAAACATAGTTTGTAACTATGGAGAAAGATCAATTACAACTTCACAGGGTATTGGTAATCGAACAATGAGCAGAAACCCTGTCTGCAGAAGCCATATGTTTTGAAAAGAAATTTTAGGAAATTTTTTTGTTTGTGTAAATATTTGGCCTTTTTTTTGACGTGAGTCTAAAGGAGAAATTCATGAGGCAGTCAAATATGTTGGTGGTCATAAATGCTTCAACCATTGTTTTTCTATCTATTTAGCAGCTGGAGACATGTCCCAGCAATAACGGACCACCAGGAAATAATTTCCATGGTAACCACTGGAGTTGTGTATCTGTACAGTATATTAGTTTCTGAAATAGCTGGGTGCAAAGAATACACATGCTGATATTTCATTAAAACACAACCACACACTTTAACAAATTAATTAACAGTGTTAACCTGAATTAGAAAATAGTCTTGCATACAGTGAAGAGAAGATCTCTGTACGTTCCTCAGAAAGTTAGTGTGAGGTGAGGTGCAATCATTGTTCCTGGCAAAATTTAGTTTTGTGTGTAGTTTTTTTTAGTATGTAGTCCTTTTAAATATGTTTTGGTTGGCTCTGTATGTGTGACACTTATCCTAGTACAAGGCATGAGTGATGCCTCTCAGACTGCTGAACACTATATATTTAGCATAATTTAATAGGAACATTAGGTAGAAACATAGCTTGCGCTCAGGTTTTTGAATAGTTTTATTCATTTTTATCAGGAATATACATTTGTTAGAAAATCAAGACAATATGTTTGTATATTAATTCTCCCATATTTTAATAGTGAATAAATATTTCTCAAAATTAACATTGTGTTTCAGTTTCTATCTGTAATTAAATTGTGTACCTCATACATGGAAGTGGCAGGGTGTTTTCCTCTTAGATGTTAATCAACCAGAACAGTATTAACAAAGGAATTTATATTGATATAATTCAGGTGATGGATTTGCAGACAAATGCTTTGTCACATAGCTCAGGGGGGAATAAATGGAAATATTTTCCTAGGGGGAAATACTCCTTTAACAGAGATTGACGAAAGTAATATTGGCTACGTATTTTTCTAGATTTAAGACTAAAGCCTTAACTCTGAGAAGTGTACATTGCTTGGTTGGTCACTGGAAAAGCCTTGGGCAGATGCTAGTGTGTTAGAAAGTAATTGTGACTGATCTCTTGAACAGTAGAATTACAGAAAAAATCTGTAATTTTTCACCCACCCTCTAAACCTGTTGGGATTTGCATTTTTATCAATATTAAAGTTGTAATGTAACAACCCTCATGTATGTGACAGAAACAATGAAATTTAAGAGCCACTCAGTCACTGAAACCAATTGCAACTCCATTCACAACACACTGAAGTACAAAGGGCTGGGCAAGTGAGCCCTAAATACTTTGTGTAGATTATTGCAATAGCCAGTGGGCCAAAATTTATTTTTGTCTAGGATAGATTTTGTGGAGTTAAAGGATGGGGATGTTGAAGGAGACAGTACCCTTCCAAAAATGTGTATCAATATGTGCCATTGAAATACTGAAATCTCACCCACTCTGGTAGTTACCCACCATACATGCACATACCACAAAGAATGCCAATACTGATGTTGGGCAAGAGCAATAGGTGGATCATGTTGAAGTGCACTGACCCAAACAATCACTCTGTTTCTCCACACTGTGCCTTACTGGCTGAGAATTCCCAACATCTTCTGTTTTTGTTTCCAGTTTCCTGGAGTTACAGTGTTTGCTTCTTGACCATAGTATGTGGGTAGACAGGTGCACTTGTTGCTGGAGAATTATCTCTGTTCTGTTCTTGATTACAATACTGAGAGTGTTGGATCTTAAAAGAAGTTACTATTAGATCCAAAACACCTACACCTACTTTCAGCAAAAGTAGTGTCTTGATAGAAATGTGAGAGGTGCACTAGCTACATCTGTGCAGCTGAGCAACAGAGTGGAGCGTGGATGTAGGTTTGTTTGCTGAGCTGGAAGGTTCATTTTCAGAAGTTTCGTCACCATCCTAGGTAACATCTTCGGTGAGGCTCCGGATGAAGCACTGCTGGTATAACCTGCTTTTTGTTATTGTGTTTAGGTTTCCTTGGGTTGCTGATGTCATTTCCTGTGGTGATATCATTTCTTTGCTGATGTCATGTCCTGTTCTTTTTCTCAGGGAGTGGTAAATAGGATCCAAGACAATGTGTTTGTTGATAGATTTCTGGTTGGTATACCATGCTTCTAGGAATTCTCGTGCGTGTCTCTGTTTGGCTTGACCTAGGATGGATATGTTGTCTCAGTAGAAGTGGTGTCCCTCCTCATCTGTATCAAGGATACTAGTGAATATGGGTCATGTCTTTTTATGGCTAGTTGATGTTCGTGTATCCTGGTGGCAAGTTTTCTGCCTGTTTGTCCAATGTAGTGTTTGTTACAGTTTAGATTAGATTATTTAGATTCCGTACTGTGCAGAAACAGGCCCTTCGGCCCAACAAGTCCACACCGACCCTCTGAAGAGTACCCACTCAGACCCATTCCCCCAACTATTGCACCTAACACTATGGCCAATTCACCTGTCTTTTGGTCTGAGATGTCTTTGATATAGGGGAGAGTGGCTAGGGTTTCTGGATGTGTTTTGTCTGCTTGTTACACATCCAGAAACCTGAGCCATTCTCCCCTACATCAAAGACATCTCGGAAATGACTGCCAGGCTATTCAGACCGCTTGGCATCATGGTAGCCCAAGAACCCACCAACACACTAAAACAGCAGACAATGAACTTGAAACACCCTATACAGACCCTCCAACCAAAGGGATGAACTCAGATTTCTCCAGTTTCCTCATTTCCCCTCCCCCCACCTTGTCTCAGTCCCAACCCTCAAACTCAGCACCACCTTCCTAACCTGCAAACTTCTTCCTGACCTCTCCGCCCCCACCCCCACTCCGGTCTATCACCCTCACCTTAACCTCCTTCCACCTATTGCATTTCCAATGCCCCTCCCCCAAGTCCCTCCTCCCTACCTTTTATCTTAGCCTGCTTGGCACACTCTCCTCATTCCTGAAGAAGGGCTCATGCCCGTAATGTCGATTCTCCTGCTCCTTGGATACTGCCTGACCTGCTGCGC
The DNA here is from genome assembly GCF_047496795.1 of Chiloscyllium punctatum. NCBI lineage: Eukaryota > Metazoa > Chordata > Chondrichthyes > Orectolobiformes > Hemiscylliidae > Chiloscyllium > Chiloscyllium punctatum. Next base: position 54,048,198 of record NC_092770.1, on the reverse strand, counting down.
TTTTCCAGCAACACATTTTCAGCTCTGATCTCCAGCATCTGCAGTCCTCACTTTTTCCTAGAACACCCTATACAGACAACAAGCAAAACTATTGTATTTTACAAAATACTTTGCAAGAACTGTAGTAAACACTACATTGGACAAACAGGCAGAAATCTTGCCACCAGGATACATGAATATCAACTAGCCACAAAATACATGACCCACTCTCACTAATATCCTTACATACAGTTGAGGAAGGACACCACTTCGACTGGGACAACATATCCATTCCTAGGACAAGCCAAACAGAGACATGCATGAGAATTCCTTGAAGCATGGCATTCCAACTGGAACACTATCAACAACCACATTGACTTGGATCCCATTTACCATCTTCTGAGAAAAAGAACAGGTAATTACATCACCACAGGAAATGACATCACCAACCCAAGGAACCCCAAACACACAAATTGAAAGCAGGCTATACCACTAGTGTTTCATCTGGAGGCTCACGGAAGATGTTACCTAGTAAGATGACGAAACGTCTGAAAACGAACCTTACAGCTCAGCAAGCAACCCTACATCCAGAATCTCAACCTGAGCTACAAATCTTCTCAAAACTCACTAATAGTGGAGCATATCCCTATTTCAGAGGTTTTGGATAGATAGAATCATCCTTCACTGTTTCAGCTTGTTTCATTAAGATCTGCTTCTTTGCAAATCATAACCATGGAAGGGTATGTCCAAAGGCAGGGAATTAATTTATTTGGAGGCCAATGTATATCATTAAAGCCACAGATTAAGTAAAATCAACAAAGAGTGCTACACTTCACAAAGCAATTGGCATGAAAGTGATTTTCATATGTTTTGCTGGAGAATAACTATATATCATTCTCATCACACTTACACCAGAAACCAAGTCATGTGGCAATGCATTTTGATACGACTGAAGTCAAAGCATTCCAATCTGTATTAGTGTATCTAATATTAACAGATGGAAGGTAGGCAGCTTTTATCGAGTTGTACATTTGGTGATTGCAATGCTTTTTTTATTAGTCAGTGACAGAAGCCTGATGAACTGTGAGAGTCAGCAGACCCAGTGGCAAATCATAATTTAAACCAAAGTGATTTTTGTTCATTACCAATCAGTAAAGGAGGAGGCAGTAGCACCATTCAATAGAATAAAAATAAATAAAATGATTGCAATTTTTGAAGTAGAAAAGTTAATTGTCTGGGCTGGATGTGAGAAGCAAAGATGGAAATTGAGAACATTCAGGCTACAATCTCCCAATCCTCTTCGGATTTCAGGTAAGCATCAGTAGACTGGACTACTCAGTGTTACACCACTGTTGTTTAAAAGGGGGATAAAGGCAAAATGGCTAACTGTAGACTAACCAGCTTCACATTAGTGCCTGACAATATTTAAAGGAAATAATCTTGGACAAAATTAATTGGTATTTAGAAAGGTTGGGTTAATAAATGGAAGTTAGCTCAGATTTGTTAAATGCATTTATCAAACTTAGAGTCATAGAATTATGGAGCATGGAAACACATCCTTTGGTCCAACTTATCCATGCTGACCGGATATCCTAAACTGATGTCGTCGCATTGAATTTTTTTGAAGTAACAAAGGTTGAGAGCAACGTTGTTGACGTTGTGTCCACGGACTTTCAAAAGGGGTTTAACAACATACCACACAATTCACTCCGGGATAAAATTAAAGATTATGGGATTGAAGAGGCAGTTGCATTTGTGTACAAGATTTGTTAAAGGACAGAAAGTACATAATAGTGGTTAGACTGGAGTTAGGTACGTAGTGTTTAGTAGGACTATTCATCTATATTATGATGTGTACTTGGATATAAAGCACATAAATTTAAGATTTGCTGACAGCATAAAACTCTGAAATGTAGGAATTGATAAAGATGATAATAACAGCATTCAGAAAGTTTTAGGTGCTATGGTGCAAAGGGTGGGTATATGTCAGTTAAAATGTGGCATCAAAAACTGAATAATGCATTTTGGTATAAGGAGAGATAATGAACTAAATGCCTTAGTTTTATATGGGCTGCATTAATATAGAGACATAGGGCAATATGTACATAAATCCTTGAAGGCGGAGGATAAGTTTAGGGCAACACGGTGGGGGGTGCTCAGTGGTTAGCACTGCTGCCTCACAACGCCAGGGACCCAGATTTGATTCCAGCTTCAAGTGACTGTCTGTGTAGAGTTTGCACATTCGCCCCCCCCCCCCTACCCCCCGCCTTGTTTGTGTGGGTTCCCTGCAGGTTTTCTGATTTTCTCCCACAGTCCAGAGATGTGCAGGTTAGGAGAATTGGATATGCTAAGTTGCCCGTTGTGTTCAGGGGTGTGTAAGTCAGGTGCATTAGTCAGAGGAAATGTAAAGTAATAGGATAGGGGAATAGGTCTAGTGGACTACTCTTTGGAGGGTTGGTGTGGACTTGTTGGGCCAAGTAGCCTGTTTCTACTCTGTAAGGATTCAATGGCTCTATGTTTCTAAGTTTAACTATATGGTTTTTAAAAAAAGCAAATATGTATATTATACAAAAGAAAAGTGGTTATGTTGAACCTTTATAAAATACATGGATTTCAATTCTGGGTAGAATTGTGGGCATCATACTTTCAGGAAGGATGTCAAGGCCTGAAAGAGATATGTTAGAGATTTGCCAGAATGGTACCAGAGATGAAGGACTTACGTTACTTTGAGACTGAAGAAACAGTCTTCTGTTGTTACTTCAAAAGTGAAAAGTCAAGGCACTGTATTGGTGTAATATGCTATATTTCAAACAAGACGTTTATTAAGGCTCTGGTTGTCCCCTCCGTTAAATATAGAAGAACCTGTTGCACTATTTCAAAGAAGAATGCATCAATCATGTGAGTAAGTATTAATCCCTCTGCCAACATCATGAAAAAAAAAACTGATAATCTGGGTCATTATCATAATGATGCTTGTTGGACCTGGGCAAGTTGACCATATCATATGATTCAATGTTTCCCACATAGCAATTGTGACCTCATTGGCTGCAAAGCTTCAGGACATTACAGGGTGACATACAAATGATATTTCTGAAGTATAGGTCATTATAGATGGTGCATATTTATATATATATTTGCATAACATAGTGAACAGAAAGGGTCAAAGAGGACTAAATAGCAGAGCTTCTATACTCAACCCCAAAGGTCACCTGGAAGACAATAAGGCTAATTTCTTGAGACAGCAGAACTCTTGACCACAAATCTCCCCTCCACCCAATATCTGCCCATCCACAATCACTGATTAAATGCAGCAGGGGCTGGAAGATGTCATTTATTGGCTGCATCAGTGGAAACAAATTGGGCTCTTGGTAGGAAAGCTGTCTGCAACCCTTCCCACCGTGGACGAAATGATAGGGCAGAAGGGATAGGATTGTATGCCACTCCACCCACCATTCCCCACTGAGGGGACGGTAAAAGTCCAGCCTGGTGTCTTACCCATTACATCGGGCTTGCTACCCTAGTTACCACCTTTAGGCTTGTTGAACTGTCCCTGATCCTGGATCAAGCTCAGACCAATTGTAAAAACCACACCATCACATTGGCAGGGGTCAAATAATTCAACACAAACTAAGAAATGAACGTGAGATTGTCCTGATTTATATGATTTAGCTAAATAGAACCCTTGGAGAATATGAACTAATTGAATTCATTATATATCTTACTGTCTGATAAACACTTCTGCAGATGCATTCTTCTCCTCATTTCATAACATGTACATTTCATATCATGGTTTGTTCCAAGTTTGGCCTGTTTGTCCCCAGTGTTAATCAGCAACGTTACATTGTTCATCACAATGTTATTACCCATTTGTTACACCATTATCAGGAAGTCACTCTTAACTGATTTCTGTATGTACAAAAACTATAACTCCATTGTTAGCTCTGTAGGAAATTTTGGATTTCACCTGACTCTATGAACAATTGAACGGGATTATCCGCTAATGTTGTTAAATGTTAATGAAACAGCATTCACTGAACAGCAGGATGTTTGCATTAATATATTTACACGCAAACATTGCAAATACATTGTTCTTTTCATTAACTTACTGCAGTCTCATGCAGTCTCTTCCTATTTTGTGATTTCTTTTGTGTATATATTCTGGGGAGCAAGGTAGCTGCATTTCAGATCTTACTTACACTGAAACCTGCTGTGTTTGTTTTTGTGATAATGGGTAAATAATGGAACATACCAAGTTTAAACATTATTGCATTATAAAATGGGATGAAAATGTTTGCATCTTTGCCATACTAAAACTATTATTTCTGAGTTAGAGTAAGTAGGAACTGAGCAGCCTTCAAATACGGTAAATAAATCCAGGCACTGACTCTTGATTTATTAAGTTCTCAGTCTCAGTGATAATTTTGGAGAGAAAGGTGCAAGATTTTAAAAAAAGTATTGATGCTCTTCTCTGGCAATGATCAAAACCTTCGAGGAGAAAGTGAGGACTGCAGATGCTGGAGCTCAGAGCTGAATCTGAAGGGCTGATGCCCGAAACGTCGATTCTCCTGTTCCTTGGATGCTGCCTGACCTGCTGCGCTTTTCCAGCAACACATTTTCAGCAATGAGGGAAATCTGTTTGAGTGCTTTGTCCTGTGCTGTTGCTGCACTAATAATAGCAACTCGTTCAAGAGCAACATTCGCAGGAGTCCCAGAAATAGTTTGCTTGAGTGTGAAGGAATATTACAGTCACCAATCAGTGAGCCACCAATTTAAAATTGCCATTAAGAGGTTGAGATAGCTTTTGTGAAATTGCATCACAAAGGGTCATGGAATGCTTTGCCACTGGGAGTTATTGAGGTGCAGATTATTGCATATTTTGAGAGAAAGGTTGCTAAATACTTAAAGAAAAGGAATATCCAAGAGTCCAGAGGAAAACTTTTGGATTGCTCGAACAAATAGCCAGGATGTGCCCCAATGAATTGAATGGCTGCCTGATTTTACTGTTAACATCTACAGTTTCTCTTTGGCTTTTATTGCTACTTCGCTTGGAAAGATGGATGAGCAAAGATTGGGTCCATTACAAACCTTTATGAATTGACTTGCTAGATTCCTGAGATAGAAGGACATTACACATATCTGGAATAGTGGATTTGATTTTAAAATAGAGTCATAGAGATGTACAGCATGGAAACAGACCCTTCGGTCCAACCCGTCCATGCTGACCAGATATCCCAACCCAATCTAGTCCCACCTGCCAGCATCCAGCCCATATCCCTCCAAACCCTTCCTAATCATATGCCCATCCAAATGCTTTTTAAATGTTACAATTGTACCAGCCTCCACCACTTCCTTTCGCAGCACATTCCATACACGTACCACCCTCTGCATGAAAAGGTTGCCCCTTAGGTCTCTTTTATATCTTTCCCCTCTCACCCTAAACCTATGCCTTCTAGTTCTGGACTCCCCCACCCCAGGGAAAAGATTTTGTCTCTTTATCCGATCCATACCCCTCATGATTTTGGAAACCTCTATAAGATCTACAACCTCAGCCTCCGATGGTCCAGGGAAAACAGCCCCAGCCTGTTCAGCTCAAATCCTCCAACCTTGCCAACATCCTTGTAAATCTTTCTGAACCCTTTCAAGTTTCACAATATCTTTCCGATAGGAAGGAGACCAGAGACCTGCTTTATCCACCTTCATGTGTTTCAAGACATCCAGCACTTCCTCCTCTGTAATATGGACATTTTCAAGATGTCACCAACTATTTCCCTACATTCTATATCTTCCACGTCCTTTTCCATAATAAATACTCATGCAAAATACTCATTTAGTATCTCCCCATTTTCTGCGGCTCGACACAAAGACTGCCTTGCTGATCTTTGAGGGGCCCTATTCTCTCCCTAGCTACCCTTTTGTCCCTAATGTATTTGTAAAAACCTTTTGGATTCTCTCTAATTCTGTTTACCAAAGCTATCTCATGTCCTGTTTTTGCCCTCCTGATTTCCCTCTTAAGTATACTCCTACTGCCTTTATTCTCTTCTAAGGATTCTCTCGATCTATCCTGTCTATAACTTACACATGCTTCCTTCTTTTTCTTAACCAAACCCTCAATTTCTTTAGTCATCCAGCATTCCCTATACCTACCAGGCTTGCCTTTCACAGGAATATAATTTCTTTGGATTCTTGTTATCTCATTTCTGAAGGCTTCCCATTTTCCAGACATCCCTTTGCTTGCGAACATCTGCCCCCAATCAGCTTTTGAAAGTTCTTGCCTCATCCCATCAAAATTGGCCTTTCTCCAATTTAGAACTTCAACTTTTAGATCTGGTCTATCCTTTTCCATCGCTATTTTAAAACAAATAGAATTATGGTCGCTGGCCCCAAAGTGTTTCCCCACTGACACCTCAGTCACCTGCCCTGCCTTATTTCCCAAGAGTAGGTCAAGTTTTGCACCTTCTCTAGTAGGTACATCCACATACTGAATCAGAAAATTATCTTGTACACACTTAAGAAATTCCTCTCCATCTAAACCTTTAACACTATGGCAGTTCCAGTCGATGTTTGGAAAGTTAAAATCCCCTACCATAACTACCCTATTATTCTTAAAGATAACTGAGATCTCCTTACAAGTTTGTTTCTCAATTTCCCTCTGACTATTGGGGGGTCTATAATACAATCCCAATAATGTGATCATCCCTTTTTTATTTCTCAGTTCCACTCAATAACTTTCCTGGATATATTTCCAGGAATATCCTCCCTCAGCACAGCTGTAATGCTATCCCTTATCAAAAATGCCACACCCCCTCCTCTTTTACCTCCCTTTCTATCCTTCCTGTAGCATTTGTATCCTGGAACATGAAGCTGCCAGTCCTGTCCATCCGAGCCATGTTTCTGTAATTGCTATGATATCCCATCCCATGTTCCTAACCATGCCCTGAGTTCATCTGCCTTCCCTGTTAGGCCCCTTTCATTGAAATAAATGAAGTTTAATTCATTAGTCCTTCCTTCTCCCTGCCTGCCCTGACTCGCTTGACTCACTTTTGTTCTCAGCTGTATCAGTCTCAGATTGATCTCTTTCCTCACTATCTCCCTGGGTCGGTCTTCCTCCCCCCCCCCCCCCCCAACCCCCAATCTTACTAGTTTAAATCCTCCCAAGCAGCTCTAGCAAATTTCCCTGCCAGTATATTAGTCCCCTTCCAATTTAGGTGCAATCTGTCCTTCTTGTACAGGTAACTTCTACTCCAAAGAGATTCCAATGATCCAAAAATGTGAATCCTTCTCCCATACACCAGCTCCTCAGCCATGCATTCATCTGATCTATCCTTCTATTTCTGCCCTCATTTGTTCGTAGCCCCAGGAGTAATCCAGATTTTACTACTCTCGAGGACCTCCTTTTTAAATTCCTGCCTAACTTTCTATATTCTCCCTTCAGAATCTCAACCTTTTCCCATCCAATGTCATTGGTTCCAATGTGGACAATGACCTCTTGCTGGCCCCTCTCCCCCTTGAGAACATTCTGCACCCCCTCTGAGACATCCTTGATCCTGGCACCAGGGAAGCAATAGACCATTCTGATTTTTCACTGCTGGCCACAGAAAAGTCTGTCACTCGGACTAGAGAATCCCCTAACATAATTGATCTCTTGGAACCCGGCATACCCCTCATTGTGTTAGAGCCAGTCTCAATACCAGAAACTTGGCTGTTCGTGTTATGTTCCCCTGTGAATCGATAACCCCCTACATTTTCCAAAACAGCATACTTGTGGGGATGGCCACAGAAGACTCCTGCCCTAACTGCCTACCTCTCTTACATTTCCTTGAGTTAACCCATCTATGTGACTGTATCTGAGACTTTTCCCCCTTCCTATAACTGCCATCCATCATATACCATTGCTGTTGCAAATTCCTCATTGCCTCTAACTGTCTCTCCAACCAATCCATTCGATCTGATAGGATTCACAACCAACAGCATTTATTTCTGATATAATCCACAGTAACCTGTAAAGTCTCCTCAAACTCCCATATCTGACAAGAAGCACATGTCACTCTACTAAAGGCCACTTTTGCTCCTTCACAATCTACAGACCCAGAAAATAACACTGTCTTATTCCTCTACAAAACACTGCTCCAGGTTAAATTAATAGTTATGGCTTATATTTTAAGTTTAATGAAGAGACATATCTCAAAAAACATATAATCAAGGAAGATCCCACTCTACTCACTACTGCAGACTTTCTGTAGGTCACATTTAAAACTATTCACTTATTTGCTTCTGTGCTGTGACTTTGCCCGAATAGTTCCTCCAAAATCAGTTGTGAATTTCACTGTTTGTTAACTTTCCCAGATGGACTCCGATGTCCAGCGATTCATGAATTAAAACAGCAAAGACAGTAACTGTGTAGGTTCACTGTGGTGTCAGTTTCTCTCTCTCTCTCTCTCTCTCTCTCTCTCTCTCTCTCTCTCTCTCTCTCTCTCTCTCTCTCTCTCCTGCACTGACCTCACCATGTGCTTCCTTTGTCTGTACCTCTCCCTTTTTAAAACTGCTGTTGTTTTGAATTTCTTTTCTCCAGAGTTCCAAAGCAATGCAACTGCATATAAAACAGTAATTGCTGCTCCTGGAATTCGAGGAAATCATCTCCAACACCTAAAATACCTCAGTAAAGGAGCAGCTGTTACAGCCAGAAATTCTTCTCGTCTTCCATCTTGGATTACCCAGAATCCTCACTGTCTGATCTTCTACCTAAATTGCTTAATTATGTGGCATAACGAATCAGTTCCTGAGCATTCCTGATGAAGGCTTTTGCCCGAAACATTGACTTTCTGCTCCTCGGATGCTGCCTGACCTGCTGTGCTTTTCCAGCATCGCACTCTCGACTCTTGTCCTGTTATTACAGAGTTGGAACAGACTTCTCAGGACTTAGAACATAGAACATAGAAGAATACAGCGCAGTACAGGCCCTTCAGCCCTCGATGTTGCGCCGATCAAAGCCCACCTAACCTACACTAACCCACTATCCTCCATATACCTATCCAATGCCCGCTTAAATACCCATAAAGAGGGAGAGTCCACTACTTCTTGTAGAAATTGACCCTTTTTGTTTTACTGGATTATTCACTCTTGGTGCAGAGTAGTGTACACATTTGTTCTAACAAATGAACAAAGTTTGCATTTTTAGGCCTTCTAGGTTTATTTCTTGTTCATGTTGTATGTTTGTCAGGCCCAGATCCAGCTTATTTTGGAAAGGTAAAATGATACACTTCCAGATATTCAGTCAGTAATTTTACCTCTTCTAATCTTAGAGATTTAGCTTGCAAAATTTATAAATCAGCAAGGGCCAGTTTTTCTAAATAATGTCTTCCTTTGGTTTTGGTGGAAACTGAAGGTGTTCCCGTTCAAATGGAAAATATCACAGTCGAAAATAAAAAATATCATACTTCACATTAGCAACTCTCCTGCTACCTAGTTAGAATTTTATGAGTTCAAGACCTATTCTGAAGACCAGAACTGTAATCTAAGCTGCCAGTTCCTGTGCAGCACTAAGGAAACACTGGCACTGGTTGGAGATGCAATTTTTTGAATGAAATGTTCGACCTGATCCCTACCTCTTCCATTGGCTGAACACAAGCCGTCTCTTGCCACGATTTCAAAGTACAGGAAATCCTCCCCTGACTAATCATTATCTATCTCCAAACATTGCTAGAACATGTTATCTGGCAATTAGCACTTTACTGTTTGTGCGACTTCCTGTCTACAACTTAACTGCAGTTTTGCACATATTTCAACAGGGACTGTACTTCAAAACTACTTTAACTGCAAAGTGTTTTCAGGCATTCTGAGGTCAAAGAAGCAGCAATATATAATGCACGAAATGTGTTGCATTTATCATTTTTTCGGTGCATAGAGCATAGATTGTTTGAAGCAATGAGCAAAATTGCCTGTTATACATGTGCACAGTCTTCAGTGTTTTGTTCCTCCTTCCAGTTCTGCAGAATTGACATTTTAAAATTGTATTTGAACTTAAGTGGTTACATAACCATAGAGAGGAGCTATCATGTAAGCATCAACTGACCATTCAGCAATAACCTTTCTTAGTCCTGTGGCACACCGTGCTCATGTACGTTATAAAACACATCCTTTCAAATGCAGTTTAGCGCTCAGTTGAATGATTCGACACAAGAATCAACCTTCTCTTAAAGGCTGGAACATTGAAAGTTCCTAATTCAATACTTTCCTGCAGAAAATTTAATGAAAAAATGTATTCTTTCTCTTCTGCTGCCCTTGGCATATAAGGAGAGAGATAATAGAGATTGCTTTATTGATTTGGTGTGTGAGTTGATTGTGTTCTTCCTCAATATGAATTGCTTCCATAGCACAATTAAGGGTCCAACAAGAAATACACCATTAATGGCATGTGGACCTCAGCATTGTGAGTAATGACTCTCGCACATACTGTGTCCTTGCTTCTTTTGTGTCAAGTATAAGGCTTATGATGCTTACTTGTCATTTTCTTGTCATTGTATTCCATTTTCAGGTTTGTCAAGGCTGGGGTTCATTTCATAAAGTAGGCAGAGTTTGCAATAAATAAATGATTAAACTGAATATTGAGTCGCCCTGAATTATGGAAACTTCATTCTCAAGGAACAAAAGTAGTTCTGAAATGTTTCATGCATTTTTTTAATCTTCAAGTATATGTTGAAATAACATTATAATGATCAAGATGTTTAAAGTGCCTTTGTGGCATTCTCACAAGATGTTCCATGCAATCAACAATACAGGTTCCTGTAAATAGGACAAAAACTGATTATTATCAGCACCTTCTCCCAACAATGCTGAATCCTAGGCATAATGTTAAATCATTTCACTAGTCTGTTTCTAGTCCTTGATGTCGCAGATTGTGATTACTTTGGTATTTACATTCCGTGATTGTGTCCATTTATAGTCGCAACAGCATGTTTATTGGCTGTAACACACCAGGAAAGTCCAAGGTCAAAAAAAGGCATTGTAAAATACAATATTTTTCCATTTGATTGTTAAGTTTCAAATTTATTTACTTTTAATTCTTTTGTGGGATGTGTATGATGTTGGCCAATGCACCATTTATTGTCCGTCCTTAATGACTATTGGAAATGTAGTAGTGAATTTCTTCAGTCCAAGTTGCCAGGTGCACTCTCTATATTGTTTGGGAGGAAATTCCAGATTTTAACCCAGCAATAGTGGAGAATGGAGATATACGTCCATGTCAGGATGGGACTTTGCAGGTGGTAGTGTTCCCATCCATCTGCTGCCCTTGTCCTCATAGATGGTAATAGTTGCACATTTGGAAAGTGCAGTTGAATGAACCTTGCTGGATGATGGGAGTTTCATTTACTGACCTTTGTTCCAGGGCCCGAGTATTTCCAGGTCCTTTCTGGGGCACAGAGTTGAGTTTACACATATTTAGATCTACAGTTAGGTAGGAGTATTCCCAACTCTCACGAGTGTGGTCCCCTGGAAAACTTACATTATTAGTAGATATTATAAGAATTTGTGACACTTTTTTTTTAAATGATTGCCTCTATGAATGTAACAGCTTCAGTTATTTAATTTTTTGAAAGTAGGCTACTATTTGGCTTTTAAAAATAAACCAAACCCCTTCTTAGAGTCTTGTATAAAGTGTTTTTTTTTAAATATTTCTGATAATGTCACTTAGGCAGACAAATGTAATGCCTCCATCTGGTAGATTTAGCATCCATTGTTCTTCCTGGTAAGTTGACACACTGCACAGGCAGCATTGTGTACATTGATCCTGCTATTGCAGGAATCATGTTTGCTATTGCTCATGTTGTCTCATTTGCTGGTAATGTTGTTCATGTTGTTTCCCTGGATAGCAATGTTTCCAACGTTTGCATTCTTTTCTGTTTTCCCATCTCAATTGTAGGTTGAATGCACACTGTTTCTTTTCTTTTGCTGACTAGTTTCGATCTCAATTGTGTGTGACCTTGGGGTCTCAGCTTCAGTTACAGTTTTTGTTGGGTTCCTGATTTTCATGATTGGATCCTGCACATATACAGATTTCCTTTTTAACAATTCAGGAATGTATTGAGCATGTTTGTTTGAAGTGTTGACTCCTCTTTTTGTGCTTCAGTGAGTTTTGCCTCAATTACCCCAGTCTTTCAGAGCTGATATATTTAGATTTAGGTTTAGATTTAGATTCCCTCAGTGTGGAAACAGGCCCTTCAACCCAACCAGTCCATACCGACCCTCTGAAGAGTAACCCACCCAGACCTATTTTCCCTCTGACTACTGCACCTAACATTATGGGCAATTTAGCATGGCCATTTCACCTAACCTACACATCTTTGGATTGTGGGAGGAAACCGGAGCACCCGGAGGAAACCCATGCAGACACGGGGAGAATGTGAAAACTCCATACAGACAGTTGCCTGAGGCTGGAACTGAACCTGGGACCCTGGTGCTGTGAGGCAGCAGTGCTAACCACTGTGCCCTTATACGGCAAAATAGTCTTACGTTTGCTTCCATTCACCAACCCTACAGATCAAGTCTTTAAAGGTGCAGTCACAATAAGTCAAAGTTTGAGCCTCCCTTCATCTCTCTGAATTTTGCAGAGGAGCCTCAATTATCCAGATGACACAGGCGGGGAGTATTTTGTTCGGATAATCGATTGTTAGGATAATCGAATGTTGGGATGACACAATTTAGCTAAGCTTTGGGACCTTGCTAGATAATCCGAAATTCAGATAATCGAATGCTGGATAATCAAGGTTTCTCTGTATTCTTTTAATTTGCTGGATATGTCAACTTAATATAATGGATGGGAAAGTTTTTCTGTATTGTTTTGGCTGTGAGTGTACACTGGATTCCACTTTCCTGTGAGATATTAATCTGGAAGAGCAATGTGATCATGTTGCAGTTTCTGTTTGCTGAATCTTACCAGGCCATTCATCAGTCATTTAGAATCATCGTGGAATCATAGAATCCCTACAGAGTGGAAGCAGGCCATTCAGCCCGCACTGTCCCTCCAAAGAGCATCCCACTGAGATTCACCTATCTTTGTAACCCAGCATCTCCCATGGCTAATCCATTCAGACTGCACATCCTTTGATACAATGGACAATTTATCGTAGCCAATCCACCTAACTTGCACATCTTTGGATTGTGGGTTTTAAGACATTCAACACTTCCTCCTCTGTAATATGGACATTTTTCAAGATGTCACCATCTATTTCCCACACATTCTATATCTTCCATCTCCTTCTCCACAGTAAACACTGATGGAAAATACTGGTTTAGTATCTCCGCCATCTCCTGTGGGTCCACACAATAGTAGCCAATTCTAGGTTATTACATGAGTGTAACTAAATTCTATTCTGTTTACCTTCTTAGGGTTGGTTTAGTCCTGGCCAAGTTTTTGTCCTGGACGAATACTGTTCTCGTTATGGTCTGCGAGGATGTCATCGGCATCTCTGCTATCTCAAGGAGCTGATAGAACGTGCAGAAGGTGGCACAATGATCGATCCAACTCTGCTGCATTACAGCTTTGCTTTCTGTGCCTCTCACGTCCATGGCAACAGGTGATTTTATAAACTCAAAAATCAATAGCAAAGACAAATGATTGTGTGCAAGCAAAAGAAAAGACAAATGCAATCCAATAAGCAGCGTGCTCATACAGCCCCTTCCTGATAATGCAACTGATAGTTGTCCAAAAATTGTTGAACAGATGTGTCATTTACGTAGGATTAATATGTAACCCTGTTATTTTATTCACAAATTAATGTATGGACCTTGTGTGCCATAATACTGCCACTGACAGTCATTATTATGAAGAAAGCAGTGATTGTAACCAATATCATTAAAACTACAGTATGTAATAATCAGTTGATACATACTGACAAGGTTCATAGATAAAGGATAGCCACTTGACTCAGGTCCTGCAGGCCAACAAGCATCAGTGATACTATACCCCAGCAAGGAACCTAAAGGCATTTTGAGAGGAGCTGAGAAATTTGGCCACAGAAAGGCACAGTTAAAAATGCAGGGCAGGTATGTTTGGGACTTTAGATCAATCATGTCCTCCTCTTCTTGATTTCTCTGCCTTGAAGACAGGTCTGAAGTCAACTCCATCTAGTAGACAGAGTTAAATTTAAATAAATTTGAGGTGCTGCATTTTGGAAAGACAAATCAGAGCAGGACTTATTCATTCAATGGTAAGGTCCTGGAGCATGCCATTAAACAAAGAGACCTTGGAGTGCAGGTTCATAGTTCCTTGAAAGTGGAGTCCCAGGTAGTTAGAATAATGAAGAATGCATTTGGCATGCTTGCCTTTAATTGGTCAGTGCATTGAGTCTTGGAGTTGGGAAGTCATGTTGCAGCTGTACAGGACATTGGTTAGGTCACTTTTGGAAAACTGTTTTCAATTCTAGTCTTGGAGAATTGGAGAATTTGAGCTATAGGGAGAGGCTGAAAAAGCGGGGATTGTTTACTGTCAGAGACTGAGGGCTGAGAGGTTTATAAAATCATAAGGAACAGTGATAGGGTGAATAGACAAGGTCTTTTTCCCAGGCTGGGGGACCCAAAACTAGGGACCATAGGTTTAAGGTGAGAGGGGAAAGATTTAAAAGGGACCTAAGGGGCAACGTTTTCATGCAGAGGATTGTGCTTGTATGGAATAAGCTGCCAGAGAAAGTGGTGGAGCCTGGTACAAATATAACACTTAAAAGATATCCGGATGGATATATGAGCAGAAAGAGTTCAGAGGGAAAAGGGCCAAATGCTGGCAAATGGGACTAGATTTATTTAGGATATCTGGTCGGCATGGACGAGTTGGACTGAAGGGTCTGTTTCCGTACTATACAACTCTATGGCATTATCTGGGGAACAGGGTTATCAGATTCTGTGTTCTGGACACCAATTTGATGTGTATCAGTCATTCAGTCAACTGAACCAATCATGTCCTTGAGGAATCTGAGTTACTGTGGCAACACTTATTTTTGAATGCATGTTGTATCCTGGATAATGATGGTAGAGGATCTGAATATTGTCCAATACATAGCAGACCAATAATCTTTCCTGCACTGCTTCCATTGGGTTATGTTGGAAGGAATTAGAAATTAGAGCCCAATCTGTTTGGCCATGTTATTAGTGCACATTCCTTTAGACACATGTCCTGGAGTGAAATTTGAGTCCAGAGTTCCTGGCTCAGAGGCAGGGCCATTACCTACTGAGCCTTAAAACTTCCATCGAACACAGACTTAAAATAAACAAGGAACATAATTCACATAATCTAGAACTGAATATCTGCTCTTTCTTAAGCACTGACAAATTCAATTGAGAAGCTTAATGTTCGGGAGAAAATAATTGTGCTTTCCCCTCTTGCTTAATTTCCAGCTTTATTCCAGTCTTGTTTGATTGGTAACATCAGTTTGATCAATTGATTGATAAATTGCTCAGTTCACTTTAACATGTTAAAGTTTGCAAGACTGATTCTCCAATCAAGTGCTCCCAGTGAAGGGCAGTGGCTGTAGAAAATGCTGATAGAATGGAATTTCATGTTCCTTACCATCATTTCCTGTCCAATGTATGCTGCAATTTCTGCTCCCTCTGCAGTGAGCACCAAATTGAATAATCAGTTAGTTCTACATTACAATCCTCCCCATTTCGTCACTTGATCACTGCTTCCTGAGTTGCTCGATTCTCATTCATACTTCTTTGATGGTCTTTATTCGGCAACCTCATGGTTATTTTCAATAGTTTTTCTAGCCTAAGATACTTAAAGCACACTGAAAATAGGAGAAAATGCTGCAAAATAATGTTAGTTTATTGGTTAACTAAGGAAACTAGCTTAAACTTGTTTTTTCGGTACCTGAAGCTGAGCTAACCCATTTAAGCATAGGCACCTCAGTGCTACTTTGCACTGAGTGCGACTTGTACAAAGTTGGATGAGTAAAGGAATCTTAATGCCTATCTAAAAATTTACTTTTGCTTGCATTCTACATTAATCACAACTGAAATTTACTGCTCAAATTCTATATTTCATTCAGACTAAAGCTGTGACTTACCAGGTCTCCATCAAACGAACTGAAATTAATTAGTTAAGGCTGCTAGCTTGAGCTTTTATTTCTGTACTTGGAGGTGAATTAACTCAAAGCATATAACTACAGGCATTTCAATGATATAATACTGAGTGTGACTTTGAACAGACTGCTCGGAGTTGAGTGAGTAAGGCAGTTAGAGTAAGGAGCTTCCCTACGGAATTAGTTCTTATTTCACAACAGGGGTACAAGCCAGCTCTGTCATGAGTATCTGGGAGACGGTTCACATCTAATCATACGCTTAAAAACCTAGAGGAACTGGTGACAAGATGAATAAAGTGAATAGAAGAGGAAATAAATAATTGAATAAAATAATGAAGCAGCTACTTAACTAAATACATTAAAATGGCAGGAAAGATGATGAGTCACAGTGGCAGCATGTGGGGGTTCCTGAATGCCAGTGTAATAAAGGACAAGTGCACCGCATCAAACATTTGCAGCTCAAGGAGCTATAGCTCACAGTCATTGAGCTGGAGGCTGAGCTGCAGAACCTGCGACACATTGGAAAGGGAAACATTTCCCTGGAAACAGCGACACCAATTACAGTTGGTTCCTCTGATTTGATCAGTGTTTAGGGACAGGAGACCCAGAGGGCAGAACATAGGAGCTTCAACATTTACAATTATCGAATACGTGTGCAGTTCTTTTAGCTTGTTTGAACAAGTAGGGGGTGATGACATAACTGACCATGGTACATGAAACCATTCAAGTGGAGGGAACAAAAGGTAATGTATTAGTAGCAGTAGACAGCAAAGTGAGGGCTAGTGATTATGATGATTGACACTGCTGTCTGCAGGAAAGAATATGCGGCAGATTTGCTTATCTAGTGCCAGGGTTCGGGACATTTGCTCAGGGTTGGAGTGGA
This sequence comes from Chiloscyllium punctatum, assembly GCF_047496795.1. Taxonomy (NCBI): domain Eukaryota; kingdom Metazoa; phylum Chordata; class Chondrichthyes; order Orectolobiformes; family Hemiscylliidae; genus Chiloscyllium; species Chiloscyllium punctatum. The sequence goes on along the minus strand of NC_092770.1, from coordinate 54,031,266 downwards.
ATGTACAGTAGAAAGGAAAAGATCCAGTCACCGTGCTCCTTGAAGGCAAGGGACAAAGTTCTACATCATCAGTACGAGGAGCTGGGTACCAAAATAAGATGCAGAACTGGTGGATTATTACCTGAGTCACGTGGCAAATTGGCATTGGCAAATAGGGTTTGAGAAACTGATACATCTCAAAAACTGGTGCGGCAGATGTGGATTTCAGTTTCTGGAACACTGGCACCAGTCCAGGCGAAAGTTGAAGCTATATCATTGGAACAGTCTGCACCTGAAACATGCTGCTGCTAGTAGTCTAATAAGCACTTACCTAGGGCAGTAGACTAGGGTTTTAAACTACGTGGTGAGGGTGAATAGAAATATGTCAGTACAATCTGTTTGTCATTGTGGCAACATAGCTACAGGTGGCATGCATTAGAACTGAAAATTTGGAGGGAACCTGACATTCAGGGAAGCTAGGAAAAGGTGAAGGAGTGACTGGTGGCAAAAGCACAATTGAGAGGGACAGTCTGTGTTCAGGAAAGCAGGATGTCGAAACAGTTTAGGTCGAAGAGAGAGATTGTAATATTGGGAAGTAGTTTGTGGGAGTAGTTAGGCACCTTCATACAAAACACATGGTAGTGTGGAACATGAAGAAATAATAGGAGTTTATCTGAAAGGCACAGCAATAATTTTGGAAACTCTTATCTCTATGTAGATTAGAGTGAGATGGGCAAAGCTAAAATAGATGAGCTTAAAGGATCTTTTTGGAATAGTTTCTTGGAACAGAACGTTTTGGAGCTGACCAGAGAACACACTACACTAGACCTGGAGCAGAACAACCTCGATTATCTGAACAAGACAGGCAGGGAGTATTTTGTTCGAATAACTGATTGTTCAGACAGCGTTTTTATGGGACCTTGAGATCATGTTCGGATAATCCAAAATTCGGATAATTGACGTTCAAATAACTGAAGTTGTTCTGTATTGTGCAATAAGGTAGGATTAATTAATAAACTCATAGCGCTCCTTGGTAACGCTATTCATAATATGATTGAATTTTATCTTCAGTTTGAGGAACAAAAGAGTTTGTCCAAGAATAGTATTTCAAACTTAATTCAGGGCAATTATGGGGCATGAATGCAGAGCTGTCTAAAGATAAAATTAAATTTAGGAAAGTTATGCCAAGGAATAAGTTAATATGGATGCAGTGACAGACATTTAAGGGGATATTTCAGAATGCTCATAATAAATACATTAAAAAAACTGATAGCACTTAACATCTGTGGTTAATTAAAAAAGTTAAAGATAGTATCATAATTAAAGTAAAGGTATATAATTGCACAGACGTGGGTGGTAGGTCAAAAGAACATTAAAACAGAAAATAATGAGAAAAAGGAGGGAAAAGTTAGAATCCAAATTAAAGGACATATACACATTCTGTGCCTGTTTCAGCTGAACGACCTAGGTGAATGCTATTCTCTGGTTCATTCCTCAGGACAATGCCTTTATCAACCAGAATAAAACTGGTTTAATGTTAAACAAAGCTTGATATTAACTGTCAGTCTGAGCTAACTATGCATTATCCATGGCAACGCTTCTAACAATCAGCACACTCTTCTAGTGCAAGATAAATATATTGTTTGACTTTGCATTGGTATTCTTGTAAATTGACCTGATGAGTGGAAAATGAAAAAATTGAACACAATACGTCTTGTTTTCAGCAATATTTAATTGGTTTGCTGGAGTTTGTTGTAGGAGTAACATGCTATCGATACAGGGGATCTTTTGGATGTACAGAACTTGGATATCCAGAAGGCTTTTGACAAGGTGCCACATCAAAATTTACTGTTGGAAAATTATAACTCCTGGTATAGGAGGATAACATAATGACATAGCTGAAAACTTAAAACTCCTGGTGTAGGAGGATATCATAATGACATAGCTGAAAAATTAACAAGCTAATAGGAATTAGAGAGTAGGCGTGAATAGGTCATTTTCTATATGAATGGTTGTCCATATCTAACAAGTGGTGTGCCACAGTGATCAGTGCTGGAGCCGCAATGTTTTGCAATTTATGCAAATAGCTAAGGTGCAGGAACCAAAAATATTGTCTAGCTATCACCATTGTTAACAGCTAACCCGAGAATGCAACTTATTAAAAAAAAGCTTTTGTGATTTACACATGAAAGAAGTGAAACTATCACTGTATTCTAACAGATGAAAGGCTTAACAGACAATCAATTTTTCAATGTATAATTTCAGTTACATCCCACTAAACTTTTGCTATAAATTCTGTGTGTTAGGCTTGAGCCCTCCACTACCACCTGATGAAGGAGTGTTGCTCTGAAAGCTAGTGTGCTTCCAATTAAACCTGTTGGACTATAACCTAGTGTTGTGTGATTTTTAACTTTGTACACCCCAGTCCAACACCGGCATCTCCAAATCGGAACCAAAGATATGATTGCTAAATTTGCTGATGACATATAGCTGGGAAGTAAAGTTGTGACTAGGACACAAAGAGGCTTTAACGAGAGGATAAGCAAGTGGACAAAGAAAATCAGATAAATGGAGTATAATGTGGGAAAATGTAAAACGTGTCTGGCAGGAACAATGTAAAACAAGCATGTTATTTGAATTGTGATAAATTGCGGAGCCAAGAGAGTCAGAGAGATCTGAGTGGCCCAGTGCATGATTTGTGAAAGGTTAATATGCAGTTTCAGCAAATAATTAGGAAAGGTAATAGAATGCTATTATTGATTGTGAGAGGAATTGAATATGAAAATAGGGAGGTATGATTCAATTATACATGATGAGGCTAGGTATTTAGTACAATGTACAGTATTGGTCTCCTTATTTCAGGAAGGATGTAAACACATTGGAAATAGTTGGAAAAGGTTTACTGGACTAATAAGACAGCCCATATTTTCCAGACAAGTTTTGACAAACTAAGCATGTATCTGCTGGAATTTAGAAAATTAAGAGTGACTTGGTTGGACATATAAAGATCCTGAGACATCTTGACAGGGTGGATGTGGAAAGGATGTTTCGACTTTGGAAGAACCTAGAACAAGGGAGTTAGAAACAAAAGGTTGCTCATTTAAAGCGGAAGTGAGGAGAATTTTTTTTCACACAGGACCATGAGTTTTTGGAACTCTTCTTCAAAAGACAGTAGAAGCAGGTCTTTGACTTCTTTAAATGGTTGAGATAGGTAGATTCTTAATAAGTAAGGCAGTTAGTGGCTGACGGGGCTGTGATGTGTCAGATTAACTACAATTTGTTTGAAGAGCGAAGGACCACATGGCTTACTACTATTCCGCATTTGTGTGTTTATATTTTCATAATCTTACAGGTTATCTACTTTAGTCACTTCAAATTGGCTTTGAAGAATTTAAGTTTGCACAAAACAAATGCATAATGGTGCAAGGGAATAAGTGCTGAAAATACAAGTTAAGGGGGAAGATACCTTGTGATGCAGGAGATAAGGATGGATACTTGATAGAAACTATCAGAACAGTGTTTGCCAGTAATAAAGAGGACAAAGTTTGACAACAAATTCCAGTTATCTAGTATATTTTAGGTAAAGATGTCTACCAAAACTTGAATAGACAGATGTTGAGCTGAAAAACAGATGTTAGGATGATATCTTAAAGCTTATTTTAAAAAACTAGAGATTGGAGAAGTTATTTTGCTTGGAGTATTTGGAAATTTCTATCTCATCTTTGAGTATGTTTAAGGTATAGATTGATACATTTCTGATTACCAGTAGCATGCTGGTTTTGTGGGGATGGATAGATCAATGTCTTTGAAGAGTTCGGTCAACCATGATTGTATTGTAGGGCAGACTCAACAGGCTGACTGGCCCACTCCCGTTCCTATGTTCTTGTGGTAATGGGGATCTTCAGGGAGTTCAAGGTTCAAAGGTAAGGATGAGAATTCAAATGTAATTCTTGGGGTAACTGGAAGTCAATAAGTATTAACAAGCGCATGATCCATATGCAGACCTTGATAAAGTTAGGATCTGAGCTTTGGATGAACTGTAGTTTAAAGGCAATTGAACAAAGAAGATCAACCAGGAGGGCATTGGAATAGTCAAGTCTAAAGTGACAGCAGAATGAGGGTTTCATTGTCTGATGGACACAGGAGCAGAATAGGTAAGAGAGGTTGGATAGATCATCAGCAATCGTGGTTTAAGCTCAGACAGTTTCTGGAGATGGAAATGCAGTATGAAGTCAATGGAAATTGTCAGATCTACTGTGATCACCTTTCTTAATATAAACTGAATCTTGACCCCATTAAATTCTTACCCCAATTCCAATGTTTCCTTTCCTTGCAAAGGCTTTGATCATTTTATCATATCCTGAGTCCATGTCCATATTCCAAATTTGCACCCTGTACTCTTTCCCAGTCCTCTGTTCACTGCTCTACATTGTCTTCCAGTTAGACATTAACCCAATCTGAAAATTCTTATTTTTTTAAAGTTCTCTCTGTCTTTACCCCTTCCCATGTCTGTACTCCCTTTAACCCTAGAATTCTCCAAAATACCTGTATTCCTTAAATGCTGGCTTCTTGTGCATTTTGAATTTTAATTGCTTTACCTTTGGTGCCTTCAGTTGCTCTGATTTTCTCCCCGAACCTCTCCACGTCTCTACTTCCCTTTGCTCTTTTTGACACGGCTTGAAATGTACGTTTTGAGCAAGCTATTGATCACAGCACCTATTATATTCTTATGTGACTGTGTCAAAGTTTGACCCACCTACCTTTCCTGTGACGCAATCTGGGGTGTTTCATTTTGTTAAAGATGCAGTGCAAATGCAGGTTGTTGTTGGAGATAGAAGTTGGGGACATGTATCCCGGCAGCTGAACTTGGCAATCCCTGTCACCTGCTGCTGGCAAGGTTCAAATTATGATGAAAATGCAGGATGTGTGCCTGAGAGGAGTACTCAAAATATTTTTCCCAGATATTCCTCCCTTGTGTGATAGGCAAAAGGCAGGGAACTAGCTCAGACTGTAATTAAACAAACCCTTCTTTATTTTAATTCTTCTAAGTACTAATACTCAATATAAAGTATACATTTGTTGCAAAGTTTACTCATTACTTCGTCTAACTTCAATTTTAACTCACTCCATTATATTTTACTTAACCTAATTCATATTTAAGCCTATCTTTCACTCTATATGTTTGGCTTGAAACAAATATTGCCCCAATTTGAATGAAGTGGCCAACTTGGCTCTACAAATAACATATTCACTTAAATGGATGAATATTAGGTCAACTGATAGACTGACTGAACTCCACAGAGTCCACAATCCTGTCACCAAGTCACCCTTTCTTTACACATAGAGAGTGCTTGACACCGATCCAGCTCCTTCAGAGCCAACTCTCAGAGTGAACAGAACCTCTGACACTCCTATTCATATTCATCAGCCAGAGTTCTCTGATTGGACCAGGTTCATAGTCCTAGTCAGAGAACTCATTCTATGACGTCCACCTGGCTGACCTCGTTATAATCACTACACTGACCGCAACCAGCTTCTCCATCCTCTAAGTTCCTGGCTACTTACGTTCCTAACTAGAGGTTTTCAAGAATTACGCTAGCAATTTCTCAAGTATTCACAGTTATGACATTAAACAATTTTGTTTCAAACAAATAGATATCAACTATAAGAGCACATGCAAATAATTTGCAAATCAAAGATAATTAAGTAATAAATTTGGATATCAGGGTGGTACTGCATTGTATAACTCGAAAGGGCTGGTTTCCTTCCGAAGGCATTTTTCTGAAACAGGCATTCTTTGTTGCTGGCACACAAAGCCTTCTTAATGTGCTTTGTTTACGAATGAAAGTCTACAATTATCTAATTTGTACCTGCAGGGACAAAATCAGAAACTGTTGGTGAAAGAAAGTTAACATTTTGAGTTGGGTGACTGTGGTGAAGAGTCAGTAGCCTCAAAACATTAAGCCGGTATGCTTTCCGCAGAAGCTGCTGCGTTTTGCCCACAATCTGTTTTTGTTTCAGATCTCCAGCATCCATAGTTCTTTGTTTTACTTTAATGTACATGCAGGAGTTGAGGCTGCATACCTAAATAATGTGTTTGGAAAGGATCTCTTCTAAATTATAAGTTATTCATACAAACTGTAATTGGGAGATGTGACTGTAACCAGCTAATGTGTTTAACATATTGTAAGGAGAAGAGATGCCCTAGTGATATTATCACTGGACTATTCATCCAGAAACCCAGGTAGTTTTCTGGGGACCTGAGTTTGAACTTGAGTCTGGGGACCTTTTATGTTGGAATATGAATTCAACAAAAGTCTGCAATTAAAAATCTGATGAAGACCATTGTCACTTGTTGGAAAAACCAATCTGGTTGACTAATGCATTTCAGAGAAAGAAACTGCCATCCTTTACCTGGACTAGCTTACACATGATTCCAGACACACAGCAATGTGATTGACAACTAACTATAGGGATGAGCTCTGAAACACTATTTGGAGCCTGAATTAATATACACGTCTACACCCTGCTCCAAATCTTAATGCAAGTGATTGGTTAGCTCTGTTGGCTGGATGGCTATTTTTCAATGCAGAGTAATACCAACAGTGGGTTTATTTCCCGCACCAGCTGAGTTTACCGTAAGGACTATCCGCCTCAACCCCTCCCTTCGCCTCTCAAGATAAACCACCACCAATTGTCTCTCAATTACTATGGACTAATAGGACTGTGACAATTATATCTTTACTTTTATGATTTAGCCCAAAGTTTAAGGAAGAGTTCAAGACAGTAACAGATCCATATTTAAAAGCAATATTTGGACAAGCTGCCATTGCAGAACGCCTTTGTGATATATAAGCCTTTTGGCAAGGCAATGGTAACAGTGATCGAAGAATTAAGAAAGTTGGTCAAGAGCAAGAGCGGTAATGACCTGAATTTTGTGGAAAATTTGATAAAGGACTTTGAAGTCAATATCATTACAGTTCTGAAACTAGTCAGAATGTGAGGCGTATTGCATGGCAGAGGAACACAGTCTGTCATTCACTCCACTGTCTTACTTTGCTCCATGTACTTCCCCCCCTTCACATCCCCATCCCCAACCCCAGAACCAGCAATGCATTCACCTGGTGAGTGCTTCCTTTGTTTTATTCACACATGAAAACCCCCATAAAACATTACACATTGTTCAGTCAGGTGTAAGTGAAGTTTTGACAGCAATCTTAGTAATAATTATTGCTGAGTAAACAATCTGGTCTTGAAAAGTAATTTTCTGATGGTCAATTGTAAAATATGTCCTTTAAGATTAATTACTAGATTTTTAAAAATCTAAATTTTAACTGAATGCTGTCTCCCAACTACTACATCATGCTCTTTGTAAGAATCAAACTATACTCTGTAAAATATGTTTAAAGATTTGATTTTAATGATCTTCACTTCCTAGCTCACTGCCTGTGGGATTTTTTTAACCTGTTGATTCCAGAGACAGCCTGACTGCATCAAGACAATTCCCTGCTGAGAGTCCACTGTAATGCTGCAATCCACTGTACAATGACAAGTGAAATTCTGACCGTACAGATTATTAGATCTTAGTGAGTCACTCTTCAATGTCAACAGAAAGCACCTTTGCTTTGCCTGAGACTGCAAATCAAGACCAAAATTAGATAAGATGGTACAAATATTTTGAGGAAACTTTTAAAAGAGGGAAGAATTGGGATTATGGCTGAGGAGTTTTGGAATTATGGAGTGGGGCACCTCTAAAGGTGGGAATGGAAATGGTCTGAGGGTTGTGATTGAAATGCACTCAAAGAACAGAAGGTCCCGGCAGAAAAGAGTAATGTAAATCACTTGGGACGAGCTAGTGAGGCAAGTCTTATGAATGATAGGACTCTGAAAAATACTGAAGATTAGGGAGAGTAGTGTGCACATCCCCACAACCGTGAAGGTAGTATGGCAGGTAGATAAGATGGGTAAGAAGACACAATGAATGCTTGCCTTTATTAGCCAAAGCATAGGATACAAAAGCAGGGAGGGAACTGTATAAAACACTTGTTAAAGCCATAAACTGGAATACTGTGAGCAGTTCTGATCACTAAATTATAGGAAAGTTATGACTGCATGAGAGAGAGTGCAGAGGAGATTTACGAGAATGCCTCCTGGCTGTAGGGTCTGAACTGGACAGATTTAGGTTGTTTTCCTTGAAGCAGTGAAAATTGAAAGGGGGATGACAGAGGTGTGTAAGATGATGTGGGGCAAAGATTGGGTGGATAGGAAAGCATTCTTTTCCGATTGTCAAAGAGTCAATAACCGGGGGACATGGATTTAAGATAAAAGACTACAATGGGAATTTGAGGAGAATCTTTTTCACTCAGTAATTGGTGGGGATTTGCAACTTATTGCTTGAAATGGTGATTGAGTCAGAAAGTCTTGCAACATTTAAGCAGTGTTTAGATATTCCCTTGGATCGCCATAGCCTCCAGGACTATGAGCCAAAACTGGGAGAATTGGATTAGTGGAGTCTGATAGACTACAATGAATGACAATGGGACTGGGAATCCAGAACCCCAGGCTACTTTTCTGGAGACATGGGTTTGAATCCCACAATGGCAGATGGTGAAATTTGAATTCAGTAAAAACCTGGAATGAAAAGCCCTAGCTTATTGGTGGCCCTGTAATTACTGGTTTTTTTTGTTGTAAAAATCCATCTGGTTCACTAATGTCTTTTAGGGAAGAAAAAGACCCATGCTTGCCTGTTCTGACCGAGATGTGACTCCATATACCTACTAATGCGATTGACTGTTAACTGCCTTTTGGTAATAAATGAATCCCTAGCCCAGTGATGCCCACATCCCAGACACAAATTTTTAATAAGTTTTAGTTAACCAGTGCAGGCACAATGGGCTGAATGGCCTGTGCTATAAACCTACGCATCTATGATCTCAATATATAAAAAAAACTTTGAAAATGTTGTGCAGCAAGACGATGAAGGGTTGAGTAAAGAGGGTTGGGTTGTGAAGTTACTCTATGAAGATGCAGTGATATTGCAGAACTGACATTGAGTATGGGACAGGATGTGGGAGATACAGTTCTAAATGAACTGGATTTTCTGAACGGTGCAATTATATTGAATGGTGAAATGTTGAAAAGTCTGTTGTACACCACCTCCCCCCATCCCATATCAATCTGGGAAGAAGTCTTGCCTAAGAAAGCAGCTGGTCACTCTGACTGGCCAGCAACTCTGTGGTCTTTGTAGTGCTAGAATTAAGAAGTGGGCACTGCCAGGTCTACAGGCAATTCTTGGAGCTGAAGGAAGTATTGATTCCAGCCTTCAGGCAGATTGCATTTATGTGTGTGTGTGTGTGTCTCTCTCTCTCTCTCATTTGTGGGGCATGGGGCACCTTCAAAGGAGGTATGCAATTCCTGCCAACAGCAGGTCCCACAGTGAAAGCTGCCAGGCTGCCCTCCACACATGTAATTGTAGTGGAGGCAGAATAGGGCCTTCAAGTGGCCATTCATGAATCACGCAAGGGCCTCAATAGCCCCAAGGGCAGGCATACTGGCTGGTGCATTTCCCACCCATGTACAATGGAAGGCAGTTTTGGAGGTGTGGTGGGACGTTTGGGAGATCAAGGAACTGTAAAAGTTACCCCTTTGAATCTGGGAATGGGTAGCAATGAAGTAATAGGGATTGAGAATACAAAGTAGCCTCATCATGATAGCTGAGAAAAGTGTATGGCTGATGAAACTGATAGAATGGGAAAACAAAGACATAGGTGTGGCATAAGGATTTTGCACCTGAAAACCACCATGAATCTTCCTTTCGTATGACCCTCACTCCATAGCAAGAAGGTAAATATCACTTACCTTCTCATTATTGGATACCTCGAGGAGTGGTCTTTAGGGCACTGAAGCTTCCTCACCTCCTTCTGGCTTCTGGTGACCAGGAAGGGCAGTACTGAGACCTTCAATAAACCAAGAAAGTTGCCTATTCTCACTTATCAAGTTGATTGGCACATGCATAGCAAAAAGGGCAAATCTCAACCCACATTGTTTTACATTCATTTATTTTAATGAACAGACCATTGTGTCAAATGGCCATGCCAGCTCCCAATCTTCACTCTTGACAGGCTTCTTCTCAGCCTGGCCAGGCTCTCCACCACCAGTGCAGCCACATACAGAAACACAACCTAAATAATCAATCCTCACCAGAGGCACATGGCCAGTGGTGAGCCGCAAGGATCGGAGCCGGGTCCACTGCTTTTTGTCATTTATATAAGTGATTTGGATGTGAATATAGGAGGTACAATTGGTAGTTTGCAAATGGCACCGACATTGATGATGTGGTGGATAATGAAGAAGGGTATTTCAGAATACAATGGGATCTTGATCAGGTGGGCCAATGATGGTGTTTAATTTAAATAAATGTGATATTTTGCATTTTGGTAAGACAAATCAGAGCAAGACCTGTACACTTAATGGTGGGGTCCTGGGAGTGTTGCCAAATAAAGGAATGCAAGTATATATTTTTTTGAAAGTGGAGTCACAGGTAGGCAGGGTGGTGAAGAAGGCTTTTAAACTTGCATGAAATATAGGAGTTGGAAGGTCATTTTGCGGCTGTACAGGAGATTGGTGAAGCCACTTCTGGAATACTGTGTTCAATTCTGGTCTCCCTTGTCTATGAAAGATATTATTAAACTTGAAAGCATTCAGAAACGATTAAGAAGAATGTTGCTGGGTTTGGAGGACTTGAGCTATAGGGAGAGGCTGAATAGATTGGGGCTTTTATCCCTGGAGCATTGGCAGCTGAAATGTGACCTTATAGAGTATTGTAAAATCATGAGGGACATAGCTAAGGTGAATAGCCAAGGTCTTTTTCCCATGGTAGGGGAATCCAAAATTAGAAGGCATAGGCTTAAAGTGAGAGGGGAATGAGACCTGGGGAGCAACCTTTTCATGCAGAGGGTGATGCGTGTCTGGAACAAGTTGCCAGAGAAACTGGTGGAGGAGGGTACACTTACAACATTTAAAAGGCAACATAAATAGGGAGGGTTTAATACTGGCAAATGGAATCTAGGGCAGTTTAGGATGTCTAGTTCGCATGGACCAGTGCAACCAAAAGGTCTGTTTTTGTGCTGTCTGTCTCTATGACTGTATTGTGTCGCAGTGATTACAAGGTTGCACAGTTTGGACACTGCTGCTGCCTACATTGCAACAGTGGCAATACCTCAAAGATGCTTCCCAGCCTGGAGATTTGGGACATCCTGTGGCTGGGGAAGTGCGAGCCTTTCCTCCTTTACTTTCAACTAAAATGTTGAAGTTCTCCAACCGTTCTGTTCCAGTTAAAGGATCACGCACAAGCCTCTGTGGCCACTGGAAATAATTCTTCCCTAAATAAATAATGCAGCCATGTTTCATAGTTTCCATTACAGAAAGGTGGCCCTCCTTATATGATATGACGGCACTTGTCTGAGCAGCTATCAAAATCAATGGTCAAAGTGACAAGTTCTCAACCGTCTACTGATACTCGTTTCAAGGAAAGGTCGTCAAAAGTGACATTCTCCTGGCTCACCTTTCTCACATGTCATCTCACATAGCCTTAATTGGCTCCTGACAAGTGTAACTTGGAACTGTCACCCACTCAAGTGAGCTTGAATACGACAGAATGCACCAGCATCTCAGCGCTGACTCCAATGTACTCTGACAACTCCTGGGCAGAGTGAACATTAGTCAGGAATTACTATCTCACGTCTGTCACTGAACTGAAAGAAGGTGACACGCTGTCATCTGCACTGGGATATCAAGGGGATGTTACTCACTAATTCATGTCATATTTATCACATTGTTTTGATATAATACTCAGATCCTTTTGCTCTGATAACATCACTTCTGTATTTTCTGAGAATAGTTTCAACCTCGTCAATCTGCCTTGACCAAGCTAGTTAGCAGAATGACATTTTTTTCTTTTTTAAAAGAAACTGTTTCTTTCCGATTTGTGGTCATTTTTGCCCTTAAATGGTGACATAACTGTCCTTCCAGCAATGACACACGTAACTTAAAGATACATTTGTATCACTAACCAGTTAGCCTGGTGTGACCCCTCAAAAGCTTGATCATGGTTATTCTGACAAGATGATTTACATTCGCTCCACTGGGATATTTCAAACAGTCGGTTCTTTGCTATAAGCTTCTAACATGTGCAGTGAAGCTGTGTGTGAGGAATGATGAGATGTGACTGCTACCAGTGCTTTGTCTAAATCTGCATGAGTTGTTTCATATTTGTTCAGCTCTGTTCATCCAAGCATCACGATTGAAGTCAAAGATACAGCACCATTTACAATTAATAATTACTTTCTTGTTATGAAATATTAAGACTTTTGAAAGATAGTTTAGGCTGTAGTCTGATTAAATTCTTACTTTAACATGAAAAAATGAATTGAAAAACTAAACCTCTTAATTCATGACAGGGAAACAAACCCTTGGTCCAACCACTGCATGCCAACCATAATCCCAAAATGAACTAGTCCCACCTGCCGGTGCTTGGCCCATTCCCTCCAAGCATTTCTTTAAACATTGTAACTGTACTTCATCCATCATTTCCTCTGGAACTTCATTCCATGTATGAGCCACTCTTTGTGTAAAAAATTTCCCTTCAGCATTTTTTAAAATATTTCTCCTCTCACCCTACAAATATGCTCCCTAGTCTTGAAACCCCCAACTTTAGGGAAAATACATCTCCACCTTTCTATACTCCTCATGATTTTATAAACCTCTATAAGGTCACCTCTCGACCTCCTATATTCCAGTGAAAAAAGTCTCAGCCTGTCCAGCATAAAAGTCTTGGTAGTGTGGATGTGCAGAGGGATCTTGGAGTCCATGTACATAGATCCATGAAAGTTGCCACCCAGGTGGATAGTGCTGTTAAAAAGGCACATGGCGTGTTAGGCGTTATTGGTCGAGGGATTGAGTTCTTGAGCCGTAATGTCATGCTGCAACTGTACAAAACGCTGGTGCAGCCGCACTTGGAATATTGTGTACAGTTCTAGTCGCCCCATTTCAGGAAGGACGTGGAAGCATTGGTAAAGGTGCAGAGGAGATTTACCAGGATGTTATGTAGTCTGGAGGGAAGGTCTTATGCTTAAAAGCTGAGAGACTTGGGTCTGTTCTCATTGGAAAGAAGAAGGCGAAGAGGGGATTTGATAGAGACATACGAGATGATCAGAGGATTAGATAGGGGTACACAGTGAAAGTCTTTTTTTCTAGGATGATTACATCAGCTTGTATGTGCAGATATCAGAGGCAGGTTCTTTACTCAGAGAGTGGTAAAGGCGTGGAATGCCCTGCCTGCAAATGTAGTTAACTTAACCACATTAGGGAGATTTAAACAATCCTTGGATGATGATGGGGTAGTGTAGGGGGATGAGTTTAAGTGAGTTTACAGGTCGACGCAACAACGAGGGCTGGAGAGCTTGTTCTGTGCTGTATTGTTCTATGTTCTCTGTTCTCCTTATAACTCAAACCCACCACCCGGCAACATACTTGTAAATCTCTTCTAAACCTTCTCCAGGGTCTTAATATCTTTCCTATAACAGGGTGACCAGAACTGTACACAGTACTCCAGAAGAGGCCTCACCAACTTCTTGTACAATCTCAACATAACATCTCAACTCCTGTACTCAATGAAGGCAAACATGCTGAAAGCCTTCTTAACCACCTTATCTAAACTTCAAAGAATTATGTACCAGTACCCCCAGGTCTCTCTGTTCTGCAACAATACCGAGGGCCCTACCATTAATTGTATGAGTCCTGTCATGTTTGTTTTACCAAAATGCAATACCTAATTTTTATCCAAACTAAGCTCGGCCTGCACTCTTCAGCCCATTGACGAATTGAAAATGTCCTCTATGCCCAAATTGCCTAACCTCTAAATGGGTTTTTGGCAATGTCATGTATTTTCATCAAAAGTATATGTTTTCCTATTTTTCACTTGTTTTAACTTGGTGCAAACTTTGATCCCCTTTGTTTTTGCAGTGTTCTCTAACCCTTTTCTTGGGTTAGGATTTGATGATTGCAGCAACCATCCATATGTCACTCCTATATCCATAAAGATACTCAGTCAAGTATTTTTAGTCACAGGTGTTCCGAAAAGCAAAGGCCCAGAGGCTTCCTGCATCTGAGGATGTCATGTTTCATGTTCAGTGCAATGATCTCATGTTAACATCTTTGCAGCAATCACTAAGCAGAGGTTGGGAGCTCGATATTTTCCTCCTTATAGCTCAGGGAAGGTGAGGCCAATTGTGCATCTCTGATTGAGGTCAGCTAACTCAATTTGGTAGTCAAAATTATTTTTCTGTATCCTTTTTATCAAATCAATTCATGCCTTTAAAAGCTCATTAGGTTACCGTATGCACCATCTCACAGTAGGTAATGAAGTACCAACGCTTGAGAGAAGCTTGTGTTGTGGATGATTTGGCCAACAGTACTACTGTCCTGACTAGTATGAGAAAGTACCAGGCCTTTGGTCTCCAGTTCCCCTGATTCACCCCACATGAAACTCTCAACCCACCACCTTATTCTACAGTACACCATTCATGTGCTGTCCCACTCCCTTCTCATTCACTCGGTACAATAAAATAAATGTTTATTTTGGTAATGATCTGAACTTTGATTTTTTTTTAAAACTGGTTGTTACCTGTGATATTTTCAATAAAACAGGAAAATGTTAAATTTTATTTGATGAAGAATGTTGGGCCAGATTTTGCATCAGGAATAATCAAAAAGGCTATCAACACTCACCGCCATTGTGGGGAATATTATAAAACTGCAACTTCTAGTGCCAGCACTTGCACAGTTAAAATCAGGAAGTTGCTTCCCACATTGCCCAGCCTGTCCAGAAACTTTGTATATCACTGAGAGACTTTAATCATAGTCACAGAGTATTGGCCCTTCAACCCATCTTGTCCACACTGGTCATGAAACATTTATCTACTCTAGCCAAATTTTCTAGGACTTGGTACATAGCCTTCTATGCTTTGGTGCTTCAGGTGTTCATTTGCAAACTATTTAAATGTTGTGATATTTCTGGCCTCTACTAGACTTTTAGGCAGTGTGTTCCAGGAACCCCTTACCCTCTTGGTGAAAATAGAAGCCTTTCTTAAATTTTGGTTTTTAACTGAAATCTAAGCACCTGGCTATTGACCCTTAAAAAGAAAAGTTTCTTCCTTTCCACCCTATCTCTGCTCTGAATAACTTTGTGCACGTCAATCAGATTCGACTTTTACATAGAACATAGAACAATACAGCACAGAACAGGCCCTTCGGCCCACGATGTTGTGCCGAACATTTGTCCTAGCTTAAGCACCCATCCATGTACCTATCCAATTGCCGCTTAAAGGTCGCCAATGATTCTGACTCTGCCACTCCCACAGGCAGCGCATTCCATGCCCCCACCACTCTCTGGGTAAAGAACCTACCCCTGACATCCCCCCTATACCTTCCACCCTTCACCTTAAATTTATGTCCCCTTGGACCTTACCATTAAGTGTATAAGTCCTGCTAAGATTTGCTTTCCCAAAATGCAGCACCTCACATTAATCTAAATTAAACTCCATTTACCACTTCTCAGCCCATTGGCCCCATCTGATCAAAATCTTGTTGCAATCCGATGTAACCTTCTTTGTTGTCCACTACACCTCCAATTTTGGTGCCATCTGCAAACTTACTATCTTTACTATGTCCAATGAGATCTCCTGTTCTTTTAGTACCTGAACTTTTCTCTTTTACTTCCCAATTTCTATCCCTCACAGACTGAAATTGATGTTGGAAGCCAAACATTGATTTAGGAACTAATTCAATCATCTGCCATTTCTGCTAATAGAGCTTTACAGCATGGAAACAGACCAGTCCATGCCAAACATAATCCCAAACTAAACTTGTCCCACCTGCCTGCTCCTGGTGCATATTCCTCCAAACCTTTCCTATTCACGTATATATCTAAATATCTTTTAAACATTGTAACTGTACCCACACCCACTTCCTCAGGAAGTTCATTTCACATGCAAACTACTCTCTTAAAAAAATTTGCCTTGTCTTTTTTAAATCTCTCTGCTGTCACCTTAAAAATGTGCCCCCTACTCTTAAAATTCCCCATCTTAGGATAAAGACGACTACCATTAACTCTATCTGTATCTCTCATTATTTTATAAACTTCTATCAGGTCTCTTCTCAACCTCCTATGCTCCAATGAAAAAGTTCCAGGCCATCCAGTCATTCTTTGTAATTCAAACCTTCCACACCACATCATCCTGGTTTGATAATATCTTTCCTAGAACTGGACACAGTATTCCACAAGAGGCCTCACCAACCTCCTGTACAACCTTCAACATAACATCCCAAGTCCTAACTTAAAGGACTGAGCAATGAGGTCAAACATGCCAAACACCTTTTTAAACCATCCTTTCAATATGTGATGCAAACTTTAAAGAATGATGTACCTGCACCCATAGGTCCCTCTGTTCCACAACACTACCCTAGGCCCTACCATTAATTGTTTAAATCTTACCCTTGTTTATTATACCAAAATGCAATACCTAGCATTTATCCAGATTGAACTCCATCTGCCAATTTCCAGTCCATTGACCTATTTGACCAAGATCCTTTTGTAATCTTAGAAAACCTTCTTCACTGTCGACAGTGCTACAAATTTTGGTGTCATCTGCAAACTTACTAACCATGCCTTCTATATTCTCATCTAAGGCACCAATAGAAATGACAAACAAAAGAGGATCCAGAACCGATCCTGTGCAACACCACAGTGACAGACCTCCAGCCCAAAAGGCAACCCTCCACCATGACTCTGTCTCCTATCATTAAGCCAATTATTTATCCAATTGGCAACCTCACTCTGAAACCCATGTGACCTAACTTTACTAATTAGTCTACCATGAGGAACATTGTCAAAGGTTTGACCAAAATCCAAATATACAAGGTCTACTGCTCTACCAACAACCACCTTTTTGGTAACTTCCTCAAAAAACTCAATCAAGTTTGAGCGACACTATTTTTGTTACACAAAACCAAGCTAACCATCCTTTATCAATTTTTGATCCTCTAGAGTTTTAACTCTGCTCTTCCACAAGAGTTTGCACCACTTCAGGAAGTGAATTTTTGAACTCATCCAAAATAACAATCTAAGAGTATCAAACATCTGATCTATTTTCAATGTCCTTATTTGTACATTTGACCAGATTCCCTCATTAGTTTCCTAAAACATTGTCTGCAGGCTTCTGGCATTTGTTCATATGCACTCAAGGAGACATTCTTCACCTCATCGAATGCCTTAGATGCCTCGTCTGATAGTGATTTAAAAACCTCACTAGATCTACCTACCAACTTTGTTTGGATTAACAATACCAATGTGGTCACCGACGAATTCCTTTTGTTTAGTCACTTTCTTAAATGAAATGAAAAAGGCTTCTACATCCTTCTCGTCAAACCTAGGCAATGACTGGACATTTGGTCGGTTCTACTATAGTTCGTTCTCATGCAATCCCATTTTATAAGAAAATCACGTAATGGCAGCACCATTTAAATTAATGGGGCCGGAATCACACTATAAGATGGGTGGCCTGACTTGAAGCCTGCTCCAGTCCATGAGCTGGGTTTGTTTATATGAACTCACTGTTCTGCAAATGTACTAAAATGTTACTTGCTGATGCGACCCTTAGATGCAGCAGTGGGTGGCACAGTGGTTAGCACTGTTGCCTCACAGTGCCAGAGACCCGTATTCAATTCCCGCCTCAGGCGACTCTCTGTATGGAGTTTGCACATTCTCCCCGAGTCTGCGTGGGTTTCCTCCAGGAGCTCCGGTTTCCTCCCACAATCCAAAAATGTGCAGGTTAGGTAAATTGGCCATGGCAAATTGCCCGTAGTGTTAGGTGAAGGGGTAAATGCAGGGGAATGGGGCTGGGTGGGTTGCTCTTCAGCGGGTCGGTGTGGACTTGTTGGGCCAAAAGGCCTGTTTCCACGCTGTAAGTAATCTAATCTAAAAAAAACAATATACACTTTAAGAGTTCTAAAGTATACACTTTAGAAAGTGTTCGAGGAGAAAATGAGGACTGCAGATGCTGGAGATCAGAGCTGAAAATGTGTTGCTGGAAAAGCGCAGCAGGTCAGGCAGCATCCAAGGAACAGGAGAATCAACGTTTCGGGCATCAGCCCTTAGAAAGTATCCCCAGTTTGTCAATCACGTTTATAGTGAATTCGCATTAACAAAACATGCATTATAGCAGAACAACTTGTATTTAAACAGACTCCCACCTGCCTTTCACTTTGATCGGATTGCTCTCGATCACTGTCCTCATCACTGCTCCTACCTCTCATCTCTACCTCTGCCATTTTAAATCAACTTTCAGTTTTCAGTTGCAACTTCCGAAGTTCAAAAATTCTTTCTCCCTTTCTTCTGCTTTCATTTGTAATTTAAACTATAACATTTCCTTTTCATGTTTAAGTGTTCTATTTGCCATTGAATTTTAGCCATTTTCCAACTATTTTGTTTGCACTCCTAGCAATTATTTCCCTTTTCCTTACAGACACAGGCAACTCCAACTTCAACTTGTCTGCCAATTCTGAAAGGTTTGCTATACTCACTTTCTGTGAAAACCCTGATTTGACTTGTTCCACCCTCAGAAAGCTCTTATTGACTGAATGAGCCATTAATACACAATGGCACACCCTACTTAAACCAACCAAATGCAACACCTGAAAAGAGAATGCACACTTAGCTGTAATAGAGAGAGGAATAACAGCTTCCACATCCAGCTTCAAGACCCCAACAAATGCTGAAAGCTAAACTAAAACTGTTTAGGATCCCGACTCTAATCGTGCTGCTTCTAATACTGCAACTTTAAAAAAAATTCAGCTGCTTCACAAGCTGTTTACTTTATTTCTTTGGAGTAGACAGCTCAACACCTCTGTCTCAAAGCCTCCATTCAAAATTTAAAAAGCAGGACAAGATACATCTCTTAAAGCCATAAATATCATCACACCCTAAGTCCCACAACCTCTAAGGGAAGGGAAGCAGATGAATAAGAATACCACCACCCGCAAGTTCTCCTTCAAGTCACACGACTTCCTGGCTTATAAATTATATTGTCATTGGGTTAAAATCCCTGAACCCCCTTTTCTTGTGGGTGTCCCCATGGAGGCAGCAGTTCCACAGGCAGCTCACCACCAGCTCAGGGCAATTCGTGCTGGGCAACAAATAAAGGCCAAGCCAACAGCAGCCATAACCATGAAATAAAAAAACTGATTAAAAATGGCAGGAAAATGACTATAAGATGGCAAAATAGCAACGAGAAGAAAACGGTAGTCACTGTATTGAGCAGATGCAAAAGGGCAGGAGATAAGATAGAGTCAGGGGGGGAGTCAGCAGGCGGACACGTCAGACTGAAGGAAAGGAAAGGGGTGAGAGTTTTTACATTTATAACTTTGACATCAATAGCGGCAGAGACAGTCCACTGTGTCCACTTGAACCTGGCTGTTTTCTCTCTCAGTTGGTTTGCAGGGCACTATCACACTCACTCGCACTCCCTCACCATATTGTCCAAAGGCCCGGCCTCACCGCTGTCTGTTTTCTTAAAACTTACCGAATTTTAGTCACTGTCACCAAACTGACACTTTAACCTGTTGCCCCGTTGCATTTGCTAAAATTACGGCCAACACTTTACATTGAAACCTATACAATGACTTGAACTTGTGGGGGTTGTTAATTAAACACAGCACAAAATAGTTATTCCTGATGCATTCAGATATAAGGGATTTCAGGGCTCTTGTGGTGCAATGGTAGTGGTCCTCTCTTTGAGCCAGGAGGCCTGGGTTCAAGTCCCACCTGCTCCAGAGGTGGGCAATACTGTCTCCGAACAGGTTGATTCGAAGATATCTCACTTAACTGTGAATCAGGTGTGGTGCGTCATAATTACAGCCAAACTTGAAAATTTACTTTTGCTGGTGTGGACTCTGTCCTGCAAGACTGTCAGTATACTTAAAGACTCAAAAAAATTTCATTACTTCCATTTGTTTCATCACACACATCATTCAATCTTTCTCACCTTCTCTTCACTCTCCATTCAATAAATTAAGCATTCCCCATTCACATTTTTTTATGCAGACTGCAGGCTAACATGAGCATGGGTAGGGATGCAGGTTTGAATGGGCTCGGATTCCCTGTATGCTATGGTGTTCTAACACAGGGTATATATTCCCCACCTGGAAGTTAGCCCCATTGGTAAGCTTGGCTACCAGTGAGGTAGGGAAGAGCCTAGACCAGATAGGTCCAAAGGAAGAGTTGGGAGAGAGATTGTCCAATTCAGCATGTAGGGTTCTTGCAACTCCAGAGGCATTTAATCTCTGCCCAAGGTGAAGGTGGAAGGTCTTATCACCCAATCTAAACATCCTTGTTTGAGGATCTTTTTGATTATTCTGACTATTAGGAAGTTTAAAGGAAAATTTGTGGGCTGATGATGCAGAAACTGATTAAGACTAAAAGCGAGCTAGTGGACCAGATTATAATCTAAAGAAATTGGTTGTTAATACAAAGACATATCATTATACAGGTGAATGCATTTTCTCACATTTTCTCTATGCCAATAAGCACTTTTAATAATGATGTTTGAAATATAATCAAAAGGGTTTTTATCTCATGTTTCTATCTCATTAGCTAATAACCTTCATTTGCGGTTAGTGGCAATGATGCTTTTATTTATTTACTCGTGGAATGTGGATGTTGCGGCCTGGAGCAGCATTTATTGCCCATCCTTAGTTGTTCTTGAGAAAAGTTGGTGCGCTGCCTTATTGAACAAGGGATCTTCATAAACTACAAGCTTCTTTTCCCTCTCTGTTGGTATTGTGGGTCTACCTACAGTAAATGGGTATTGAAGAGCTCTTAACT
Source organism: Chiloscyllium punctatum (assembly GCF_047496795.1). Taxonomy (NCBI): domain Eukaryota; kingdom Metazoa; phylum Chordata; class Chondrichthyes; order Orectolobiformes; family Hemiscylliidae; genus Chiloscyllium; species Chiloscyllium punctatum. Next base: position 54,010,349 of record NC_092770.1, on the reverse strand, counting down.
CCCATATATTCTACCAGTCATTATCCTAAGAATGGCAGACAATTGATAAGGAAACAGTGTAGTATTGCTACAGTAATGCATGTACTCTTAACCTTTGCACGCTTTCATAAAGATTTCAAGTCTAATAAATGAGCAATGCTGACCAATTTTGTAGTACTTCCTAATACATAGTTAGTGTCTGAATTTGTTTGTGGAAGAAATTTAAAAAGAAGAGGAGACATTTTGTTTTATGCTGCCAGTCTGATGTTTCCAAGCTTTGGAAAGCAGTAAGACAGGCTCAAGATTGGAGGACGTTGGTTCACAGCATGTTCCTGGATAGCAGATTGAGTGAATGGAATGTGGAACAGCTGCCACATTAAGAGTGTTTCAAAAGGGATTTACTTTACACAATGTGCAAATGCCCAAAAGATCTTCAAGCAAAATTGTATCTGTTAACTAACAATGCCAGTATGGATGTCCTCTTCTTCGGAAAGGATAACAATTCAACTTTCCTTGTGTTGAGCATGGATTACAGAATCCTTTTGAATAGGCAAGAACAGCTGCATAGTTTATTAGCAATCTGCAGTCATTGATTACAAAACTCCATGTGAACACTTTATACCATTGAGGGTAGGAGTTGGGACATCATGTTGAGGTTGTACTGGATGTAGGTGGGGCCACTTTTGGAGTACAGTTCTGAACACCCTGCTCTGGGAAGAATATTATTAAATTAAAGAGGGTTCAGAAAAGATTTACCATGATGTTGCTGTGAATGAGAGTTTGAGTTATAAGGATAGACTGGGACTTTTTTTACTGGAGGGTAGGAGGTTGAGGGGTGACCTTATAAAATCATGAAGGACATAGATAAAGTGAATAGCAATGGCCTTTCCCTTCAAGTAGGGGAGTTCAAAACTAGAGGGCATATTTATAAGGCAAGATGAGAAAGATTTAAAAGGGATCTGAGAGGCAACTTTTTCACAAAGAGAGTGGTTCGTGTATGTAGTGAACTGCCAGAGGAAGTGTTGGATGCGGATGCAGTTACAGCATTTAAAAGACATTTGGATAGCTACAAAAATAGGAATGGTTTAGAGGGGTATGGGTCAAATGCAAGCAAGTGGGACTGATTTAGTTTGGGAAACTTGGTCAGCATAGATGAGTTGGACTGAAGGGCCTTTTTCCATGCTGCGTGAATTAACAAAACAGGAAGTTAAATGCAGCATGAAGTGAAATTCAGCTTGACAAAACTGTAGCTAATTCACAAAGGCATTGTTTCTGTTCCTGTTTTCCAGTCTGAAATGTGAGATGTAATTGCAAATGAAAACAATCAATAGATTCTAAGCTGTATTGATGTTCTAAGGATGCTGTAATTAGAACATTCAGCACTTGCTCGTTTTACGTATCTATCACAGTACAAGATTAGGCCCAGCTCAAAAAAAAATCTGTCTTACAGTTTTCTGAAGATCATTTGTAGCCTATACTCAAATTGCTTTTGATGTGTCTTGCATAACAATGTTAAACCACTAAGTTCCAACCTAATGTCCATGTAACGCATGTTTTTGAGGGTCTTTGCTTACTGTGATTTTCATAGATATCAGTGAGATGTTAAAGTTCATGCTACTGTGATGTATAAGAAGGAGGCAGATCTGGACTGTGCTTCATTTAACTAATTGTAAGAGGTAAAATTGGACTTGATAGCATCTTTCTATCTGAACTACAAGTAAGCTTGTAATTATAAAATCATGAGGGGCATGGATATAGTAAATAGACAAGGTCTTTTCCCTGGGATGGGGAGTCCAGAACTAGAAGGCATAGGTTTGAGATTTTTAAAATTTCAAATGTTTTCACGCAGAGGGTGGTGCGTATATAGAATGAGCTGCCAGAGGAAGTATTGGAGGCTAGTACAATTACAACACATAAAAGGCATCTGGATGGGTATATGAACAGGAGGGTTTAGAGGAATGTGGGCCAATTACTGGCAAACGCGACTAGATTAGGTTAGGACATCTCGACAGCATGGACAAGATGAAGTGAAGGGTCTGTTTCTGTGCTGTCCCTCTCTATGACTCTATGATTTTATCAGAAAAGAAAGACAAACATAAATGAAGTTCTGGGAGTAAGGAAGCAAGTAAAAAATGTGGACACCATCAACAGCTTGTAAGTAAAAAGAAATTATGGAATGAGAGAAGTAGGGATTGGGTAGGAGGATTAGATGTGAGAACACTATCATCTTTAATGTTTTCAGCTTTGTTGATAGCTTTCCCATAATGATCAGCTCAATCTCCTCGTGTGGTTGGAAAATATCGGAATGCCTTTACCCCTCGAGTTAGTTCCTGCTGCCTCTAATTTTACACCATAGTCTCCGACAAGGCAGTGAGAGTGCAGATGGTGTGTCAGTGATTATCATGCGATATATTTGAGTGGTACAGCTGATATGATTGAATAACTGACAATGTATGCAAGTTTTGAGTTGTGAATGTGAGGCTTTCTTTGCGTGTGAGGATGAGCTGAAGTCAAGGAATATTAGGCTTGAGTCATGGTCAGTAAAGTTTAGTGGTAGGAGAGTCATGGAGAAATGTGCATTTCATAGTAACTGAGGTTAGTGGTGCACTTGGTAAGATATGGTGTTTGAAAATGCATTTACTGACCTTGGCTACTCATATAAGTAGTTGTTAAAATAATTAATTAAACTTGTTATGGTACTGCGCCAAGTTCATGGGGCTATCACCTGCTGTAAACTTCAATGACTGCTTCCATTGTCATCATCTTACATGTTTTGAGGGCCCTCTAGCTCCCTGAAGATGAGGAAATCTTTCCATCTACCTCTCCAAGGGCTCCAGTATGAAACGTGAAAACAGCTGTGCCCATGCTCTTTAAAAGGTGTAGTTCAGCTTTAAGTAATTCTAGGCATGAGGTTAATGTGTGCAGCCATTAAACATTATAGTTTGTGCTGGTTGAATGCAGCTGGCATTAGAATAACCAGACGACACAAAGGTGGCACAAAGGCTGCAGGCTATCATACATCGTCACTGGGGCTATCCATTGTAGGCTGAATGGAGACTTAAATTCAGGTGATTATATTTCAGTTTCTCAGTATGTGTTCTTTTCAGAGGATTTCAGCAATTGATTGCTATCTGACACTCCTTGCAAAGACTTAGGGAGAAACTGAGCTAGGTTTCAAGTCTGACCAGTAGAAGAGGTATATTAAGATGTCTGTACTTTACATGGAACTAACAATTCTGTATCCTTTAGTTTACTGGGAACAATGGTTCGTGAGCCAGACAAACAAAAATAGCCAATACTTTGCATAGAAATGCCAAAACTAATGCCTTAATGATTGTACCTGTGTGTGCTTGTGTGAAGTCCTCTTTTAGATATAAGTCGCAGCTTATTATATATTCCGGATTTGAACATCGTAAAGATTTTAGGAACTGTAGGCATGTCTGATCGTACCGTGGGCCAGTTGCATGTGTGTATGTGGTAATCATGATTAGCCCATGTGCTTAGTACATTATGGTACTGTGAATTCATTCCTTGCCACCTTAATATCTGCCTTTTTTTTTGTCAAATCTATTCCCAGTGGCTTTCCTGACATGCCGAGTACACTTTGTTGACTTAATCGTACAGTTGTTTCTTGTGATAACTTCAACATAGCTCAATGATGTGGGCATTTAGTGGCCTATGTTTCTGCACAGTTTGGACAGATGCCAGTCGTTGGGCGGATGCCAGTCACTGTATGTGCTCTCTCAGTTTACAACTACTTGGCAGCTGGGCAGGATGTTTGCACTGATAAGGTGGTAATAATGGGGGAGGTGGGTCAGGGAAGCTCAAGAAGTGACACCTCTGGCTGGCATGCAGGTTTGCCAACACCATACTATCCTTGACTCAATTTGCTGGAGTCAGCTCAGGGCAAAAGCTTCACGTTGCTTATTTAAAATGTCAATTAAGGACATGGTTAAGAGGGCAAATGGAATTTTCTACTTGATGTGCAAACAAGATAGGGTTGAGTAAGAGGGTGGGTGGGGGTGGCAGGAATTCCAGCAGCTGGAGGACCAACAGAGGTCTACCTGTGGAGATGGAACTCAGCTTTTAATTGCAGTTAAAAGCATCCCCTTTCACAAGCTCCACTGAAATAAGTTGCTTTGACATTGTACCCTGGTACAGCCCCTTGCCACTGGCCAAAAGCATGTCAGCAAGTTGCCTGTTTATCATAAAACAGGGAGAAACTGTGTCATTTACTTCCAGAAATAGACATCAGTACCCTTTGCTGCACCTGTGTGTTTCTAATTGATTAATGTGACAGATTTCCTCCCTGTTGACCTGGAAGGAACCAAATAGGATTGTCAGATCTTAAACTGTAGATATATCCAATGTTTTATTTATTACATAGTTATAGATCACAGCAAAAGATACTGATAGTCCCTGTATTCTTAGGAGAAAACATGGTTATTGATATGTGTGTGATATTGATCTGGATATGAAATGGTGAATGTAATGTGGTGGTTAAATTACTGGATTAACAAGCATAGCACACACGTTCAAATCCCACAACATTAGAAGGATTTGAATTCAATTTAAAATCATATCTGAAAATTGAAAGACATCATCAGTGTAAGTCAACAATAAGTGGTTCTTTTTTGGAAAGAAAAGCTGCCATGCTTATCCATTTCTGTGAATCCACTTGACTGTGAGTGCCCTCTGACAAGTCATTCTGTTCTATCCAAACACTGTCAGGGCAGCTATGAGTGGGTGATGGTGGTGTAGCGATAATGCCAATGGACTAAAGGCCTCGAGACATACGTTCAAATCCCTCCATGGAAATATATTAAATTAATTTTAAACATCTGGAATTGAAAGCTGTTTTCAGTAATGGTGCCATGAAACCATAATCCATCGTTGTAAAAACCTATCTGGTTCACCAATTCCCTTTTAGGAAAGGAAATCTGCATTCATTACTTAGTCTGGCCTACATGTAACACCCTATAAATCCAAAAGAGTGTGTTTAACTGCCATCTGAAATGGACTAGCAAGCCACTCCATTGTAACATATCCCTTCAGAAAAAAACCCAAAACCATAAAACTGGATTAGATTAGATTAGATTACTTACAGTGTGGAAACAGGCCCTTCGGCCCAACAAGTCCACACCGCCCCGCCGAAGCGTAATCCACCCATACCCCTACCCCTACATCTACATCTACCCCTTACCTAACACTACGGGCAATTTAGCATGGCCAATTCACCTGACCTGCACATCTTTGGACTGTGGGAGGAAACCGGAGCACCCGGAGGAAACCCACGCAGACACGGGGAGAACGTGCAAACTCCACACAGTCAGTCGCCTGAGGCGGGAATTGAACCCGGGTCTCTGGCGCTGTGAGGCAGCAGTGCTAACCACTGTGCCACCGTGTCACAGCAACAGTGAGACAGCTGGCCCTATCATCCATGCCATGTTCTTTTTACTAACCTCTGCAAGCTTCTGCCAAGATTGGGAGAGCTATCTCACTAGTGAAAGAAAGCCTGACAAAGTCAGAACCTCCAAACCAACATTGCGGTCAATACTTTCATTATCCATTGTTAAGACCCATCCCACCAACAGTGGATCAGTGGTACAGAGTGAGCAGGGAGTTCCTCTGGAGGTCCTCAATATTGACTCCAAACCCTTCTGTTATATGGTCCAGTGTTGGCAAGGAAACAACTGTATGATTTTCAATCTATTAACCTCCCATCAGTTGATGAGTTAGTATTTGTGCACCATGAGGATGAAGCAAGAATCAACAAGAGCACAGAATATACATTGGTTGAGGGACTTCAGTGTCCATTACCAAAATTATCTCATATATCAGCACTACTGCATTTATGATTTGGAGATGCCAGTGTTGGACTGGGGTGTACAAATTTAAAAATCACACAACACCAGGTTATAGTCCAACAGGTTTAATTGGAAGCACACTAGCTTCCGGAGCGACGCTCCTTCATCAGGTGATTCCTACTGCATTTAGGAAGTGAAAACGTTAACAAGTCCCTGCAAATCCTGATGAACTGCATTCTATCATAGAATCATACAATACAGAAGAGGCTCATCAGCCCATCGAGCCTGTACTGCCCAAGTGACATTAAATCAACAGTAATCCCACTTTCCAGTATTAGGCCCTTATCCTAGAATCTTAAAAGTGGCTGCTGAGATTGTAGATACGTTGGTTTTAATTTTCCAAACATCCGTGAGTTTGTAATCAGATTGGAACATACCAAGGTGACTTCTCCATTCAAAAAAGTAGGGAGCCAGAAAGTAGGAAACTATAGACACTGAGTCTAACGTCTATCAGAGGGAGATTGCTGGAATTTACTATTAACAAGATTATGGCAGGGCACTAAGAAAAGTTCAATGCAATTGAGGAGAGTTCATAACCATTTTGTGATAGACAATTTGTGTTTGATTGATTTATTATCATTTTTTGTTTCCAATTCAATATGGATATGATGTACCTAGATATCCATTTGATAAGGTGCACATCAAAGGTTAGAACTCAGACCATCTAGTACCTCCAAACATGTCTTGTTACAATGTGGATTGAATCAAATTGACTGGATACTGGCATTTGTGATGCTGGGGACCTCTGAAGGAGGCCAAGATGAATTATTAACTCAGCACTTCAGACTGAAAATGATTGCAAATGTTTCAATCTTGGCTTTTGCACTTATGTACTGGGCTCTCCCATTATTATGGACAGGGATATTTGTGGATCCTCTCCTGCACTTATTCCCTTTAGAACTGGATGCGATAGGACTGCAGGACTGTTGGTAGTGGGACTATTTAGCACTATCACCTCATGTTTAAGAATATACGATGCTGCTGCTGCTGCAATCCTGCACTCTTCATTAAACCAGGTTCAATTACCTGGCTTGATGGTGATAGATACCATGGACCATGATGTGGGCCCTGACAACATTGCAGTAGTGGTGCTGAAGATTTGCACTCCAGATCTTACCATACCACAAGCCAATTAATGTTCCACCACCACAATAATGTTGGCATCAATGTGGAAAATTGTCCTGTTCTTAAAACCAGGACTAATGCAATCATTGTTCCTTCAAACTGTCAATGAATTACTTTCCCAGTAGCAATGTGGGTGTGTCTATACCAAATGGAAAGCGCTAGTTCAGGAAGGCAACTTACCACCTTTTCAACGGCAATTAAGGATAGTCAACAGATATTGGCTCTTCAGAGATGTTGATATCCCATGAACTAATAACAAATCCTGACCAGCAATGCACATACCTTGAGAATGAAAATAAGTATATAGATTTTATTATGGCTGTCTCACCAACTGAGAACAACTTACTCCCATTCCCCTACACCCTGCTAGCTTTCTCCCCAGTTCAGAAAGCCTCTCTTGCCTTTTCTCAAGCCATTCACTCCTGAGTCCATCTGGTGTGTCCCTATCCTCTTCAGCTATCTTGTAAGTCTTTTCCCTTGCGACCTTCATCTTAAATAGGCAGCAAAATATGGGAGGAACATTCTGTCCTTGCTTTCCTGACCTGGAATCCTGCTTATTGAGTGCACACATTGCAAATCTGGATTGGTAAGCCCATGTCTTTGTGATTAAAACTGTTGGAAAATTGGGTGAAGTATCTTGCTAAATTTTTGATAGCACTGCAGGCTTCTTTAGGGAGCAAAGCTCCTTCAGAGTCAGAGAACCTGGGTTCAAAATGCACCACGGTAGGTTATGAAATTTAAATTCAATAAAAATCTGGAATTAAGAGTCTAATGATAGCCATGAAACCATTGTCAATTACCAGGAAAACATGTCTGCTTCACTTATGTCCTTTACGGAAAGAAATCTGCCGTCCTTACTTGGTCTGGTCTGCATGTGACTCCAGACACACAACAATGCAGCTGACTCTTAACTGCCCTCTGGAATGGCCAATAAATGTTGACCTAGCAGTGGTGCCCTCATTGTATAACTGAATTAGAGAAGAAGAGGTATCCTGATTGTATAAAATTGTGTGTCATTTTATATCAGTGAGTTAGTGAACTTCTGTTTTGACTTCCAACCTTTGAAAGGGTGTCTTTCCTTCTCTTTTTCAGACCAGATGGAATTGGAACTGTAACAGTTGAAGAGAAAGAAAGGTTTGATGAAATTAAAGAAAGGCTTCTGTGCCTCCTTGAAAACCAGATCACCCACTTCAGGTAAGCTGGTTTTGCTACAATAAGATCAAGAACTGCCAATGCTGGAAATCTGAAACAGAAATTGCTTGGACAAACTCAGCAGGGCTGTCTTTATGCTGCATTCTCTCCAAAGATGATATCAGACCTGCTGAGCTTTTCTAGAAATTTCTGTTGTTATTGCAGCTGGTTTTGCTTCCTTGGCATTGAGGATCACCCCATGTTGTACTGTTCTCATGCCTGGATGCGTGAATTCCTATTTTAATTCTGGCTAATTTGGAAATAAACAGGGTACCTGTCTGTCTGTTCATCTACCATCCAATGCTGGTGGGCCCAACATCTGAGGTGATGGATGGGAATGAGCCAAGCATTTGATACAACCATGGATCTAAGGGAAATGGCCCCTAGCTCAAGCTAAGTGTTTTGGGTGTGCACGTCTGTGGTGGTTGCAGAGTGGATTCCTACTTAAGATACAGAATCATAGCAGGAATTCCTGATGAAGACCTTTTGCCTGAAACATTGATTCTCCTGCTTCTTGGATGCTGCCTGACCTGCTGTACTTTTCCAGCACCATACTCTCGACTCTAATCTCCAGCATCTGCAGTCCTCACTTTCGCCCCATGGCAGGAAAGGCTAGCAGACTCCACATAGATCCCAGAACACAACCTAAACCACAGAATCCTTCCAAGACTTACAAGATGTCAATAAACTGAGCTAGTTCCCACCATATTGTTATGTTGCTTTTCACTGTGGCTTACCTCCCAGGATGATTAGAATAGATTCCCTACAGTGTGGAAACAGGCCCTTCGACCCAACAAGTCTACACTGACCTTCCAAAGAGTAACCCACCCAGACCCATTTCCCTCTGACTAATGCACCAAATGCTATGGGCAATTTAGCATGGCCAATCTCCCTAACCTGCACATCTTTGGACTGTGGGAGGAAACCGGAGCACCTAGAAGAAACCCACGCAGACACAGGGAGAATGTGTGAATTCCACACAGACAGTCACCCGAGGGTGGAATCGAACCCGGGTCCCTGGTGCTGTGAGGCTGCCATCATGCCGCCCCCGTATGTTACGGTTTGGTAGTGTCAATGACATGGACTTTTTAAATTAAGCCTCCATCTACCATGGCCTCCATGGGTGTTGCTAGGATGATGACAAATTATTGAGCAGTAGGTGAAGGAATACTTCATTCAAGCTGAAATGACTTTCAAAGAGAAGTACTACTAGATGCTATTTTAACTAGTAAAACAGAGCATAGAATTCCAACTCATTCTATTTTAAACTGGGCAAAATAGTTTTCAAGTGTAGTGTTAAAGGGCACCACTCGAATTAAGATGCCTTCATCTACAGTTGAACACATTCTCAGAATATCCCAAAGTGTTTGGCAAGCAAAGGATTAATTTTGAAATGTAGTCCCTGGTGTTTTATCAGTAAATATAGCAGATGAAATGTGCACAAGTTCTAACAAATGACCAAAGAATTAACAAAATAATTGGATTTTGTGAAATTTGCCATGGCAAAAAATGTAGCCAGGACATGTTTTATAGCCTTTCACCAAATGATCTTTTATATCTATTTAAACAAGGACGCTGACTCTCTAATGAACACTTTCATCCAAGTGCATCACTTCTGGTAGTACAGCACTCCGTTGTGACCACACTTAATTCTAGCATAGGTTACAAACTACAATCTGACTGGGGTTTAAATCCACAGATGTCTGATTCAGACAGAAAGTGATTAACTTGAAGTTGAAACTTAATGTCTGCATGTTAAATCTGAAGTTCTACTTTTCTCTGTTTAAATGCATGTCTCATGATGTGATTCCTTTGTTGTCAAAGTTTTCTATTCACTTTTATCATTAGAAGAACAAATATCAATCACATGTGACCTGACATTGCTATTGTTCCATTCTGTCAGATTTTGCATGTAGACAGAAGAAAGTTTAGAAAATAAAGCATGTTGTTAACTTAAAGAGAGGTCTGGTGGTGATATGTTGGAACCCTTACCTCTTGAGTCAGAAGTTTTAGGTTCATAACTACAAGAAGGTGCTTCATTAGCAACCAAATTGGTTGCCTATTAATCTACTGATCTTTCCAATGTGTCAGTGGCAAGTGGTAATGGCTAGAGAATATCCTGGTCAACCTCCCCCTGTTAAAGGACTTGATGCACAGGTTCTTGTGTCACTTCATTCTGAGGGACTACCACAAGGTTTACTTAATAAACATTTTTGAACAAAATAAACTTCCATGTAAAGGTATAAGATGTAGATTATGAATGCATTTTAAAAAAAATCTTTCAGCTGTACTTGCTTGCAGTATAATTTTTCCATTCTGTTTTTAATCGAAGTTTGTCATGCTGTAAGTCCACCTATCACCCCTGCCTCTCAGTTGCAGCATACTGCACTGAGAGAGAGTACAATTCCAAAATGATGAGCTTACTAAAAGGTGCTTACAACAAAATACAGATGTCAGCATTAATTGTTCAACTGCGTGCCCAGGCTTAATTATTCCCCATCCTTGGTATCAGTTCAGTTGAAGCTTACTTCTACTCTTGACTAAGTTGGTGGTGCAGAGTATGGGGTTTAACACAGATGTAAAGTAAGTGTATCGGATTGGTAGCCTGTTAAACATCTGGACATCAGGCAGGATGTCTAACCGTGTCGGATTCGAGATTACCGGCTTTTACTTTCCTGTTAAAATACAAACATTTCATCCACTGTGTGCAACTCCATAGATCAGCTCTGCACTTGGAAATGACACTGAAATATTAGTACATGACTGTTCAATGTAGTCACTCAAATTACTCTGTTCAATATTTTAATGGAGATTATTTTGATGCACCTGTTAAAACATCAAAGTCAATTCAGACAAAATGCCGCTTTCACTTTTTTTTATAAAATCAAACACTTCAGACAGAATAGGAGACCTTATAGGGACTCAGTTAAATTGACAAGCCTCTCCTGCAGCACTTTCCCTCACAATTAGGCCTATTTTGTGTTCTATTTCCAATTTAAAATAATGATAGTGTCTGCGATCACTACAAGGAGAAGAGTTAGTGTGAATTGAAGTAGATTGAATGTTGTGTGCTTTTCAATTTCTGTTCATTTGATCTCAATTCGGTAATCTTTAGAAAATGCGCTTTGGTTGGGAGCTGACTTCAAAATCAACATTTTGCATCAGATGAATAGACTTTTAATTCCAGCCATTTTCATTAAAATTACTAGTCACTGGCAGACTCAGTCTAAAGGTTACATATTAGTATGTCTGTATTTCTCAGTATCCTTCAAATGGGCTGTGAGTTATCCACAAATACAATAGTCTGTTGTTACTATCAGCTACTGTTAATGTAGTTACTAAGTAAAATAGGTTGAAATAAAATGTCACTTGTATGAACAAGCGTGGATACAACAAAAAAAAATCAAATGGTCTCCCTTTGCTCAATATCATTTAAATTCAGTCGATATTTAGAGAATTATTTATTTCTTATGGTTTACCAGAGTTTAAAACATGAATAGAGACCCAATTAAAACATATGGAGTCCTAGCAGGATTAGACTGGGGAAAGGTGGGAAGGATGTTCCTGATGACTGGGGAATCCAGAATAGGGGTCACAGTTTAAGGATACAGGGAAGACCATTTAGAATCGTAGAATTCTGCAGCATGGAAACAGACTCTTCGATCCAACTCATCCATGCTAATCTGATATCCAAAATTAATCTAGTCCCACTTGGCCCATATCCCTCTAAACTCTTCCTATTCATGTACCCATTTAGATGCCTTTTAAATGTTGTAATTGTACCAGCTACCACTACTTCCTCTGGCAGCTCATTTCATACACGCATCACACTTTGTGTGAAAAAGTTGCTCCTTAGGTCCCTTCTAATTCTTTCCCCACTCACCATAAACCTATGCCCTCCAGTTCTGTTATCCCCTAACCCAGGGAAAATACCTTGTCAATTTACCCTATCCATGCCCCCCAATGATTTTATAAACCCCAGTAAGGTCACCCCTCAGCCTCCAATGCTCCAGTGAAAATAGCCCTCGCCTTTTCAACCTCTCCCTATACCTCAAACCTGCCAATCCTGGCAACCCCCTTGTAAATATTTTCTGAACCCTTTCAAGTTTCACAACATCCTTCCTATAGGAAGAAGACCAGTTTTGCACACAGTGTTCCAAAAGTGGCCTAACCAAATGTTCTGTACAGCCGCAACATGACCTCCCAACTCCTACACTCAATACTCTCACCAATAAAGGAAAGCATACCAAATGCCTTCTTCACTATCCTACCTACCTGTGACAAGGAGCTATGAACCTGCATTCCAAGCTACCTTTGTTCAGCGACATTCCCCAGACCTTACCATTAAGTGTATAAGTCCTGCTAAGATTTGCCTTTCCAAAATGTAGTACTTCACATTCATCTGAATTAAACTCCATCTACCACTCTTAAGACCAATGGCCAATCTGATCAAGATCCTGTTGTACTCAGAGACAACCTTCTTTGCTGTCCACAATACCTTCAATTTTGGTGTCATTTTCAAACTTTCTAGTTATACCTCTTATGCTCACATCCAAATCATTTATATAAATGATGAAAAGTTGTGCACACAGCACCGATCCTTGTGCCACTTTGTGGTCACAGGCCTCCAGTCTGAAAAACAACCCTCTACCATCACCCTCTGTCTTCTACCTTTGAGCCAGTTCTGTATCCAAATGGCTAGTTCTCCCTGTATTCCATGAGACCTAACCTTGCTAATCTTCCCATGGGGAACATTGTTGAAGGCCTTACTGAAGTCCATATAGATCACATCCATTTCTCTGTCCTCATCAATCCTCTTTGTTACTTCTTCAAAAAAACTCAATCAAATCAGTGAGACATGATTTCCCATGCACAAGGCCATGCTGACTATCCCTAATCAGTCCTTGCCTTTCCAAATACATGTAAATTCTGTCCCTCAGGATTCTATCCAACAACCTGCCATCACCAATGTCAGGCTCACCGGTCTATAGTTCCCTGGCTTTTCCTTACCACCTTTCTTAAATAGTGGCACCACGTTAACCAACCTCCAGTATTCTGGCACCTCACCTGTGACTATCAGGGACACTAATCTCTTAGCAAGAGGCCCAGCAATCACTTCCCTAGCTTTCCACAGAGTTCACCTGATCAGGTCCTGGGGATTTATCCACCTTTATGCATTTTAATACATTCAGCACTACCTCCTCCTATTTAGACATTTTTCAAGATGTCACTATCTATTTCCCCACATTCTATGTCATCCATGTCCTTCTCCACAGTAAACACTGATGCAAAATACTAATTAGCGAGTTTTGAGAAGATTTGTAGCTCAGGTTGAGGATCTGGGTGTAGGTTTGCTTGTTGATGTTTTGTCACCATACTCGATAACATCTTCAGTGAGCCTCTAAATGTAGCACTGGTGGTGTAAGCCTGCTTTCTATGTATATGTTTGATTTTCCTTGCATTGGTGATGTCATTTCCCATGGTGACATCATTTCCTGTGGTGATGTCATTTCCAACGCTTTTTCTCAGAGGGTGGTAAATGGGATTCGAGTCAATGTGTTTGTTGAAAGAGTTCCGGTTGGAGTGCCACGCTTCTAGGAATCCTCATGCTAATCCCTGTTTGGCTTGTCCTAGGATGGATGTGTTGTCTCAGTCGAAGTGTTGTCCTTCCTCATCTTTATGTAAGGATACTAGTGAGAGAGGGTCATGTTGTTTTGTGGTTAGTTGATGTTCATGCATCCTAATGGCTAGTTTTCTACCTGTTTGTTACAGTTCTTGCAAGATGCTTTTTAGTTGCTTTTATGTGGTCTTTCAAGTTCATTACCTGCTGTTTTAGTGTGTTGGTGGGTTTGTGGGCTACCACGATGCCAAGGGGTATGAGTTAGTCTGGCAGTCAATTCCAAGATGCCTTTGATGTAGAGGAAAGTGGCTAGGGTTTCTGGCCATGTTTTGTCTGCTAGTTTGGATTTGTTGCTCAGAAGTCGGCAGACTGTGTTCATTGGGTACCTGTTCTTCTTGAATACACTGTATATATGTGCTTTTTTTAGCTGATTTTTGAGCAACAAACCCAAACAAGCAGACAAAACACATCCAGAAATCCTAGCCACCCTCCTTCCATACTTAGCCACATCCTTACATATGGATGAGGAAGGACACCACTTCGACTGGGACAACACATCCATTCTAGGACAAGCCAAACAGAGACATGCACGAGAATTCCTAGAAGCGTGGCATTCCAAACAGAAATCTATCAACAAACACATTGACTCGGAACCCATTTACCACTCTCTGAGAAAAAGAATAGGAAATGATGTCACCACAAGAAATGACATCACCATTGCAAGGAAACTCAAACATATAAATAGAAAGTGGGCTACATCACCAGTGTTTCATTCCAAGGCTCACTGTGACAAAATGTCTGAACATAAACCTTCCAGCTCAGCGAGCAAACTTACATTCAGAACTCGTTTAGTATCTCCACTATCTTTTGCGGTTCCACACATAGGTTGCCTTGCTGATCTTTGAGGGGCCCTCTTCTCTCCTTAGTCACCCTTTTGTCCTTATTGTATTTATAAAATCCCTTTGGATTCTCTTTAACCCAATTTACCAAAGCTATCTCATGTCTCCTTTTTGCCCTCCTGATTTACCTCTCAGATCTACTCCTACCGCATTTATACTCTACTAAGGAGTCACTCGATCTCTGCAGTCTGTTCCTGACATATGCTTCCTTCTTTTTGATTGATCAAAACCTCAATTTCTGTAGTCATCCAGCATTCCCTACACCTACGAGTCTTTCCTTTCACTCTAACAGGAACATACTGTCTCTGGACTCTCATTGTTACATTTCTGAAGGCTTCCCATTTTCCAGCCATCCATTTACCTTCAGACGTTCACCCCCAATCAACTTTTGAAACTTTTGAAAGTCTTGCCTAATACCATCAAAATCGGCCTTTCTTCAATGTAGATCTTTAACTTTTAGATTCGGTCTGTCCTTTTCCGTCACTGTTTTAAAATGAATAGAATTATGGTCGCTGGCTCCAAAGTGCTCCCCCACTGACATCTGTCACTTGCCCTGTCTTATTTCCCAAGAGTTGGTCAAGTTTTGCACCTTCTTCCGAAGGGACATCCACATACTGATCAGAAAATTTTCTTGTACACACTTAACAAATTCCTCTTAGGAGAAATTTCTTCACCTGAAGAGTGGCAAGCCTGTGGAATTCTCTGCCACAGAAGTGCCTGAGGCCAAAACATTTGAATGTTTTCAGGAAAGAGGTAGATGTATTTCTTAGATCTAAAGGGATCAATGGATATGCAGAGGATGTGGGAACAAGATATTGAGTTGGATGATACCCTGTGATCATATAGAATGGCAGTGCAGATTGGAAACTCTTAATGACCTACTCTTGCTCCTATTCTATGTTTTCAACTTCAAAGGATATTAATTTTGTTCAACTGTTCTGATGCACCCATATGAAAAAGTAGGAGAGTAGCCTTCATTGAGTCTAACCTGTTCAATGATGTACAGCTAAGCTATCCAAGGAAGGTAGGCAGTCAGTTCACCTGGGTTCAATTCCCGCCTCAGGCGACTGACTGTGTGGAGTTTGCACGTTCTCCCCGTGTCTGCGTGGGTTTCCTCCGGGTGCTCCGGTTTCCTCCCACAGTCCAAAGATGTGCAGGCCAGGTGAATTGGCCATGCTAAATTGCCCATAGTGTTAGGTAAGGGGTAAATGTAGATGTAGGGGTATGGGTGGGTTACGCTTCGGCGGGGCGGTGTGGACTTGTTGGGCCGAAGGGCCTGTTTCCACACTGTAAGTAATCTAATCTAATCTAATCTAATCAAATTAGTGAGAAACTTGAGGTGGACCTATCGAGCACAGCCTCCTGCTCTTTGGAGATGATTACTTGGTTGGCAAGTCAGGCGCCAATGATGCCTTTACTCCATCTCCAAACATGGCCAGACAGCTATGGCCATATGGGATTTCTATTTTTTTTTCCCAAAGTTGCAGAAATAATCTCCATTTTGAGGTATCATAGTGATTTGTCTCACTCAGTAGTTCCCGCCTACCTACTGGCTATTTTATTGGGATCACCCTTTCCTAGTCCAACTACCATCCATTGTTTGTTACAGCACACAGGAACAACTTCCTAATTTCCCTCCTTCAGGGAAGATTACAAGTGGCATCCTGCCAGGGCTGCTTCCAGGTCTCTGACCCAAAATTGAGATCGAGTGAGGATCAATGAAAACAACTCAGCCATCTAACTTTTCAGACCTTCAATTGGAACTGCGAAATGTTTGGTGAATTTATAGTTTATAAATAAGAACAAAGTGGGAGAAAATAAATGTATAAAAAAGAACTCACTCTTGGTCAACCATGATCTTAGACTGATGATGAGGTAAATTATCCGACATCACACCTACCTCCTAATGCAACAGTATCTGCCACATCTGGGAACTTGCTCAGCAATCTGTTGAATGCTTGCATGAATCTGCATACACTGCATGAGCTGACAAGCTATTCCATGATCTGGATTAGTGGTGCTGGAAGAGCACAGCAGTTCAGGCAGCATCCAACGAGCAGCGAAATCGACGTTTCGGGCAAGAGCCCTTCATCAGCCCTTCCTGATGAAGGGCTCTTGCCCGAAACGTCGATTTCGCTGCTCGTTGGATGCTGCCTGAACTGCTGTGCTCTTCCAGCACCACTAATCCAGAATTTGGTTTCCAGCATCTGCAGTTATTGTTTTTACCTCTAAGCTATTCCATGATCAATAACCCTGAAATTGAACTAAACAGTTGGTGCAAAACACTAAGCACTGATTTGATTTATGTAATCAAACATTGAACCCATTCAGAAATTAGGCTGTGTTAATCATATAGTCAGAAGTTTTGATCAGTGTTCAGAACATTTGCAGGGAGATCTCCTTTATATTCAGTAGTACATGTAATCCTTGGGATCTGTAGCATTCAATCAGTCACATCCTAATGGAAATAGATAATTGGCAAAACAACACAGAGATTATGCCTATCTGCTCATGAAAACCTACTTAGGGAAGCAAGTAAAGTACAACAACAAATATGTTGCTCATTTATTTTAGAAAAGTAAACTGAATAGGTTATACTTATGGATTAAAATTATTTAACTTATGAGCTAAGACCCTAGAATTGGTGTTTAAGCTGAAACAAAATAGATACTGTGGCGGCACAGTGGCTCAGTGGTTAGCACTGCTGCCTCATAGCACCAGGGTCCCAGGTTTGTTTCCAGCCTCGGTCGACTGTCTGTGTGGAGTTTGCACATTCTCCCTGTGTCTGTGTAGGTTTCCTCCAGGTGCTCCGGTTTCCTCCCACAGTCCAAAGATATGGAGGTTAAGTGAATTGGCCACGCTAAATTGCCCATAGTATTAGGTGCAGTAGTCAGAGGGAAATGGGTCTGGATGGGTTACTCATCGGAGGGTCGGTGTGGACTGGTTGGTCCGAAGGGCCTGTTTCCATACTGTATGGAATCTAATCTAATCATACAGGCTTGACTGCTTAATAACAAGTATCTCTCATATGCTGACAGTAGATTAGGACTTTGAACAATATCTGACAGAAGCAAATTCTTGACATGTCTTTTATAGATCTCAACACAAAGTAATTATTACAATATTGTATTTTTCTCTAATCAATATTTTTTCTCGTCCAGTTAAGATAGTTGAGATATAAAACTGGAAATGCACTGTTTATGGACAGGTGTAGTGTGCAACATAGTGCTACATAGACAGTTGGTGGAAATCTGCAGTGTGGATGGGCAAGTAATCATAGAAACTTCAAAACGAGCTATAGCAACATATAAAGGTTTATTAACTAATCCTTAAACATCACCAATCCCAGAGAAATAACAGTCACCTTGATCTTATCTAATCTGTGATTTATCAGCTAACATACTGAAAATGATATTTTTGCAGGAATAAAGCTGCTTAAGCATTACACATTACTTTATTACTGTAATGTTAACCTTATTCATCAGCAATTTTCATTTGGAAGTCAATATTCAATAAAATATTCAAGCATTTAACCATTGCTTGCAGTTTTTTTGTTGAAGACGTCAACTTTAGTTATGTTTTCTCATCAATATGACCTAATCTATTTTAATTTTATTTTCTCATAAAATTATTAAGGTTTAAGTTTAAGCAAATATGCTTTTTCTACCTACCCTAGTGCCCTGGTTCCCAAAGTCTATTTCAGATATTGGAGCAAATTCCAAAACAGATTTGATTCATTGAACTGACTGTCAAAGACTGACGATTGATTCAATGGTGTTAAGCACTGATCTCACACGTCCAGCAGAGAGCTACAATCGAAAAGAGCACAGGTCAGAAATAGGAATACGATACTGATGCTTCTGTTCTCATTGCCACTCACTGCAAGTATAGCTTCCTTTTAGATGTGCAGAATTTGTCGTGTCAGCACAGCAATACCATAATATTACGAAGTGTCAAATATGGAAGAACTACTACTGTCTCTGAATGTGGACCAAATGAAAGAGATGATTGTTGACTTCAGGAGGGTACAGAGCGACCACTCTCTGCTGGACATCGACAGCTCCCCTGTGGAGATCGTGAAGAGCGTTAAATTTCTTGGCAGTGAATCTCACCTGGCTCCTCAACACCAGCTCCATAGCCAAGAAAGCTCAGTAGCATCTCTACTTTCTGCATAGGTTGAGGGAAGCCCACCTCCCACCCCCCATCCTCACCACATTCTATGGAAGGTTCATTAAGAGTACCCTGAGCTGCTCCATCACTGCATGGTTTGGGAATTGCATCATCTCGGATCTTAAGCCCCTACAATGGATCGTGAGGACAGCTGAGAGAATCATCGGGGTCTCTCTACCCTCCGCATTTACTCCACACACTGCATCCAAAAGGCTAATAGCATTGTGGAAGATACCACACCCCCCTCACTCAAACTCTTCTCCCTCTAGCCACCTGGCAGAAGATACTGGAGCATTCGGTCTTTCACGGCCAGACTGTGCAACAGTTTCTTCTCCCAGACCATCAGGCTCCTTATCATAATATGATCAGACTCTATTCCATCTGAAACACTTTGCAAACTTTGAATTGCTACTAGAACGATGTTTTATTATTTGTCATTCTTTTATTACACTGTAATTTGTACACCATTGTGCCTATAGTCTTGATATGTCAGGAATTTCTACGCTGTCTTACGTGTTTTGCACTTCTTATGCACTTTATGCCGCCCTGTGTATGATTGCACAGTTTGTGCTGTCCATGTAGCACCCTCAGTCCTCGAGGAACGCTGTCTCATTTTTACTGTGTCAGTTGGTACATGGTAGAAATAACAAATAACGCTACTTATGACTCTTGATTAACTTGCATTGATGAACAAGAGTATATGGTTTGGTTGTATGAGAAGTTTGAATGCAGAGCTTGTCAGCAGCTGAATTGTATTGAGATACCACAGCACTGGTTAACCTTTGAATGCTGTAACTTTACACAATTTAATGCTTTCACTTTTGTATTATTTTCAGGTGCATGATTCTATTCTAGGATGTAGCTCTTCCAATTAGACAATACAGAAATTTATCACTCAGCTTTATACCACAAAGTATTCACTAAAACTGTAATTTGCAATGTCAACAATGGCTCAATCAATCACTCACTCACCTTGGAGTCAAAAGGTTTTGGGTTCAAGTTCCATTCCATAGACTTGTGCACAGAAGTCCAGGCTGTCACTCCAGTGTGAAGCTAAGGCTATGCGACATTATTGGTAGAGCCATTTTTGAGGCAAGATATTAAACTAAGGCCCTATCTGTGATCTTGACTGATTTGTAAAATATCTCATAAGCATTTTTTGAAGAAGAGCAGACAGGTTTATTTCCAAGTGCCATGGCCAATATGTATTCTTCAATCAATGTTACAGTTTAAGATGGTTATTGTATTGTTTGTAAGAGATTGTTTTGCATATTGGCTGCTATGTTTACCCCATTACAACAGTGACTACAAAGTTAGTTAATTGGCTACAAAGTGCTCTCAGATGTCTGAGTTTGTGAAAGTAACTTGAGTCATAGTTAAAGAGATATACAGTACAGAAATGGACCTTCAGTCCAACTCGTCCATGCCAACCAGATATCCTAACCTAATCTAGTCCCATTTGCCAGCACTTGGCCCATATCCCTCTAAACCCTTCCGATTCATACACACATCCAGATGCCTTTTAAATGTTGTAATAATACCAGCCTCCACCATTTCCCCGGCAGCTCGTTCCATACATGCACTACCCTCTAAATGAAACAGTTGCCCCTTAGGTCCCTTTTAAATCTTTCCCCTTGCACCATAAATGTATGCCAACCAGTTCTGGACTCCCCCACCCCAGGGAAAAGATCTTGTCTATTTACTCTATCCATGCCGATCATGATTTTATAAACCTCTATAAAGACTAATTAAATGCAGGTTATTTTCTCTTTAGCTCTTCAAATTTTAATTTTAAAAAGTTGCGTATACACATGAAAGTCTAAAACAAATGTCAAACCTTTCCAGACATTGGATAGTTCTGGAAACACTCAAAAGGTCATTCCTGATGAAGGACTCATGCCCGAAACGTTGATTCTCCTGCCCCTCAGATGCTGCCTGACCTGCTGTGCTTTTCCAGCACCACACTCTCGACTCAAAAGGTCTAGCAACTCAGTGGGGAGACAAACAGAGCAAACATTTCAGGTTTGTGACCTTCTATTTGGACTGAGAAAGGTTTGAGCCAGTAGAGCGGAGGGAGGGAAAAAAAACACAAAAAGGAGTCTGTGATAGTCTGAGGGGTTAAGGAGCTTGCAAAAGGTTGCATGGCTTAAAGAGTGATTGTGGAATAGGTTAGCGAATGAAAAGAAGGTCTTTTTGAATTAAGGATTATGAATACCTACCGTGTGAAAGCAAAGTAAAGGAAATAAGAGAGAAACTCCAAACCTTCAAGAAACAAACAAATCAAAATAGGGCAAGGGTAATGATTTAAAATTTTTGAATTTAAAGTTGAATCCAAAATTCTGCATAGTTCCCAATCAAAAGATGAGGTGCCCTGCTCTTTGATGTAATTTGTTCCAATTATATCCAGTTTGTTCTTTACTGATTAACCACTGGTATAATTGATTATTTGATGATACGATTATATGCATTTAGCAAGCCCTACTTGACGTCCGTAACTTATTATATAAATTGTGCTATTGTTTTTTTTAACATTAAAGATTTCTGAATTTTTCTTTCATGTCCTAGGTATTGTTTTCCATTTGGACGACCAGAAGGTGCACTAAAAGCCACACTCTCTTTGCTTGAAAGGGTATGTTCAAATTGCGATGAAAGTGTATTCTTAATTCTTAGTTTTGTTTTAATACCTTTGCCCTTTGTTGCATGCATTAATAAGTCAAGATGTTTCATAAATCATGTTGATAAGTCTTATTTCTTTTATGCAAAGTAACTTAATAGAACTGTAGTATAATTTGTGATTCATGATTCCACAGTTAGTTCTCTTAGCCATCCAAATGTATTTGGAAAGGTTTCAATAAGCAGAGAAATAAACATGTTTCTAGGCTTTATGAATTGAAACTTTCCTTCAATATCCATGATTGTTTATGCATAGTAAGGTAATATCCATTGGCTAGATGGTTCTTCAATTAAATTCAGAAATACCCCCTTTACCTATGGTTTCAGATATTATATTCAGGGCATGCTATGAGCACCATTTCCAGTTTGTCAGCCCAAGCGTTGACAGTTAAACAAGAAGCAGTAGAAGTATTTAAAGAGAATCATTTGTTTGCTGCAATTCAATGGGGATTTTCATTATTTTGACCATTAAGGAGGAGCTGCGAACAATTAATTAGTTTTAGCTGACAGGTGCAATTGCAAAAAAAAAGTTATGGATGTAGTCAAGGGACTTTAATATGTTTATTAATAAGTAGGTTCATTGTACATTGATAACACTGGACAGGCCACTAAAATAATCAGCACAACATTGCCATTGAATATTGGATGCATAGCAAAGGTAGAACACACACATGAGGAGACATTATTCGAACACGGTCTTTGATATTAGTGAGACATTTTGAGAATGAAGTGTTTGCAGATACTGATAATTGCTAACTGCACATGCCCACTTTTGATTTTTCTGATTCTGCACATGTGTATGCACAATAAAAAATCCGATTGAAGTTTTTTTTGTATAATCTGCCTTGCTTCAGATCTGTTTTACATTTACCAACATACTCTTTCATTCAGTTCTTTTCATTTTAAATGTTCACTAGCTTAATTTTATTAGCTTTTTTTTAAAACGTGTCTGGTGTCAGCAGATGCAGCCTTTTGAGAACTGTCTATTTTTATATACAGAACTTATGGCATTTTTAGTGAATTGTGTGGGTGCAGGAACCTCAGAATTTAAAGGAGTAATGTATGAGGAAAGATTGATTACCCTGTGACTTTTCTCTTAAAAAGAGAGGACTAAGAAGGGATATGGTGGAAGTCTTTATGGTTTTGCTGTGCTTGGATAAATGAGATTCAAGTAAACTCTTCTACCATATGCATTTAAGCAGAAGACATTATAATTACACATAAAGCAAAGGTGAAAATGCAGCTTGAAGAAATTAATGAGCATGGACCAGATGACCAACAGCAGTGCAGAAGCTAGAAAACTTAATGATTTCACAAAGAAAGGGACTTTTTTTGTCAGAATAGTTTTTGTGGTTATTAGAACAGCCCTAAAGAAATACTGTACATGGGACAAATAGGAACAGAAAGTGCTAGGAATAATCTGAAGGCCTGGCAGCAGGTGTGGAGAGAGAAGTACATTTAATGTTTCAAGTCCAGCATGACTTCATTGGAATGTTCCCATCTGTTCTGCAGCATCCACCTTTATGAAGGGAGGATTTATGCGAAAAATAGGGGTCTAAATGCCCTTGGAGAGCATGAATGCGATTCAGTTTTGTGTTAGATCATAAAAAGGCAGGCAGCAATAATCAATTGTTCAGTTTCTATCATCATCAAGAAAAGTTCAATGATAAAACTGACCTCCTTTTCACTGTGAAACAATCACAAACAAAATTCTTAAAACCAAATGCGAAAGACGCTCAACAGGTCCAGCAGCATCTGCAGAGAGAAACAGGCTCAAGTCGAATATAAACAAATTACTGCAGATGCTGGAATCTAAAACCAAAAGAGAAAATGCTAAAAAATCTCAGCAGGTCTGGCAGCGTCTGTAGGAAAGAAAAGAGCTGACGTTTCGAATCTAACTGACCCTTTGTCCAAGCTTTTAGCTTGGACAAAGAGTCACTTAGACTCGAAACATCAGCTCTTTTCTCTCCTTACAGATGCTGCCAGACCTGCTGAGATTTTCTAGCATTTTCTCTTTGGGTTCAAGTCAAACATAACTCTTTTCATAAATGCAACACTTCTTGTTTCTTTTGATTTCAGGTCTCCAGCATTTGTTTTACTGAGAATGCAGATTATCCTTCATTTACATTTCAAGATGCACCTGGGCTGTTTTCATATATTAAAATTAAAATGTTAGTAATTTATTCATAGTACAGGGCAGCAATAGCAGTGCCATATTGACATGGAATCAAAGACTTTAAGATTTTTTCCTCACAGTTTGTTCTTTTATTCCCTCCTTTCCTACTGGTGATATACGATACAGAGTAAATATATTCATGAACATCAGATGTAATCCACTACTTTCATATTGTCAATTCATCAATAAATAACCAGGATAGTGAATGTCAATGGGTTGTTCATTTGCAGTGGACATCATAACCAGGACCAATTCTGTCCTCAAATAATTTTCACATATGTACTTCCAGTAGCAGTCGGTAGACAAGTCAAAAGGGAGAATTCAGCACAAATGGGTCTTTTCAAAATAATAAAGAATACTCCAACATTGGGTGTGTGTCTGTGTGAATACATTCTCCCCGAATCCGCAAAAGTTTCCTCCAGATGCTCTGGTTTCCTCCCACAGTTCAAAGATGGCCATGCTAAATTGCCATGTAGTGTCCAGGGATGTGCAGGCTAGGTGGATTAGCCATGGGAAATGTAGGGTTACAGGGATGGGGTGGAGGGGCCTGGGCCTGGGTGGAATGCATTTCAGAGGGTCGGTGTATATTCGATAGGGTGAATGGCCTGCTTCCACACTGTAAGGATGATATGATTCCATGAAAATTAAGTGGGGATGTTAGGAGAGAAAATGTCATGTGAGGCATTGCATACTTTATACATTTGCTTATTTTCTTTGATAAAGGTTCTGATGAAAGACATAGCCACTCCTGTGCCACCTGAAGATGTCAAGAAAGTAGTACGAAAATGCCTAGAGAAGGCTGCTTTGATCAATTACTCTCACCTATCAGAGTATGCCAAAATCGAAGGTTGGTATGTTTGATATAGTTATCCATGTGGCATAGAGAGCCAATTGAGATAATTAATTGAACACTTTGTCATGAGTATTGTTTCCCATTGAACTAAACCATACTTCTGCAAATGCATATTGCTTCATTAAAATCTCATTTGGTGAGCTTCAGAATCTCCTTCAGTTCATTGCATTAATCTGCCTCATGGGACCTTTCACTAAAGCTGTTTTTTTCTAGTCCCTTGTGGAGCCTTGTTAAATAAATAGTTTCTGTGGATTTATTTTTTTTCAATCATTGGCTAATTTATTTTCTCTTCTTTCTACACTCTTTTGTCATTTCAAGCAGCCAGTGGAAAAGAACCAGGTAATTGGATAGATGCACTGGTTGATGGTTACACCTCTTTAAAATAAGTCATTGCCCAACAATAACTGTCTGTCAGATACTATTCTCAACTGGGGGAGGCTTATGGTTATTTATTTGACTTGCATTCAAATAAAATAGAAAATGCAAAGTACAGTTCTTCATTGAACATTCCTCACATCGTGCTTAATAACTTGAAGACAATTTGCTGTTTTCTGGGAAAGGCTTGAGACAGCATAATCTCTACACAAAAACAGTCGAATGCAGTGCTGAGGGAGTACTGCACTGTCAGATGTGACATTTCTTTTAGATGGCCATTAAACAGAGGTCCAGCTATATGCCAGGACAGTTGATAAAGATGTTGTGGTTCTGTTCGCACTGAGGATGTCACCTAGACAGGGGACGAAACGTCTGCAACACAAATTCCCAGCTCGGTGAACAGAACCACAACAACGAGCACCCGAACTACAAATCTTCTCCCAAACTTTGAAGATGATAAAGATCTCCTAGCATTTGCAGAAAAACAAGGGAATCGTGACCAGTATCTTGGACACCACTTATTGATCAATCTATCACAATTTTCTGCTTATTATCCACATTTCTGTACATTTGGGGTAGTACGGTGGCTCAGTGGTTAGCACTGGTGCCTCACAGCGCAGGGATCCGAGTTCAGTTCCAGCCTTGGGCGATTGTCTATGTGGAGTTTGCACATTCTACCCGTATGTGCATGGGTTTCTGCCCACAGTTCAAAGATGTGCAAAATAGGTGAATTGGCCATGCTAAATTGCCACATAGTTTTCAGGGATGTGTAGATTAGGTGCATTAGTGAAGGGTAAATATGGGATAATAGAATAGAGGAATGCATCTGGGTGAGTTACTCTTCAGAAGGTCGGTGTGGCCTTGTTGGGCCGAAGGGCCTGTTTCCACACTGTAGGGATTCTATGAATTTTATTCTATTTGGGTTTGCTGAGCTTGAATTAGCTGCTATTTTGCAATAATGATTGCATGACAACAAAGTACTTATTGGTTGTAAAGTATTTTGAAAAGGCTGATGATCTTGAAAAGTTTATTATAGAAACAAGTCTTTCTTTCTTTTAGTAATCATTCTTTCACACCAATTTTGATGGAATTTAATGAGAGTGAAAGTCCACGTGTAATGGGACAAAGACTATTGCACTCACAGGAGGGGATCAAAGCATTGGGACTTAAAAGTTGGAAAGGAAGGGATTAACTTTGAAGTTTTCAAGGAAACAATTGTATTTCAAAAAATAAAGTATGTATTAGGATTGGCTTTAAGGAAAGTAATTAAGTGGTAAATGAATGAGTGTAATTATCTGATAACCCAGCCTCGTGTTCCCGACCTTGCTCTGAGTTCATCTGCCTTACCTGTTAGGGCTCTTGCATTCAATGAAATGCAGTTTAATTTATCAGTCCTAATTTGTTCGCTGCTTTGTTCCTGCCTGCCCAGATTATTCGACTTACTCCTTTTCTCAACTGTACCAGTCTCAGACTGATCTCTTTCCTCACTATCTCCTTGGATATTTAAAAGGCAACTGGATGGGTGTATGAAAAGGAAGGGTTTAGAGGAATATGCTGGCACATGGGACTAAATCTATCTCTGATATCCGGTCAGCATGGATAGGTTGGACCAAAGGGTTTGTTTCTGTGCTGTATATCTCTCTGTTTCTATCTCAAAAGAGAATAAGCGCTTTCAAGGAGCATATTGATAAATGAGCGAGAAAGCTGTGTTTCAGAGAAACTGAGACACAGTTGTACGGTAGCCAGTCTACTTTAGTTATATCCAATATTATCAAAAACAATTAAGCAAGAGAAACTAAGCTGAGTTTTGGGTTGTTACATTGCAGAATAAACCTGGACTAAAGCATTAGTTAGTGGCAATCTACTTCCTCCTGACAAAAGAAACTTCAAGAATGTTAATTTTACTCCTACGGAGAAGAGAAAATCAGCTGACGGTAATCTATAGCTTGAGGAAGAGACGAAAATGATGGATCCATCTTTCAACTAAGGATTGATATCCATCTGAATTGCTGATAAAGTGCCAGGATATCTTGATGAGCACTTGTTGGAATAAAGATAAAGAGGATAGAACATAGAACATAGAACATAGAAGAATACAGCGCAGTACAGGCCCTTCAGCCCTCGATGTTGCGCCGATCAAAGCCCACCTAACCTACACTAACCCACTATCCTCCATATACCTATCCAATGCCCGCTTAAATACCCATAAAGAGGGAGAGTCCACTACTGCTACTGGCAGGGCATTCCATGAACTTACGACTCGCTGAGTGAAGAACCTACCCCTAACATCAGTCCTATATCTACCCCCCCTTAATTTAAAGCTATGCCCCCTTGTAATAGCTGACTCCATACGTGGAAAAAGGTTCTCACTGTCAACCCTATCTAACCCCCTAATCATCTTGTACACCTCTATCAAATCACCCCTAAACCTTCTTTTCTCCAATGAAAACAACCCCAAGTGCCTCAGCCTTTCCTCATAGGATTTTCCTACCATACCAGGCAACATCCTGGTAAACTTCCTCTGCACCCGTTCCAGTGCCTCCACATCCTTCCTATAGTATGG
Source organism: Chiloscyllium punctatum (assembly GCF_047496795.1). Taxonomy (NCBI): domain Eukaryota; kingdom Metazoa; phylum Chordata; class Chondrichthyes; order Orectolobiformes; family Hemiscylliidae; genus Chiloscyllium; species Chiloscyllium punctatum. The sequence continues at coordinate 53,982,858 of NC_092770.1, read as the reverse complement.
CGACCAAAACTGCACACAATATTCCAGATGCGGCCGCACCAGAGTCTTATACAACTGCAGCATGACCTCAGGACTCCGGAACTCAATTCCTCTACCAATAAAAGCCAGTACGCCATATGCCTTCTTCACTGCACTATTTACCTGGGTGGCAACTTTCAGAGATCTGTGTACATGGACACCAAGATCCCTCTGCTCTTCCACACTACCAAGTAGTCTACCATTAGCACAGTAATCCATCTTTTTATTACTCTTACCAAAGTGAATCACTTCACACTTAGCTACATTGAACTCCATTTGCCACCTTTCTGCCCAGCTCTGCAGCTTCTCTATATCCCGCTGTAACCTGCCATATCCTTCCTCACTGTCTACAACTCCTCCGACTTTCGTATCATCCGCAAACTTGCTCACCCAACCTTCTAACCCTTCCTCCAGGTCATTTATAAAAATGACAAACAGCAATGGTCCCAAAACAGATCCTTGCGGAACACCGCTAGTGACGGCACTCCAAGATGAACCTTTGCCATCAACTACTACCCTCTGTCTTCTTCCAGAGAGCCAATTCCTAATCCAAACCTCCAACTCACCCTCAATGCCATATCTCTGTATTTTCTGCAGTAGCCTACCATGGGGGACCTTATCAAACGCCTTACTAAAATCCATATATACCACATCTACCGCTTTCCCCTCATCTACCTCCTTAGTCACCTTCTCAAAGAATTCAATAAGGTTTGTGAGGCACGACCTGCCCTTCACAAAACCATGCTGACTATCCTTGATCACATCATTCTTATCCAGATGTGCATAAATCCTATCCCTTACAATTCTCTCTAAGACTTTGCCCACAACAGAAGTGAGACTCACTGGCCTATAGTTACTAGGATTATCCCTACTCCCCTTCTTGAACAAGGGAACCACGTTTGCTAGCCTCCAGTCCTCTGGCACTACTCCTGTCGACACAGAGGACACAAAAATCAAGGCCAATGACTCTGCAATCTCCTCCCTTGCTTCCCAGAGAATCCTGGGATAAATGCCATCAGGCCCAGGGGACTTATCTATTTTCACCCTTGCCAGAATTTCCAACACCTCTTCTTTACATATCTCAAAGCCATCCATTCTACTTATTCGTGCCTCAGTATTCATATCGACAACAATGTCCTGTTCCTGAGTGAATACTGACGAAAAGTATTCATTCAGCGCCTCCCCAATCTCTTCAGCCTCCACACGCAACTTCCCATTACTATCCTTGATTGGACCTATTCCTTCCCTAGTCATTCTTTTATTCCTAACATACCTATAGAAAGCCTTAGGGTTTTCCCTAATCCTACCAACTAAGCACCTTTCATGTCCCCTCCTTGCTGCTCTTAGCTCTCTCTTCAGGTCCTTCCGGGCTACCTTATAACTCTCAATTGCCCCTATTGAACCTTCACGCCTCATCTTTACAAAGGCAGCCCTCTTCCATTTAACAAGGGATTCCAACTCCTTATTAAACCACGGCTCCCTCACACGACCCTTTCCTCCCTGCCTGATAGGTACGTACTTATCAACGACACTCAATAGTTGCTCCTTGAACAAGTTCCACATATCAATTACGCTCTTGCCTTGGAATCTACTTTTCCAATCCACACATCCTAAGTCATGCCTCAACGCATCATAATTTCCCTGCCCCCAGCTATAACTCTTGCCCTGTAGTACACACTTATCCCTCTCCATCACTAGAGTAAAAATCACCGAATTGTGGTCACTGTCCCCAAAGTGCTCACCTACCCCTAGTTCTAATACCTGGCCTGGTTCGTTACCCATAACCAAATCCAGTATGGCCTCACCTCTTGTTGGCTTATCTACATATTGTGTCAGGAAACTCTCCTGCACACATTGCACAAACACTGACCCATCTAACGAACTTGAGCTATAGCTTTCCCAATCAATATCAGGAAAGTTAAAGTCTCCCATAACAATCACCCTATTACTGTCACTCTTCTCCTGAATCATTTTCGCAATCCTTTCTTCAACGATTCTAGGACTATTAGGAGGCCTGTAAAAGACTCCTAACTGGGTGACCTCACCTCTCCTATTCCTAACCTCAACCCAAACTACCTCAGATGGCAAATCTTCGTCCATCTTCCTTTCCACCGCTGTAATACTATCTTTGACAAGCAAAGCCACACCCCCCCCTCTTTTGCCCCCACCTCTGACCCTACTAAAACATTTAAACCCTGGAACCTGCAACAGCCAATCCTGTCCCTGATCTAGCCACGTCTCCGTAATAGCCACAACATCGAAGTCCCAGGTACCAACCCACGCTGCGAGTTCACCTACCTTATTTCGTATACTTCTGGCATTAAAGTATACACACTTCAAGCCAGTCTTCTGTTTACAGGCACCCTCCTTTAAGATTGATGCCATATTCCTAACCTCCCTACACTCCAGGTCCTGCACCCTACAGCTACAGTCTGGGTTCCCATGCCCCTGCAGAGTTAGTTTAAACCCCCCCCAAGAGCACTAGCAAACCTCCCCCCAAGGATACTGGTGCCCCTCAGGTTCAGGTGCAGACCATCCTGTTTATAGAGGTCCCACCTTCCCCAGAAAGAACCCCAGTTATCCAAGTACCGAAATCCCTCCCTCCTGCACCATCCCTGTAGCCACGCATTTAACTCTTCTCTCTCCCTATTCCTCTCTATCACGTGGCACGGGTAACAAACCAGAGACAACAACTCTGTTCGTTCTAACTCTGAGCTTCCAACCTAGCTCCCTAAAAGCCTGTCTAACATCCTCAGCACTCCTCCTACCTATGTCATTGGTGCCAATATGGACCACGACTTCAGGCTGCTCCCCCTCCCCCTTAAGGACCCGGAAAACACGATCAGAGACATCACGTACCCTTGCACCTGGGAGGCAACATACCAAACGTGAGTCTCTCTCGTTCCCACAAAACCGCCTATCTGTGCCCCGAACTATCGAGTCCCCAATTATTATTGCTCTGCTCTTCTCCACCCTTCCCTTCTGAGTAGCGGGGACAGGCTCCGTGCCAGAGGCCTGAGCCCCGTTACTTACCCCTGGTAAGTCGTCCCCCCCACAAGTATCCAAAACGGTATACTTGTTCTTGAGGGGAACGACCACAGGGGGTCCCTGCACTGGCTGCTTCCTCCCAGTCCCCCTCACTGTCACCCATCTATCTGCCATCTTTGGAGTTACTACTTCCCTATAGCTCCGATCTATGACCCCCTCTGCCTCCCGAATGATCCGAAGTTCATCCAACTAATGGAACAATATAGAAAATGGGCAGTATGGTGGCACAGCAGTTAGTACTGTTGCCTCACAGCACCAGAGTTGCCTCACAGTTCAATTCCTACCACAGGTGACTGACTGTGTGGAATTTGCACATTCTCCCCGTGTCTGCGTGGGTTTCCTCAGGGTGCTCCGGTTTCCTCCCACAGTCCAAAAATATGCGGGTTAGGTGAAATGGCCATGCTAAGTTGCCCGTAGTGTTAGGTGAAGGGGTGAAGTGTAGGGGAATGGGTCTGGGTTGGTTGCACTTCGGCGGGTCGGTGTGGACTTGTTGGGCCGAAGGGCCTGTTTCCACACTGTAATCTAAAAAACATAGAAAAGTACAGCATAGAACAGGCCCTTTGGCCCATGGTGTTGTGCCGAGGTTTAATCCAAATGTAAAATATAGTAACTTAACCTACGCACCCCTCAACTCACTGCTATCCATGTGCATGTCCAGCAGTTGCTTAAATGTCCCCAATGACTCTGCTTCCACCATCACAGCTGGCAACACATTCCATGCATTCACAACTCTCTGCATAAAGAACCTACCTCTGACGTCCCCTTTATACCTTCCTCATTTCTTCATAAAACTGGGAAATCTAACCAGTTGAAATTAGTTTTTAAACAAAGGTCAACATTAGGATACTACATGTTAAATTGACACCTTTTTGTAATCTCATAATGATTGGCATCTTTATCCAAGAAAATAAGTAATGCCAGGTCAAAAATTTTGAAAGATTGGGGTCACAACTGAGGGGAACAAAATGGAATCCTTTATATAACTGAATTGGCACATATGGTAACAAATTTAATTGCAGATCACAATTAATAAATTCCTTCGGAAGTGGGAACTTGTAGTGGGAGCTTGCTGTACACAGACGGGTCAGCACAAACAACTTTACTAAGCTGTGGCTCATGGAGGCTGTGGGTGTCGACAAACACTCCGCTGTCACCGTGCAGCTTCTCACTAAATTGTACTTGTACTAAAATTAAAGTTTCTAGGTTGAGACAGAATTGTAAATTTCATATTAAAATGGTGATGTATGTTGATGACACATTTATAAATATAAATTGAATAATCATGAACACCAAATTTGCCAAGCTTTTGTGAAATTATTCAGTCTGTCTTAATAATAACATAAAGATTATTGAAGCTAGAGTGTAACTATGGCATTATTGGTAAATAGGATAAACAGGGAGATGAATAATTGAACGGGATCTACAGAGATTTAACAACTAGGCATATTAACGTCATCTCATGAGAAATGTAAGGTGAAACACATTGGAGCTAAAAATAGTAAATGTGAAAACACAATGAAAAGTGTATTGTTGAATAATGTAGAGTAAAAAAATTACTTGGATGTACTAATTGGTGAAAAACTGAAAATGTTTTCAAATTATATGTTGACAATTATCAACACAAATAAGAGATTCCAATATAATAATGTGTTAACTCTCACACCAATACGTTGCTGAGATTAATCTCATGTGTCTAATTTCTTTTCATAAATTGTTTCTTGTCAGGGTTGTGTAATGTTCCTTTAGCTCCCTCATTGCCATGTTTTATTTGAATTGTTGAAGTTAAAATATTCTACCAAGGAATTTTCACATTAAGCTTAATACCGCCACAGAAAACTTTTGAAAATCTTCAAATCTTTTTTATTATCTTCCTGTTTTTATTAAAATACAAGTGCACAGGAACACCAATATACAATTCAAAAATGTTTCTCAAAAGAGGATACATTCTGCTGGGTAGTATAATAATAGTTAATCTTAATTAAAGGGAACACTTTTAGACAGGTTTCAGGGAAGGAAGGGTGAGGAGGTAAATGTTTGTTGATAGCTGAATAAATTTGGGAAACTGTAAAAATGACACATGAGATCCTATATACTTTAGATACACTATAAAAGCAAGAAAACTATGCTAAACCTGTATAAATCCCTTTCTCAGTTAGCCCTCCACTGGTCAGTTTTGGATACCAAAGATATCAAGGACTTGACAGTACAGAGAAGCTTTACTGTAATAGTATCATGGACGAGGAACAAGATTAGGTGAAGGAGCTGAAAATTATGAATGTTTTTGATAAGATTAGATAGGAAAAATTATTTCTGTTAGCCTGAGAGTCTGTAACCAGAGGTAAGCTAACTGGCAAGATGATCTGAAAGATGAGGACTTTTTTTATTAGCAGTGAGTTGTTAGGATCTGAAATGTGCTGCCTGAATGCAAGGAAAGAGCGTTTAAATCACTGGCATGGCCATCATGGACTGAGCAGACTATAGATAATTTTAATGCTTTAGTTGATTTATAATCAACTTGTCTGGAGACATTCTGACATATCACTGGAGTAGGTGGGACTTGAACCCAGGTCTTTATGATAGTAATACTTAATTTGCCAAAGTCTGGGACTATAATATAAATAGAAATGCTTGGGAGTTTTGTAAATGCATTTCTTGAAGTTTTATTCCGAGGATGTATTAGATGCTGACCAGCTCAGATTTATTTTTCCCTTCCCTGTATGCTTGAGAAGGTGTTAATGGGCTTTGTCTTCATACTGCGGCAGGTTTGTGGCGATAGCATTTCCACAGTGGTGTTAGATTGGTATTGGCGAATTTCAGGATTTGTGACTTGAAGTGCTATATACCTTGAAGGACATTGGCAGGTGATGGTGATTTTGTCACATTTTTTTGGGGTGACAAATTAGTCTGGACCTCAGCCAGGTCACATAAGTGTGCTTCCATTATTCTAAAGACCTCTTGGCTAATGAGAGAACAATCAGCTAGGCTGTTGTTATGAAGATGTGAAATACCTGGTTGTGATGCAAAACCAAATTTTACTGATGGTAGTGATGTTGTTGAGGACAAACAACTGGGGTCTATAACTACATTACATAGCATGGTAGCAAGATGTTGAGTCCAGGTTTTAAAGATTTGTTGCTTGGAGGATTTGTTCTGAGTAGACTGATCTTAGTCAGACAGTAGCTTGCTTGTTCAAGTTTCCATAGTCCGAGCATTTCTGTTTTAGGGAGGGACAAAAGCTGTCATGATTCCTCCTCCTGCTTGTTACCCAGTAACCTCTGCTGGATTGTGGGCGAGAAGGCAAAACTATTGGCATTCATTTGACCAGTCTTTTGCACAATATTTTTCCTTAATTCACATTGGTGCTGGAAATGGGCTAGAAACAAGCCAGACTTACCTTGATTCGGGCCAGTTACTTCCTACACAGCATTCTCCAGTGATATTGAGGAAGTGAACAAAGGCCCATAAGCCAAGAATTAAGTAGCCCACAGTGCTGAGTGTACTTTGGAAGTTGATGTGTAATCTGTAAAGTATCACTGATGGATTCCTCCTCATTATACCTTTGATGGGATATAACTGTAGGTGTAGGGTTGCAGGAAAAGAGCAGGGGAGTGGGGTAAATAAAATTCCTCTTACAGAGAGCTGGTGTGGACTTCAAGTTGCCTCCACCTGTATTGTAAACCATTCTCTGACTTTGTTCAGTATCAATCTAAAAGTGAACTAGCCAAAATGTGGTCTGGAAAATGTGGACAATGATGAGAAATGTGAGGAGCCGCCAATCTGGACATTGGGAGCAACTCACTGCAACTTTTATTTCAGCTCTAGGCATCCAAAGTGAGATTCTCACGAGGCAGCAAGTTGCCAATTAAGGAGGATTATTGCTTGTTAAAGACTTTATAATGCCATAGCTCACCTCATTAATATGCAGCTTCCTATCCAACCACCCACCACGAGCAAACTAAGCATCAAGACTTCTCGAAATAGAAGTCAGTACAGTGAGTACCTGGTGAGAACTTTTATGATGGTCACCACATAATAGCATCTCAGAACATGGCCACCAGCCATATGTATCCCTTATCTCGAGACTATGGTATCAAATAGTTGCAAAACCCTCAGCTCCCCATATTATCTCACACACTCATATATATGTATATATATTTCTGATCTCTCCTTTTATTTGTTTATGGCCAGTTTGGCCAGGCCCAGGAGACTCTTGGTTTTTTTTTGTCAGTCCTCAACTGAGGAGATTCTAATCTCGTGTTTTTTCTTTCCCAGCACTCATAACATATGTGTGCAGGTGTGATACATAGTGAAAGACACAACGCATACAAATCTTTATTCAATTTCCACCACCAGAAAGAAAGGAAACACCCAAGTGGCCAGTGATAAGCAGTGCCCTTCTCATCAAAGAGCAATGCTGCGTGATCAAACAGTGAAGGAGAGGGCAGGGATTAGATCAAAATAGAATTGGAGGGGGAAATCATGCACTCCACTCCCTGTGGGGCCCACCTGTCTCTGAACAGCTCAAGGGTGTTGGTGGATACCATGTGCTCCTTCTCCAAGGACACCCGGACTCTGACATACCCACTGAAGAGGGGCAAGCAGTCAGCTATAACGACCCACTCCACGGCCCGCTGCCTGGACCTGTTTATGGCCAGTATGGTTATCGCTTATATTCACTTACAGGGCATTTAAGTAGTTGAGATCCACCTTTCAGGGCACAGCAGAGACTAACAATGAAAGGCTGCAACAGGAACTCTTTGTGAGATGCAGCCTGCTTACAGATTGAACTAGGCTGCATCTCAGGGTTACTCATTCACTCTCTTAGTGCTCATTCACCTAGAACCTGCCTGCACGCTCACACCATCCCTGCGCTGCCATTCCTATTAGTGCGGTCACACAGCCACCATCTTGCTGCTCCACCATCCTCAGTCAAGTGGGCCTGCATCTCGCTGCATGGCAGTGTACCATATCACTCTCACACCAGCACCATATGCCTACAGCATCCGTGGCAAACATACTGTATGTATAGCCTTTAGGCAGCCATGTCAAAAAGTCTTAGAGGAGACATCCTTACTGTAGTGCATGAAGGTACCCGTCAGTCATGTGGTTCCAGCACAGTGAGGCAAGATCAGCCTCTGGTACTAGTCTAGAGAATTGGGGGTTCCTGCACAGTGAGACAAGGCCAGCCTCTGGTACTCAGAGGATTGAGTGTTCCAGCACAGTGAGGCAAGGCCAGCCTCTGGTACCAGTCCTGAAGATTGGCCATGGTTAGGTGCTCCATTTGGGTATTGTCAGTAAAGAAATCTGTACCTCTGGAGTAGACGAAGTATGTCATGATGGGGGCTTGGGTTGGGAACAAGAGTTGCTACCACCAGAAGAAGTGTCAGGAACCTATTTCAGGGGAATGGGAAATGTAGGCTGAGTGGAAAAAGGAATGTCAATTGTGACAGGTGGGTGTATTTGAATGGTGGGAGTATGATAAAGCATGGACGTAACTTGATCACCCAGGAAGGTGGGAGGTCTGGGATCTGGATTAACCTGGTATCAAGAGGAGAAGATGTATGACTGCACCCTGCAAGGTCACCTCTTGTGTACGAAGAGCAGGGGGGGATAAAGGTGGCCAGTTGCAGGCTAATGTCAATGGGTTGTGTGGGGGAACTGTGAAGCTTCTGGGCTTTGTAGGAAGGGTTATCAGGAAGGGCATCAGAATGGGCTTCACTGACGCATAGAGGTAGAGGCTGCAAACCAGAGGGTATTCGCTGTCACTTTCCATTGAGCTGAAAACTGAACCAATGTGAAAGGAAATGGTTGCAACACCTTACAGTGGGGATGTGTTAAGTGTCCCGAGCTGTGATGAGGAGGGGCTGGAGGGTGCAACGATGTGAGCTCTTTAAAGGGCAAGGACGTGACACACAGATGCCCATGCACTGTACTGGACACAGACCTGTAGGCTCCCCAGTCCCTGGCGATCCTAATGTGTTGACTCTCTGAGTGCTGTACACATCCCTGCCCCAGGCATTGTTGACCAGTTCATTCAGCGTCAACGCCTTTGTAAGCAAAGACCAGGGTGAAAATACAAATGTTTGACTGAGATGTGAAAGCAATGGTGCCAGTGTAACCCACAGCCTTAGATACAATTTGTTCTTCTTGCTTCAACATGATCTCAAAAAAGACATCAATCCATGGTACATTGTGGATGGGCATAAATTTAGACATCATGTTTGCACAGTTATAGTCGGGGCTAGACAGAAGGTCAAGCAAACAGATATTGAAAATGAATCAAATTTATCCAAATATGAGAAATTGTACAGCGAGCAATGCCACTCAATAGGTTTTTGACTTTCTCTGCCTCCTGTTACTTGTCAGTGTTGTCCCTGGTTCTTCAGTTGAGGTGGAGGGAGCCGATGCCATAGTAGAGTCTGTCGGCATTGGAGGTTTCATCAGGTGAACCTTAAGGAACTTGTGAAGGACTGTCAGTCCAGTGTTGCCCAGCACAGTTCAGATGTAGGGAAAGTGGTGCCCAGCTTTCCAGGCAAGGACCTGGAGATCCACTGGATGGACTGCCACACAGTTAGTTTTCCTCTTTGTCCCCCACTAACCCCAGCAGAGGAAGTCACTGGACCCTTTACCATGTCAACCTGGTCCAAAGTTGATACCCAGATTGAAGTAATCTCAGCCTTCTGGTGGAGTGTCCAGTACTGTAGGAAGGAGGTCATCTGCCAAGGGAAATGCCATCATCTTTTCTGCAATACCTTACACTCGCAACATCTCTGCTGCTGTACCCACCTCCTAAGAAGTCCTATGCTGTACCATGCTCACCATTGCCATCAAAGTCTTCCCTTTCTCACTCTAACATACCAAACCCCGCTAGCTCAAACCCCGCAAGCACCTTGCGCTGTCTGCTCACACACTCAGGTCACCTCCCCAGCCTCACCAAAAATATAGCTGTGCCAACCTCTTTCATTTCCCTTATTACCCATGTCTAGAGGAAAACATCCCCCAAATGGGCAGAAGCAGTTGGATGGGTAGAGTGCTGCTTGTCATTTAGCTCCTCACACTTCATGTGGAGAGGATCTGACTCTGAGCATCCTAGTGACTGGTTGCATCCAAGCCTCTGGACTGGTATTCGAGGCAGCCATTGCCTTTTTGTGCCAGGACCACATGAGCAAAGGCTATCTCCGTTGATATGCCTGAGACCTACTGACAACCATGACAAGCTTCCTGACTTTGTCTGTGTGTAAGTGGCAAGGCTGGTATCTTTGATCGAGGGGGCAAAATGAAAAAAAAGCACAGCAAGAGAAAGTAGGGATGCTGTGAGCATCCAGGTAGCCTCAAAAGAGTGGGTGCCATGATACCGAGCAAAGAGGCCAGAGATGTAACCTGGTCCAGTCTGTGAGCTGGGTTTGTGTCCGTGAAAGCACACAGTCCTTGCTGCAGCATTTCAATGGTCATTGCTAGAATACCTTGAAGTGCAACATTGAAGCACAGAAACATCCTGTAAGAGCATCGGAGACTTGTCATCGGGGTCAGGCACATATTGGATGGCAGTATATGTGGCCGGGGCGAGTGGAGCATACCCAAGATATTAGCATGGGGTGTCCAACATGGAGTCCCTTCAGAGAAAGCAACAAGCTGAAGTCACCAGAACACCTGCTCTGATTTTTATGTTGAGTTCTCGACGTCTAGCTATTTTGGTAAGCTAGGAAGCTGAATATTAATGAAATGAGTTGGGCCATTAAGGACGCATTTAAAAAGCAATCATCCTCTTAAATTGCCCACCCACCATTGCCTAATGGGAAGCTTAACTCAGCGTCTTGACAAAAACCATAAAAGGTGGAGTGAGACGCTCCCAGTGTACCTGCCTTACCGGACAATCCATCTGATTCTATTACAAGCCTTGCTATTCCCCACGTTACTCCAACCCCTATAAAATTCCAGCCTGCATATCCAAGCATGTCATTTTCCAGTCTTATCAAATTCAAACAAGGTGTCTCATTACTTCTTTGAAAGCAATTTGATCCAAATGCAAATTCAGGAATCCTCAAGTGTGTGTGCTAATCTCTGGAACTAATTTAGTAACGAAGTTATGACCAAGTAATCAATTTGCAGTGAAATAATGTTTAGTCTAAAACAATCTACTTTTCTGTATTTGAATTTATTTCAAAAATGAAAATGACTGTTAAAGCCATTCTGAAATACAAAAAACCGCTTTGAGGTCTGGAAATAAGTTAAAGAGTTCAAATACTATTGTCCACAAACAGTTGTAGTGATAATCTTATCACAGCAGTCAAGTTTACATTTAATATTGCATAAATTTCATACATTTCACTCTAATTACTGGATTACAGTGTAGGGTGTAGGTTTGCTCGCTGATCTGTAGGTTTGATATCCAGACGTTTCATTACCTGGCTAAGTAACTTCATCAGTGGCGACCTCCAAGTGAAGCAAAGCTGTTGTCTCCTGGTTTCTATTTATATCTTTCTCCTGGATGGGGTTCCTGGGGTTTGTAGTGATGTCATTTCCTGTTCGTTTTTTAAGGGGTTGATAGATGGCATCTAAATCTATGTGTTTGTTTATGGTGTTGTGGTTGGAGTGCCAGGCCTCTAGGAATTCTCTGGCATGTCTTTCCTTAGCCTGTCCCAGGATAGATGTATTGTCCCAGTCGAAATGGTGGTTTTTTTCATCTGTGTGTAGGGATACGAGGGAGAGAGGGTCATGTCTTTTTGTGGCTAGCTGGTGTCCGTGTATCCTGGTGGCTAACTCTCTTCCTGTTTGTCCTACGTAGTGTTTGTGGCAGTCCTTGCATGGAATTTTGTAGATAACGTTGGTTTTGTGCATGGGTTGTACTGGGTCTTTTAAGTTTGTTAGTTTTTGTTTGAGAGTGTTGGTGGGTTTGTGTGCTACTAAGATTCCGAGGGGTCTTAGTAGTCTGGCTGTCATTTCTGAAACTTCTTTGATGTATGGTAAGGTGGTTAGGGTTTCTGGCTGTGTTTGGTCTGCTTGTCGTGGTTTGTTCTTGAGGAATCTGCGGACTGTATTTTTTGAGTATCCGTTCTTCTTGAATACGTTGTATAGGTGGTTCTCCTCTGTTTTCCGAAATTTGTCTGTGCTGCAGTGTGATGTGGCTCGTTGGAATAGTGTTTTGATACAGCTTTGTTTGTGTGTGTTGGGATGGTTGCTGGTGTAGTTAAGTATTTGGTCAGTGTTTGTCGGTTTTCTGTATACGCAGGTTTGTAGTTCTCCGTTGTCTTTTCTTTCGACTGTGACGTCCAGGAATGCGAGTTTGTTGTCGCTTTCCTCCTCCTTGGTGAACTTTATGCCTGTGAGGGTGTTGTTGATGATGTTGAATGTCTCTTCTATCTTATTTCATTTTGTGATGACAAAGGTGTCATCTACATAGCAGACCCAGATTTTTGGTTTGATGGTTGGTAGGTCTGTTGTTCTAGTCTTTGCATTACCACTTCTGCTATGAATCCTGATAGTAGAGATCCCATGGGTGTGCCGTTGGTTTGTTTGTAGACCATGTTGTTGAAAGTGAAATGGGTGGTGAGGCACAGGTTCACTAGCTTCATGATGTTTTCGTTGGTAATGTGATTGATGGTGGTTGGTGTGTGTGTGAGATGGTCTCTTCTAAAAGTGTGGTGAGTGTTTCCTTTGCCAGGTCAATGTTGATGGAGGTGAACAGTGTTGTTACGTCGACTGAGATCATTGCTCCGTCTTCCTCTATTTTGGTGTTTTTGATGATTTTTAGGAATTCCTGGGTGGAGTGGATGTACTGGATTACATTAACATTTCATACCACATGATGTGAGATATGTTGAAAAGTATATGTACATTACATAGAACATAGAACATAGAACAATACAGCGCAGTACAGGCCCTTCGGCCCTCGATGTTGCGCCGATCAAAGCCCACCTAACCTACACTAACCCACTATCCTCCATATACCTATCCAATGCCCGCTTAAATACCCATAAAGAGGGAGAGTCCACTACTGCTACTGGCAGGGCATTCCATGATCTTACGACTCGCTGAGTGAAGAACCTACCCCTAACATCAGTCCTATATCTACCCCCCCTTAATTTAAAGCTATGCCCCCTTGTAATAGCTGACTCCATACGTGGAAAAAGGTTCTCACTGTCAACCCTATTTAACCCCCTAATCATCTTGTACACCTCTATCAAATCACCCCTAAACCTTCTTTTTTCCAATGAAAACAACCCCAAGTGCCTCAGCCTTTCCTCATAGGATCTTCCTACCATACCAGGCAACATCCTGGTAAACTTCCTCTGCACCCGTTCCAGTGCCTCCACATCCTTCCTATAGTATGGCGACCAAAACTGCACACAATATTCCAGAAGCGGCCGCACCAGAGTCTTATACAACTGCAGCATGACCTCAGGACTCCGGAACTCAATTCCTCTACCAATAAAAGCCAGTACGCCATATGCCTTCTTCACTGCACTATTTACCTGGGTGGCAACTTTCAGAGATCTGTGTACATGGACACCAAGATCCCTCTGCTCTTCCACACTACCAAGTAGTCTACCATTAGCCCAGTAATCCATCTTTTTATTACTCTTACCAAAGTGAATCACTTCACACTTAGCTACATTGAACTCCATTTGCCACCTTTCTGCCCAGCTCTGCAGCTTCTCTATATCCCGCTGTAACCTGCCATATCCTTCCTCACTGTCTACAACTCCTCCGACTTTCGTATCATCCGCAAACTTGCTCACCCAACCTTCTAACCCTTCCTCCAGGTCATTTATAAAAATGACAAACAGCAATGGTCCCAAAACAGATCCTTGCGGAACACCACTAGTGACGGCACTCCAAGATGAATCTTTGCCATCAACTACTACCCTCTGTCTTCTTCCAGAGAGCCAATTCCTAATCCAAACCTCCAACTCACCCTCAATGCCATATCTCTGTATTTTCTGCAGTAGCCTACCATGGGGGACCTTATCAAACACCTTACTAAAATCCATATATACCACATCTACCGCTTTCCCCTCATCTACCTCCTTCGTCACCTTCTCAAAGAATTCAATAAGGTTTGTGAGGCACGACCTGCCCTTCACAAAACCATGCTGACTATCCTTGATCACATCATTCTTATCCAGATGTGCATAAATCCTATCCCTTATAATTCTCTCTAAGACTTTGCCCACAACAGAAGTGAGACTCACTGGCCTATAGTTACTAGGATTATCCCTACTCCCCTTCTTGAACATTGACAGGTACCTGTGATGTGTCACATGGCTCAGGCAGCTGTAATGCTGAACCACATAACATTGAATTGTTATTCAGTTCTTGGACTTTTTGAGTTATATTAAAGAAAAGTGTTACTTATTCCAAGGTTTGATCACTTGCATCAATCACTTGAGCCTCGTTGTCGCTAGTTTATCATTTTGGCTGCACCTTCTGAATTGTATTGCAGCCTTGTAATCTGCTCTAGCTCGCCTGTTGTTCTGTACAGGTCATCCATTTGCACATTTAAGTGCTTTTTTTCATTACTTTTCCCATTCTTGTGTCTGAAGTATTCACAATAATTGAACAGCTACATTGAGACTCACATTTCCATTAATATATCTGTCCAAAGTGCTCTTTTACCAATAGTCCATTATATCGTAGGGGCTGTTAATTGAACTGCTGAGAATGCCTGGAGCCAATGGCCTTGGTACAACTCAGCAAAGTGCATTCTTTTGAAGACATTTTTATGTTCATGCCTCATTGCTTGCCTGTGCATCAGCCTCTTTATTATTCTATTACATGGTTATTGTTTGTTCTCTCTCCCCTGTTCTTTTATATATATATTAAAACCCACCTTCTGCGCCTGAACATCACAGTGCAGTCACCCAAGTCTAAGCATGCTCCATGGCAGAATCTGCCAGCCAAAAAGCAGACAAGTATATCCAATCTGAAGCAAAGTGGCATTCCTAAACACAACACAAGTACTGTAATTGCTTCTTTCATGTGTTTGACAGACTTTAGTGGTGTACCTGCTGTGTGGTGCAGTTGATTAGCGTGGCTTCTGCATGTGAGAGATATATTTATTCTGTACCAAAAGTGCCTTTCTTCAGATCATGTAATTATGGCAGAAAGCCAGTCTTTCTTTTTGCAAGGCAGGTGCCAAGGCTGTCTGTTCATTTATTTATCATACAAAACTCAAAGAAGATACCCTGCAGATATTTCTATTTTACTGGACATTGTCTTTTCTTGTTTGCCTTGTACACAAGAATCAGCCCGCACTATGATAATCTCTCAGTGAGAAGTATTGCTTGGGACCAGGTTTTTAAAAAGATTAATACTTACAAGATGGCAGTCGCCAGAGATTATT
Source organism: Chiloscyllium punctatum (assembly GCF_047496795.1). NCBI lineage: Eukaryota > Metazoa > Chordata > Chondrichthyes > Orectolobiformes > Hemiscylliidae > Chiloscyllium > Chiloscyllium punctatum. The sequence continues at coordinate 53,967,449 of NC_092770.1, read as the reverse complement.
ACATTTTAAGCCTAACGATGCTAAAGTGGAGATTAATATCAGGTATGTAACACTCTCACTAAAATTTGTCTTGTGGGAGCATAGCATTACTCTTATGGCCTTTATAACGAAGTTCAACACAAATTGCATACTTTACATTAGTGGCTTTTTTGTACCTTCTTAGCAGTGAAATTGATGCACTCTTTTTCTGTAGGTTATTCTCATTCACTTGAAATAACTATGCTTAATGTGTGAGAACAGAAAATGCTAGGTATAAATAGGAGCAGAATATTAACAATAAGAAAAACAAAAAGCAACACTTGGGCTTAGCCATAGAGATGTACCGCACAGAAACAGACCCCACAGTCCAACTCGTTCATGCTGACCAGATATCCCAATCCAATCCAGTCCTACCTGCCAGCATCCGGCCCATATCCCTCTAAATCCTTCCTATTCATATACCCATCCCGATGCCTTTTAAATGTTGCAATTGTACTAGTCTCCATCACTTCCTCTGGCAGCCTATTCCACATACACACACCACTCTCTGCGTGAAAAAGTTGCCCCTTGGGCTCTTTTATATCTTTCCCCTCTCACCCTAAATCTATGCTCAATGCCGTCGAGTTCTGGCCTCAGGGAAAAGAAATGTCTATTTACCCTATCCATGTCCCTCATGATTTTATAAACCTCTCTCAGGTCACCCCTCAGCCTCTGCACTCCAGGGAAAACAGCCCCAGCCTATTCAGCCTCTCCCTATAGCTCATATCCTCTAACCCTAGCAATATCCTTGTAAATCTTTCCTGAACCTTTCAAGTTTCACAACATGTTTCTGATAGGAAGGAGACCAGAATTGCACGCATTATTCCAACAGTAACCTAACCAATGTCCTGTACAGCCGCAGCCTCTCCCTATAGCTCATATCCTCTAACCCTAGCAATATCCTTGTAAATCTTTCCTGAACCTTTCAAGTTTCACAACATGTTTCTGATAGGAAGGAGACCAGAATTGCACGCATTATTCCAACAGTAACCTAACCAATGTCCTGTACAGCCGCAACATGACCTCCCAACTCCTGTACTCAATACTCTGACCAATAAAGGAAAGTATACCAAATGCCTTCTTCACTATTCTATCTACCTGTGACTCCACTTTCAAGGTGCTATGAAGCTGCACTCCAAGGTCTCCTTGTTCAGCAACACTCCCAAGGATATTACCATTAAGTGTATAAGTGCAGCTAAGATTTGCTTTACCAAAATGCAACACCTCACATTTATCTAAATTAAACTCCATCTGCCACTCCTCAGCCCATTGACTAATCTGATCAACGTCCCGTTGTCATCCAAGGTAACTTTCTTCGTTGTCCACTAAGCCTCCAATTTTGGTGTCATCTACAAACTTGCTAACTAGTTGACCTAGCACCGATCCTTGTGGCACTCCACTGGTCACAGGCCTCCAATCTGAAAAACAACCCTCCACTGCCACCCTCTGTCTTCTACCTTTGAGCCTGTTCTGTATCCAAATAGCCAGTTCTCCCTGTATTCCATGAGCTCTGACCTCACTAACCAGTCTCCCATGGGGAACCTTGTCAAATGCCTTACTGAAGTCCATATAGATCACATCTACCACTCTGCCCTCATCAATCCTCTTTGTTACTTCTTCAAAAAAACTCAATGGAGTCAGTGAAATATGATGTCCCACGCATAAATCCATGTTGACTATCCCTAATCCGTCCTTGACTTTCCAAATATATGTATATCCTGTCCCTCAGGATTCCCTCCAACAACTTGCCCACCACCGATGTCAGGTTCACTGGTCTATAGTTCCCTGGCTTGTCCTTACCACCTTTCTTAAACAGTGGCACCATGTTAGCCAACCTCCCGTCTTCCAGCACCTCACCTGTGACTATCGATGATACAAATATCTCAGTAAGTGGCCCAGCATTCACCTTCCTAGCTTCCTACAGAGTTCTAACATACACCTGATCAGGTCCTAGGGATTTATCCACTTTTATGTTTTTCAAGACATATAGCACTTCCTCCTCCGTAATATGGACATTTTTCAAGATGTTGCCATCTATTTCCCTACATTTGATATCTTCCATGTCCTTTTCCACAGTAAACACTGATGCAAAATACTCGTTTACTATCTCCCCCAACTCCTGCGGCTCCACACAAAGGCCGCCTTGCTTTTCTTTGAGGGGCCCTATTCTCTCCCTAGTTACCCTTTTGTCCTTAATGTATTTGTAAAAACTCTTTGGATTCTCCTTACCTCTATTTGCCAAAGCTCTTTCATGTCCCCTTCTTGCCCTCCTGATTTCCCTCTTAAGTATACTCCTACTGCCTTTATACTCTATTAAGGATTCACTCGATCTATCCTGTCTATACCTTACATATGCTTTCTTCTTTTTCTTAACCAAACCCTCAACTTCTGTAGTCATCCAGCATTCCCTACACCTACCAGTCCTGTCTTTTACGCTAACAGGAATATACACTCTTGTTATCTAATTTCTGAAAGCTTCCCATTTTCTATCCGTCCCTTTACCCGCAAACATCTGACCCCAATCAACTTTTGAAAGTTCTTGCCTAATACTGTCAAAATTGGCCTTTCTCCAATTTAGAACTTCAACTTTTAGATCTGGTCTGTCTTTTTACATTGCTGTTTTAAAACAAATAGAATTATGCTCGATGGCCCCAAAGTGTTCCCCCACTGACACCTCAGTCACCTGCCCTGCCATATTTCTCAAGAGTAGATCAGGTTTTGCACCTTCTCTAGTCAGTACATCCACATACTGAATTTGAAAATTTTCTTGTGCACACTTAACAAATTCCTCTCCAACTAAACCCTTAACACTATGGCAGTCCCAGTCTATGTTTGGAAAGTTAAAATCCCCTACCATAACCACCCTGTTATTATTACAAATAGCTGAGATCTCCCTACAAGTTTGTCTCTCAATGTCCCTCTGACTATTAGGGGGTCTATAATACAATCCCAATCAGGTGATATTCCCTTATTTCTGAGTTCCCCCCAAATAGCTTTCCTGGATGTATTTCCAGGAATATCCTCCCTCAGCACAGCTGTAATGCTATCCCTTATCAAAAACGCCACTTCCCCTCCTCTCTTGCCTCCCTTTCTATCCTTCCTGTAGCATCCTTCCTGTATCCTGGAGCATTAAGCTGCCAGTCCTGTCCATCCCTGAGCCATGTTTCTGCAATTGCTATGATATCCCAGTCCCATGTTCCTAACTATGCCCTGAGTTCATCTGCCTTCCCTGTTAGACCCCTTGCATTGAAATAAATGCAGTTTATTTTATTAATCCTACCTTGTTCTCTGCTTTGTCCTACCTTCCCTGACTCGCTTCTGTTCTCAATTGTACCAGTCTCAGATTGGTCTCTTTCCTCAGTATCACCCTGGGTCCCAAACCACCCCCCCCCCCCCCCCCCCCCCCACCACCACTATTATAAATCCTCCCGAGCAGCTCTAGCAAATCTCCCTGCCAGTATATTAGTCCCCTTCCAATTTAGGTGCAATCTGTCCTTCTTATACAGGTCACTTCTACCCCAGAAGAGATTCCAATGATCCAAAAATGTGAATCCTTCTCCTATACACCAGCTCCTCGGCCATTCATTCATCTGCTCTAGCTTCCTTATTTCACTTTCTCTAGCTTGTAGCACCATGAGGAATCCAGATATTGCTACTCTCGAGAACATTGTTTTTAAATTCCTGCCTAAGTCTATATTCTCCCTTCAGAATCGCAACCTTTTCCCTTCCTATGTCATTGGTTCCAATGTGTATGATGACCCCCTGCTGGTCCTTCTCCCTTTTGAGAACATTAGATTAGATTAGATTACTTACAGTGTGGAAACAGGCCCTTCGGCCCAACAAGTCCACACCGCCCCAGCGAAGCGTAACCCACCCATACCCCTACATCTACATCTACGTCTACATCTACCCTTTACCTAACACTACGGGCAATTTAGCATGGCCAATTCACCTGACCTGCACATCTTTGGACTGTGGGAGGAAACCGGAGCACCCGGAGGAAACTCACGCAGACACGGGGAGAACGTGCAAACTCCACACAGTCAGTCGCCTGAGGCGGGAATTGAACCCGGGTCAACCTGTGAGGCAGCAGTGCTAACCACTGTGCCACCGTGCCGCCCATTCTGCACCCTCTCTGAGACATCCTTGATCTTGGCACCAGGGAAGCAAAACACCATTCTGCTTTTTCGCTACTGGCCACAGAAACGTCTGTCTGTACCTCGGACTAGAGAGTCCCATAACACAATCGATTTCTTGGAACTTGACATACCCCTCATTGCATTAGAGTCAGTCTCAATGCCAGAAACTTGGCTGTTCGTGCGACATTCCCCTGAGAATCCATCATCCCCTACATTTTCCAAACCAGCTTACTTGTTTGAATTGGGGATAGCCACAGATGACTCCTGCACTAACTGCTTACCTCTCTTACATTTCCTGGAGTTAACCCATCTATGTGACTGTATCTGCGACATTTGTCCCTTCCTATAACTGCTATCCATCACACCCCCTAGCTCTTGTAAATTCCTCATTGCCTGTAACTGTTGCTGTAATCATTCCATTCGATCTGATTTGCAACCAACGGCATTTATTGCAAAAATAATCCTGAGTAACACGTAAACTCTCCCTAAATGTCCACATCTGAGAAGAAGAGCATATCATTCTCCTAAGGACCATTTTTGCTTACTCCAATCTGCAGACCTAGAAAATAGTCTTATTCCTGTACAAACACTGCACCAGGCTAACTTAATACTTCTGGCTTATATTTTTAAGTTTAATCAAGAGACATACCTCAATATAACATATAATCAAGAAAGAAACCACTCTAGTCACTAATGCAGACTTACAGCAAGGCCCCTAGACCACACTTAAAACTATTCACTTATCTGTCTCTGTGCTGTGATCTCCCCTAAACATGATCAGTTGTGAATTTCACTGTTTGTTAATTTTCCCAGATACACTCCCATGTCTAGTGATGCATGGATTCAACAGCAAAAGCAGTAACTGTGTAGGTTCACTGCTGTGTCAGTTAGCAGTGTGTGTTTTTTTTCTCTCTCTCTCTCTATCCTGCAATGACCTCACCTAGTGCTGCCTTTGTCTATTTCTCTCCCTTTTAGAAGTGCCATTGTTTTAATTTTTTTTCTCCAAAGCTCCAAAACAGCATATAAAACAGTAATTGCTGCTCCTGGAATTCGAGGAAATCACCTCTAACACCTAAAATACCTCAAAAAAGGAGCAGCCTGTTACAGCCAGAAATTTTTCCCATCTTCCATCTTGGGATATATAAAATTACCATGCATCTCAATGCATAAGCAATATTTGATAATGCAGTTCTTCTGCTGAGTCTAAGAATATGTTTTTCTTAGGCATTTCCGTGAAAATGTAGAAGTCAAACCATTTCATTTGCATCTGCATCATGTGAATTCACACTTCGAATTTTGCCAAAAAAACCAAAACATAATCCGCAAAAGTTGCTATAGCAGAGGCCACTTAGAATGGAAAAGCTGATTGACTTAACAAAATATTGCATTGGTGGTCTTCAGTCACCAGACCAATGTTTGTTTCATTGGGATGTAATTTTGTCAGATATGACAAAGCTGATGGAAATGGACTCTCAGTAGGCAATAGCATGTCTGCAAGAATTCTTATATTTTGATTGTCAATTCTGTTGCCCAATCTTGCAAAACTCTGCGCCAGGAATGGAGTATTGCTTTAACCTTTTCAAAACATCAAACTCTCTGCCAAATAATAACAGATAAACAATGAACAGGCATCTGCAAGAAAACACTGTCTGGCTTACAGCTTTGTCATAACAATGAAGAGGAGCTACAAAAAAGAGCTCTCAATGATCCGTAGAAATTTGCAGCAAAACAAAAAAAACATTGAAAATGCACATGATACAAAAAGGATAGGAAAACAACAAACTAAATTTAATTGATTGATTATACAGTAATTTAAACATGCTATTAATCCATATCAAGAGATGTTTGCTGTAAGAATCTACATTTACATTAAGTTGTGTGCCATGTGTTCTCTGAATGATACTGACATTTCCTCCATCACTGGCCATTAAATTCAGGCCTTGAATATTTGGATGATTCTTGGGTACTCCACGAAAACTGTGCTCTTTTTCTATGTTCAAAGGAACATTGAAATTCCTAGTTTGAAAAGGGAATATTGAGTCGTTATTATGAAAAAAAATTGATATTTTTCAAAATGATTTTCAGATTTAATTCAGCCTTGTCGCTTGACTTTTCAATATATTGGCAGAATGCTTGTGTTTGCTTAACTAAATAGAAGCATCACAGTTGATGTTCTTGGACCGTCTGTGTTGTGTGATGCATGCCATTGTATATTAAATCTCTTGAATGGCATGATTTCTATTCATAATTTTTAGTTTGTATTTACCTTGCCATATCACAGAATAGTCTTGACAATTATAGCAAGCTGCTTTTGATACCTAAGAACTGAAAAGGAAGTTGGATACAAATTAAAGTGAAAATTTAGTCCATGAGGAATGATAATGTGTATTAGAAGCTAAAATTGTTAAAGAACTAAATAGTCAAAAACAAACAAGAAATTGCTGGAAAAATTCAACAGCTCTTGCAGCATCTGTGAAGTAAAAGCAGAGTTATTTTTTTTAGTTCAGTGGCCCTTCTTCAGAATGTTCTGAAGATGGGTCACTGGACCCTAACTACTAACACTACTTTCCCTTCACAGATGTTGCCAGATCTGCTGAGTTTCTCCAGAATTTCTGTTTTTTATTTGCTTCAGACCTCTAGCATCTGCAGATCTTTATTTTATAGCTGAATAGTCAGCACAGTTAAATGTGAGGTAAGTCCCTCAAAACGTGAGCCATGATAACTTGAGTGTCCCTGAATAGCCAGTAAGACACTACAATTCGCAAAAACTTGGGAAATTAGGCCTCTTCATGCCTCTCTGAGGCACTGAAAATTAGTAGAGATATCAATTTCAGAAAAAAACAGTTTGTGTTCCACAATTTTTTAAATTAAAGTGATTTTATAAGACCACATCTTGATTGCTGTATACATTTCTCATCTCGATACCTCAGGAAGGATAAGCATGTTTTGAATGCAGTGGGGGAAAGGCTCATTGGATGGGTTCCTGGTATATGAGGCAGTTGTCCAATTATAAAACATTGGGTAAGTTGGTCTACACTCTGTTGAGTTTAGAAGAATGGGAAGTAATCTCCTTGAAATGTCAAACTCGTGCAGAATATTTTATAAGTTAGATGCTTAAAGGTTGTTTCTCCTGCCTAAGGAATCCAGAACATGGAAGCCTATCTCAGAATAAGGAGCTGATCATTTAGGGCAGAGATGAGGAGGAATTTCTTAATTTGAGTATTGTGAAGCTTTAGAACTTGCACACAAGGTTGTGGCTGTGGACATAATTAAGTGTATGTAGTGATTGTAATGAGGTCAGCCAGGTGGACCTCATAGAATGTGAGTTCCCTGATTGGGGCTGTTAATCTGGTCTAGTGAGGGACCCCCGGCTCACAGATATAAACAGGTTGGTCAGACATCCTGTTCACTCTGAGAGCTGGCTGTCAGGGAACTGGGCCAGTGTCAAGGACTCACCATGTGTACATTAAGGATGAATTGGTGATGGGATACCAGCCTGTCTTGAGCTGTTTGAGTGTATTTAATACCGTAGTTTCTCTTTATCAAATGATACAGGTGATGTATGAGAACGTGAAGCTGAAGGAGAGGATCAGTCATGATCCTAATGAATGAAAGAGGTTTGAGAAATTTACATTGCCTCCTGCTTCTATTCCATATGTTCTCAATGAGTTAAGGAATATTGTCAAATTACTGTAGACTGGAGAATTCTAGTTTTGTGAGACTTTTGCACAGAAATTCTATTACAGTCTTAAGCACAAATGGAGACAGATTTTCTTACACTGTCAGGAGGTTAATGATCAATATATAACTGAAGCTAGATATTTTAATGAGACAATATTTGTTTAGTATGTCTTATAGATTCAAACCTGTCAGAAACAGAAATGCAGCAACACTTTATTAAGCATGATTCAATTTTACAAGCAGTTCCTTTGGAATTTAATTTCCTTTTATTTAGGAAAGACAGATCTGATCAAGACATTTAAAATGTGAAAATGACATCATAAAATAGATACACAAAACCTCTATGGTCTGGGAAACAAGAATGAGAGGATATAATCTAAAAATTAAAGCGATGCCACTCAACAATTCCCCTTAAAATTGCTGGAAAGACTAGGATTAATGGAATTTTGTTCGAGAGGGATACAGGACAGGCTCTATAATCTAATGGACAGATGCGAGGGCAGAATGGTTTATCCTGCTCATTACAGGCTCATAAATAATTGTGGTAGTGAGTGACGTTTCTCCACAATACATGGGGGAAAGCATTCAACTAACATTACCATTAAGAAGCTACAATTTCTTTCTACTACTTGAAACCCAGATTCCTCGAGATGGGATAAAACCGAGGATGATCTTTCATTTTTTTGCATGTTTCATTGTGCACAAGCCTCCCTTTGGAGGATCAAATAGTTACATTGGCAGAAGAGAAAGTGGATAGGTCTCTACCACTGAAGTGGAACAAAGTCACTGCAATTCTAGATTTGATTTGGATGAGATTATCCTGCTCTGAATTAAGCATCTGGATAGATGGCCATGCATCAACAAAATGCCTTACATCAGGCAGGACAGGCAAAGCATTGAAAGAATCACACCGACCTTAAAGAAGGAAAGCCACTAGAGATCCAGAATGTCCTTTGCTTCCACCTGACAGAGGCCATATAAAATAAAGATGGATCAAAGAAATCTGGAGCAGACGTGATCATTTTAATGACAGATGAAAAACAGTGATGGTCAGGTGTAAACAAAGATAATTTTGTACATTTAGATTTAAACTTGCATGTTCCATTGTGTCTGGAGTCATATGTTATTAACAACTTAATGGCACAACAGATCTCCTTTTAGCATGATCATAGTAAAGGAGTTTCACAGGAGATAGAATGTAACCTCCAGAAATCCATTCCGATAGTAGGGAGATAGAAGACATTTATGATGAATGTTTGTTGTGTTTCTTGGGAAATTTCTGTGAAGGATAAATACTTTTGTCATTGGGAAGTATATATGCAAGGGATGTAAATTGATTATCTCAAGATGCTTCCCTTTTCCTCTTGAGCTAAAACTTTACAGTCCTGACATGCCCTTCCATAGAAGAGGGTTGTGCAAGGACTATATTTGCTGCTGGGAGTTCATTCAGGGTGTTGCTTAATAGAGGAGCCTGGGACCTTTCAGGCTCCCTACTCCCTGAATCCAACTTCCTATTTCAAAGGAGCAGCAAAAGTATGTCAGTGCATTTTCAGCCAAACTCTCCAAGCTACATTCTTCATTTCCTTTTGCTGCCACAAATCTGTGCTTTAATGCTTCTTTCTGCTTCAGACTAGATTTAATAAAAAAAAGAATAAAAAGAAAGCGCAGAAAAGGTACTGGGGTGACCATATGGGACCAATAGAATGTTAGATGCATTTTGCAGTATTACGGCAGTGCACACAAATGGATCAGAACTGCCCTTCCAGACTGATTCATCTACTCTGCTATGTATTCTACTTTGCGAGACCCACAGCCAACCTGCACCTCAGGAGAAACATTTCTATTGCCAATCAATAGGACCATATCCTTAAATATTTTGCTTCATTCCAAGATAATGAATTTTCCTGACTCCCATGACCCACCTCGAAATAGGAAATTAAGGCACATCATCAGGTGTCAGTATACCTACAGTACTGTTCAGAGGAGAGTTCCAGGTTTTGGGATCAGTGATAGTTAAGGAACAGAGATTATAGTTCCAAAGTCACGGTGTTATGTGCTTGGTAGAGAACTTGCAGATGGTGATGTACCCCTGCAACTGCTTATCCTATCCTAGGTATTGGAGAAATTAGATTTGGAAGAAGGAGACTTAGTGAGTGCATTGTCAGCACTGAAGATTACATGGCAATGTTGTCCAACCCTCCAGGACATCCAAATAAACAAGCAGCTTTTTGTTTATTGTACTAAAATTCCTTGTGTTTCCATGCAAATTAAAACAATACTGTGATTCATTAATAGCTTGCTGTTCCTTGTGCAGTTTTACATTGAAGTTATTCTTGCTCTAGCATATTATACATCTATAAACAGATGGACTGAAATAATTTTCATTTAACAACAATAGAGACCTTGAGCCAAAGAGCTCCTGCCAGAAGATTGGAAGATGTGATTCGACTGGCCGAACTATGTATTGAGGTACTTCAACAGAATGAGGAACACCATTCAGAGGTGGGTTGTTTTTACTCAGTAAAACGGGCATGTAACTGACCAAGGGCCTTAAGATTTGCCATCTGAATATTGCTCATACTCAAACAAGTTTTCCTTTAGAACAAGTTGAAGCCTTGGGCTAGATTGCCAACTTGGCACTGCCTACATCATTTTTTTTCTTTGGTTCCCATTGATTTTAATGAAAATGAACGTCGGCTGGTTTCTATGATGGAGAGCCAGTCTTTAAGTTCACGTGGCATGGTAACAATTCAAACCATCCTAGGTGCCTGTTAACCTTTCAATGTACTAATCATAGTTTCTGAGTTTGATTTAAATCCATTAATTCTTATTAAAGTGGCTGTCTCTAGCATTAATCAATCTTTTTACCTATGTGCTTTCTTCACAGCAACAATATATCCAGTTTGCAAGCTGTCTTGATACTTGTGATGTACAGAACTTTTGCATCCACATGTATTTATCGAATAAAACTAGGTCGGTTTTCACTAGATTTTAGAGACAGGATCTGCTTGAAATGTATAACGTTCTTCTGGCCTGGAATATTCTAGATGCTTTCCCTGGTTAGGAGGTCCAGAACTGGGGGGGATTGTCTCAGGATACAGGGTAGGGCATTTAAGACTGAGATGAGGAAAGATCTCTTCATTTCTAGAATTCCAGAACTCTGTACCACAAAAGCTTGTGGAGGCCAAGTCACTGAGTATATCTAAAAAGAGATTGATATGTTTTGCATTTTGAAGGCATCAAAGGGTCTGAGGAGAAAGCAGGAAAATGGCATGATCACATTGAATGGCAGAGCAAGCTTAAGATCTGAATTGCTTACTTTTATTTGTAGTTTCTTTGTTCATTGCTCTGTTTAAAAAGATAAATAAAATTGCACTAATCATCATTAAACATCTCTTCTACTGCTATGATGGTCATGTCGACACAGTTTTCACTTTAAGTGGTTCAGTTGATTCTTCTCAAATATATATTGCATTTGTTATAGAGATGCAAAGATTTAAGGAGCAGCTGTCAGCAAATTTTAAGAGCCACAACTTGGATATACGATCTATAAGCAGAAAATGCTAGAAATACTCAGCTCCCAAATGGAAAGAGCAAACAAAATCAGAAATTGCTGGTAAACATTGGCCCCGAAACGTTAGCTCTCCTTTCTCTCTTCAAAGATGCTGCCAGACCTGCTGAGTGTTCCTAGCAATTCCTGATTTTGTTTCTGATTTCCAGCATCCACAGTTCTTTGGGATTTTTTTGCTTAGGTGGAAAGAGTAACAGGTACACATTAGGTCAACCATGACTCTTCTACAGAACTAAACAAATGATAGCTTGAAAGGAGGAGCAAGGGACTAATACTAAGATCAAAGAGAAGTTCTGGGATAGGGTCAGTGGTGAAAGCGATTGAATGAGAAAGATGTGATGGAACAAAGGCCAAAGAGCATTTGTCCAGAGTGAGTGTGAATGACAGAATACTCGACACTCTGCCCTAATGCAAAGACATGAAAAACAGGATTTAACATATCAAAATATGAATCAGAATGAAAGATAATGTTTTCAAATTGTTAAATGTGAAGTTGAGTCCAGAGAATGATAAAGTGCCCAGATAGATGTCCCTTCAGCTGGTGTTGAAATTCCAGTTTATATTAATTCATATTTATTTGTTGCAACACATTGTCTGAAATTTCTGAACTGTTTTATCTGAATTATTCCCCCACCCCAGCCTGCCTGCCACAACTTTGAATTTGACTAAAGACTTTTTTGGGAGACTTTGTCAAAAAGCTGCTCAAATCCAAATCAAAGGACTTTTCATTTCACTTGCTTTGTTAGTTCATCAAAATAGTTGGGGGGCTTGTTCAAGCATAGTCTTTCTCTTCTGAATCAATGTTGGTTTGTGTCTAATAGCTTATTATTCTACAGAGACACTTCAAACTTCCTCCCGATCACTAATCACATTTTATGAAATAGTTGTGCTACTGAAACGTTTATGTCCATTATTTTCCCTCCTTTGATTATGGACAACAAGTAGGAGAGAATTATTGGATACCACCCAGGGATGCCCCAAATTCCAATCCATCACAAACAGGCCACTCTGCTGTCCATATTCAAAGACAGTACTCTGAACTAAATACTGACTTATGTAGTTTAGCTGTTTAAGTTTACTCAGGAATTCCATCTTATTTATATCAATGTTTTAATTTTTTGGCACTTATTTCTGTTGGGACAGGGATCTGCTCCTTGTGTCTGTCTTTCTGAATATCTAAAAGAAATAATCATTCAGAATATTAATTATTTTATGATCTTCCTTAGTTTCCACTGGATTTTGTGTATATTTCCTCTGCTTGCCTTTTAACTGAATGGGACTAAAGTAGTTTTTTTTATATCTTCTTAAATTCAGTCACTATGCATGTTTCCCAGGCCTCTCAGCTTGTGTGATCTCTTTTTTTAACATTGTATTTGTGTCAGATAATCCCTCCTCCTTTCAACCTATGATTCACGTGAGCATTTTTCTCTTTTTATCACTCTTGTTAAATCGATTTAAGATCAAGTTTGAGCTTGTTGATTTTGTGAATGCATTTATCCTGCATACCGGTACATAAAGGGTTGGAAATCTGGATGTCTTGATGTGTTAGAGATTAATAATTTTGTTCATTTTTGGAGCATGCTGTGGTCGGATTCTATTATAAATGAATTAGTCTGACTGATATCCCATGTATGTGCTTTTAAAGAAAACTTGCTCAGTTATCAGCATTCAAATCCTAAATCAGATTCCAGTCATACAATGACAGTAACTTGTTAATAGATGTTTCTTTACTGTACAAATATTGTCCGAGATCACTTCACAGACCAAGCAAAATTTGGATTTCAGTCAAAACAGATAGCAGAAGGGGTGACAAAAAAAAAGCTTTTAAGAAAGTAGTTTTTAAGCAGTAATTTAAATTGGGAAAAGTCCAGTTGAGTTTCTGAGCATGATGTCCATTTGCCTGAAGGTGGTAACAATGGTAGAAATCTCACCGGATAGATTCAAACATAGAGATGGGGGCAAGATGGGCATATATTTGGGAGATAATCACATGTTCAAGGATTTTGGAAATGGAACAATTATTGCAAAACTGAGGGGCTATGATTATATAATTTCTGAAAGAGATGGAAGAAATATTGCAATGGCTGAGGAGCTACGATTGTGTGGTTTATGAAAAAGCATGTGATGATGGCTTTGAAAAGATAGTACTTGAGGAAAGGCAATGATTTAAATGCCAATCAGGTGGGAAGGAGAGTGATACAAGGACTTGCACACACAGTCTATGTTCTATCAGTGCAACAAAAGAACGTTTTATTTTGTCAAATGGTCTACTGTGCTATTTGAGTAATTTTCAGAAATAATTAAATATTCCATATAAAACAATTCTCCTGGTGTCCTGGAAACATTGTACTCTTAAAATAAAACAGGTTAATTTCATTGCTGGTTGCTATGTGATATAACAACCACTACAAAACATTGACGGCAGTTTTGTCAATATAAAGTTATTTGTGGTTCTTCAAGAGAAATATAATCAGGCACACTTTCTATAGAAAATTGCTGTTGGGGGTTATCAGTAGAAATTTGGAATTGAATTCAAATTAATTAATGAATCATTAATGAATTTTTCCCTAAAATTTAAACAGCAAACATATATTCTGCAAAGGCACAAAAAAGGCAATATGAGTCATTCATGGGTAACGAAGGAGTTTAGAGATAGTATTAGATCAAAGCTGGAGGCTTATAAAGTTACCAAAAAAAGTAATATACCTGAGGATTGGGAGCATTATAGAATTTAGCAAAGGAGAATCAAGAAACTGAATAAAGGGGAGAGATGAGAATATGAATGTAAACTGGCTAAGAACATTAAATAGATTGTAAAAATTTGTATGTTTGTACAAAAAGGAAAAAGATTAGCTAAAGACAAAATGGGTCCATTACATGCAGAAACAGGAACATGTATTATGGGAGATAGAGAAATGAAAGGGATGTTAAGCAATGAATTTGTGTCTGGCTTTGTGAGGACAGGAAGTTATAAGAAATCTTTGAGGAAAATACAGAATTAAGGGATCAGATAATGAGAATGAGAAACTGAAAGAAATTAGCAGAATGAAAAGGTAGTACTCGATAAATTAATGGAAGTTGATAAATTCCTGGGAACCAGTAATCTTTACCCTGGAATATTGGCTATAGAGATAATGAAGTTAATCATGTTTCCAAATTCTATAGATTCTAGTCTGTTATCTAGTCTGACGGGTGGCACAGTGGCTCAGTGGTTAGCACTGCTACCTCACAATGCCAGGGACCCGGGGTTCGATTCCCACCTCTGGCAACTATGTAGAGTTTGCACGTACTGTTTGTGTCTGCGTGGGTTTCCTCCCACAATCCAAAGATTTACAGGTCAGGTGAATTAGCCATGCTAAATTGCCCATTGTATTCGGTGCTTTAGTCAGGGGTAAATATAGGGTAGGGGAATGGATCTGAGTGGGTTACTCTTCAGAGGGTTGGTATGGACTTGTTGGGTCGAAGGGCCTGTTTCCATACTGTAGGGGATTTAATCTAATCCAAAATAAACCTGCAGATTACAAAGTTGCATATATATTCTCACCATTTGAAAAAGGAGGAGAGCAAATGGGAAAATGCAGACCTTTTAGTCTAACATCATTATTTGGGAAGATATTAGAATCCATAATAAAAGGTGTGATTAGAGTTCAAGCAGAAAATAATGATGTTATTGGGCAGGGCCAATGTGGCTTTATGAAAGAGAGATCACGTTTGACAAACATCTTGGAATGTTTTTGAAAATGTTACCAGCAGAGTTAAAAATGTGGATTCAGTGGGTGTGGTGTATTTGGATTTTGAGAAGGCTTTTAATAAAGTCCCAGACAGGAGTTTAGAAAGCAAGAGTAGAACATATGGGCTGTGGGTAATATATCTGTTTTCTGCTCTGATTCCCTGACGCCTGATACTTTAATGAGCATTGAACGAGCTGGTGCAGGCACAATTGGCCAAAGGGCTTATATTCTCCAGAGTTTAGAAAAACATAAGGTAATCTCATTAAAACATACTAAACTCTGAAAGGACATCACAGTGTAGATGCAGGAAGAACTTTCTTCATTGTTGGGCATCTAGAACCAGGGGATACAGTCACAAAATAGAGGGATTGAGATGAGATTTATTCCGCGTATGGTGAATCTTCAGAATTCTCTATCCTGGAGGGCAGTGGAAGTTCAGACATTGAATGTATTCAAGACTGAGATTCGTCAATATTATTGACATCAAAGGATATGTGGACAGAGAAAGAAAATAACATTGAGCTGGATGATCAGTCATGATCTAGGATTGGGGAGCAAGCTTGAGGGCCTGAATAGTATGCTGTTGCTCCTATGTTTCTACGTTTTGACAATCATTCAAAAACATTGACCATTTTACCCTAACATCGAACATGTTGGAAGTTGTGAGCAGTCTTTATTCTACCTCACCTTGTGTCTACATATCAGTATAAATGAAAGTAATTAATAATGAACATCTAAAATATTCTATTCAGTTAATGTGCTTTATGAAAGAATTATAAATTTGACATTTGCTACATACATTTAAAAGGAGACGATGTTTATACTCCTGAAATAATTAGCCTAGTTTGTTGCTAATCTGATTCATATTTATGTTACATTTATCTTTGAATTTAAATGGCAAAAATGATTGACTGCAATTTGAAGACAAAAAAAAAGTAAATGTGAATTAGATTAGAAACGAGCAAGGTTAATTATTTTTGGAATATACAAAATCTGCACACACAGAACATTATTATAATAAGTTGTTCACTCTTTAACAATACTAATATCAGGACATGTTACAGTGTGAGACAGACTATATTTTGAAATTGTTGTTTGCTATTCATTTTAGAGAGATGTTGACTTATGATACATCAGGTAATCTGAATTCTGGTCGGAGTATCGTCTGTTATCTCTTATCAATACCAGTTCTGTATAAAGAACCTTGACTCTTAAACCAAGATTAATGAAATTGCCTATATTTCAGTTTTCTATTATGCAATAATTACTATTGGAAAATGTTAAATTGTGACAATGTCAAGAAGGATTTTTTTTATTTAATTGAAACTGTAAAAGTAATCAGCAAATATCAGTAGTATTAATGGAAAATATTAATTACATTTCTTTGTTGTTAACACCTCCTTTCCATATACTGACAGCAGAATATAACTGATTTAACAGTGCATTTTACAGGAAATAGGTACAGGGTTAATTGAATTATGGCTGTACTGTGAAGTGCTACTCTGCACAAAATTTGTATTTGTGAAGCCTCATCTCAAAGTTTTGAACAGATGGATTAATGTCTGGACTTTGGGTGGAGAGTGAGGAAGAGGCAAATGCGACATTGGTCAATAAAGGGTCACCTGTAATTCCAGAAAAATGATGTTATATTCAAATTAAGTCATTAACTTGTATTTAAATGTTTGGATTCTTTTCTTTCCTATTCAATGAACACTTTCATACATGCGGATTCCTAAAGGGAAGAGAGGTATGTGACCGGGGATGGGGGGGGGTGCATTCTATCATTGGGCGTTTCTTAACATTTGCTACCATTGAAGAGGCATGCATTGTTTCTAATCATTTAAAAGATCGATATCAGAGCAGGGAAATAATCTTCATATCTCCTTTTTCCCTTGACTTTACAATATGGAAGCGGAAAGTCCCAGGGCTAAAATCTTGAATGTGTTTTAATCACAGTAAAGTATATTTCATTGAAACTATTTTAACTGAGCCATTAATTTTTCTTTCATTTTTGGATTGAAATTGGCATGTACTTCACATGTGAAAAATAGCTAAAGTTTAATTTGAGTTTTTGTTGTTTTGTTTGTAAATGAAATCTGATTCCAAAATGTGTAGTGGGTTGCTACATAGGCAAGATCCTTTTTTCTGAATAACAATGTTTATTAATGAGTAAGGGTCCCATTTTCAGATTTTATTTACAAGCATGAATCTGCATTCTATCCCCCACATTATCATTCCTGCTTCTTTCTCCCCTTACCCAATTTCTTCACAGGCTATCAGCATTTCATTATTAAAACTAGGATTCACAGACAACATTAAATGGTAGGGAAAGAGGAAATGATTGATTGTCAGTTCACTGGCCGCTGGCCTTATTCATGTGCACTACCCTTTATGTATATGAAGCTCATTGCTTGCCTCTGATATTTCAGCATGTGAAAAAAGATCAATACTAAAACTTTTAGAGCCTTCCCTTAATTTTGTAAGAGAGCTATTTGCACAAAAATCTACTATGGTAGAAAATTTTGCATTTCTTCCAATTTGCCTTAACTTTCCTGATCAGAATCTGAGCTTCACCATTGCTTCATTTTTTGCCTATTTGTGGTTCCATTTGTATCTTGAACTCAACTGACCAAAATAGAATCTTAATTTGTCTCTAAGTGCTGTGTTTAGAGACCCTTTAATGTGAATAAACAGAGATCCTTTAAACAACTCTGAAATCAGATAAATCTTTAAACATGATTAATTACACTAATTGTAACAAAATGCACAGGTTAAGAAGAGTAAAATTTGCATTCTTCTCCAGTAATCTGTTGTGGACCAGGCCAGACCCCATAAAACATTTCAAGAAGATAGCCCTGACCCTAACTTTGCTAGTTGCTTTAAGCAGATGTACAGTGGATATTCCAGGAAAGAATCAGCTGATCAAACCACTTAGTTTTTAAACAAAACAGAATTTATTTACAAGATTACTGAATGAAACACACAGAACAGAATATCAAATAACTTATCCGATCCAAAAACCCAACAGACTATCCTAATTTAATGATACTGTTCCAAAATACATGCAATAATACCCATAAACACCCGGTGGGACAAAAGGTATAATGAAACACAAGTTCTTGCAGAAATGAAGTTGGAGACAGAGAGAGAGAGAGAGCATCCAGCAGCCTTTTACACACAAACAAACACGCACACACACACACACACACACACACACACACATACACCCCAGACCACAGAACAGCTGAACTGAGAGAACTGGCCCCTCCATTTTCATTATGCAAGTGTCCTTTTTAAACTCGAAAGCCCTCTACCTGAGGTAATATCTGTTAACTATAAACAAATTGGCTCTAACATCTATCCAACCTCAGACTTTTCGGAACTTGTATCATTTATAACCTCTCTGAAAGAAAACCCAAAGACAACCTACCCTTGTTAAAGAAACAGGTGTATCATACCTCCCCCCTTAAAAAAGAGAACCATCAATATCCAAAGAAGGCTTCATTTTTAAAACCCCTTAAAAAATTAGTTAGTACTCCAAAACACGCATATATATTATATTCACTATTAATATGCAAACATGCACAGCTACATTCTGCTTCAGTCTGTACTCCTGCCACCCGAACGCCTTCATTTCTCATTTGAGTCTCGACAATGCGTCACCAATCACATTTTCTCGTCCTGCCGCATGCACAATTTTTAAAGTGAATGGCTGGAACAACAAGCTCCATCTAAACAGTCTGGTATTTTTGTCCTTAAATTTCTCCACAAACTTCAATGGGTTATGATCAGTGTATATGAATGTCTCAGATACATTACTGGTAACATAAACATTGAAATGTTGTAACGCCAACACCAAGCTCAAAGTCTCCTTCTCAACCATTGAAAATTTCTGCCGATGAATATTCAACTTCCTAAAGAAATGCCCGTTAGGTCTTTCTATCTTCTCATCATCTTGCAAGGGAACTGATCCAACACCCACATCACTTGCATCGATAGCCACCTTGCATGGCTTTACATAATTAGGTGTGGCTAATACTACAGCAGTGGTTAACACAGCTTTCAGGCTGTTAAATGCTTTCTGACAGTCCGCTGTCCACTGAAACTTCTTGCCTTTCTTCAGCAATTCAGTGAGTGGAGCAGCCACACTGCTAAACTTTGATACAAATTTTTGGTAAAATCCACTCAATCCCAGGAACCATTTTGTCAATGATATGGGAAACTCCCAAATGACCTTTTTGCATCCTGTGGGGCCATTTTTATGTGTCCGTTAACGTGGCCCAGCAAGGTGACTTAGGCTTTGGCAAATTCAGGTTTAGCCAGGTTTATTACCAAGCCTGCCTTCCGAAGTTGATCAAACAAGTCTGATAAATATTGTAAATGTTCTTTCCATGTGTGAATAAAAATCACCTGATCATCTATATAAATGACACAGTTAGGTAATCCAGCAATGACCTTATTGGTTAGTCTCTGAAATATGGCTGGCGTATATGTTATGCCAAATGGCATGACTTTAAACTGATACAGTCCATTTGGCATTACAAAAGCTGAAATTGCCATTACTCTTTCTGACATAGGCACTTGCCAGTATCTGCTGAGCAAGTCCAACTTAGAAGTATAAATTGCTTGTCGGACTTGCTCAATTCACTCTTCCAGATATGCATCAGTCTTTGTAACCTTTGTAGTAGACCACACATAACCGCTGAGTACCATCTGGTTTTGGCACCATGACTATGGATGAGCACCAGTCACTGTAATTCATCTTGGAGCAAGCTTTCAATCTCCTTTTGAACTTGTCTGAAAATGTGTTGCTGGAAAAGTGCCCGAAACATCGCTTCTCCTGTTCCTTGGATGCTGCCTGACCTGCTGCGCTTTTCCAGCAACACATTTTCGGCTCTGATCTCCAGCATCTGCAGTCCTCACTTTCTCCTTTTGAACTTGTGCCAACTTTAGTGGTTTAAGGATGTTGCTTAATCGGAAGCATCTCTTACATCTACAACGTGCACAATTAGGTTAATACTTCCCAGCCTATTTCACATATCCCTCATGTGATGGTCATGACTCTTTCAGGTCATTTCAGCCACACACACACACACACACACACCTACCTGGATTCAGACAAGAGAACTGGCAACTCCCCTTTCATTATACAAGTTTTTAAAAAATTGATAGCCTTCTGCCTGAGACAGTATCAGTTAGCTGTAAACAAATTGGCCCTAAAAACCATCCAACCTCAGACTTTTCAGAACCTGTGTCATTTACAACTTCTCTGAAAAAAAGCCCAAGGACAACCTAACCTTGTTAAAGAAACAGCTTTGTCAACAAATGCCTTTGAAAGGCCAGTGGCCTTCACAATTATGCTTTAAAAGTACATCAGCAACGTGGAGGATAAGATTTTAAGGCTTTGACGACCTGTGTAAAACCATCAGTCTCCATTCCCACCTTCTATCGGAGACATTTGACTACATTAAAATGGACACCTGACTTGTTGTCATTCTCCTGAGTCAATAACAAAACACTTCAATATTACCTGGTCCCTATCCATTTCCTGGATTGGAAAGTCAGTACAGCACATGGCAAAAGTTGGTGTCTTGATAACTAGCATAGACCTACTTTTTTGATAGTTTGACAATAGGAATGAGAGAAAAAACTGGAAGGGATGGAAGTGGCAAGCCAACATAATACTTGTGTTTTACACAGAGTTCAAATCATCTGCCTAATAAGGTGCTAAACTGAAGGAAACAGAATGAGAGTTTTTGCCTTTCCACCTCTTTTTCTTGCCGAAGCATTGTAACAGCCAGCCTTCAACACTTGGGAAGCTGCTCAACTTGGTTGCTTATACAGTAAAAACAAACTAAATTTTAATTCACATTTTGTACACAATACTATCCCACTAGATAACTCACAATTATGCATGACGTATTGATAAAATGATTCTGGTTTATTCAATAATGTCCAGTCAGGAAAGTGCACCAAAAGCAATGAGAGTGGGATATCCATATCTTGTGTTTCCAACCAAAGCTATTACTGGACTCATACAACTGAAAACCATAAATCTGTATTTAGTTTTAAATTGGGAAGAATGTGTTCATATGGATATACTTCTGTTCTTTTTGAGTAGAGCAATATTTTACATTCCCTGCCCCCCCCCCCCCGCCCCCCCACTTTTCTTTTTATGCAGGTACTTGCAGAAATTTCATAGGAAATGTTAACTTTATCTAACAATTGTCTGGCCTAGCTCTCATTGTATAGCCTTAAGTTGACATTTGCTAATTGTTCCATAGGCCTTTGCCTGGTGGCCTGACCTAATGGCGGAGCATGCAGAGATATTTTGGTCGCTCTTTGCTGTTGACATGGATGCAACTCTTGAAGCTCAGCCCCCAGATTGTTGGGACACCTTTCCACTTTTTCAACTTCTCAATAATTATTTAAGGAGTGAACGTAAGTATCTGTTGGTTTCAGTAGTACAGCTTTGCTCTATTCAGATTTGTTGCAGCATCTTTTCTCATAACCGTGCCACATTTTACATAGAAACATAGATAATGGAAGTAGGACTAGGCTTGTGAGCCCTTAAAACCTGCTCCACCATTCAGTATGACCATGGCTGGTCATCCAGTGCAGTCCCCTGTTCCCATTTTTTTCCCCATACCCTTTGATTCCTTTAGCCCTAAGAACTATATCTACCTTCTTCTTGAAAGCATTCAGTTCTTTTGCTCCAAAAGCTTTGTTTGGCAGAATTCCTCACGCTCACCACTGTCTGGGTGAAGAAATTTCTCTTCATCTCAGTCCAAATTGGTCTACTCTGTATCCTGAGATTGTATCTCTTCGTTCTGGGCTCCTTAACTCCTTAACTCCTCCCTGCATCTAATCTGTCCCGCCCTGTTCCAATTTTATACATTTCAATCAGATTCCCACTCATCCTTCTAAACTCTAGTGAATGGAGGGCCAGTTGAAACATCTCTCCTCATAGGGCAGTCCTGCCATCTCCTAGCTCTCAGCCTATGTATTGTTATCAGCCTAGGGCTCTCTCAATGGCAATTATATCCTTTTTTAAAGAGCAAGACCAAAACTGTGCACAGCATTCTAAATGTGGTCACACCAGGATTCCATATAACTGCAGTAAGATAACCCTACTTCTGAACGCAAGCCCTTTTGCAATTAAGGCCAACATACTATTTGCCTTCCTACTTGCTTGCCGGTCCTGTCTGTCATTGTCTGGTGTACAAGAATGCACACATTCCTTTGTACATCCACAGCCTTACATTTACCTTATTTGGGCCGTTAACACGTCCAGTCACCTCCTCCCTACTCATTGTCCAAGGCACATAATACCCCTTCCACATAAAGCAGTTATATTATTCTCAATCCAGTTTGCTGTGTTCGCTGTTCACAATGCATTCTCCTTTCCTTGAGTGAGATCCAACACAGACTTTGTGACCACGTCCATGCTCCATTCTTAAGAATGACCCAAGATCCCAGTTCCTTGCCATTTCAAAAACCCCACTTTGCCCCAATGTAGAAGAGTCTGACGAGGAGCATCATCTCTGTTTCTGTCTCCTCAGATGCTGCTACACCTGCCGAGTTTCTCCAGTACTTTGTTCTTTGATTGGATTCCCTGCTTTCTGCAGCATTTTTCTTTCATTGGAAAATTACTGTTTGTGTTTTACTTTGAACAGTAGTACTTTGCACAAAGATGGAGATTTTGCAAACAGGCACCCAAGGAACACTTTGTTTGCCTCTTAGGAAGACACGGCAGGCTCATGAGATTTTTCTGCCCATTAAAATTAAGAGGCAGCAGACTTGTGAACAGCACTGATTTCCTAAGTTTAAATTCTGTATGTGTACTAACAACATTCCCTCTAATTTTTGTTTGGGAATACATGGGTAATTTTTTTTTGCACAAGCACACATGCAGTAATTTAAAGGGTCTGACCCATACTAGACCTATATGAGAACTTTTAGCCGGGAGCATTGATACTCTTTCCCATGGTTGTAGACTTTTGCCATTGGTATAACTCCACAAAAGCTACTATATCTTCTGTTTGAAAATGATTCACACTTTGAATACTAGGGAATGCACTTCACTGCTTAAAGGGGGAATCTAGTTCACGATCGGATTCTAACCCACTCAATGAAGTAACCCCTGTGCTAGAAGCTAAATAGGTCTTACTTCTCCTGTTACATTTTAGACCAATGCCTCAATAATTTAAGAAGTGGAGTATTGTAACAAAAGTGCTTTGAAGTATCAGCATCTGTGACCCTGGTGTGGAACATGGAAATGAATGTCTTTGTGATGGACAGTTGTGGGATTTGAAACAGGTTGCAAGAAGTCAGGTTCAACTTGAGACAATGATCAGAAAAGAGGAAGAAATAATCAACAAAGGGACAGGTTCTGTGGATAAGATTGTGCCTTCCCAATATTAATGGTTTGAACATGTGATTAACAATTTTGAAAATAGTAGAGATGATCTGGATAACCTGCACATATTAATTGTAAATTAGAGTGGCATAGTGGCTCAGTGGTTAGCACTGCTGCCTCACAGTGCCAGGACCTGAGTTCGGTTCCAGCCTCTGATGACTGTGTGGAGTTTGAACATTCTCCCTGAAGTGAAGTGCATTCCCAATATTCAAAGTGTAAAGTCACTTCAAAACAGAAGATATAGTAGGTTTTGTTCTCCCCGTGTTGGCGTCGGTTTTCTCAAGGTGCTCTGGTTTCCTCGAATAATCCAAAGATGTGCAGGTTAGGTGAATTGACCATGCCAAACTGCCCATAGTGTTCAGAGATGTATAGATTAGATGCGTTTATTAGGGGTAAATGTAGACTAATGGAGGAGTGGGTCTGGGTGGATTCCTCTCCAGAATATCAGTATGGACTCTGAGACTCAGAAGGGAAAGGGGAATAGGAGGAGAGCGCTCGTTATAGGAGACTCTCTAGTTAGAGGGACGGACAGGCGGTTCTGTGGACATGGGCGAGACTCTCGGATGGTTTGTTGCCTCCCGGGTGCCAGGGTCCGAGACGTCTCGGACCGTGTCTTCAGAATCCTTAAGGGGGAGGGTGTGCAGCCAGAAGTCGTGGTACACATTGGCACCAACGACATAGGTAGGAAGAGGGGTGGGGAGGTCATTCAAGAGCTCAGGGAGTTAGGCTGGAAGCTAAAAGCTGGGACAGACAGTCGTCATCTCTGGGTTGTTGCCGGTGCCACGTGACAGTGAGGCAAGGAATAGGGAGAGAGTGCAGTTGAACACGTGGCTGCAAGGATGGTGTAGGAGGGAGGGCTTCAGGTATTTGGACAATTGGACTGCATTCTGGGGAAGGTGCGACCTGTACAAACAGGACGGGTTGTACCTGAACCAGAAGGGCACCAATATCCTGGGGGGTAGGTTTGCTAGCACTCTTCGGGGAGGTTTAAACTAATTTGGCAGGGGGATGGGATCCGGACTTGTAGTCCAGCAAGTAAGCTAGCTGTGTGTCAGGATGTCCAAGACTGTAGGGAGGCTGTGGAGAAGGTAGCACTGACAGGGAATACTTGCGGACACAGAGATGGGCTCAAGTGCGTATACTTCAACGCAAGGAGTATCAGAAATAAGGTGGGTGAACTTAAGGCGTGGATCAGTACCTGGGACTACGATGTTGTGGCCATCACAGAAACGTGGATAGATGAGGGACAGGAATGGCTGTTGGAGGTTCCTGGTTACAGATGTTTCAGTAAGATTAGGGAGGGTGGTAAAAAAGGAGGGGGCGTGGCATTGCTAATTAGAAATGGTATAATGGCTGCAGAAAGGAAGTTTGAGGGGGATCTGCCTCTGGAGGTAGTATGGGCTGAAGTCAGAAATAGGAAAGGAGCAGTCACCTTGTTGGGTGTTTACTATAGGCCCCCCAATAGCAGCAGAGATGTGGAGAAACAGATTGGGAAACAGATTTTGGAAAGGTGCAGAAGCCACAGGGTCACAGTCATGGGTGACTTCAACTTCCCAATTATTGATTGGAACCTCTTTAGATCAAGTAGATCGGATGGGGCGGTGTTTGTGCAGTGTGTCCAGGAAGCTTTTCTAACTCAGTATGTAGATTGTCCAACCAGAGGGGAGGCCATATTGGATTTGGTACTCGGTAATGAACTGGGGCAAGTGATGGGCTTGTTAGTGGGTGAACATTTTGGTGATGGTGACCACAATTCTGTGACTTTCACCTTGGTTATGGAGAGAGATAGGTGCGCACAACAAGGTAGATTTTACAATTGGGGGAAGGGAAATTACGATGCTGTAAGACAGGATTTGAGGAGAATACGTTGGGAGCATAGGCTGTCAGGGAAGGATGTGGTGGAAATGTGGAACCTTTTCAAGGAGCAGATACAACGTGCCCTTGATATGTATGTACCTATCAGGCAGGAAAGAAATGGTCGTGTGAGGGAGCCTTGGTTGACGAGGGAGGTTGAATGTCTAGTAAAGAGGAAGAAGGAGGCTTACATAAGGTTGAGGAAACAGGGTTCAGACAGAGCAGTGGAGGGATACAGGATAGCCAGAAGGGACCTGAAGAAAGGGATTAGGAGAGCTAAGAGAGG
Source organism: Chiloscyllium punctatum (assembly GCF_047496795.1). Classification (NCBI taxonomy): domain Eukaryota; kingdom Metazoa; phylum Chordata; class Chondrichthyes; order Orectolobiformes; family Hemiscylliidae; genus Chiloscyllium; species Chiloscyllium punctatum. The sequence continues at coordinate 53,941,750 of NC_092770.1, read as the reverse complement.
GCATGAAAAATCCTTGGCGGATAGGATCAAGGATAACCCCAAGGCATTTTATGCGTATGTGAGAAACCTGAGAATGACGAGAACGAGGGTACATATATCCTAGGATTATGTGGGAAGCAAGAGAGAAATTGCAGTACCGTTGGCAATGATCTCGTCTTCACTGTCAACGGGGGTGGTACCAGGGGACTGGAGAGTAGCGAATGTTGTGCCCCTGTTCAAAAAAGGGAATAGGGATAACCCCGGGAATTACAGGCTAGTTAGTCTTACTTCTGTGGTAGGCAAAGTAATGGAAAGGGTACTGAGGGATAGGATTTATGAGTATCTGGAAAGACACTGCTTGATTAGAGACAGCCAGCACGGATTTGTGAAGGGTAGGTCTTGCCTTACAAGTCTTATTGAATTCTTCGAGGAGTTGACCGAGCATGTGGATGAGGGTAGAGCAGTGGATGTAGTGTACATGGATTTTAGTAAGGCATTTGATAAGGTAGGCTTATGCGGAAAGTCAGGAGGCATGGGATAGAGGGAAATTTGGCCAATTGGATAGAAAACTGGCTAACCGGTCAAAGTCAGAGAGTGGTGGTAGATGGTAAATATTCAGCCTGGAGCCCAGTTACAAGTGGAGTTCCGCAGGGATCAATTCTGGGTCCTCTGCTGTTTGTAATTTTTATTAATGACTTGGATGAGGGAGTCGAAGGGTGGGTCAGTAAATTTGCAGATGATACGAAGATAGGTGGAGTTGTGGACAGTGAGGAGGGCATTTGTCGTTTGCAAAGGGACTTAGATATGATGCAGAGCTGGGCTGAGGAGTGGCAGATGGAGTTCAACCCTGCCAAGTGTGAGGTTGTCCATTTTGGAAGAACAAATAAGAATGCGGAATACAGGGTTAATGGTAGGGTTCTTAGTCAGGTGGAGGAACAGAGGGATCTTGGGGTCTATGTACATAGATCTTTGAAAGTTGCCACTCAGGTGGATAGAGTTTGTAAGAAGGCCTATGGTGTATTATCGTTCATTAGCAGAGGGATTGAATTCAAGAGTCGTGAAGTGATGTTGCAGCTGTACAGGACTTTGGTTAGGCCACAGTTGGAGTACTGTGTGCAGTTCTGGTCGCCTCACTTTAGGAAAGATGTGGAAGCTTTGGAGAGGGTGCAGAGAAGATTTACCAGGATGTTGCCTGGAATGGAGAGTAGGTCGTACGAGGATAGGTTGAGAGTTCTCGGCCTTTTCTCGTTGGAATGGCGAAGGATGAGGGGTGACTTGATAGAGGTTTATGAGATGATCAGAGGAATAGATAGAGTAGACAGTCAGAAACTTTTTCCCCGGGTGCAACAGAGTGTTACAAGGGGACATACATTTAAGGTGAAGGTATAGGGGAGATGTCAGGGGTGGGTTCTTTACCCAGAGAGTGGTGGGGGCATGGAATGCGCTGCCCGTGGGAGTGGTAGAGTCAGAATCATTGGCGACCTTTCAGCGGCATTTGGATACGTACATGGATGGGTGCTTAATCTAGGATGGAAATTCGGCACAACATCATGGGCCGAAGGGCCTGTTCTGTGCTGTATTGTTCTATGTTCCAATACTTGTTGGGCCAAATGGCCTGTTTCCACACTGTAGGGAATCTGTGATTCTAAATTAGCTCTGCTCACTGTTGAAAACTTGGTACAGCAGTGTTATTACCATGAAACCTCTTCATACATTTTCATCCTTGTCTGAAAATACCAGAATCAGTAACTGGTCATATCTAAATTATGTATGATCAGCTTCGAGATACATCAAATATTTCTGAGCAATTTCCACCACAAGAATTCTCAAAGTTTCTTGCCATATCTTGCCACACTGACCTCATTAACTACCTACCGTGCACCTAGGTCAGGTCAGATTCTGGCCCCATCTTACCATACGCGTTCCCAAAACAAATCGCCTCCCGCCGGGTATCTACTGAAAGATCAGCATTACTTGTGCCTGTGACATATTTAAAAGGCCACACAGCTGTCTACCTGCACCAGAAGTAACAGCTATCCTGCCCACTTTTACCTCCCTTGTTACCCATCTCCCTCTCATTCCAAAAGGGTGTGGGTTACCTGTTATTTGGCTCTCCATCCCTTATGTGGACTGAAGCCTCATTTTGACTGCCCCAAGTTGCTGATTGCCTGATTGATTCCAAGCCCCTGGGACTGGTGCCGGAGACTACTTTTGACTTGCTGTATTGGATCTTCCAAAAGACGGCCATCTTCCTTGACTGAGGGAAATTGTCGACCACAAGTTTTCCTGCACAAAATGGCAAGACAGAATTACTGTGAGTCTGGTAGCTCTGACTGAGGGGGATAATCTCACAAAGGCAAGAAAAAGATGCTGTGAAAATGCAGGTAGGCTTGAAATAAATGAACACAACGACATTTTAATGAAGCATTTTAAAATCAACATGCTTCTTTACTGAAGTATAGCTCTTTAAAAAGAATTGAATGGTCAAACAACAGAATGTAGTCTCAGGACAATAAAAAGGCTAGTGTTAATAATTAACAGGGACAGTGAAGTGGAATCAAATTATCCATATTACCGCCCAGAGTGACTAAGAAAGTCATCTCTCATTATCAGAATCTCATTCTAAAATAAAAAGGTGAGGGTCTCAGTGGATTAGTTTTTTTTTAACTGTATTGAGCCAATTAAAAAGACTATATTTTTTCAAGTTATTTCGGCTCAGCTTTCTGGATTAGATAACTGTATGTGAGTAGATTCTTAAACCCTTCACGCAGAGCAATCCTGCACACTTAACACCAGGCCTTCAATTGAAGCATTGCCAGTACTGTATATCTTGTGGGTTCTAGAAATGAACTTGTAGGACTGATGCTTAAATTGGGACAGAGAAACACAGTATGAGTTTGACAAGGCATGTGTAGACAGTGGGAAAGAAATAATCCACTAATGATTTCAAAGTAAGTCTGAGCAGACATTCATTAAGATAAATTACTGAATCTATTTGTCATAGCAGGTTATAGAGTACTAATATGATGCTGTCCTTGGCTATTCACATTGTGTTAATCAGTATCTGTGATAGCCATATATACTGTTACCGTTTACAATTAATTTGTGATCTTCACCTTCATTTCATTGCTCTGAAGGCTTCCACTATGTGAATACTGTTAACCATATGTCTGAAAGTGCATTTTTTTCAGTGCTTTGCCTGTATTATATGGAGTCCCGACACAGTCGAAGTCAATATCTCATAGTCAGCCTAATTTTCACTGTTTGTCAAAACAATTAGAACAGGCAGTAAAATTGTTTAGTGCATAGATTTTATGATGACAATTATTAATCTGCCACGTCTTAGAATTATGGATTGGGAAATGATGATTTTCTCATTAAGGAAATCAGTCCAATTCCACAATTACGGATTCTCTATGACAGTTACTGATTATTTTGCAGAGATCGTTTATGATAGGAGCAAATGCATCTGGTAAATCTTCCATGTATTTACATAAAAGCTAGTATGATTTATTTTTGATTCTGTACAATAAGTGCTTTTGAGTGAAAGCAAATTAGCCTGTAATAGAAAGTGTAAAGTTATTATTTGAATAAGCTTTACAGCATTACACAATTTGTGGGCGGCACGGTGGCACAGTGGTTAGCACTGCTGCCTCACAGCGCCGGAGATCCGGGTTCAATTCCCGCCTCAGGCGACTGACTGTGTGGAGTTTGCACGTTCTCCCTGTGTCTGCGTGGGTTTCCTCCGGGTGCTCCGGTTTCCTCCCACAGTCCAAAGATGTGCAGGTCAGGTGAATTGGCCATGCTAAATTGCCCGTAGTGTCAGGTAAGGGGTAGATGTAGATGTAGATGTAGATGTACATGTAGGGGTATGGGTGGGTTACGCTTCGGCGGGGCGGTGTGGACTTGTTGGGCCGAAGGGCCTGTTTCCACACTGTAAGTAATCTAAGGAAATCAGCAGAATGACCAAGGAGACAAATAGAAAAAGTGGATGATCACATCAGAACAAAGCTAACAGTCCAGCAACACATCAGGAGGAAGAATAAAGATAACACAATACAGAGGGGGAAAAAAAGCACATGAGACGGAAAATGCACAGCAATCATGTCATTGAAGGCATCAATAGAAAAAGTAAGAGACACAGATGTTACATGTGAATCAATAGAAGGAGTAGAAAGCATGGGGATGTCAGTGGAAAGACTACAAAAGAGAGCACAAAACCTTCTGTAGAAAGCGTAGAGGCTCCGATAGGGAGAGTAGAGAGACTATTGGCAGGAATAAGAACATCATTAGATTAGACGTGCCTTCCTAAGATCCTATAAATCTGGTAACCAGAAATTTGGTTCAAAAGCAGCATGCTCTCCCAAGCCAATACGCCCAGCATTGAGATGCTAATCACTCAAAATCAGCTCGACTGGACAGGTTGTCCATATGCCTGACATCAGCTCACCACAATAATTGTTCCACTTGGAATCCAGTCACAACAGGAACTCGTAATGGAAGGCCAGTGGAAATGCATTAGGGATGTCCTCATATCAACCCTGAGGAGACTCATGATCGTCCTTGGCTTGTGACCATTCAAAATGGAAATGATTTATTCAAAAATGCACCAAACACCTCAAGAGACTTTGCCTAAAACATGCAGAGTTGAAGGTGAGACATTGGAGAGTACTTGCAAGCATCTATCTTATTTCATTGATTCTTCAAGCCTTATTTACCCAACATGTAGCAGAGTCTGTATACCATCCTTTGGATTTATGAGCCATTTTAGAATCTATCTGGCCAGAGAGAAAGCAAGTCATTGTCAATCCCAAGTGACTTCCAATGAAGAAGGAAAAGTTAAAACATTTACAAATGAAAGTTGTGAAAGTAAGAGAATCTGACTTTGACAGTCAATATCTGACCTTTGCTGGTTTTGTCTGATTGTGTGTTCTCATTGGATCTCATTAAGCATGTCTATAGTGTACCAATGATATTAAAATTAGCTAAGAGTTACAAAAACCATTATTAGAGCAACCAAATATTTTTTAAGAGACAAAGAGAGTCAATAACTGGTACCAATAGGAAAGTCTTTTTGAGCTAAGTTAGAGGTCAGAGGACCGTGAAGGACTTTGCGGGGCTACTGAATGATTTCTCAGAACGTACGAATGGTGCACTTCCATGAAATGACAGGATTGATTTTAATTGACTATTTCACATCACTACTCATTCCCACAGTACTGTATTATTGATAGCACATTGTACTGATGACTTCAAAATGTTACAGTGGACACGGATAGAACATAGAACATAACAGTGCAGTACAGGTCCTTTGGCCCTTGATGTTGCGCCGACTTGTGGAACCATAATGGAATAATAACTTATATCATTCCATTTTCATCCATATGTTTATCCAATGACTATTTAAATGCCCTTAATGTTGGCAAGGAAGAGAAAGTGAGGACTGCAGATGCTGGAGACCAGAGTTGAAAAGTGTGGTGCTGGAAAAGCGCAGCAGGCCAGGCAGCATCCGAGGAGCAGGAGAATCGACGTTTCAGGCATAAGCCCCTCTTCAGGAATGCTGGCAAGTCTACTACTGTTGCAGGCAGGACGTTGCATGCCCCTGCTACTCTCTGAGTAAAAAAACCAACCTCTGACATCTGTTATATATCTATCACCTCTTAATTTAAAACTGTGTCCCCCCGTGCTAGCCATCACCATCGAGGAAAAATGCTCTCACGTCCACCCTATCTAACCCTCTGATTATCTTATATGTCTCAATTAAGTCACCTCTCAACCTTCTTCTCTCTAACAAAAATAGCCTCAAGTCCCTCAGCCTTTCCTCATAAACCTTCTCTCCATACCAGGCAATATCCTAGTAAATCGCCTCTGAACACTTTCCAAAGCTTCCACATCCTTCCTATAATGTGGTGACCCAAACTGTACACAATACTCCAAATGTGGCCACACCTGAGTTTTGTACAGCTGCAACATGAACTTGTGACTCTGAAAAGCTAACACACCATATGCCTTCTTAACAACCCTATCAACCAGGCATTTATGTACATGGACAGTAAGATCTCTCTGCTCAGCTACACTGACAAGAATCCTACCATTAGCCCAGTACTCGTTATTCCTGTTGCTCCTTCAAAAGTGAATCACCTCACACTTTTCCACATTAAACCCCATTTAACACCTCTCAGCCCAGCTCTGCAGCTTATCTATGTCCCTCTGTAACCTGCAACATCCTTCGGCACTATCCACAACTCCACCGACCTTAGTGTCATCTGCAAATTTACTAACCTATCCTTCTGTGCCCTCATCTAGGTCATGTACAAAAATGACAAACAGCAGTGAACCCAAAATAGGTCCTTGCGGTACACCTCTAGTAACTGAACTCCAGGTTGAACATTATCCATCAACCACCGCCCTCTGTCTTCTTTCAGCTCGTCAATTTCTTATGCAAACCACTAAATCACCTTCAATCCCATTGCCTCTATATTTTGTGCAATAGCCTACCGTAGGGAACCTTATCAAACACTGAACTGAAATCCATATATACCACATCAACCACTTTACCCTCATCTACCTGTCTGGTCACCTTCTCAAAGAACCCAATAAGGTTTGTGAGGCATGACCTACCCTTCAAACAACCACGTTGACTGTCTCTGATCAAGTTATTCCTTCCTAGATGATTATAAATCCTATCTCTTATTATCATTTCCAAGATTTTACCCACAAGCGAAGTAAGGCTCACTGGTCTATAATTACCAGGTTGACTCTGCTCCCCTTCTTGAACAGGGGGACAACATTTGCTATCCTCCTGGCACTATTCCTGTAAACAATGACAACATAAAGATCAAAGCCAAAGGCTCGGCAATCTCCTCCCTGTTTTCCCAGAGAGTCCTAGGATAAATCCCATCCAGCCCAGAGGACTTATCTATTTTCACACTTTCCAGGATTGCTAACACCTCTTCCCACACCAATCCCACCTAGTCTAGTAGCCTGTATCCCAAATTCTTCTTGACAACATTGTCTTTTTTCAGTGTGAATACCTATGAAAATATTGATTTAGCGCTTCTCCTATCTCCTCGGACTCCACACACAACGTCCTTCTACTACCCTTGATTGGCCCTAATCTTACTCGAGTCATTCTTTTATTCCTGATATGACTATAGAAACCTTTAGGGTTTTTCTTGATCCTATCTGCCTACAGCTTCTCATGTCCCTTCCTGACTCTTAGTTTTCTCTTTAGGTCTTTCCTGGCTTGCTTGTAAATCTCAAGTGTCCTAACTGAGCCTTCATGTCTCATGCTCGTATAAGCCACCTTCTTCCTCTTGACAAGATATTAAATTTCTTTAATAAACCAGGGCTCCCTTGCTCGACTACTTCCTCCCTGCCTGACAGGTACATATTTATCAAGGTCACACAGTAGCTGTTCCTTGAATAAGCTCCAAATCCCCTGCAATTTCTTATCCATCCTATTCATCCTAAATCTTGCCTTATTGCATCATAATTACACTTCCCACATCTGTAAATCTTGCCCTGTGGTATATACCTATCGCTTTCCAATGCTAAAGTAAACATAACTGAATTGTGGTCACTATCACCAAACTGCTTACGCACCTCCAAATCTAACACCTGGCCGGGTTCATTACCCAGTACCAAATCCAATGTGTCTTCACCCCTTGTAAGCCTGTTTACATACGGTCAGGAAACCTTCTGCACACATTGGACAAAAACTGACCCATCTAACATACTTGAACTATAGCATTTCCAGTCAATATTTGGAAAGTTAAAGGCCCCTATAACAGCTACCCTGTTACTCACAGTCCTATCCAGAATCATCTTTGTTTTGCTTTCCTCTACATCTCTAGAACTTTTGGAGGTCTATAGAAAAGTCCCAACCTCTCCTTTCCTGTTTCTAACCTCAGTCCATACTATCTCAGTGAACGAGTCCTCATCAAAGGTCCTTTCTGCCACCGTAATACTGTCCTTGACTAACAATGCCACACACCTCCCCCTCTTTTACCATTTTCTCTGTTCTTCCTGAAACATCGAAATCCTGGAACCTGCAACAACCATTCCTGTCCCTGCTCTATCCATGTCTCTGTATTGGCCACAACATCGAAGTCTCAGGTACCATCCCATGCTGCGAGTTGACCCACTTTATTCTGGATGCTCCTGAAGTTGAAGTAGACACACTTCAAACTACCTTACTGCTTGCTTGTGCACTCTTGTGACTTTGAAGCCATATTTCTGACCTCACTACTCTCAACCTCCCTGGACCCTGGAATTACAATTTAGGTTCCCATTCCCCTGCTAAATTAGTTTCAACCCTCCTAAAGAGCATTATCAAATTTTCCCACGCATGTTTCCTAGGATAAGCCAAACAGAGACACGCATGAGAATTCCTAGAAGCATGGCACTCCGACCAGAAGTCTATCAACAAACTCATTGATGTGGATCCCATTTCCTACTCCCTGAGGAAAAGCACAGGAAATTACATCACCATAGGAAATTACATCATCACGGAAAATGACATTACCAACCCAAGGTAACCTAGACATATAAATAAAAAGCAGGCCATACGACCAGTGCTTCACCAGAAGCTCACTGATGATGTTACCTAGTATGGTGATGAAACGTCTGAAATTGAACCCTCCAGCTCAGCGAGCAAACTTACATCCATATTTAACATATGCATAAAAATGAAAGTGGACAGGTATTTGTTTACCTATATTTATTAGCAAATCTTTCAGATGTTGCCTACCCTTGTGCAAATGATCATCGTCATAAATTAGATGACTTGAATTGATTAAGACTCCACAATGTTATTTAATTGAATAAACTGTGGGAACTTTATGGGTTTGTTTCAGGTAGATTTATATTTTTTTAAAAAGACAAAGATTCTGCAGAACATAATGCATCCTATTTAATGACTTCATATTCCTGGCAGGATGCCTTGCCTGCTGGGTTTGCATATCGAGAATTCAAAGGTATGCTCCTGAAGGTTTGCCATCTATTAATTCATAATGGATGGAAAATCATAGATAGCAGGTCTGCCATTTCAGCAGATCTCTATTTCAACAAAGATTAAATCATTGTAACTGATGGAAAATGTTGGCAACAAATACAAGATTGGATGCTTCTCTATGGTATTCACATATTTGGAATCTGAAGGATGCTGATTGCTGTCAGAGATTAAATCACTGACATTCAGTCCATCCCTGCAACATGCTAAACCTTTCATGGTTAGGTGTGAATTGAAAGTGATTCTTGGCCACTGCTTTTATAGACTGTATTACAATGACAAGGGTCTGGAAATGTAATGAGTATAGTTATGAATTTGTAAATCACCCATCCATTCCCGACTCCGCAAATCAGGCTGATGGTTTCTCTATCCATCGTATGGACCATACAGCATGCTCAGGTAAGACAGAGAGTGGAGGGGCTTGCTTTTTAATCCACAACTTGTGGTGCATGGACATTGCAATCCTGGGCAGCTATTGCTCCCCAAACCTTGAACTCCTCTCTATTAATTGCCGCCCCTTCTATCTACCATGGGAATTTACCGCTGCTATACTAACTGCTGTGTACAAACTACCACAAGCAAAGGTCAAGGAAGCTCTGGATGTGCTGTACTCCATCACGAACACCCTGTAGATGGAGCACCCCGAGGCCTTGTTTATTGTGACTGGCAATTTCAATCAAGTCAATCTAAGGAAGGTGTTGCTTAAGTAGCACCAGAACATTACCTGCCCCACCAGGGGCCTGAACATTTTAGACCAGTGCTACACCACTTTGAAGATGCCTACCGCTCCACTCCCCACCCTTATTTCGGGAACTCCGACCACAATGCGTCGTCTTCTACCGGCTTACAGACAAAAGCTCAAGCGGGAGATCCTCCCTCACGGATACAGGTCCAGTGTTGGTCGGAGGAGGCAGAGGATCAACTCCGGTACTGTCTAGAATCAGCTGATTGAGCCATGTTCAAACATTCTGCAGGTACCTTGGACGAGCACAACACCATCATCACAGGCTTTATCAGTAAGTGTGTGGAGGACGGCATACCAAGCAAGGCAATCCGGGTGTTCCCCAACAGTAAATTCTGCATGAATCAGGACATACATAACCTGCTAAAAACCAGGTGTGAGGCCTTCAGATCAGGAGACCCACTCAAATATAAGGAATCCAAATATGACCTTTGCAGAGTCATTAAGACAGCCAAGGACCAATACCGACCCAAACTAGAGACCCAGACAGTCACCCAGCGACTATGGCAAGGACTGAATGACATCACAGGTTCTAAAAAGAGATAGTGCAAGATAGCAGATAATGACACAAAACTCCCAGATCGTCTCAATGCCCTCTATGCTCACTTTGATCAGAATTTCTGCAGAGACGTCAAACCTATTCCGACAAGTCCTGAGGAAAATATCCCACCAGATATTGCATCAGAGGTGAGATCAGTTTTCCTTCGTGTGAATCCAAGGAAAGCAATGGGACCTACGGAGTACCAGATAGTGCACTCATAGCATGCGCAGATCAACTGACAGAGATCTTCTCAGACATCTTCAACCTCTCCTTGCAGCAGACCACTGTCCCTGCCTGTTTCAAGAGGGCCAACATCATCCCTGTGCCTAAGAAGGCTCATGCAGCATGTCTTAATAACTACCGCCCAGTGGCTCTAACTTCAGTGGTCATGAAGTGCTTTGAAAGGCAGGTCATGGCATTAATCAATTCCAGCCTCCCACTACTCTTGACTCACTCCAATCTGCCTATTGGACCAACAGATTCACGTTAGATGTCACTTGCCCTCCACTTCTCCCTAGAACATCTTGCCACCAAGAACAGCTACATAAGAATCCTACTCATTGACTACAGTTCAGCCTTCAACACTATTAACCCTTCGAGACTGATTACTAAACTTCATGCACTCGGACTAAGACCTACTCTCTGCAACTGGATCCTCGGTTTCCTGACCCACAGGCCACAAACAGTGAAGACTGGGGACAATATTTCATCTTCACTAACATTCAACTCTGGAGCCCTCCAGGGGTGCATACTTAGCCCCCTACTGTACTCCCTATATACCCATGACTGTGTCACTAAATACCAGACTAATGCCATTTACAAGTTCGCTGATGACACCACCATAGTCAGTCGAATCTCAGATGGCGATGAAACAGACTACAGACGGGAGGGAGGTGGAAGACCTGGAAAAATGGTGCACTGAGAGCAACCTAGCTCTCAATGCCAGCAAAACCATATAACTCATTATTGACTTTCGGCAGGATGTTACTCATGCCCCCCTACACATTAACAGCATGGAGGTGGAGCAAGTGGAGAGTGTCAAGCTCCTGGGAGTGGTCATTCCCTACAAGCTTTCTTGGATTCTTCATGTGGATGCACTGGTTACAAAGGCCCAACAACGTCTCTTCTTCCTCAGGCATCTGAGGAAATTTAGCTTGATGGCGAATACCCTTGCCAACTTTTATAGGTACGCCATCGAGAGCATTCTGTCTGGATGTATCACTACCTGGTATGGCAATTTTACCATTCAAGATCGGAGACGGTTGCAGAGAGTGGTGAACTCAGCCCGGACAATCACAAAGGCCAACCTCCCATCTATAGAATTCATCTACCAGGCCCGCTGTCAAGGATACCGCCAGTGTTCTTAAGGATCCATCCCACCCTGGCAATGTTTTTCTAAAACCTCTACCAGTGAGGAGAAGGTACAGAAGCCTGAACACATGCACCAACCAGTTTCACAACAGTTTCTACCCTACTATTGTTAGATGGACTCACAAACTCTTAACATTCGCGAGTACCTGTGTTTTGTTTTTACTGCTGTTTACCTACTTAACTCTGTGATCTGCCTGTATTGCTCGTAAGACCGAGCTTTTCACTGTGCCTCGGTACAGGTGACAATAAATTCAATTCAATGCAGGAACAATGCACTGGTGTAATTTCAGATTAGCTGATTTTCGAGGCTACTCCTGGCACTGGGGATGAGTGGCTGGAATGTTGATATTACAGCGAGGGAAAGTTGCACACAAAGACTAGTTATTTTTTCTACCATATGTGGATTGGTAAAAGGAACAGTATTTCCTTTCAAAAATGACTATAGGAGGTCAAATAAGAGAATTAGTGCACAGAAAGGCCTTGTTGAACATTGAAGGATATGCACCAGGCAAAATAAGTTTATATTTGGAGTGGGTGCTGGGTCATCTGCAGTTACAAATAGACAGTGTGCGTGTGAGGCGAAAGAGATGACAAATGGTAAGTGAAAAATTGCAAGAGGTGGTCTAAAGCAACTTTAGAGATTAGCTCTGCAAAACATTTTTCAAGGAGGTCAGATGGTAAAAAGGTAGAAGATTTTGAGGAGCAGGTATCAGAAAATGGGACCTAGGTGCCTAAAGACTCGACCATCAATCATGATATGGCATGGAGTGGCAAGGAGTGGATTAGCATAGAGAAGAAGCATACAGGAGGGTGCATGAAATCAGCCTGTAATGGCCAAAGCAAAGGGGCTGGGATATGGAAAGTGAAGAGGATCTGAGGTTACTTTGCAAAAAATCTCTGAAGAGATTTATAAGTGAGGACAAAGCGATTTGAATTTTGGAAATGGCTTTATAGAACCTTCATGTCTAATCAGAGATTCTGTTTATGCTTTTAAAAGATTTGATGCTTCTGTATAAATTATGATGCATATACACTACAAATGCCTTCTACATTTAAATCATACAGAACTCTTATGCTGTCAAATCTTTTCATCTTGCATTCTTCACTAAAGCACAAAAGTATCAAATTTCACAGGGAACAATTTTTTTTCCCAATCGATCAGCACCATCTTCTGCAGTATAAATTGTTATTCTCTTTGAAATGTGGTATTCTTGCAATTGTGCCCTGGCGAGTGCAAGATTAAAATCATTGCTTGTGTATCTCTTTCAGGCTTTGTATGGCCATGCAACTAAAAAGACAAATATATGGATAGATTATGGACGTATTCAAATAATAAAAATGCAACTAGCTGCAGCAATCGCACAATCCTATAAGAAGGCATGTTCACTGTCAGAGTCAGTTTTCGAAATTTAGCTAATTGTTCTCTGTGGCTCTCTGTATTACACAGCGTACAAACAGACAAGCTCATTAGACCTAGCATAACAGTAGATCTGAGCATTGCTCCAAAATGGAACACAGTTGTCAGCACAAGCATCTTTAGACAATACTGTGCACAAAATGTATGGATGGTTGATTGTAAGATGCATCAGATTCTGCTGCACACTTTGCCCTAATGTGCTGCCAGGGAAACAGAAGGGGTGACTGAAAGCAAGGTGTTTAATTCAGTTGGAGCAGATTGGAATGGACTCCTCAGTTGCCTTCACACAGCGCAAGTAACATCTGTGTAGAAAATAAAGTGTGCTTACTGTACAGAAGATCTTGTTTTGCCCAGTCTTGAGGGATGTGATAACTAGTTAGAGCAACCGTGAAGGCAGTGCAGCAGTCACAGTGTCTCAGTGGGTGGCAATGGCAACAGTAATGACAATAATGCTTGCTGAAACACACAAAGCACATACAGTGTGCTTTTGCAGAAACAGCCTTGTTTTTGTAACAATGAGATGGTGTGCTTTTACAGCCAATGCGCTTAGAAATGGAAAGTAACACCTGAGGAGGTTTGGGGATTGTACATGTTATCTTTTGTGTAGCCACATATCTCTAACCTTCGCAGGCGCATCTCTAGGTCTATAGTATTTGTTTTGTTGTCTCCAAACATATGATGATCGTCATGAACAAGCATGTTAATGAATATATCAGTAAGAATAATATAATTGAAGTGCAAAAATGATCGAAAGCAGATCATTGTATGAAAATGGAAAGTGCATTTGTAAATGTAAACTTTTATAAACATATAAATGTAAATATATAACTTAAACTTTTCTTAATCCATTCACAGTTAGACCATCAGGATCATTGCCAGTTTTAATCATTCCTGATAATAAATTTCTGACCTAAACTTGCCAATGACTGTCTAACCAAAATTCTACACCTTTTTGAGGAAAAATTGCATTCTGGTTCCACTTCTAAATGGTTGGGCTTGAATTTTAAATTTTATTTCCTGTGTTATAAACACCCCCACCAGGGCAGACAGTTTCTCTAAGTCTATCCAATCAATCTTTTTCATAATTTTGTGTATCTTGGTTGAATTACCCCTCAAATTTTGGAATGTCCAGGAATACAAATCAACTTGATGCAAACTGTCTTCACATTTAAGCCTAGGTCATATTCTGGTGACTCTACACTGCGTCATGACAAATATATCTTCCCTGTAGTTTGAATGCAGGAACGTCTTTCCTTGGGAAATCCAACAGTAAGTGAAATCAACTTTGGAAGCATCACAGAAAAAAAATGTTCATAATTATTGTGGCAGTTTTGTTTTAAAATCTCCAAACATACTACAGGATGAAATAAATTGACAGAAACAATAAATTGTGTAATAATGGTTGCTGGGGTGTGAGAAGGAGGAATACATGTTCAGAGGGAACAGACACCATTAGGCAAGTTTTTAAAAAGCCTATTGAAATATAAACTAGAACATAGAAAAATAAATAAAAAGTGCTGTTTTCTACTTTCAGCAAGTAAAACAAAACTAGCACAACTAAGGAGTGAAATATTTATCATACAAGATATACGGAGAAGTGAGTTCAAGCTGACTGAATGAAAATCCTGATGTTTCTTTGTGTAAAGAGAAAATAGCCCAGAGCGAGGTTATATGAAACAAAACCTTTGAAATTGCTGTCAGTGATATTTTTTGTCCACATGTTTTAGAGGTGCTCTTTTCCTAATATTTACTTTGGTGTGTAATAAATCTGTTTACTTCAATTGACTTCAATTACCTATTAATTAAATGGGGAAGGGAAATTGATTGAGTACATTTCAAGCATACATTGTCGATAATATTTATTAGAATATTAGCATTTGGAAATTATACAAAGAATTTGCAGATTGTAAACAGAGCATCCAGCCCAATGGGTTTGTGCTAGGGTTAATGCTTTGCAGAAGCCCTCTCTGAGTCTTCTTACATTAGATCACCCTATCCATTTCCACCTGTACATAAACTATTCAGTGGAAAGGAATTGTTTCATTCCTGTTCTTCGGACATGTGGTAATAAATGTATTATTTGAGAAGGCAGTTCTGACACAAAACTTTTGAACTTGGAATGAACTGACAGTTGTATTGCTGAATTCTTGTGAAATTGCATAGATCTATCTTGGTATAATAACCACAGGTGAGTTATTCACATTTGTTGGACTTCCTCATTTCAGGAATATTTTGGTTCTAATTTGTGCTCCAGCAGCTTCTCTGATTTCTATTCCAGGTCTAATTGAAATACTGTTATGTGTTTCTATACATCCAAGTGATGCATGATGGCATGTATTGAAAATATCTATTTATAAATCTGAAGTTTAATGAATGCAATTCATTCTTCTTTCAAAGCTCAATTGTGCAATGGAAAATTTCACAAACATTTGCAAGAATTCTTTGTTCCACTGGTGGTACGTTATATTGATCTGATGGAATCGGCAATTGCTCAGTCTATTCATAAAAGCTTTGAACAAGAAACATGGCAACCAGTGAAGTAAGTAATTTTGAATTAGCTTCTTTTTTCTCATTGATACAATCTGTTCATACAGAGCTAGCTTTAACAGAGCAGGTGCTTGTCTGTGATGTCATAAGACATCTAGATTGGTGGTTCAGTCCATTCATTGTTATTCATTGTGCATTACTTTGCTGCAAGGACCTATGAATTTCATCAGAGAGATTGGAAAATGGATCCCAGTTGATCAAACTTAAAAGCTATTCACAACAATAAAAGAACACATCACAAACATATAAAAAATAGGAACTACTGAGCCTCCTGAGCCTGCTGTAGCATAAATGAGCTTTGATCTCAATTTCATTTTCCCATCCATTGCCTATGCGCCTTGATTCCCTAGTCCAGAAATCTGTTTGTCGCAGTCTTCAATGATCCACAATGTATTAGGGTAGAGAACTCCAAACATTCACAACTAGATGTAAAAAAATTCAATCTTGGGAAGAAATCTTTCCTCCACTAAATAAACACCCCATTATTTTTACATGATGCCCCTAGTACCAACAATGAAAATATCCCTTCAGAATCTACCCTGGCAAGCCCTCTCAGAATTTCATGGGTCAGTGAAGCCACTTATGCTCTCCAAATCAGAGAAGTATTCATAGGAAAATAGTTTAGAAACATAGACACAGAAGTAGGCCAATCATTCATGGCTGATCCTGTGTCTCAACACCATACTAAGTGACACCCTTAGCCTCTAGAAATATATCTCTTTCTTTCTTACATATTTAGTGCCTTGACTTCATACTCTTTGGTGGTAGAATATTCAGTGGGTTCACCCACTGACTGAATTTCTCCTCATCTCAGTCCAAACTGGCCTATCCTTTGCCCTGAGACCACGATTTTTATTCTAAATCCTCAGTCAGGTGAAAAACCAATTGCATTCAGTCTGTCCAGCACTGGCAGAATTTTACATGTTTCAATGAGATCTGATCTCATTCTTTGAAGCTCCAGTGAATACAGGTCCAATTAACCAAATTTGGTCTCACAGGGCAAGCCTGCCATCCCGTGAATCAGTCTGGTAAAACTAATCTCTTCTTGTAGGTCAACCCTCTAATTCAAGAATTAGTCTTTAGCATTGTCGTTGGACCATTTCTGAAGTATGTATACCCTTGTGGAAGTACATCAAAATTCTTGCTGTGGTTTCATTAAGAACCTGTACAATTGCAGCTTGACTCTTTTGCACTAAGTAACTACAGTATAAAAGTCATGAATCAGTATCTGAACATTATTTTCTTAAAATAAATCTTAAATTCAACAGAACAGTATATTGGAAAAAAAAACAAATTCTGGCAGCCAGTAGTTTTATTTTTACACTGTGAACTTTGATTGTCAAAACTAAATTGGTCTTTGTCTCATTATGTGAATTGCTCAACTAAATGATTTTAATGTAAGCAGCCTGAAAAATTATTAACCCGTGCTAACATCACTAGGATAGACAATTTATATACTATAGTTAATTTAAAGTGAAAACAAAATCAACAAGAGAAATAAGTACACATTTTGTAGTACAGAGCTTGAGTTTTGTTGAACAAAGACATTTTGTTGTATAAGAGCACAGTGGCTCAGTGATTAGCACTGCTGCCTCACAGCGCCAGGGACCCAGATTCGATTCCAGCCTTGAGTGACTGTGTAGAGTTTGCACATTCCCCCTGTGTCTGTGTGGGTTTCCTCCAGGTGCTCCTGTTTCCCCCCACAGTCCAAAAGGTGTGCAGGTCAGGTAAATTGGCCATTCTAAATTGCCTATAATGTTAGGTCCTTTAGTCAGAGGAAAATGGGTCTGGGTGGGTTTCTCCTCGGAGGGTCGGTGTGGACTTGTTGGGCTGAAGGGCCTGTTTCCACACTGTAGGGAATCTGATCTAATCAAAAAGCAATATACAACTAATGGTTGGGATATCTGGTTGGCATGGATGAGTTGGACTGAAGGGCCCGTTTCTGTGCTGTACATCTCTACGACTACAAATGCTGGGAATATGAAAAAAATCAATAGAAAGTGCTGGGAAAACTCAACAGGTTGGTAGCAATTATGGAGAGAAATAGAGAGTTAACTTTTCAGAATTTGAGTTGCAAAGAACAATCTCTGGACTCAAAACGTTAACTCTGTTTCTCTCGCCACAGTTGCTGACAGACCTGCTGAGCATCTCCTGCATTTTCTGTTTTTATTTCACATTTTGTTGAAGTTTTGCATCCTGTACTCATCAGGATAATTAGCAAGAATACCAATTAAAGGTGAAACAAACTTTTATACAGCATGGGGGAAAAAAATTCTGATTGGTTGGCAAGTCCAGTCTGGTTGGTTATGTCAGTACGATTTTTATTGCAAACTACCGAAAGGATATGCTGTTTAATTTGGTCTTCTGCCTCTCACACAATGAGTAATGTGCTATGTAAAATTCAGTGCCGATATGATGCTTAGTATGTTGGTTGAATATCCCAAAGACTGGAAGTTCAAATTAACCAGGACAAGCAGGTCATTTTCAGATTGGCTTGTTGTTGCTCCTAAGGTGCTACGAGCAGGTTCTTGGGACTCAGTCAGTTTCAATCTATATCATGTACAACTCCAATCTGTATACATGTACAATCTAATCTGTCTACACGTACAACTCCAATCTGTCTACACGTAGAACTCCAATCTTTCTACACGTACAACTCCAATCTTTCTACATGTATAACTCCCATCTGTCCACATGTACAACTCCCATCTGTCTACACGTACAACTCCCATCTGTCTACACGTACAACTCCAATCTGTCTACACGTACAACTCCCATCTGTCTACATGTACAACTCCCATCTGTCGACATGGCCAACTCCAATCTGTCTACACGTACAACTCCAATCTGTCTACACAACCAACTCCAATCTGTCTACACGTAAACTCCAATCTGTCTACATGTACAACTCCAATCTGCCTACATGTACAACTCCAATCTGTCTACACGTACAACACCAATCTGTCTACACAACCAACTCCAATCTGTCGACACAACCAACTCCAATCTGTCTACACGTACAACTCCCATCTGTCTACATGTACAACTCCCATCTGTCGACATGGCCAACTCCCACCTGTCTACGTGGCCAACTCCAATCTGTCTACACATACAACTCCAATCTGTCTACACAACCAACTCCAATTTGTCTACACGTACAACTCCAATCTGTCTACACGTACAACTCCAATCTGTCTACACGTACAACTCCAATCTGTCTACACGTACAACTCCAATCTGTCCACACAACCAACTCCAATCTGTCTACACGTACAACTCCAATCTGTCGACACGTACAACTCCAATCTGTCGACACGTACAACTCTAATCTGTCTACACGTACAACTCCCATCTGTCTACACGTACAACTCCCATCTGTCTACACGTACAACTCCCATCTGTCTACATGCCTAACTCCCATCTGTCCACATGGCCAACTCCAATCTGTCTACACGTACAACTCCAATCTGTCTACGCAACCAACTCTAATCTGTCTACACGTACAAATCCAATCTGTCTACACGTACAACTCCAATCTGTCTACATGTACAACTCCAATCTGTCTACACGTACAATCCAATCTGTATACATGTACAACTCCAATCTGTCTACACGTACGCCTCCAATCTGTCTACATGGCCAACTCCAATCTGTCTACATGACCAACTCCATGTACAACTCCAATCTGTCTACATGTACAACTCAAATCTGTCTACATGGCCAGCTCCAATCTGTATACACGGCCAACTCCAATCTGTCTACATGTACAACTCTAATCAGTCGATACATACAACTCCCATCTGTCCGCACGTCCACCTCCAATCTGTCCACACGTACAACTCCAATCTGTCCACACGTACAACTCCAATCTGTCTACACATGCAACTCCAATCTGTCTACACATGCAACTCCAATCTGTGTACAGATATAGCTCCAATCTGTATATATGTACGCCTCCAATCTGTACACACGTACGCCTCCAATCTGTCTACATGGCCAACTCCAATCTGTCTACACAACCAACTCCAATCTGTCTACATGGCCAACTCCGATCTGTGTACATGTACAATTCCAATCTGTCTACACGTACACCTCCAATCTGTCTACACAACCAACTTCAATCTGTCTACACGTACTACTCCCATCTGTCTACATGTACAACTCCCATCTGTCTACATGGCCAACTCCCACCTGTCTTCATGGCCAACTCCAATCAGTCTACACGTACAACTCCAATCTGTCCACACAACCAACTCCAATCTGTCTACACGTACAACTCTAATCTGTCTACACGTACAACTCCCATCTGTCTACATGTACAACTCCCATCTGTCTATACGTACAATTCCCATCTGTCTATACGAACAACTCCCATCTGTCTACATGGCCAACTCCCATCTGTCTACATGGCCAACTCCAATCTGTCTACACGTACAAATCCAATCTGTTTACACATACAATCCAATCTGTCTACATGTACAACTCCAATCTGTCTACATGGCCAACTCCCATCTGTCTACATGGCCAACTCCAATCTGTCTACATGGCCAACTCCAATCTGTCTACATGTACAACTCCAATCTGTCTACACGTACAACTCCAATCTGACTACATGTACAACTCCAATCTGTCTGCATGTATATCTCCAACCTGTCTACACGTACAACTCCAATCTGTCTACCCAAGCAACTCCAATCTGTCTACACGTACAACTCCCATCTGTCTACATGTACAACTCCCATCTGTCTACACGTACAACTCCAATCTGTCTACCCAAGCAACTCCAATCTGTCTACACGTACAACTCCCATCTGTCTACATGTACAACTCCCATCTGTCTACATGTACAACTCCCATCTGTCCACATATACAACTCCCATCTGTCTACACGTACAACTCCCATCTGTCTACATGTACAACTCCCATCTGTCGACATGGCCAACTCCAATCTGTCTACACGTACAACTCCAATCTGTCTACACAACCAACTCCAATCTGTCTACACGTAAACTCCAATCTGTCTACATGTACAACTCCAATCTGCCTACATGTACAACTCCAATCTGTCTACACGTACAACACCAATCTGTCTACACAACCAACTCCAATCTGTCGACACAACCAACTCCAATCTGTCTACACGTACAACTCCCATCTGTCTACATGTACAACTCCCATCTGTCGACATGGCCAACTCCCACCTGTCTACGTGGCCAACTCCAATCTGTCTACACATACAACTCCAATCTGTCTACACAACCAACTCCAATTTGTCTACATGTACAACTCCAATCTGTCTACACGTACAACTCCAATCTGTCTACACGTACAACTCCAATCTGTCTACACGTACAACTCCAATCTGTCCACACAACCAACTCCAATCTGTCTACACGTACAACTCCAATCTGTCGACACGTACAACTCCAATCTGTCGACACGTACAACTCTAATCTGTCTACACGTACAACTCCCATCTGTCTACACGTACAACTCCCATCTGTCTACACGTACAACTCCCATCTGTCTACATGCCTAACTCCCATCTGTCCACATGGCCAACTCCAATCTGTCTACACGTACAACTCCAATCTGTCTACGCAACCAACTCTAATCTGTCTACACGTACAAATCCAATCTGTCTACACGTACAACTCCAATCTGTCTACATGTACAACTCCAATCTGTCTACACGTACAATCCAATCTGTATACATGTACAACTCCAATCTGTCTACACGTACGCCTCCAATCTGTCTACATGGCCAACTCCAATCTGTCTACATGACCAACTCCATGTACAACTCCAATCTGTCTACATGTACAACTCAAATCTGTCTACATGGCCAGCTCCAATCTGTATACACGGCCAACTCCAATCTGTCTACATGTACAACTCTAATCAGTCGATACATACAACTCCCATCTGTCCGCACGTCCACCTCCAATCTGTCCACACGTACAACTCCAATCTGTCCACACGTACAACTCCAATCTGTCTACACATGCAACTCCAATCTGTCTACACATGCAACTCCAATCTGTGTACAGATATAGCTCCAATCTGTATATATGTACGCCTCCAATCTGTACACACGTACGCCTCCAATCTGTCTACATGGCCAACTCCAATCTGTCTACACAACCAACTCCAATCTGTCTACATGGCCAACTCCGATCTGTGTACATGTACAATTCCAATCTGTCTACACGTACACCTCCAATCTGTCTACACAACCAACTTCAATCTGTCTACACGTACTACTCCCATCTGTCTACATGTACAACTCCCATCTGTCTACATGGCCAACTCCCACCTGTCTTCATGGCCAACTCCAATCAGTCTACACGTACAACTCCAATCTGTCCACACAACCAACTCCAATCTGTCTACACGTACAACTCTAATCTGTCTACACGTACAACTCCCATCTGTCTACATGTACAACTCCCATCTGTCTATACGTACAATTCCCATCTGTCTATACGAACAACTCCCATCTGTCTACATGGCCAACTCCCATCTGTCTACATGGCCAACTCCAATCTGTCTACACGTACAAATCCAATCTGTTTACACATATAATCCAATCTGTCTACATGTACAACTCCAATCTGTCTACATGGCCAACTCCCATCTGTCTACATGGCCAACTCCAATCTGTCTACATGGCCAACTCCAATCTGTCTACATGTACAACTCCAATCTGTCTACACGTACAACTCCAATCTGACTACATGTACAACTCCAATCTGTCTGCATGTATATCTCCAACCTGTCTACACGTACAACTCCAATCTGTCTACCCAAGCAACTCCAATCTGTCTACACGTACAACTCCCATCTGTCTACATGTACAACTCCCATCTGTCTACACGTACAACTCCAATCTGTCTACCCAAGCAACTCCAATCTGTCTACACGTACAACTCCCATCTGTCTACATGTACAACTCCCATCTGTCTACATGTACAACTCCCATCTGTCCACATATACAACTCCAATCTGTCTACACGTACAACTCCCATCTGTCTACATGTACAACTCCAATCTGTCTCCACGTACAACTCCAATCTGTCTCCACGTACAACTCCAAACTGTCTACACGTACAACTCCCATCTGTCTACATGTACAACTCCCATCTGTCTACATGTACAACTCCCATCTGTCTACATGGCCAACTCCAATCTGTCAACACGTACAATTCCAATCGGTCTACACGTACAACTCCAATCTGTCCACACGTACAACTCCAATCTGTCTACATAACCAACTCCAATCTGTCTACACGTACGCCTCCAATCTGTCTACATGGCCAACTCCAATCTGTCTACATGACCAACTCCATGTACAACTCCAATCTGTCTACATGGCCAAATCCAATCTGTTTACATGACCAACTCCATGTACAACTCCAATCTGTCTACATGGCCAACTCCAATCTGTCTACATGTACAACTCCAATCTGTCTACATGTACAACTCCAATCTGTCTACACGTACAACTCCAATCTGTTTTCATGGCCAATTACAATCTGTCTACACGTACAACTCTAATCTGTCTACGCGTACAACTTCAATCTGTCTACACAACCAACTCCAATCTGTCTACACGTACGCCTCCAATCTGTCTACATGTACAACTCCAATCTGTCTACATGACCAACTCCAATCTGTCTACATGACCAACTCCATGGACAACTCCAATCTGTCTACATGTACAACTCCAATCTGTCTACACGAACAACTCCAATCTGTTTACATGGCCAATTACAATCTGTCTACACGTACAACTCAAATCTGTCTACACGTAAAACTCAAATCTGTCTACATGTACAACTCCCATCTGTCTACACATACAACTCCCATCTGTCTACACGTACAATTCCCATCTGTCTACATGTACAACTCCCAACTGTCTACATGTACAACCCCCAACTGTCTACATGTACAACTCCCATCTGTCTACATGTACAACTCCAATCTGTCTACATGTACAACTCCAATCTGTCTACACGAACAACTCCAATCTGTTTACATGGCCAATTACAATCTGTCTACACGTACAACTCAAATCTGTCTACACGTAAAACTCAAATCTGTCTACATGTACAACTCCCATCTGTCTACACATACAACTCCCATCTGTCTACACGTACAATTCCCATCTGTCTACATGTACAACTCCCAACTGTCTACATGTACAACCCCCAACTGTCTACATGTACAACTCCCATCTGTCTACATGTACAACTCCCATCTGTCTACATGGCCAACTCCAATCTGTCTACACGTACAACTCCACTCTGTCTACACAACCAAATCCAATCTGTCTACACGTACAACTCCCATCTGTCTACATGGCCAACTCCCAGCTGTCTACATGTACAACTCCCAACTGTCTACATGTACAACTCCCATCTGTCTACATGTACAACTCCCATCTGTCTACATGGCCAACTCCAATCTGTCTACAAGTACAACTCCACTCTGTCTACACAACCAAATCCAATCTGTCTACATGTACGACTCCAATCTGTCTACATGTACGTCTCCAATCTGTCTACACATGCGACTCCAATCTATCTACACATGCAACTCCAATCTGTGTACACATATAACTCGAATCTGTATACAAGTACAACTCGAATCTGTCGATATATCCTACTCAAATCTGTCTACACGTACAACTCCACTCTGTCTACACAACCAAATCCAATCTGTCTACATGTACAACTCCCATCTGTCTACATGTACAACTCCCATCTGTCTACATGTACAACTCCAATCTGTCTACACGTACAATTCCAATCTGTCTACACAACCCAACTCCAATCTGTCTACACATATAACGCCCATCTGTCTACATGTACAACTCCCATCTGTCTACATGGCCAATTCCAATCTGTCTACACAACCCAACTCCAATCTGTCTACACATATAACGCCCATCTGTCTACATGTACAACTCCCATCTGTCTACATGGCCAACTCCAATCTGTCTACACGTACAACTCCAATCTGTCTACACATCCAAATCCCATCTGTCTACGCAACCAACTCCAATCTGTCTACACGTACAACTCCAATCTGTCTACACGTACAACTCCAATCTGTCTACACGTACAACTCCCATCTGTCTACATGTACAACTCCCATCTGTCTACATGTACAACTCCCATCTGTCTACATGGCCAACTCCAATCTGTCTACACGTACGCCTCCAATCTGTCTACATGGCCAACTCCAATCTGTCTACGTGACCAACTCCATGTACAACTCCAATCTGTCTACATGTACAACTCAAATCTGTCTACATGGCCAGCTCCAATCTGTATACACGGCCAACTCCAATCTGTCTACATGTACAACTCTAATCAGTCGATACATACAACTCCCATCTGTCTGCACGTCCACCTCCAATCTGTCCACACGTACAACTCCAATCTGTCCACACGTACAACTCCAATCTGTCTACAAATGCAACTCCAATCTGTCTACACATGCAACTCCAATCTGTGTACAGATATAGCTCCAATCTGTATATAAGTACAACTCCAATCTGTAAACACGTACGCCTCCAATCTGTTTACACGGCCAACTCCAATCTGTCTACATGACCAACTCCATGTACAACTCCAATCTGTCTACATGTACAACTCCAATCTGTCTACACGTACAACTCCAATCTGTTTACATGGCCAATTACAATCTGTCTACACGTACAACTCTAATCTGTCTACGCGTACAACTTCAATCTGTCTACACAACCAACTCCAATCTGTCTACACGTACGCCTCCAATCTGTCTACATGGCCAACTCCAATCTGTCTACATGACCAACTCCATGTACAACTCCAATCTGTCTACATGTACAACTCCAATCTGTCTACACGAACAACTCCAATCTGTTTACATGGCCAATTACAATCTGTCTACACGTACAACTCTAATCTGTCTACGCGTACAACTTCAATCTGTCTACACAACCAACTCCAATCTGTCTACACGTACGCCTCCAATCTGTCTACATGGCCAACTCCAATCTGTCTACATGACCAACTCCATGTACAACTCCAATCTGTCTACATGTACAACTCCAATCTGTCTACACGTACAACTCCAATCTGTTTACATGGCCAATTACAATCTGTCTACACGTACAACTCTAATCTGTCTACGCGTACAACTTCAATCTGTCTACACAACCAACTCCAATCTGTCTACACGTACGCCTCCAATCTGTCTACATGGCCAACTCCAATCTGTCTACATGACCAACTCCATGTACAACTCCAATCTGTCTACATGTACAACTCCAATCTGTCTACACGAACAACTCCAATCTGTTTACATGGCCAATTACAATCTGTCTACACGTACAACTCTAATCTGTCTACGCGTACAACTTCAATCTGTCTACACAACCAACTCCAATCTGTCTACACGTACGCCTCCAATCTGTCTACATGGCCAACTCCAATCTGTCTACATGACCAACTCCATGTACAACTCCAATCTGTCTACATGTCCAACTCCCATCTGTCTACACGTACAACTCCAATCTGTCTACACGTACAACTCCCATCTGTCTACACGTACAATTCCCATCTGTCTACATGTACAACTCCCAACTGTCTACATGTACAACCCCCAACTGTCTACATGTACAACTCCCATCTGTCTACATGTACAACTCCCATCTGTCTACATGGCCAACTCCAATCTGTCTACACGTACAACTCCACTCTGTCGACACAACCAAATCCAATCTGTCTACACGTACAACTCCCATCTGTCTACATGTACAATTCCCAACTGTCTACATGGCCAACTCCCATCTGTCTACATGGCCAACTCCCATCTGTCTACATGGCCAACTGCCAACTGTCTACATGTACAACTCCCATCTGTCTACATGTACAACTCCCATCTGTCTACATGGCTAACTCCAATCTGTCTACACGTACAACTCCACTCTGTCTACACAACCAAATCCAATCTGTCTACATGTACGACTCCAATCTGTCTACATGTACGTCTCCAATCTGTCTACACATGCGACTCCAATCTATCTACACATGCAACTCCAATCTGTGTACACATATAACTTGAATCTGTATACAAGTACAACTCGAATCTGTCCATATATCCTACTCAAATCTGTCTACATGTACAACTCCAATCTGTCTACACGTACAATTCCAATCTGTCTACACAACCCAACTCCAATCTGTCTACACGTATAACGCCCATCTGTCTACATGTACAACTCCCATCTGTCTACATGGCCAACTCCAATCTGTCTACACGTACAACTCCAATCTGTCGACACATCCAAATCCCATCTGTCTACACGTACAATTCCCATCTGTCTACATGTACAATTCCCATCTGTCCACATGGCCAACTCTAATCTGTCTACACGTACAACTCCCATCTGTCTACACGTACAACTCCCATCTGTCTACACGTACAACTCCCATCTGTCTACATGGCCAACTCCCATCTATCTACATGGCCAACTCCAAACTGTCTACGCAACCAACTCCAATCTGTCTACATGTACAACTCCAATCTGTCTACACGTACAAATTCAATCTGTCTACACGTACAACTCCAATCTGTCTACACGTACAACTCCCATCTGTCTACATGTACAACTCCCATCTGTCCACATGGTCAACTCCAATCTGTCTACACGTACAACTCCAATCTGTCTACACATCCAAATCCCATCTGTCTACACGTAAAACTCCCATCTGTCTACATGTACAATTCCCATCTGTCCACACGGCCAACTCCCATCTGTCTACATGTACAACTCCCATCTGTCTACATGGCTAACTCCAATCTGTCTACACGTACAACTCCACTCTGTCTACACAACCAAATCCAATCTGTCTACATGTACAACTCCAATCTGTCTACACGTACAATTCCAATCTGTCTACACAACCCAACTCCAATCTGTCTACACGTATAACGCCCATCTGTCTACATGTACAACTCCCATCTGTCTACATGGCCAACTCCAATCTGTCTACACGTACAACTCCAATCTGTCTACATGGCCAACTCCAATCTGTCTACACGTACAACTCCAATCTGTCGACACATCCAAATCCCATCTGTCTACACGTACAATTCCCATCTGTCTACATGTACAATTCCCATCTGTCCACATGGCCAACTCTAATCTGTCTACACGTACAACTCCCATCTGTCTACACGTACAACTCCCATCTGTCTACACGTACAACTCCCATCTGTCTACATGGCCAACTCCCATCTATCTACATGGCCAACTCCAAACTGTCTACGCAACCAACTCCAATCTGTCTACATGTACAACTCCAATCTGTCTACACGTACAAATTCAATCTGTCTACACGTACAACTCCAATCAGTCTACACGTACAACTCCCATCTGTATACAAGTACAACTCCAAACTGTATACATGTACAACTCAAT
The DNA here is from genome assembly GCF_047496795.1 of Chiloscyllium punctatum. Taxonomy (NCBI): domain Eukaryota; kingdom Metazoa; phylum Chordata; class Chondrichthyes; order Orectolobiformes; family Hemiscylliidae; genus Chiloscyllium; species Chiloscyllium punctatum. Next base: position 53,913,665 of record NC_092770.1, on the reverse strand, counting down.
CTTTATACACGGTCAACTGCAATCTGTCTACACAACCAACTCTAATCTGTATACACCTACAACTCCAATCTGTCAACACATCGAACTTCAATCTGTGTACACGGCCAACTCCAATCTGTCTACAGGTGCAACTCAAATCTGTCTACACGGCCAACTCCAATCTGTGTACACGTACAACTCCAATTTGTCTACACGACCAACACCCATCTGTCTACATGTACAACTCCAATCTGTCTACACGTACAACTCCAATCTCTCTACACGTGCGAATTCAATCTGTCTACACGGCCAACTCCAATCTGTCTACTTGTACAACTCCAATCTGTGTAGACGTACAACTCCAATTTGTCTACACGACCAACACCCATCTGTCTACACGTACAACTCCAATCTGTCTACACGTACGACTCCAACCTGTCTACACATACGACTCCAATCTGTCTACATGTGCGAATCCAATCTGTGTATACGTACAACTCCCATCTGTCTACACGGCCAACTCCAATCTGTGTACACGTACAACTCCAATCTGTCTACATGTACAACTCCAATCTGTCTACACGTACAACTCCAATCTGTCTACACGTATGACTCCAATCTGTCTACATGTACGACTCCAATCTGTCTACATGTGCGAATCCAATCTGTCTATACGTATGACTCCAATCTGTCTACACGGCCCACTCCAATCTGTCTACACGGCCCACTCCAATCTGTCTACACGGCCCACTCCAATCTGTCTACACGGCCCACTCCAATCTGTCTACACGGCCAACTCCAATCTGTCTACATGGCCAACTCCAATCTGTCTACACATACAACTCCAATCTGTCTACATGTACAACTCCCATCTGTCTACATGGCCAACTCCCATCTGTCTACACAACCAAATCCAATCTGTCTACACGTACAACTCCCATCTGTCTACACGTGCGAATCCAATCTGTCTATACGTATGACTCCAATCTGTCTACACGGCCCACTCCAATCTGTCTACATGGCCAACTCCAATCTGTCTACACGTACAACTCCAATCTGTCTACACGTACAACTCCCATCTGTCTACATGGCCAACTCCCATCTGTCTACATGGCCAACTCCCATCTGTCTACACAACCAAATCCAATCTGTCTACACGTAAAACTCCCATCTGTCTACATATACAACTCCCATCTGTCTACATGTACAACTCCGATCTGTCTACACGGCCAACTCCGATCTGTCTACACGGCCAACTCCGATCTGTCTACACGGCCAACTCCGATCTGTCTACACGGCCAACTCCGATCTGTCTACACGGCCAACTCCGATCTGTCTACACGGCCAACTCCGATCTGTCTACACGGCCAACTCCAATCTGTATACAAGTACAACTCCAAACTGTATACACGTAAAACTCAATCTTTATACACGGTCAACTGCAATCTGTATACACGGTCAACTGCAATCTGTCTACACAACCAACTCTAATCTGTATACACCTACAACTCCAATCTGTCAACACATCCAACTTCAACTGGTGGGCGGCACGGTGGCACAGTGGTTGGCACTGCTGCCTCGCAGCGCCGGAGACCCGGGTTCAATTCCCGCCTCAGGCGACTGACTGTGTGGAGTTTGCACGTTCTCCCCGTGTCTGCGTGGGTTTCCTCCCACAGTCCAAAGATGTGCAGGTCAGGTGAATTGGCCATGCTAAATTGCCCGTAGTGTTAGGTAAGGGGTAGATGTAGATATAGATGTAGGGGTATGGGTGGGTTACGCTTCGGCGTGGCGGTGTTGACTTGTTGGGCCGAAGGGCCTGTTTCCACACTGTAAGTAATCTAATCTAATCTAATCTAAGTAATCTAATCTAATCTAATTCAATTTGTCTACACGACCAACACCCATCTGTCTACACGTACAACTCCAAACTGTCTACACGTGCGAATTCAATCTGTCTACACGGCCAACTCCAATCTGTCTACATGGCCAACTCCAATCTGTCTACATGTACAACTCCACTCTGTCTACACAACCAAATCCAATCTGTCTACACGTACAACTCCCATCTGTCTACATGTACAACTCCCAACTGTACATGGCCCACTCCCATCTGTCTACATGGCCAACTCCCAGCTGTCTACATGTACAACTCCCATCTGTCTACATGGCCAACTCCAATCTGTCTACATGTACAACTCCAATCTGTCTACATGTACGACTCCAATCTGTCTACATGTACGACTCCAATCTGTCTACACATGCGACTCCAATCTATCTACACATGCAACTCCAATCTGTGTACACATATAACTCTAATCTGTATACAAGTACAACTCCAATCTGTCTATATATCCTACTCCAATCTGTCTACACGTACAACTCCACTCTCTCTACACAACCAAATCTAATCTGTCTACACGTACAACTCCCATCTGTCAACATGGCCAACTCCCAGCTGTCTACATGTACAACTCCCATCTGTCTACATGGCCAACTCCAATCTGTCTACACGTACAACTCCACTCTGTCTACACAACCAAATCCAAACTGTCTACATGTAGAACTCCCATCTGTCTACATGTAGAACTCCCAACTGTCTACATGTACCACTCCCATCTGTCTACATGGCCAACTCCCATCTGTCTACATGGCCAACTCCCATCTGTCAACATGTACAACTCCAATCTGTCTACATGGCCAACTCCAATCTGTCTACATGTACAACTCCAATCTGTCTACATGTACGACTCCAATCTGTCTACATGTACGACTCCAATCTGTCTACACATGCGACTCCAATCTATCTACACATGCAACTCCAATCTGTGTACACATATAACTCTAATCTGTATACAAGTACCACTCCAATCTGTCTATATATCCTACTCCAATCTGTCTACATGTACAACTCCAATCTGTCTACATGTACAACTCCAATCTGTCTACACGTACAATTCCAATCTGTCTACACAACCAACTCCAATCTGTCTACACGACCAACACCCATCTGTCTACACGTACGACTCCAACCTGTCTACACGTACGACTCCAATCTGTCTACACATGCTAATCCAATCTGTCTATACGTACAACTCCCATCTGTCTACACGGCCAACTCCAATCTGTGTACACATACAACTCCAATCTGTCTACATGTACAACTCCAATCTGTCTACACGTACGACTCCAATCTGTCTACACGTACGACTCCAATCTGTCTACACGTACGACTCCAATCTGTCTACACGTACGACTCCAATCTGTCTACATGTACGACTCCAATCTGTCTACACGTGCAAATCCAATCTGTCTACACGGCCAACTCCGATCTGTCTACACGGCCAACTCCGATCTGTCTACACGGCCAACTCCGATCTGTCTACACGGCCAACTCCGATCTGTCTACACGGCCAATTCCAATCTGTCTACACGTACAACTCCAATCTGTATACAAGTACAACTCCAAACTGTATACACGTAAAACTCAATCTTTATACACGGTCAACTGCAATCTGTATACACGGTCAACTGCAATCTGTCTACACAACCAACTCTAATCTGTATACACCTACAACTCCAATCTGTCAACACATCCAACTTCAACTGGTGGGCGGCACGGTGGCACAGTGGTTAGCACTGCTGCCTCGCAGCGCCGGAGACCCGGGTTCAATTCCCGCCTCAGGCGACTGACTGTGTGGAGTTTGCACGTTCTCCCCGTGTCTGCGTGGGTTTCCTCCGGGTGATCCGGTTTCCTCCCACAGTCCAAAGATGTGCAGGTCAGGTGAATTGGCCATGCTAAATTGCCCGTAGTGTTAGGTAAGGGGTAGATGTAGATATAGATGTAGGGGTATGGGTGGGTTACGCTTCGGCGTGGCGGTGTGGACTTGTTTGGCCGAAGGGCCTGTTTCCACACTGTAAGTAATCTAATCTAATCTAAGTAATCTAATCTAATCTAATTCAATTTGTCTACACGACCAACACCCATCTGTCTACACGTACAACTCCAATCTGTCTACACGTGCGAATTCAATCTGTCTACACGGCCAACTCCAATCTGTCTACTTGTACAACTCCAATCTGTGTAGACGTACAACTCCAATTTGTCTACACGACCAACACCCATCTGTCTACACGTACGACTCCAACCTGTCTACACGTACGACTCCAATCTGTCTACACGTACGACTCCAATCTGTCTACATGTACGACTCCAATCTGTCTACACGTGCAAATCCAATCTGTCTATACGTAGGACTCCAATCTGTCTACACGGCCCACTCCAATCTGTCTACACGGCCTACTCCAATCTGTCTACACGGCCCACTCCAATCTGTCTACACGTACAACTCCCATCTGTCTACACGTACAACTCCCATCTGTCTACACGTACAACTCCCATCTGTCTACATGTATAACTCCAATCTGTCAACACAACCAACTCCAATCTGTGTACACGTACGCCTCCCAATCTGTCTACATGCCAGCTCCAATCTGTCTACACGACCAACTCCAATCTGTCTACATGGTCAACTCCGATCTGTGTACATGTACAATTCCAATCTGTATACACATATAATCCAATCTGTGTACACGGCCAACTCCAATCTGTCTACACATACAACTCCAATCTGTATACAAGTACAACTCCAATCTGTACACAAGTACAACTCAAGCTGTATGCACGGCCAACTCCAATCTGTCTACATGTACAACTCCAATCTGTCTACACATAGACCTCAAATCAGTCTACGTGTCCAACTCCAATCTGTCCACACGTGCAACTCCAATCTGTCCACACATCTGTATACAAGTACAACTCCAATCTGTATACATGTACAACTCCAATTTGTCCACACGGCCAACTGCAATCGGTATACACAACCAATTCTAATCTGTATACACCTACAAGTCCAATCTGTCTACACATCCAACTTCAATCTGTCTACATGGCCAACTCCAATCTGTCTACACGTACAACTCCAATCTGTCTACATGTACAACTCCCATCTGTCTACATGGCCAACTCCAATCTGTCTACATGTACAACTCCACTCTGTCTACACAACCAAATCCAATCTGTCGACACGTACAACTCCCATCTGTCTACATGTACAACTCCCAACTGTACATGGCCCACTCCCATCTGTCTACATGGCCAACTCCCAGCTGTCTACATGTACAACTCCCATCTGTCTACATGGCCAACTCCAATCTGTCTACATGTACAACTCCAATCTGTCTACATGTACGACTCCAATCTGTCTAAATGTACGACTCCAATCTGTCTACACATGCGACTCCAATCTATCTACACATGCAACTCCAATCTGTGTACACATATAACTCTAATCTGTATACAAGTACAACTCCAATCTGTCTATATATCCTACTCCAATCTGTCTACACGTACAACTCCGCTCTCTCTACACAACCAAATCTAATCTGTCTACACGTACAACTCCCATCTGTCAACATGGCCAACTCCCAGCTGTCTACATGTACAACTCCCATCTGTCTACATGGCCAACTCCAATCTGTCTACACGTACAACTCCACTCTGTCTACACAACCAAATCCAAACTGTCTACATGTACAACTCCCATCTGTCTACATGTAGAACTCCCAACTGTCTACATGTACAACTCCCATCTGTCTACATGGCCAACTCCCATCTGTCTACATGGCCAACTCCCATCTGTCAACATGTACAACTCCAATCTGTCTACATGTACGACTCCAATCTGTCTACATGTACGACTCCAATCTGTCTACATGTACGAGTCCAATCTGTCTACATGTACGACTCCAATCTGTCTACACATGCGACTCCAATCTATCTACACATGCAACTCCAATCTGTGTACACATATAACTCTAATCTGTATACAAGTACCACTCCAATCTGTCTATATATCCTACTCCAATCTGTCTACATGTACAACTCCAATCTGTCTACATGTACAACTCCAATCTGTCTACATGTACAACTCCAATCTGTCTACACGTACAATTCCAATCTGTCTACACAACCAACTCCAATCTGTCTACACGTAAACGCCCATCTGTCTACATGTACAACTCCCATCTGTCTGCATGGCCAACTCCAATCTGTCTACACGTACAACTCCAATCTGTCTACACAACCAAATCCCATCTGTCTACATGTACAACTCCCATCTGTCTACATGTACAACTCCCATCTGTCTACATGGCCAACTCCCATCTGTCTACACGTACAACTCCAATCTATCTACACAACCAACTCCAATCTGTCTACACAACCAACTCCAATCTGTCTACATGGCCAACTCCGATCTGTCTTCATGTACAATTCCAATCTGTCTACAACGCCAACTCCAATCTGTCTACACAGCCAACCCCGATCTGTGTACATGTACAATTCCAATCTGTTTACAAGGCCAACTCCAATCTGTCTTCATGGACAACTCCAATCTGTCTACACGTACAACTCCCATCTGTATACAAGTACAACTCCCATCTGTATACATGTACAACTCAATCTTTATACACGGTCAACTGCAATCTGTATATATTGTCAACTGCAATCTGTCTACACAACCAACTCTAATCTGTATACACCTACAACTCCAATCTGTCAACACATCCAACTTCAATCTGTGTACACGGCCAACTCCAATCTGTCTACAGGTGCAACTCAAATCTGTCTACACGGCCAACTCCAATCTGTGTACACGTACAACTCCAATTTGTCTACACGACCAACACCCATCTGTCTACATGTACAACTCCAATCTGTCTACACGTACAACTCCAATCTCTCTACATGTGCGAATTCAATCTGTCTACACGGCCAACACCAATCTGTCTACTTGTACAACTCCAATCTGTGTAGACGTACAACTCCAATTTGTCTACACGACCAACACCCATCTGTCTACACGTACAACTCCAATCTGTCTACACGTATGACTCCAATCTGTCTACATGTACGACTCCAATCTGTCTACACGTGCGAATCCAATCTGTCTATACGTATGACTCCAATCTGTCTACACGGCCCACTCCAATCTGTATACACGGCCAACTCCAATCTGTCTACACGGCCAACTCCAATCTGTCTACACGTACAACTCCAATCTGTCTACACGTACAACTCCCATCTGTCTACATGGCCAACTCCCATCTGTCTACACAACCAAATCCAATCTGTCTACACGTACAACTCCCATCTGTCTACATATACAACTCCCATCTGTCTATATGGTCAACTCCCATCTGTCTACACGTACAACTCCAATCTGTCTACACGACCAACTCCAATCTGTCTACACGACCAACTCCAATCTGTCTACATGGCCAACTCCAATCTGTCTACACGTACAACTCCAATCTGTCTACACGTACAACTCCCATCTGTCTACATGGCCAACTCCCATCTGTCTACACAACCAAATCCAATCTGTCTACACGTACAACTCCCATCTGTCTACATATACAACTCCCATCTGTCTATATGGTCAACTCCCATCTGTCTACACGTACAACTCCAATCTGTCTACACGACCAACTCCAATCTGTCTACACGACCAACTCCAATCTGTCTACATGGCCAACTCCGATCTGTCTACACGTACAATTCCAATCTGTCTACACGGCCAACTCCGATCTGTCTACACGGCCAACTCCGATCTGTCTACACGGCCAACTCCGATCTGTCTACACGGCCAACTCCGATCTGTCTACACGGCCAACTCCAATCTGTCTACACGGCCAACTCCAATCTGTATACAAGTACAACTCCAAACTGTATACACGTAAAACTCAATCTTTATACACGGTCAACTGCAATCTGTATACACGGTCAACTGCAATCTGTCTACACAACCAACTCTAATCTGTATACACCTACAACTCCAATCTGTCAACACATCCAACTTCAACTGGTGGGCGGCACGGTGGCACAGTGGTTAGCACTGCTGCCTCGCAGCGCCGGAGACCCGGGTTCAATTCCCGCCTCAGGCGACTGACTGTGTGGAGTTTGCACGTTCTCCCCGTGTCTGCGTGGGTTTCCTCCGGGTGCTCCGGTTTCCTCCCACAGTCCAAAGATGTGCAGGTCAGGTGAATTGGCCATGCTAAATTGCCCGTAGTGTTAGGTAAGGGGTAGATGTAGATATAGATGTAGGAGTATGGGTGGGTTACGCTTCGGCGTGGCGGTGTGGACTTGTTGGGCCGAAGGGCCTGTTTCCACACTGTAAGTAATCTAATCTAATCTAATCTAATCTAATCTAAGTAATCTAATCTAATCTAATTCAATCTGTGTACACGGCCAACTCCAATCTGTCTACAGGTGCAACTCAAATCTGTCTACACGGCCAACTCCAATCTGTGTACACGTACAACTCCAATTTGTCTACACGACCAACACCCATCTGTCTACACGTGCGAATTCAATCTGTCTGCACGGCCAACTCCAATCTGTCTACTTGTACAACTCCAATCTGTGTAGACGTACAACTCCAATTTGTCTACACGACCAACACCCATCTGTCTACACGTACGACTCCAACCTGTCTACACGTGCGACTCCAATCTGTCTACACGTGCGAATCCAATCTGTCTATACGTACAACTCCCATCTGTCTACACGGCCAACTCCAATCTGTGTACACATACAACTCCAATCTGTCTACATGTACAACTCCAATCTGTCTACACGTACGACTCCAATCTGTCTACACGTACGACTCCAATCTGTCTACACGTACGACTCAAATCTGTCTACACGTGCGAATCCAATCTTTCTATAAGTACGACTCCAATCTGTCTACACGGCCCACTCCAATCTGTCTACACGGCCCACTCCAATCTGTCTACACGGCCAACTCCAATCTGTCTACACGTACAACTCCAATCTGTCTACACGTACAACTCCAATCTGTCTACACGTACAACTCCCATCTGTCTACATGTACAACTCCAATCTGTCAACACAACCAACTCCAATCTGTGTACACATACAACTCCAATCTGTCTACACGACCAACTCCAATCTGTCTACACGTACGACTCCAATCTGTCTACACGTACGACTCCAATCTGTCTACACGTGCGAATCCAATCTTTCTATAAGTACGACTCCAATCTGTCTACACAGCCCACTCCAATCTGTCTACACGGCCCACTCCAATCTGTCTACACGGCCCACTCCAATCTGTCTACACGGCCAACTCCAATCTGTCTACACGTACAACTCCAATCTGTCTACACGTACAACTCCAATCTGTCTACACGTACAACTCCCATCTGTCTACATGTACAACTCCAATCTGTCAACACAACCAACTCCAATCTGTGTACACATACAACTCCAATCTGTCTACACGACCAACTCCAATCTGTCTACACGTACGACTCCAATCTGTCTACACGTACGACTCCAATCTGTCTACACGTACGACTCAAATCTGTCTACACGTGCGAATCCAATCTTTCTATAAGTACGACTCCAATCTGTCTACACGGCCCACTCCAATCTGTCTACACGGCCCACTCCAATCTGTCTACACGGCCCACTCCAATCTGTCTACACGGCCCACTCCAATCTGTCTACACGTACAACTCCAATCTGTCTACACGTACAACTCCAATCTGTCAACACAACCAACTCCAATCTGTGTACACGTACGCCTCCAATCTGTCTACATGCCAGCTCCAATCTGTCTACACGACCAACTCCAATCTGTCTACATGGTCAACTCTGATCTGTGTACATGTACAATTCCAATCTGTATACACATATAATCCAATCTGTGTACACGTATATATCCAATCTGTCTACACGGCCAACTCCAATCTGTCTACACATACAACTCCAATCTGTATACAAGTACAACTCCAATCTGTATACAAGTACAACTCAATCTGTATGCACGGCCAACTCCAATCTGTCTACATGTACAACTCCAATCTGTCTACACATAGAACTCAAATCAGTCTACGTGTCCAACTCCAATCTGTCCACACGTGCAACTCCAGTCTGTCCACACATCTGTATACAAGTACAACTCCAATCTCTATACATGTACAACTCCAATTTGTCTACACGGCCAACTGCAATCTGTCTACACAACCAACTCTAATCTGTATACACCTACAAGTCCAATCTGTCTACACATCCAACTTCAATCTGTCTACATGGCCAACTCCAATCTGTCTACACGTACAACTCCAATCTGTCTACACGTACAACTCCAATCTGTCTACACGACCAACTCCAATCTGTCTATCTGTACAACTCCAATCTGTCTATCCGTACAACTCCAATCTGTCTACTCGTACAACTCCAATCTGTCTACTCGTACAACTCCAATCTGTCTATACGTACAACTCCAATCTGTCTACACGTACAACTCCAATCTGTCTATATGTACAACTCAAGTCTGTATACCGAACAAACTCCAAATTGCAATCACACAAATTGTAACTGCCTGTTGTTTGTGTTCATTGAGTGTTCACTCTCTAACATCACTTTGTAGCTTAGTTCACGCTAAGAGTAACAGTAGTTTTCCAGTAAAACCTGATAATCCCACAGCTACATCGAGCATACATGTCATCAGAGCAAATTAAAGAAGTACGAAGACAATACCTGAATTAAAGTATACAACAATGCCTTTGCATTTTCTAAATAGGGAATTATCAGATACGTCTGCTGTGCTTGTATCTCACAGTAGTTCTGAATGATTAGGTGATTGAGGAATAGATGTAAAAATGTGTGTATTTGGGTTCTTGAACTCTCAACAATGAAAATGATCATGTGGATTGTCAGTAATTTCATTGAATCACTTTTGCAGTATGAACCATCCTAGATTATTATTTCAATTAGCTTTGAAGGGTATTGTCTGTAAAATTATTTGTTTTAAGATGGTAATCATTATATCTTCTTGTAAAAGGTTATTCTGTACTATGGTTGCCTTGCATACCCCATTGATCTTTGTAAGTTAATTTATTATGTTGACTGAACTGTTAGCTTGAGTTGGAACACACTACTTCTGCATTGCACTGAACAAACTGCTTTCTTATTGCTGAACTCTGACAGTTTGCTTCTACTGATATTTTCACGATTTTCCTCCACAGGAACCTCACCAATAACCTCGCTAATGTGAGCCTACCAAAAGTCCCAAGTCTGCCTCTTAATCTTCCTCAAATGCCTAGCTTTTCTCCACCATCTTGGATGGCATCTTTATATGATTCCACGTGTGTATATTGCAAAACTGTGTAGTCGCTTGCTTGTGAGGTCTGCATGCAGTATACATTTGTTCTTGTGCCGAATGTGTGGGTTTAGCTGCACACATAGTTCAAGATAATGAGCTACTGTACTGTTATTGCATGAGCACCATGTAGTTCATGAGCATTCAATGTCAGTAGAGAGGTTTACAGAGGCGCATGTGCACGCAAGTGCTGAGAATAGAAACAAATGTTTGAAACAATGTCTCCTTTTCATACTGTATCTAAATCATTCACTGCAAGCTCAGCCATATAACGATGCAGAGGAAAAATTGAAGGTCAAGACTCATTTTCAGTTTCGGAGTGGTTTAGTGGCACATCTATACTGCATGTCATAAGGAATTAGAGAGCTTTCATCAAAGGGACCAGCATGCTCTGATTATGTGTTGCAATCTGTGCCAAGTACAGTAAAATGCAAAGCAACAATTAAAAATCTATGTTCTACTCTCAGATTATGTCATTAAAAAGAAGTTAATCATCTTTTGGAAAATAGGGAGTGTTTTTGGCCTGGTGTTGAGTAAGTACAATAGTAAAGATGCATCTGTAATGTCGGACCAATTCACCATTTGAGCTACAGTCTCATTAATGTTTTGTTAGTGACCTGGGGACATCAAACACACAACCAGGAGTAGCTTATTTGCCTCCAGAGGCGATGGATCTGCCAAAATAACTGCCACTGGAGAGGATGCTAGGATAAAATAGTGATGGTGATCCAAAAGACATTTGTGGGGCCTGGAAGAGAAAATCCTGCTCTTTCTAACCAGCAAGTATCATCTTTTAACAACCAGCAGTCAATATAAAGGGAGTTCTTTTGACACCTTGTAAGTTAGAACTGGCACATATTGCACACTTATTTCCTATTCATTTAGTTGTTATAAAATTTGTCGTAGAACAGAACTTAATTTTCAAACCTGATTGAGAACTGCAGGCAAATATTCAACATTGGCATTGTGGAGATGATGGATAATGTCAGCATGATACTGACTAATGCTTGGTGGTGTTCTAAAGTTAGTTCAACAACATATACCACAGACATTCAGAAGGCCATGCCATTATACAGCAGGTGAGGTGAGAGTGACTGCCTTTGATATCAAAGCTTCACTTGACCACAGGTAGCATTGAGGAGCCCAAGCAAAATTAGAGCCTATGAGAAATTGCGCAGGTTGGAGTCATGTCTTGCATAAAGGAAGATAATCTGGGTTGTAGGAGATCAGTTATCTCAGCTCCGGGACACCTTTGCAGGAGCTCCTCAAGACATTGGTAATCATATCTATAATATTCAAAAAATTCCCTACATTCTGGAAAGGGGATTGGAAAAGTGTTAATGTTAATACCCTTGTTCAAAAGGGAAGGGAGGTAGAGAATAGGAAACTAGACATTAATTAGTTTCACATATGTTGTTGGAATCAGTTGCCAAAGAAGTAGAAGTGGGATATTTGGAAAGTCAAATCACAACCATCAGAGTCAGCATTGTTTTATGAAGGATAAATCATGTTTGACTAAAATGCTAGAGATCTTCAAAGATGTAGCAAGCAAAGTGTATAGTGGGAGTCCTGTAAATGTAATACATCTAGATTGCCAGAAGGCATTTGATAAGGTGCCACAAAAAAACATTTAATGCACACAATATGATTATAGGGGTAAAGTATTAGCTCAGATTGGCTAACCAACAGAAGCAAAAGAGTCAGGATAAATTGATCTTTTTTCTGGTTGTCAGACTGTAACTAGTAGGATGCCCTGGCGTTTGGTCCTCAGGGCCCCAACTATTTATGGCCTGTAGTGATGACTTGAACATAGGGATAAAGGTAGTGTAGCCCAGTTTGCAAATATTACTGAAGTGGGTGTGAAAGTAAGTTGGAATGACGAAATAAGAAATTTACAAATGTATATAGATAGCTTAGGTGAATGGGCCAAAATTTGGTCGATGATGATTAATGTAGATACATTTGAGGTTATACGTTTTGGTCAGAAGAATAAAAAGGCAGCTTAATATTAAATGGAGAGAAACTTCAGAGTGCATTGGAACTGAGGGATCTGGGTGTCTTTATGCATGAGTGGCAGAAATCTAGTATGTAGGAGCATGTAATAAGGAGGACAAATGGAATTTTGGCATTTATTGCAAAAAGAATGGAGTATACAAGTAGGGAAATATTGCTGCAACTGTGCAAGGCATCAGTAAGGACCACACCTGGAGTTTTTGGTCCCCTTGTAATTACATTGGAGGCAGTTCAGAAAAGGTTCATTAGATTAAATCCAGAGGTAAAAAACTTGTTTGAAGAGGAGAGATTGAGCAGTTTGGGCATTTACTCCTGGAGTTCGAAAGAATGAGAGGTAATCTAACAGAGATGTGTAAAATGACAGAGGAGATTTAATCTTCAAACCTAATTGAAAACTGCAGGCAAATATTCAACACTGGCATTATGGAGATGGTGGTAATGCCAACAATGATACTCACTGATACCTGGTGGGTTTCTAAAGTTAGTTCAGCAGCATATACCACCGAAATTCAGAAGGCCATGTCAATATACAGCAGGTGACATAGAGTGGTTGTTTCCTTTTGGAGCCAATCTAGAATGAGAGGTCATGGTTTTGGGATAAGGGGTGGCAGATTTAAAACAGAGGTTAGGGGAAATTACTTTGTTCAAAGCGTCAGAAACCTGTGGAATTCATTACCTAGAGTGCACCGGGACACTGAATAAATTTATGGAGGAAATAGACAGAGTTTTAATTAGAAATGGATTAAGGGGATATGGGAGCAAGCAGGAATGTGGAGATGAGGCCAAGATGAGATCAGCCATAATCATAATCATAATCATAATCAATGGTGGAACAGGCTCAAGGAGCTGATAGCCTACTCCTGCACCTAGTTCTAACTTAGTGTCGTCGGCACAGCCATCTTCAGCTGCTTCAGCAATGACTATGTATCCACAATAAATTCAGACGTTCGCTGATAATCAATGGTCCACACCATTTGTGACTCCTCAGATACTGAAGGTGAAGGTAATGTTGCCATAGCTCCAGAGGACCATAGGGTTGCAGCCTCATTGGAGAGAAATAGATGACTCGTGGTACTTTAACCTGACGGTCATGATACCTCAGACAAGGTGAGAAGTTGAGAAGATTGCCTTCATGGTAACCATGGTCGGCATTGGCTTTAAACCCTGCATTGCAAACTGGCTGACTACCCAGCTGAACTAACTGACATCCCAACTGAAGTAGTATTTGTCCAAATGCAGCAAATCCTGGACGGTATCCAGGCTTGGGCTGAGAAGGAGCAAGGAACAATCTTGCCATACAAGTGCCAAGCAACGACCATCCCCAACAAGAGAATCAAACTGTTACCCCTTGACATTTAATTTTATACCGTTGTTGAATCTCCCACTATTAACATCCTGGAGATTACTATTGACCAGAAACTTAACTGGACTAGCTAAGTAATTACAGTGGCAACAAGAGTAGGCCAGAGGCTTAGAATTTTGCAGCGAGTAACTCATCCCTTGATTCTCCAAAGTCTGTCCATCATTTACAATGCACAAGTCAGGATTGTGAAAGGATACTTCCCACTTGCTAGGGTCAAGTCATCTCCAACAGCACTCAAGAAACTTGACACCAACCAGGATAAAACAGCCCAATTGATCGGCACCATATTCAGAAACATCCATTCTATCTCCCATTCATGCTCAGTAGCAGCAGTGTATACCAACTATAAGATTCACAAGAAATTCACCAAGAATTGTACCTTCCAAACCCCCATGGCCCCAGTTATCTAGAAGGACAAGGGTAGAAGCAGGTGCCACTTGCAAGTTCCCCACCAAGCAATGAACCATCCTTACTTGGAAAGACATCGCTGTTCCTTCAGTGTGGCTGTTCAACATCCTGGAATTCACTCCCTTGTTTTAAAGAGTGTAGCTCGCCACCATTTTCGAAAGGGCATCAAGGATGGGCTTTCAGTCGTGGCCCAGCCAGGACAGCCCACTTCCCCTGAATGATTAAAAGGGAAAAGAAAGTGTCTAACCAAGCAGAGACCCAGACTTTTGGGTCAGCCATGGCAGAAGGAGGTTACTGTTTGAAGGTTGCATGGTGGGGTGGGTGCTCACTATAAAGAGCAGCGGGTGGCTTCAGTGGGTAGCCCCTTTCCTAATGCCTGATCTTTAATTCAGACATTAAGTATTTTTGAGTGAGGGATTCCTCACAGAGTGGGCAGCCCACTCTGGTCAGATTAATACTAACAGCAGTGGGATGAGGTCCTTTTAAATAGGCATTAATTGGCCACCTAAAGGTCTCAATTGTCATTCGGTAATGAAGGTCATCCACAAGCCTTCCTTCTATGTTGCTAACTGAGGTGGAACCAGTAAGGCAGCAGGATCTCCATGAGCCACACTCCTGCCCGACTTAAGTTCCCCCTCAAACCAACCTCCGATTAGACATTAACCTCCCGCCCTCCCGAGGGACAGCGCAAGATTCCACACTGCACTACAAAAGCATTTGCAAAAAAGGGTTGACTCAAAGGTACAATATCAATTTGGACACAGTCATATTCAAAAGGATCAAAATGACAAGCCCAACCTTTTTAAGGTAATTTAATACTTTTAGCTTAATAATAACAAAATAAAAAGAGCTGGGTCATTTAAGACTGAGATGAGAAATCTCTTCAATCTGTCTGGTGAATCTTTAGACTTCATTATCTCAGAGGCCTGTGCTGGTTAAGTCATTGAGCATGTTCGGCTCAAATGTTGATAAATTTCTGAAGACGAATAACATCAAGGGATGTGGAGATTGCAGGCAAGTTTCATTGAGATAAATGATCAGCCATGATTGAATTGAATGATACAGTTGGCTGAACTTACTGAATAGCCTACTCCTTTTCCTACATTTCTATAATTTAAATGGGGAATCTTGGCAATTTCAGTGTTTGTTTTGTCTGTGCAAGTTGCTCCCTGTGTAATTACAAGCCCCAACCGGCTCTTCAAATAAACCTCTTCTAACCATATCCCTCCAACAGCTTTGGAAAATAAGTAAGGTTTATTTTTGTCATGTTTAAGCTTTTTGTTTCATGAAATTGAAGCAAACGCTTTCAAATCAATTGGCAGGTGGTCAACATTAACTTCCGAAATATTGTGTTAATATGGTGAAAATATTTATGCCACAGTAAAGAGAGCAATGTGGACTTGAACAATCGATATCTTGTTGGTATTTGTAAAGGGGAATATGATCTGTGAGCTGAAAGAATATAATCCTGTTGGCTTAACGCCTTTCTGTACAGATGTTTGATATAATTGCAAGGGGGAGTTTAGTTGTTGCAAACACTTCCTGCACAGTTGATAACTAATCAAAACTGTGGATTGCTTGCAATTAGAAGTTGTCATTCCCTCACAGCCACCAACATGCATAATGCAGCAGTTTCAAACAAGTTCGCGCCCAGCTCACTGATTTATTGGCAAGAATTACAAAGACTAGACTCTCAAATTTAGTGACATTAAAGAGGTGATTTTTAATTAGTCTTCAAATTAAGTTAACTTAAAAGCAACCAGATCCAAAAGTTTGAAAGACAGTTACAGTATAACTTGAATAAGTTCATATCATACTGACTGCCAATCACCTGCTGCCACATGATATCTGGACTGTCTGCCAGGTAGAACTATCAGGTATCCTTCTTTTACTGTGAAGAACAACATGACTCTGAATGTGTGTGCATATGTTTGGTATGTGTCTTTTGTCCTCTTTGCACGCTGACTTTGCTAGGAAATTGATTGCTCCATATTTCATTACACAAATCCCAATGTGTGTAGCTGGCACTTGTATTTAGCTGATCCCTTTCTGAATAGGTTTCGATTCATTTTAGGAGATTTAGTTTTCCATTGTTTTCACTATGAGCATTGGTCTATAAGCCTACTAAAGTTGAGCAAACTCTTAAAATGTTTGTCAACACAAAGATTGCATGCTGACATCGAGGACAAAGAGCTAATTAAAGTACAAGGTTATAAACTCAAGCCTCTAATTAGTTCACAGTCCCCAGTTATGGAATACAACTCGTATGTTCCTCACCTTCAGCTATTTCCCACGTGTATGCAGTTTGGCGCAAGTCCCTTTAAGATGATATTACAAATTGCTTTTAAAATTTCATGTTTTTTTTAGAATGAAGGATTGCTATCTATATATAACCTTAGTTTGCCAGCCAATTTTACTGTGTTATTTCCCAAAAGTATTGGACTTGGTGAATACTTGCCTATTTGTAACCAAAAGCTCTTCAATGTGAGATGTTCTCAACATGAGATATTTGACTTTCAGGAACTATTACTGGCAAAAGCAATGTAATTTGCAGGTCTGTTTATTTATGTGGACCTCTGTTAATTTTCAACAAGAATTGGCATTTAATTAGGCTACATTTTAAAATCAATTTTAGTGTTGTCACTCTCAGTGTGCGATGGTTGGTGAATTCTTAAAGGGAGTTGTGCTGTAAAGGACTTTCACTGTTACTTATCAATGAAATTCTATCAGAGTCCTCTGCAGAAAATTTTTAAGCTTTATAGACTGGAAATCTCTGTGAGCAGCATAATTATATGCACACTTAATGCAGGACTATCAGTTTCTGTGGTCCATTATTTCAATGTATGCATTGAAAATAAATCGACCAAATTCATCTATTAAAATAATAGAAACAGGAAATTAATATGAATACATCAGTGTTCATTCAAAATTATTACTCTTCATAATTTCCAGACATTATTTTCTATCAGAGTCCAGCTGAAATTATTTTTTTGTCTCTCATTGCTGCTGGAGTTTTAGAAAGCTCACTGACTTCTGTGTTACTCTTAATTGTTTCTCATGACCATTTGATACTGTAACTTTGATTCACATTAATATGATTCTTGTACTGAATAGGGAGAAAGTGAGGACTGCACATGCTGGAGATCAGAGTCGAGAGTGTGGTGCTGGAAAAGCACATCAGGTCAGGCAGCCCTTCATCAGGAACCAGCACTACACTCTCGACTCTGATCTCCAGCATCTGCAATCCTCACTTTCTCCTAGTTGATTTCAACCCTACTGCGTTCTCCTCCACTCTCCTAATGAAGGACTTACACCCGAAACATCAATTCTCCTGCTCCTTGCGTGCTGCCTGACCTGATGTACAGAGCAGCCAAGATATACACATATTTATATTAACACTAACAATAAGACGTCATATTTGACAATTTAGATTGATAAAGTTTTGAGATAGTCCATATTGATCAGTACTATAGTGTGTAGGTACCCAGTCTCATCCACTTAGTGAGTCCATGTTCGTGACTAGATAACTGAGGGTACCAATGTATTATGTAATAGTAATTTTCCCTATCAGTGCAGACAATGTGAAACATAATAACAGCATAATAACATGATTCAGCTCTTCAGGCCTACGATAGCATTGAATTATACCGATTTATATATTAACCGTTTTTGCTCAGATTTACTTCCCTTATTGCCACTAATCTGAAATTAAAATCTATCAGTCTGTTTTGAAATTTTCAATTAGCAATGCCTCAGCATCTTTTAAGGTGAGATAGTACCAGTTTTTTGCTACCCTTTGTGTAAAGGGGATTTTCTACCATCAGCCTTTGAATGACCAAGTTCTAATTTTAAAGCTGTAGCCCTTTGCCCCAGAACTAAAGTTTTAGCATTGTGGAACAGTAGAAGCGATTGATATTCACCTCAGCTCTAGCCTAATTGCTTGAGTTAAACGTCTATTTTGAGGTGGTCATGAGCACCAAATGTTTGGAAAGATGACAACAAAGTTATTCCTCGTGTCAACAAAAAGAAACAGTGTTAAGGGGAAGGTAGATCAAAGAAATCAAATAAAATAATAGAGAAATTTGCCTGCACTTTGCAACAGTGGACTCTAAGCATATGACATAAAGGTAGAGGAAAGAAGCAACTGCTCAAAAGTGTTTTTTAATTCTGTAAAATCTAATTAACTAATTAGAAAAGATAAAGTTTGGAAATCCCTTGAGAAAAATGAAGAGCTGGGATGATCAGTATCCAGCCAGCTTGAAGCAAGTCCAGTATTCTAAACCACCCAATGACAAAATGGCCTCTACCTATTGGTCGGAGGCCTCAAATACCTTTGATGGAAGTGAGCACTACAAGAGTTAATTTCCATTGGCTTCAATTATTACTGCTGTCTCTGTTTTTCAAATGCTTCTTTAAACTTACCTTTTAATAACTGAATGATCTTTCGGCAGTACAGTGTTCTGGGTCCATTCTACTCTCAATCGGTTTGCACTGATTGATCCAGTGAGAATCTTACCCACTGAATCTTTAGAGGAGACTCAAGACTGTGAGATTCTTTTAGCAAGTGTTTATCAAGGGAGAGAACGTTGAGACCTGTTGTTGAAAAAAATATTTTAATTAACTTAGTCTTTTATGTTAGGGTAATTATGCCCTAGACAGTAAACAAATCATTTTTGTAAATTTCCATCATGCTTACTGTGAATCATTCAATTGAAATTAGTTGCTTTTTAATGCTAGCATTTTAAAATACATAATGATGTTCTGGTGATCTTTCTGTGATTCAGCTTGGAATTGAGCCTACTAAAGACATGTTTTTGGTTAGAGTTAGGGTAAGATTATGTGAAAAATAGTGTACAGAGTGTTTAATATTTATGCACAATGCCTTGGGATGTCTTATTGTGTTCAAGGTGCTACATAAGTGCAAGCTGTTGTTATAGAGCACAATCATGGTTGAACAGCTTAAGAATTTATGAAAAGTTCAATTAAACAGGTAGCTGCATAGCACCTTGATGATTCATGTTAGAATACAGAGTAAAGAGAGATTTCAAGACTGTAATGAAGTTTGGAGGTTAAGTGTAGAGCTGGAAGACATGAGTTTTGCTGTTACCTGAACCTCATGATTAAATTACTGCCTTGCAATCATTTCCAATGCTCCTTTATTCTTTGTGTTAAATGCAGATGCACATATGTCTAAATGATTAACAGATGTAGGAAAGTTACCTGTGCAGTGTTTTTGACCACTGTGACTTTTGTTGAGATAAATAAATACCAACTAACCAGGATATTGTTATTGGACCTCTATGTTTCCTAGATCAACCCACCAACCTTTTCAGTCAGAAATTCAAAGAAGGATACCTTTTCTAACCGAGATGTAAATTATCCTATCAAAACTCCATGATTACACAAGTGCTTGAATAACCCTGACCATTGAGTTAATCCTTTAATCCTTTCACACCTGCTTCTTGACATCCCTCGAGCCTTCTCTCTCACACTTTTTTCAGTTGTACTTTTTAAAAATGCTGTGCGATATAAAGTTCATTTTCTGACTTTTTCTTTTGGACCTTTTTTTGTGTGTGTTCAAAGTCACAACATTGAAAAAGTCGAACACAACGACAGAAATGATTATTTTGTGTATGTGTTGCTACTCCGGACAAAGAGCCTGATGGAGAAGGGGTAGGAGCTGATTTGAAAAGAATATTTGATCAAAATTGAACGTTCTCAAAGTGCAGGAACAAATATTGTGTATATATGTAATTCTTCAAAAAGCTAGTTGATTGGATCTGCACAAATATTATGTTCACAATTTATTCTGACTTCTAAACTGTCTCTTACTAAGCACTTGGTACTTTCAATTTCTGCATTATAATTTGAATCAGGGATTAAAAGTGACTACCATTTGTGCGTACACATTATAAAGATGATTTTTTTTCTCTAAAACATTTCTGCCTTCTATCCTGAAGGCATTGAGTCATTGCTGGGATATGGTTTGATAAGCAATGCACAATCTCACTTAATTTGTATGTATTAACCTAGACAGTGAACTTAGTAGCCTATTTGATCATATTTCCCATAGCCAAGCCTGAACCCAACTTCAAACAAATTCCATATGCACTTCCAGCATTAGTATTTGTGTGGTGACCAGGAAATGGAATCTCAGGCACTTATTCCCTCCCTAACCCCGGGGCCTTTAATACTAATGACAGCTCAGCCCAAACAGGAGAAAAACTTGGACCTTTTGATTGTTAATTGACTTACGGAACTAAGCCATCAGGAGTGTTTACTATCAGTTTGTTGATGTGCATTTTCTTTTTTGGAAGGTTATTTTAATCACTTATTTCCAATAGTTCTGCCTCATAAAACTTGGCCAATAAATAGCGAGCTGCTCTGAATTGTTGTCATATGTAACCATGTCTAAGATGTGAAAAATAATCAAGGTAATTACAAAATTGCTATTCTCATCAACTGTTTAATCAAGAACTATGAATGTTTCAGGTATATATCTGTTTAGTAATTTGCAAAATCACTCTCTGGATTGAAAGCTCTTCAAATTGTTATCACTGCTACATTTAAACTGCTTACCTTGTTGGCTGCTCTGTTTATTAAATCTTCCATCAACCAGATGACACTGAGGCAGCCACTTGTTATCAATGACTAGTGGAAAGGAACTGCTTTTCTCCATTCTATCTCATTCCTCTGGGCGAAAGGCAGTGATGAGAACACCCATACACCAAACTATTATTAATGACAGTTCATGTATTGGATGTCTGTGTTTGTAGTGGATATTAGGTCTCTGTTGTATAAGTCTGTTTGCTGACTAAGTGCTCTACATTGACATGGTCGGTGAGACAAAATGATTCCTATATCTCACAATACTTTTCCAATTCAGGAATGGTTCTTCCACATCTGAGGATCTATTCTGGAAATTAGATGCACTGCAGATGTTTGTTTATGATCTACATTGGCCAGAACCTGAATTTTCCCAGCACTTGGACCAGAGACTCAAACTCATGGCCAGTGACATGATTGAAGCCTGCGTGAAAAGGTAAGTGCAGTATTACAAGATCCGTTAACAAAACAGCTTTGTGCTTTTCAGCATTGTTTGATGAAGCATTACACCATCAAGAATATAGGATTGAGGGACATAATCCAGGTGAGCATATCTTGCATATGGCTAAAAAGGTCACAGTGCAACAATTGCCACTGGCCTTATTTGTATATTACAAGTGAACTACAGGACCATCAGTGATTCCAGAGACAGTTCGCTGAGGCACACCATGATTGGCCAAGATTGGTGGCTGGATGCCAAAGATAAGTTTGGGGAGGGAAGCAACTGAGTACAGGGTGTGCAACTGTGGGCTAGCAGTAGGGATATACTCAAGTAAAATGGTTAAGTTACCTATTCAGTGGTTTTGAAGGTGCCTACAGAAACCACTTAATTAACAACTGTACTCCAGAGAAATTTCCCACAGTGTACAAGATTTTCAAAAGCAATCACAACGGGGTTTCAAATAAGCATTATGCCTGACCTGAAGAAGCAGTGAAGCTACTGCCCATTTCAAACCTGTTCACTGAATGTATACAACATACATCATATCCAAGAATCACAGAACTGTTGTGGTGCCAAAGGAGGTCTCTGAATAAGCATTACTTAATGTCATTCTTCTACTCTTTACCCATAACCCTGCATATTATTTCTATGTAAGTGGCATTAAATGCTGTCATGAACTCCTCAATTTAACCTGCCTCCACCACATTTCCAGGCAATGCATTCCAGACCTGGATCATTTGCTGTGTGAAAAAGTTTTTGTTGCATTATTTTTAATTCCTTTGCAAATCATTTTAAGTCTGTCATTGTTGATCCTTTTATGAGTGGGAACAGTTTTTCTCCTTCTGCTCTGTCCAGATTGCTCATTGATTTTCAAAACTTTGGATAAATTTCTTCTTAACCTTCTCATGCTGTAGGGATTCTATAATTCTCCTCTCAAAATAAAAGTTCCACCTTCTCCAATCTTTCTTCATAATTGAAGAATCCCTTCCATGGAACCACTCTTCTGCACTCTCTCCAATGTGCTCACATTCCTTTGAAAGAGTAGCATCCAGAACTGTGTGCAGTCTAACTATATCTTATATAGGTTAAGCCTTACCTCCCTTCTTCTGTATTCTGTGGTATGTTAAAGAATATTGTATGCTTTAAAAACCGAGGTCACCACCTGTCCTGCTTTAATGACTTGTGTATATTTACATCCAGGTCTTGCACATCATTCAGAATAGTGCCCTTTCGTTTATACTGTCTGTTTTAAAATTGTTTTTTCCTACCAAAATGCATCACCTCACACTTCTCTGTATTGAACTTCATCTGCTGCTTTTCCACGTGCTCTACCAACCCATTGAAGTTCTTTCAAAATTTTACACTGTCCTTATAGTTTACAAGGCTTCCAATTTTTGTATCTTCTGCAGTCTTTGAAATTGTGCCCTGCATGCCAAGATCTAGATTATTAATCAGGAAATAGTAAGGATCCCAATACCAGTTTCTGTGAATATCTACTACAAATCTTCCTACAACCTGAAAAATACTCCTTGATCATTACTGTTGTTTCCTATCACTCCGGCAATTTTGTATTCATGTTGCTACTGTCCTTTTTATTCCATGAGCTGTAACCTTTCTCACAAATCTGTTGTGTGACATTGTATCAGGCATCTTTTGGAAGTCCATCTGCAATGGAGCAACAGCATTGACCCCATCAACTCTCTGTCATCCCTCAAATGGGGTGTAACACACTTTTGATGCAGGGTGAGCATGCCTAGACCACATTGCTGTATTGGGTTCAACAGTGCACATTTCACCTGGAAAACTGGTACTGTCCAATTGAATTTCAAGTTAAATGAATGCAGCACATTTCTTTCTCGGGTAAGACCATAGATAATTTATGGTGTTTGGTTGATGGTTTGTTTGGGAAAAAAAATCACCATTGGGATTTAAATGTTTTTGCTAAAGGGGAGTATGGCCATATGGATAAAACTTTTACAACTGTTGGCAAAATATTTAACCAAGATGGTGCCAAAGAATGGCAACTTTGCACACTTGTCACTACTCCTGTGCACGTGACAATCAAATCTAATCATAATTTTTTTTGACAGTTTCTTGCTAAACATTTTAGTGAACATCTTCTCTATTCATCTGGACTTCCCATTTAGCAGTGATTAGCAGTGGTCATGGGGATAAGTAAACTGACCCGTTTCCCCGAATCTCAACTTTTGACAACCTAATTTTGTTGAATGTTGCATGTGGTCATAGATAGGGAGAAAACAAATCTTTATCCGGATTTCATTTAAAAACTAAACAGTGAATCAGATTTCAAAATGGCTTCATTTGGTTTCTTATTTTCTGTTGATATTCACATTTCCAATAAGCCTTGAATTCTAGTGACATAGTCAAGGAAACTTGCTTGATATTATTCAGCTGAAGAGTTATGGAAGCACATTTGAGAACAGCAGGCAGCTATTTACTCCAAGGTATTGTAGAAATCTCATTTAAACTGTCTGCAGTGAGTCAGCTCTCTTACTGTTGGACTGAATGATTCCTCAGTGACTCTTCAAGTGGTGTCATTTGTACTCCTGCTTTATGCAAAAAGCAAAGAGAAACAAGGCTTAGATATTTAATGGAACGTGCTCATAGAGCTCCTTACTCAAAAGTGATCAATATTACTTTGTACATTCTATGGAAGATTTCCATCCTCAGCTAGCTTTCATGATTCAAATTAAATACTTCACAGTCTTGTTTTAATCTGAATGAATGGACAAATTTTTTGCCCAACTGTGCAAGTCTGGGAATATTCCACACACGTATATAGTTAAAGGAATTGTTTTGAAAATGCATGTGGTTGGTCTGTGTTGCAAATTATTTTGAATATCAAAAGCTGAACTGTGTTATTGAAAGATCAATTTTTCAGAATTTTCTAAACTAGTTTTATGAAATGTTTTGCAAGTCACCTCAAAAAGTTTGATGAAAGTGTTTGTTTCAAAAATGATAATAATAGCATGTATGTCTTTTGGAAGTAAGTGGAAATTTTATTCTGCACTTTGATCTGTAAATATTAGAGGGATATTTCCTTCAGTGTTGGAAATAGGGACATTGCATTACAGCACAGCTGAACCTTACACTACCCACAAACTGAAGTTTCAATAAAAAGTCATACCAGCCGCAAAATGATAACTCTGTTTCCTTCTCCACAGATGCTGGCAGACTTGCTGAGTTAATCCAGTACTTGCTGTTTTAAGTTCGATCTCCAATATTCACAGTGCTGTGCTTTTAATTCACAGCTGAGAGCCTATCTGTGAATGCACCTTTCAAGGGGGTGGGTGGGGTGGGGAGGTAGGGTGGGGAGGTGGGGTGGTGGGTAGCAGGAGCAGTGCAAGACTTGTGGTTCACTACGTTTCCCATTCTCTGTTAAGAATTTGTGGTCTCAGAGATCAATCATGGTGTCTTACTACTACCCCCATTTTGCTTAATTTGACACAGATCAAACATTGCACTAGGATCATCCAGGTTTATATGGCCTGGGAGGTATTGATATTGTAATACAAATCCTTGCAAAGCTACAGTTTATAAGAGAAATAAACTTGATGAAGAAGCATATTCGAGTAAACCAAGCTGTGTTTTATGAAGCAAGTTGAAGCTATTTTCCCCCCTCGGATGTGACAACAAAGGGAAAATGCTGTCTCCAGGGAATATAATCCTTTCAGTTGCAGTTCCATAAACCTATTTAAAGAATAATAATCACAGCTGTTGAGAGAGAGTGACAAGTTAATAAAAGCCTTGGGTTTCTGGGGCTGGATTACGTGTGTATGAAAGGTATTTGTTTCTGTTATGCTGGCACACTGAACTTCCCTGATAGCTCAACAAGTTAATCCAGTGAGTAGTTGAGAGCCTTACAGACCAGAAAATCGACAGGTTGGATACCTGGTCCATGAGGGTAAAAAAGGAACATAGAATGAAGGATAAAATGGGGCCTAAAAAAAAATCTATTTTCACTACCATCGCAGTGAGAGGTGTCTTGGTAGTACATCACAGGAGCTGTTGTGCAGGCAGAGCAAGAATAAGGAAGGTAAATGGAAAGTTGTCTATCAAGAGGAAAATGGGATATAAAAACAGGAATGTTTTGCTGCAGTTGTACGGATCATTGTTGAGATGATATCTGGAGCATGTTGAGCAATCTTAGTCTCCTTACTTGAAAAAGAATAGAATAGTATGAAAAGCATTCAGAGAAGTTCACACAATTGATCCCTTGGATGAAGATTGGAAAAGTTGGGCTTGCATTTATTGGAATTTAGAAGAATAAAAATTGATTTTATTGAAACATGAAGGGAATTGACAGGATGAATTCTGAATGAATGGTTCCTCATGTCGAGCAGACCAAAATGGTGGGACACATTTTATAACGAAGGGACTCTGATTTAATATTTTTTTCACTCTGAGGATGTTTTGTTCTGTGAAATTTTCTCGTGCAGACTGGGTCACTAAATATTTTAACGTGAGGTTAGTTTGATTCATGACTAACAAGAGACACAAAAAAGGTTTTGGAGATAAGCAGTGAAGTACAACTGAGGACACAAACAGATCAGGCACAATCTTATTGACTAGCAAAACAGACTTGAGGCACCAAATGTTCCACATCTGCTGCTACTCCATAATATGTACATTTGCAAGAGAATCCATCAAAATGTTAAAATATAAGTGCATTTGCTACTGAGGATGAACCAAAATGAATAAAAATTCTGAATGACTACCTCTGCCATGAAGCGTCATGAGCTGTGTTGCAAAAGAATTAACCTAAGCAAAATCACTGACTTCGATATATACATTATTGAAGCAATAGACAGACTGAGAAGGATTAAGATCCAGAGGTAGTTGGTATTCAATTGAGAGAGATGAGTGAAGAAACTTCTGGCCACACATGCGCAGTTTGAGAGACAGTGACTGGACACTGGATGGGGCAGCACAGTAGCTCAGTAGTTCGCACTGCTGCCTCATAGCACCAGGGATCCAGGTTCAATTGCATCCTCGGGCGACTGTGTGGAGTTTGCACATTCTCCCCATGTCTGCATGTGTTTCCTCTGGGTGCCTTGGTGTCCTCACAAGTGGATTGGCCATAGTGTCCAGGGATGTCCAGGCTAGGTGGGTTTACCATGGAATATGCAGTGTTTATTGGGTGGGGATCCTATTTGGAGGGTCAGTGTGGATTCAATAGATCAAATGCCTGCTCCTACCTGTAGGGATTTTATGGCTGGCCAATGGTGTACTGAAGGTAAAAACAATGACTGCAGATGCTGAAAATCAAATACTGGATTAGTGGTGCTGGAAGAGCACAGCAGTTCAGGCAGCATCCAACGAGCAGCGAAATCAACGTTTCGGGCAAAAGCCCTTCATCAGGAATAAAGGCAGTGAGCCTGAAGCATGGAGAGATAAGCTAGAGGAGGGTGGGGGTGGGGAGAGAGTAGCATAGAGTACAATGGGTGAGTGGGGGAGGAGATGAAGGTGATAGGTCAAGGAGGAGAGGGTGGAGTGGATAGGTGGAAAAGAAGATAGGCAGGTCGGACAAGTCAAGGAGACAGTAACTGAGCTGGAAGTTTGAAACTAGGATGAGGTGGGGGAAGGGGAAATGAGGAAGCTGTTGAAGTCCACATTGATGCCCTGGGGTTGAAGTGTTCCGAGGCGGAATATGAGGCGTTCTTCCTCCAGGCGTCGGGTGGTGAGGGAGCGGCGGTGAAGGAGGCCCAGGACCTCCATGTCCTCGGCAGAGTGGGAGGGGGAGTTGAAATGTTGGGCCACGGGGCGGTTTGGTTGATTGGTGCGGGTGTCTCGGAGATGTTCCCTAAAGCGCTCTGCTAGGAGGCGCCCAGTCTCCCCAATGTAGAGGAGACCACATCGGGAGCAACGGATACAATAAATGATATTGGTGGATGTGCAGGTGAAACTTTGATGGATGTGGAAGGCTCCTTTAGGGCCTTGGATAGAGGTGAGGGAGGAGGTGTGGGCACAGGTTTTACAGTTCCTGCGGTGGCAGGGGAAAGTGCCAGAATGGGAGGGTGGGTCGTAGGGGGGTGTGGACCTGACCAGGTAGTCACGGAGGGAACGGTCTTTGCGGAAGGCGGAAAGGGGTGGGAAGGGAAATATATCCCTGGTGGTGGGGTCTTTTTGGAGGTGGCGGAAATGTCAGTGGATGATTTGGTTGATGCGAAGGTTTGTAGGGTGGAAGGTGAGCACCAGGGGCGTTCTGTCCTTGTTACGGTTGGAGGGGTGGGGTCTGAGGGCGGAGGTGCAGGATGTGGACGAGATGCGTTGGAGGGCATCTTTAACCACGTGGGAAGGGAAATTGCGGTCTCTAAAGAAGGAGGCCATCTGGTGTGTCCTATGGTGGAACTTGTCCTCCTGGGAGCAGATACGGCGGAGGCGGAGAAATTGGGAATACGGGATGGCATTTTTGCAAGAGATAGGGTGGGAAGAGGTGTAATCCAGGTAGCTATGGGAGTCAGTGGGTTTGTAAAAAATGTCAGTGTCAAGTCGGTCGTCACTAATGGAGATGGAGAGGTCCAGGAAGGGGAGCGAGGTGTCAGAGATAGTCCAGGTAAATTTAAGGTCAGGGTGGAATGTGTTGGTGAAGTTGATGAATTGCTCAACCTCTTCACGGGAGCACGAGGTGGCGCCAATGCAGTCATCAATGTAGCGGAGGAAGAGGTGGGGAGTGGTGCCGGTGTAATTACGGAAGATCAACTGTTCTACATAGCCAACAAAGAGACAGGCATAGCTGGGGCCCATACGTGTGCCCATGGCTACACCTTTGGTCTGGAGGAAGTGGGAGGATTCAAAGGAGAATTTGTTAAGGGTGAGGACCAGTTCGGCCAAACGAATGAGAGTGTCAGTGGAAGGGTACTGTTGGGGATCTCTGGAGAGGAAAAAACAGAGGGCTTGGAGGCCCTGGTCATGGCGAATGGAGGTGTAGAGGGATTGGATATCCATGGTGAAGGTAAGGCGTTGGGGGCCAGGGAAACGGAAGTCTTGGAGGAGGTGGAGGGCGTGGGTGGTGTCTCGAACGTATGTGGGGAGTTCCTGGACTAGGGGGGATAGGACAGTGTCAAGGTAGGTAGAGATGAGTTCAGTGGGGCAGGAGCATGCTGAGACAATGGGTCGGCCAGGGTGGTCAGGCTTGTGGATCTTGGGAAGGAGGTAGAACCGGGCAGTGCGGGGTTCCCGGACTATGAGGTTGGAAGCTGTGGGTGGGAGATCTCTTGAGGTGATGAGGTTCTGTATGGTCTGTTTTTCAACCTCCTCACGGGAGCACGAGGTTTTTCAACCTCCTCATGGAAGCACGAGGGAGCACAATTCATCAACTTCACCAACACATTCCACCCTGACCTTAAATTTACCTGGACTATCTCTGACACCTCGCTCCCCTTCCTGGACCTCTCCATCTCCATTAGTGACGACCGACTTGACACTGACATTTTTTACAAACCCACTGACTCCTATAGCTACCTGGATTACACCTCTTCCCACCCTATCTCTTGCAAAAATGCCATCCCGTATTCCCAATTTCTCCGCCTCCGCCGTATCTGCTCCCAGGAGGACAAGTTCCACCATAGGACACACCAGATGGCCTCCTTCTTTAGAGACCGCAATTTCCCTTCCCACGTGGTTAAAGATGCCCTCCAACGCATCTCGTCCACATCCCGCACCTCCACCCTCAGACCCCATCCCTCCAACCGTAACAAGGACAGAACGCCCCTGGTGCTCACCTTCCACCCTACAAACCTTCGCATCAACCAAATCATCCACCGACATTTCCGCCACCTCCAAAAAGACCCCACCACCAGGGATATATTTCCCTTCCCACCCCTTTCCGCCTTCCGCAAAGACCATTCCCTCCGTGACTACCTGGTCAGGTCCACACCCCCCTACGACCCACCCTCCCATTCTGGCACTTTCCCCTGCCACCGCAGGAACTGTAAAATCTGTGCCCACACCTCCTCCCTCACCTCTATCCAAGGCCCTAAAGGAGCCTTCCACATCCATCAAAGTTTCACCTGCACATCCACCAATATCATTTATTGTATCCGTTGCTCCCGATGTGGTCTCCTCTACATTGGGGAGACTGGGCGCCTCCTAGCAGAGCGCTTTAGGGAACATCTCCGAGACACCCGCACCAATCAACCAAACCGCCCCGTGGCCCAACATTTCAACTCCCCCTCCCACTCTGCCGAGGACATGGAGGTCCTGGGCCTCCTTCACCGCCGCTCCCTCACCACCCGACGCCTGGAGGAAGAACGCCTCATATTCCGCCTCGGAACACTTCAACCCCAGGGCATCAATGTGGACTTCAACAGCTTCCTCATTTCCCCTTCCCCCACCTCATCCTAGTTTCAAACTTCCAGCTCAGTTACTGTCTCCTTGACTTGTCCGACCTGCCTATCTTCTTTTCCACCTATCCACTCCACCCTCTCCTCCTTGACCTATCACCTTCATCTCCTCCCCCACTCACCCATTGTACTCTATGCTACTCTCTCCCCACCCCCACCCTCCTCTAGCTTATCTCTCCATGCTTCAGGCTCACTGCCTTTATTCCTGATGAAGGGCTTTTGCCCGAAACGTTGAATGGTGTACTGAAGACAGGCTAATGTGTGTTACCCATATCCATAAAAATAGGAACAAAACAGATATACACATTTATAGACCTAATAATCTTAATTCCATTTCGTAGGAATTATAGAATTGTTTTCTGAAAGTAAACTCTGTGCAATAGTGAATAGCAAATATTATGGATTCATAAAAGGGAGATATTTCTCATCATTTTTTACCACTTTTTCACAGAAGTGGCAACCCAGTCAGGCTGCATGAATGCCTGTATTGTGATTTACTGAACTAAATACATCAGGATGCAGTTGAGAAAATTAGGATTCTTCACGTCTTAAAGGTCAACATGTCCCAGAAATAGTCAATCAAATATTGAACAACTCAGCTCAACCAGTATAGTTCAAGTCAGAAGAAGTTGTGGTGAACGTGTACAGTGCTTTGCATCACTTTGGGTGCTGCAACCCTACTTGTTGGAGCCATATCCACATAAAGGAAAAGAGTTGTGATTGTTGGCTGTCAGTCTTCTCGGCTCCAGAGCATCACTTCAGCATTTCATCAGGATAATCCTGGACCCAACCATCTTCAGCTGCTTCATTAATGACCTTCATAAAATCATAAAATCAGATGTGGGGAATCTGACGATTGCACAGTTTGAATGTTTCTGTTGCTAAAGTGAAATCAGCTGAAGTGATTTTAACAAAGTCAGCCAGGTGGACCTCATAGAATGTGAGTTCCCTGATTGGGGCTGTTAATCTGGTCCAATCTGGAAGCCCTGGCTGACAGAGATAAACAGGAGTGTCAGGCATCCTGTTCACTGAGAAATGGCACTGAGGGAGCTGGATCAGTGTCAAGGCCTCTCTACATATACATAAAGGGAGACTTGGTGATGGAATACTGGCCTCTGTGGCATTATCTCACTCGCAAGAAGAAGAAATTCATTTCCAACAGTTGTCTTTGAGTTGTGGTAAGCAGTTCTGGCATTCTGCCATTATTTGGGAAGCTTGATTCCTTCGATCCTGCCATCAAAGACTGGAGACAGTATGTGGAAAGAATGTGCTTTTTTTTTCAGGCAAATTGCATTGGGCAGATGAAAAGCAATGAGTAATACTCCTGACAGCTTGTGGACCCACAGCTTTTTCTGCTGTTGAGAACCTAACTTTCTCTGAGGCACCAGATACTAAAACCCTTCAAGAGTTTATGGATTTAGTTCAGTAATATTACGAACCCAAGCCTCCACTAGTCGCTTTTACTCAGCAATTCAAGAACCTGCGGAATGCATCTTGGGATTTTTGATAACGTTAAGATGACTGGCTGAGACAGTTTAACCCTCAATGAGATGTTGAGAGACTGTTTAGTATTTGGGATTAATGATGTAAAGATGCAAAAGCTCCTACTAGCTGAAGACTAACTGGCTTTCAAACAGGCACTACCACTGGGTTTTATCATTGGAAAATGTGGCAAGTGGAGCATGTGAATTGCAGGGTGTTCTGATAGATGTGGACACCCTCGCCAGTCTGACTGAGCTTGGCTGAACACCACTTGTGTGAAGGCAATTGTATAGTCTCACTCAGAACATATCCTGAACAGAGGGACTCTAGGTTAGCGCACAGCAAAACCCCAAGACAAAGCCAAGCCTTCACCAAACGGTTAAAATTATCTTCAAGATCCAGGCCGGCAAGCTACTGTAGTTGCTGCCGGTATGCAGACTGGAGACATTAGAAGAGTCCTAAATTGAGTAAGAGAACTCATAGGCCGGTATCCAGGAGAGTGCACATCCTGGAATATCCACCGACACTTGGTTTGGAACAGTTAAATTATTTATCAACATCCAAATCAGAACCAATCAAAATAAACATCTTGTTAAATGGTCACCTGATTCTGATGGAGGTTGATACTGGCACGGCACTTCAATGATGGCAGAATGAGTCTTTGACAACTTTCGCTCTTGATTCTGACCCTTAAGGTCACATAAGACCGCAGTAGACTGTAAACCTATACCAGGGGGATTATGTGTACAATTTCGGTTCCGATTTCTTATGAGAAGCAGCTGGTTCAGTCACCGCTGACTGTAGTCAAGGGCTTGGACCCAAGCTTAATGGTTGAAAAAGATTTGTCTAGACTAGTTCAACATTTTTTGATTAGAAAATGGCTGCCCTAGTGAAGTCCTAATCAAATAGAGTCATAAAGATGTACAGCACAGAAACATTCGGTCCAACTCACCATGCCAACCAGATATCCTAAACTAGTCATGTTTGCCAGCACTTGGCCCATATCTGTCTAAACCCTTCCTATTCATATACACATCCAGATTTCTTTTAAATGCTGAAATTGTACCAGCCTGCACCACTTCCTCTAGCAGCTCATTCCATACACGCACCACCCATCTGTGTGAAAAAGTTGCCCCTTTGGTCCCTTTTATATCTTTCCCATCTCACCCCAAGTCTATGCCCTCTAGTTCTGGACTCCCTCACCCCAGGAAAAATACTGAGTCTATTGATCGTATCCTTTCCATTTGTGATTTTATAAACCCCTACATGGTTATCCATCAGCCTCTGATGCACTAAGGAAAACAGCCCCAGCCTGTTCAGCATCTCCCTATAACTCAAATCCTCCAACCCTGGCAACATTCTTGTAAATTTCTTTGAACCCTTTCATGTTTCACAAGTTCTTTCCAATAGGAGGGAGACCAGAATTGCATGCAATATTCCAACAGTGGCCAAACCAATGTCTTGTACAGCCGCAACATGACCTCCCAACTCCTGTACTCAATACTCTGACTAATAAAGGAACGCATAAGAAACACCTTCTTCACTATCCTATCTACCTGCAACTCCACTTTCAAGGAACTATGAAGCTGCACTCTAAGGTCTTTTTGTTCAGTAACACTTCCCAGGCCCTTACCATAAAGTGTATAAGTCCTGCTAAGATTTGTTTTTCCAAGCACCTCGCATTTTTATCAAATAACTCCATCTGCCACTCCTCAGCTCATTAGCTCATCTGATCAAGATCCCATTGTATTTTGATGTAACCTTCTTCGCTGTCCACCACATCTCAAATTTTCATTTCATCTGCAGGCTTACTAACTCATATGTTCAAATCCAAATCATTTATATAAATGACAAAAAGCAGTGGACCCAGCACCGATCCTTGTGGCACACCACTGGTCATAGGCCTCCAGTCTGAAAAGCACTCTCCAACACCATCCTCTGTCTCTTAACTACGAGCCTGTTCTGTGTCCAAATGGCTAGTTGTCCCTGTATTCCATGAGATATAACCTTGCTAGCCAGTCTCCCATGAGGAACCTTGTCGAATACCTTATTGAAGTCTATATAGAACACGTCTACCGCTCTACCTTCATCAGTCCTCTTTGTTACCTCTTCAAAAACCTCAGTCAAGTTTGTGAGGCATGATTTCCCATGCGCAAAGCCATGCTGTCTCTCCAAATACTCATTGAGATGTACAGCACGGAAACAGACCCTTCGATCCAACTCGTCCTTGCTGACCAGATATCCCAACCTGCCAGCACCCGGCCCATATCCCTCCAAACCCTTCCTATTCATATACCCATCCAGATGCCTTTTAAATGTTGCAATTGTACTAGTCTCCACCACTTCCTCTGGCAGTCCATTCCACACACGTACCACCCTCTGTGTGAAAATGTTGCCCCTTAGGTCCCTTTCCCCTCTCAAGGAGCCCGTCAAAGCACCTTCACAGACTGAGTTCAGGGTTTACCTGGCCATTCTCATGAATGTGGGGAGCTGCATGTCCTGGTTTAAACTCTGGACACTGCCCCACCAATGCAGCTATGTCTGCATCCAATCCTGGGCACCAGACATAACGTCTTGCCAACATCTACATTTTGGAAACCCCCTGATGTCCCTGATGGAGTTGAGTTAGGATCTGGCAGCAACATTTGCTTGGGACAATCACCCTTGCTCCTCATAGTAATACATCATTGCTGATGGTGATCTGGTCTCTCTGGGTCTGATTGTGGTTGTGATAGCTGTTTGGTATCCCCCATCACCACTGGATGTTTCTGTTTTGACAGGGCTGAATCTTTCTGTGTCCAAAGTCTGATATTGTCAGCTGTGACTGGACGTGTATCCAGAAAATTAAAAACCATTACAGACTCTTCTGATGGCGGTCCCACCAGAATCATGGAAATGCTTCCTGGTCAGCAGGCAAGCTGGCATTGGCTCCTAGAGTTTTCTGAAAAACATTTGCATATTTATATAAATGATTTGGATGTGAGCATAAGAGGTATAGTTAGTAAGTTTGCAGATGATACCAAAATTGGAGGTGTAGTGGACAGTGAAAAATGTTACCTTGAATTACAACAGGATCTTGATCAGATGGACCAATAGGCTGAGGATTGGCAGATGGAGTTTAATTTAAATAAATGCAAGCTTCTGCACTTTGGGAAAGCAAATCTTAGCAGGACCTATACACTTTATGGTAAGGTCCTAGGGAGTGTTGCTGAACAAAGTGATCTTGGAGTCAAACACTGAGATGATGATAGAAAAACTGAGCACGTCTTTTGCACTACATGGACTCCCGGGTGTGTTGGTCACAGATAATGAGCTATCGTTTACCAGCAGGGAATTTGAGTATTTTCAAAAGTCAAATGGTACTCAACATGTAAGGGCAGCTCCATACCATCCATCATCCAAGGAGCTGGCAGAAGCAGCAGTTTAAACTTTGAAGGCGGACTTAAAGAAACAGCCTACAACTTCACCAGATACCAAACTGTCCCAGTTCCTGTTTGATTGTAGGACTACCCCTCATGCAACTGTAGGGATAGCTCTGGCAGAAATGGGGAGAAGACTCTGCACCAGGTTAAATCTGATCTTTCTGGACCTGGATGTAGGGTTAGGGTGAAATAGCATCAGGAACACCAATGCCAGACACGAGATTCTGTTAAATGAGACAGTTTACTTCAGAGGATGAAGCTTGGTCTAATGACAATGGGAAAGGCCCTGCATGGGTCAGTGCGAGGTCAGGATATGTGATGTACAAAGTTTGGGTGGGTGCAACAGTGCTAACCAAGCACGTGAAAACTGCAAACTCGCAAACGGTGTGGGGACAAAATGTACCCTGCTCCTCGACAACCTTTCTGACTGTTCCAGAACCCGTGAGTTCTCCCTCTCAGTCAAGTGTTGATGATACTTCGGAATCTGAGATGGACACGGCAGATGTTGCCACCTCGGCACCGTTTCCACCTGTACAAAAGAATACATTTCTTCCAAGATGCTCTGAGCGCAAGAGGTGGGCTACTTTTCATTACATGCCACCTGTCTCAAAGGCAGAGTTAGAGGAACCTGACCCGGTGCTGAAACACCCCAGCTGAAGCTCCAATAAAAAAGAACTGGCCTATATCCTCGGATTCAGAGTGGGGAGGGATGTAGTGACTGAAGCAAGGTCAGCCACCTGGACTTCATGGAATATGGGTTCCCTGATTGGGGCTGTTAACCTGCTCCCATCAGGGATCTATGTTTGACAGATATAAACAGGAGTGTCAGAGATTCTGTCCACTCTTGAGAGCTGGCTCTGATAGAGCTGGATTAGGGTCAATAGACAATAGACAATAGACAATAGATGCAGGAGTAGGCCATTCTGCCCTTCGAGCCTGCACCGCCATTCAATATGATCATGGCTGATCATTCCTAATTAGTATCCTGTTCCAGCCTTATCTCCATACCCCTTGACTCCACTATCTTTAAGAGCTCTATCCAATTCTTTCTTAAAAGAATCCAGAGACTGGGCCTCCACTGCCAGTGGAGGGTCAAGGACTCTCCACATGTAAATAAAGGATGGCTCGGTGATGGGATACCAGCTTCTCTCGAGTTATTTCAGCAGCCACTGGAGTTGTGCAACAGCAGCTTGTGGACAATGTCCACATTGAAACCTGATTGAAGACAGTTGGTTCTAATTGAGGGAATCCTTCTGAGACACTAACAGGTGGCAGAGTGTCAACCAATCTCCCATTCAGCATGCCAGCAGTAATGCTTGTCTGTTGCCAACTGAGTTTGGCAGCAGTTTTGACAGCTGCAAAGGGACCAGAGAAACAAAATAATTAAAACTGAATTAACAGAAATTAAATGAATTTCAATAATAGAATTCACTTGTAACTATCTTACACACAATTCAAAATATAATGCAAATTAACAGACTGGGTTGTCGATTTTATCCTTCCAAATACCCTGTCTGGTCCAAGTCTCTCTAATGCCATTAGTGGCCTGTAGTAGAGTGTGGATTGAGTTTGGCATGTTTATTAATATCTTTACTTTTGGGCGGATTTCCTTTCAATGACTAACAGATGTTTAACCATACCACAGAGGAGCACACACATTTAAGTTTTAAAAAGACAAAATGTTTCATAAGTTCACTATGACTAAAATCAGTTATTCAAACATGAACTGAAGTTTTTGATTTCTTTATTGATCATGCAAGAAGAATTCAACCCTGTGAAATTTATTTTCCAAGAATAATATGTGTTAGCATAGTTAGGAGCATTATCAGTCATGAAAGATGTTTGATCTTTATAATTAGTTTAGCATATTGGAGCCTCATTGTGCAATGGCATGACACCATTTTACTTGGTTAACTCAGCTGCATCCGAATGGGTGATATAAAGTGAGTGAGACAATAGTGAGTCTGAAAAAGGCCTGTAATTTGTTCAGTTTTTCCCTGAAACAACTCTCAGTACTTTTTGGAGGTCTGAAAAAGGCTGCCGTGTAAAAGAATGTAGCTGACGTGTGAAAGAGTAAATTTAAACGTTTACCCATCGGTTTTTTTTAAATTGAGATTTGTGTTATCATAACTGATTTTAAATGGGTTCCCTTTCATCTGCTTGCTTGCATATTTCTAATTCTTTGACTATTAGCAGTTTAACAGCAACTATTTACTAGAAGCAGCCATTACTGAAAGACGACATTTTTGTTTCTGTTAAACAGAACAAGAGTTGCATTTGAAGCCAAGTTACAAAAAATGAACAAGTCAACAGATTTGCGTGTTCCTTCTTCTGTCTGTACCATGATCAATGTGCTTGTGGACGCCAAGAAACAGTCTACAAAACTGTGCATTTTAGAAGGTGCACAAGAGGTAGACATTAACTTTATTCATTATTTCACTTCTGTTTGTATTTTCCACTGTTTATGTATTGATTGCTTGCTTTTTATATATAAATAACTGTTTTCAAATATTTCGAAAGTCATTTTATTTTAAAACATTGACTTTACATCTTGGGTGAACCTGAAGTTGTTACCATCTCTCCCACCATAAAGCCCCAACAGTTGTCTCTTAGGAATGAACACCTCGCGCTGTGGGCTTGTTTCCTGACAGTGAACTTTCCATAGAAATACCTGTCTGGGTTCATTGCTTTATGTGAAATCAGGACCTTATCATTTAGACCGCTTTAAATAGGAACTGAAAATAAGAATCTGGCTTTGGTGTGATCCCACAATAGAAATCATTCAGTACACAGCAAAAGAAAGGTCATGGATAATTTGAAGTTGTACAGTCAAAAATGTTTTCATATGCTATCGTTATGATCTTGGTGGAGATTGGAACATATCAGAATAAATCCGAAATCCCAGTTATTTAGTGGAAAAAATGAAGCCACAAGTTTCAATGGTTTAAAACAAAAGAAGTTTTAATGTGCAAAAGTCAAACAAAACAAATGCAAAATCAAATGTTGGGCAAATTCCCAAACACTCTAATTCAAAATCAATGTAAGTCAAACATGAATCAACAGAGAAATTACTGTCAATTATAACCAATAAATTAAAAATTAAACATTAGGTGACAAATACAACTAAGGCATATCTTAAGAATTAGCTCAGCAGCCCAGTCAACATTACATCTCTCTCATGATGTCCTTCAAAATTTTGCCTGTCTCACAAAGGACTTAAGTTGCTCCTCTTCTAGAATTTAACCTGATCCCCAGCTAACAAAAGAGCACAACCAATCCACACTCCATAGACATGGTCTTCACAAAAGATGGTCCATATCTGCAGAGCCTTTTCAACTCTATTTACAAGAGTCTGATGTTGTGGATCAGATGGCTCTGATGTTATGTTCAAGAACCTGAACCATCTGCAGCAACAATATGCTTTCCTATTTTCAGATTCTGTATTTGGACCTCACTTTCTTCAGATTTCTGTACTGCACCATGAGGCAACTAACTGAGTTCAGATAGCTCATTGTCCTTTTTATAGACTTTTATTCATGTTCAGTCTTCCCAGATATTTGGTTGCCATTCTTGGTTTCCATAGAAACTGCAAGGCCTTTGCAGTGTCCCTTTTCAGTTAAGATCTACCTCAGAAAATATGAACTTTGAAACTATCCATTCCATGTCACAATGAAATTAAAGAAAAAAAAATTAACTATTTTTCTGTCTTTACCTTTTTTCTGAAAGTGTTGTACAATTGTCAAGCAACAAATTGAAATGAAATAAAATTAGAAAAAATACAATATATTATTTCATGTATTATCTCACTATTACCATTCTATTGACAAAGTGAATGTGGTTTCAAATGTACTTAGAATGCTATTTAACCATTGTTAATGAGCTGAACACATTAGAAAATGTTTTGCAGTGTTTAGTAAATGAATTATTTGTATGAATGAGTGCTTTCTTCAATCATTGCATCAAAACATAGGGATTGATTGGTTAGGGTCAGCTTCTGGTTTTCTCGCAGATAGGAATCCAGCTTAACAGGATTGTATTCGGTCCTAATCACCTCATACGTGATTTCCAATTCTCAGCCATGCTGCGTGAATAACTTTCAAGTAGGAGTGTGAGTCCAGGGAAATTACAAAAGAGTATGTTTTACTTTCCCCAAGCAATGTAGTTTATGGCCTCCTTTTCAAATTTGAAAAAGCAGTACGCTTTATTGGGTGTATTGTCATCTTTGAAAATTTACT
This sequence comes from Chiloscyllium punctatum, assembly GCF_047496795.1. Taxonomy (NCBI): domain Eukaryota; kingdom Metazoa; phylum Chordata; class Chondrichthyes; order Orectolobiformes; family Hemiscylliidae; genus Chiloscyllium; species Chiloscyllium punctatum. Next base: position 53,874,100 of record NC_092770.1, on the reverse strand, counting down.
TCCATCGGGGACATTTTAGTCCCTGTTCCCGATTGTCAGAGATTGTCCCACCCACGTGTGAGATATTTTTCAAAAGGCCAATTGAGAGTTTCCAATTCAGAGCCCTGTCCAATCAAGAAGGGTGGGCAGGTTCCTGGAGGAACAGTCAAAGGACCTAGAGCTTTGTCAGTTTAAAGGCACCTTTTAGGAGAGGTGCACAGATAACAGGGAGAGTGTGTCAGTACCTCAGCATCAGGGTGACGTCCGAGATGAGCATCAGAATCAAAACTAATGCTGGGTAGTCCCCTTGTGCAGAGTGAACACCTTCCTCTGGATTAATTTGTGCTGTGGGTGAGACCAATCCTATTGGGAACATCTATTGAGGTGTGAATCTAATTCTACTGTGCTCCTACTGGCTCAACTGAACTGCCTGGATCAGCACTCAGCAGGAAACTGCTAGGAGGATCCTAGCGCACCATTCCTACAATCCTACTTTCTTTACAATTGGTACACTGTCAAACAGCAACTGATTCCATCACTCACCATAGGAATGTGGCAGCCTATTGAGCAGATGTTGACTTTTCACTTCCAATCCCACCTCCATTCATCCTTTGCTGGTCTCAGTAGATTATGTCCAATATCTTTAGTGTTCTTGGGGTGTCCATTATGGAGGAGTGATTGATTGTCTCCCCAGTGTGAGATTTAAACATGATCTGTTTCTTTTGCTTCTATCTTCATTGTATCAAAATAAATGTATTTCATCTAGTTCTTTCATTTGGTTGGCTTTTGTCATTATTATTTTGGATTAGTTTATTTTTAGTCTTAAATCATACCCTCATGATTTACAGATTGACATGAATTTTGGCTAAATGTTCATCATTGTCCTTTTGCTTCTTCCTGTGTTCTGCCTTCTTTTCTTCATTTATGTTCCCCATCTCCGGTTCCAGTTTAGTAAGCAATGGGTAAGTGTTGCTTTTGATTATTTTGTGTGCTGTCTTGTTATTAAGCTCTGACTTTAATAAAGAGAGATGCTCAGTGTGACATCCAATCATGTGCAGGAGCAAATTTTGGTGACTTCAAATTGGACAATTTGGAAATTGACAAGCAAGCAATCTTATTAGCTGGCTTCCACTCATACCAAATGCCAAAGGCATTACTAGAACTGAGGACAAAGCAGTTGGTCTAAATGTTTGAACCTGATTTGTTAACTTTTTAAAACATGTGTATTGGTAGTCAAACGTGCAAGAAAAGTATCAGTAGAAATTCAACAGTATACAACATTCTTTTTTAATTTCTCATCTTATAAAAGTGAAGGAATTGTTTCCTTTATCCAGTATCTGACAGAAGTTGCACTGAAAATAATTGCTGGCCTTAAAAGTCTGCACCTTGTGCACAGTAACTCTGTGAATCTATGTTATACAGACGTCTCATTTTCTTTTGCAGTTCTGCCCAGCCCCATCACCAAGAGGCCCCTTTCTTTCTCGACGAGCAATTTCAGTATGATCATATTATTGTGAACTTGTCAGTTTTTCTCTCTGAGCTGTTGTGCAGAACTTGTCATTGAACAAATTAAAACTATTAGAGGCATTTTTAAATTGTTGTAATAAATATGTTAACGGTGTTTATAATTTTGAAATGCCACAATGTAGAATTTATTTTAGTCTGATGGCTTTCTTTTTCGCCTGGTGTTGATGTCAAGCATTGCAAGGTTAAATGCCTCACAAAGGAGCTAGGAATCAAATCTTTGTGTGTCTAGTTCAACATGACACCTTAATCTCAAACTCAGAATAGTTCTGATATTATATCAACATGAATATTCCCATTGGTGGCAGTAAGCTGGATAATTTTCTCTAAGCTCTCACCCACAATGAGGCCGTGAGATTTCCACAGTTCATTTTGGTGCCTTACAACAACCAAAGAAGAGTAAGTGATCACCCCATCAGTTTGGGCTGGATTTAAGTCTGTAGTTACATTAGGGAAAAGACAGTTTGAATTCCCTGATTCTGCCCTTCTGTCTATGCTGAGTCAACTACATTCAATTGTGATTTAAGTAAGAGTCAACAATTGGCCTTATACTTATTGTGTGTTTGGCTTCTACATCGTCTGGCGCAAGTAACAATGGAGACGCCACTTTATTCTTCTATACCAACTCCTTCTGTGGCAGAAAAAATATGAAAATTAACAAAGTTCACGCCAATAAACAATGTGGAATGTTGACTTTAAACTATTATCAATGAAAAGTTACATTTAGAAGAAGATCTTGCAAGATAAAATTTTGCAGAGGAATGTTTAAATTTCGATCTGTATAAATTCAATACCAACATGCAATCTGTTGTGTTTTCACTTTTCGATAGAAATTTCCCCTCCCTGTGTAACATGTGTAATGGCGAGAAAGGTAGAAAAATATTGGGATCAGATTGTCAACTCAAGAAAAGGTTTCTTAATTTTTCCCTTGAGCCTTAAATAGTGTTTTCTGAATCACGCCACTAAATGGCGAATGCCTTATGCTTATGCATTTGCATCTCCTTAAAACCCCAACTTGCCTTATTTATTATCATTTCCAATTCCTCCTATCTTACATGAGAAATGAGGCAGTGCAAATTCCTGACCTGTATGTCAGAGCTGCTGGTGACTGCAACTTGCTGAATACAACTGCTTCTTCCAATGTCTCTGCATTCTCCATGGTTACCATCCTCCTTGACCCCTCTTCTATGCAAGTTGGCATGAGCAAATGACCAGCATCACCATATCATCATGCCTGCTCTTGGAACAACTCAGACACCAGGCCCTTCAACTTTCTTAGGAGCTCAGGGACATCTATGAATTGCATGCTTTTTCCAAGCTGCTTTGTGTGTGGAAACAAACGTCTATCCAGTGCATCTACAAAGGATGCTTTTGCACTTACATGGACACATGCTTTCTATATCTCTATACTTGCTTTCTTAATGCTGTCTCACAATAGTGCTTACCTACCAGCCCCATATTGCTTTCTTAGCACACATGGTCTTTAATGCTCAGTCACAAGCTGCCTGACTCTCTGGTTTGCATTGCTTTTTAGCACAGAGGGAAAGGTATGCAGCATGAGACAATAGGGAGTGCTGAACAGTCTGTCGGTCAGACAGGAATGGACATGATGCCACGTCATCTTCAGAACTGCAGCAAGTACCAGCAATTTACATGGCAAACACACTGCATGTGTTTCAAGCAAAATGCAATGTTTGAAAGATCAGTCCTTAGTCTAGTGAAGAGAGACTACAGGCAGCCAGTGGGTTTGGTCACAGTCAGTGAAGAGGCTCATCCAATTCCAGGCTGCTGGTTTGTCCATGGTCAGTCAGGCACTTAAATGTGTCCTTGCAGCATATAAGTCAATACCAGGAGAACTGTAGAGACAGTAGCCCAGCAGGTACACTGTCATATTTGTGACTGTCCTGCCAAGTCAGTGTGGGTAGTGGCCCACAGTCAGTGCTGAGGATTTGCTCACTAATGATCAGAGAGTTTATCATGGGCTGTCCCTGGAGTCCTGGAAAAACCAGGCAACTTGAATCTGGGAACAAGCTTCATTGTGCTCGGTGTCTCGAGGGAATGGTCTCTGTGAAATAGGCTGGTTATAATTGTCACAGTGGGATGTCTGAGTCAATAGGAAAGGTTCAGACAGGTCACAGTAACTCTGGTCTCAACATCAAGAGGGCCCAACAAGGATAAGGGAATTTCCAAAGCAATGGGCTCTGGAGGTAAAGTGGGGACATTGATAGTTATGTCAAGCCGCTCAACTAAATGGGGGAGACTAAACGTTCATTGGAGCCAAGACAATAGAGAACATAAAGAATGGGAGAACTCCTACAACATAGGCAGAACCTGAAAGTCACTCACTCTGACACAAAGCTGGAACCTCATGATGTTGCATTGAAATTCAACTGCGCAATTATTTCAAATATGGTGCAAAGTGGATGAAATATGTTACTGTGTTTTTGTTTGTTTGAGAGGTCCTGCGAAAAGCAATTGCACTATTGAGCCTCCGCTGACTTAGTAATGTCAGCATCAGTTGACACTTCATAGGCATTGTCCAAGAATGAAGAATAGTGGCCTCAAGCAATCAAGACTATTAGATCATGCACACTAACTGTCTCCTTGTTATGTCAGCTAAGCAAATGTAATGAGAACAAGGCAGTGAAAAGCTGAACCTGGTATTCCCATTTGACAAATGCTTTTCAGGATGATAACCCTGCCAGAGGCTCTGACTGTGGTGCAGGTACATGGTTTGGGGTTACAAAAGGCAATCTGTAGTTTAGTTGGGGGGAGGAGGGTGGAGTGCTGGCTGGCTGACTATCTTGATGATTTACTGACAGAATTCTACTCCCAAAGCACACAACAATTTTAATGTTCACCATGCACTTGGGTGCAGTAATATATCTCCATGATTCTTCTGGAAGCATGACAGTGACCTCCTTGGAAAGCTTCACGGTCATAAATGTAAAAGCTCAGGAGTTTGTTTAATAAAAATGTCATCTTTCTGACATGCCACAACATTGACCTGCCCAAGGAGGTAACACGGAGAACACTGTCACTAGGGTCATTTTCTCTTTGGTCTAAACTCCAAAGACAACAGAGAAAGGAACAGCAATTACAGCTCTGTCTTGCAAATGCTACAAGAATAGGGACTCCAGCGGTGGCTACACCACCTCCACAGGGAGAAGCAGCAGGTGAAGATCCACCAAAGAGATGGAGGAGAATGATGAGAATCTACAGGTGTCACTGTCATTTTCTTCATCTCTCTGAAACATGCTGAAGACGAGTGCTTGGACTGCATCAATGGGGCCTTGCGGTATAGCTCAGCAAAGATGCCCTGTATCATGGCAGCATGCTGTGTCCTTTCTAACCGAAACCAGCAAAGGGGATGACATCCTGGCTGCAGATAATTAAATATGGGAATGGACAGAAGTCTTCTGAGGATGAAGATGGAGACTGATGATGAGGGCATTGACCAAGGGGACCATGCAAGAAAGCATGACAGACCCTGAAGAAGGGCTCATGCCCGAAACGTCAATTCTCCTGCTCCTTGGATGCTGCCTGACCTGCTGCGCTTTTCCAGCAACACATTTTCAGACCCAGAGATAAACCAATTGAAACCAATTTCCAGGATGACTGAGCTGAGTTTGAACTTTATTTAATTATCTCAGATTCTGTTGGCAATTTGGCAAGTGGTCCTTGTATAGTGCAAGGGATATGTGGGCCTTTCTGTTTTTTCTAATCCTTGACTCTTTAATGTTACTGAGTAAATGTCTTGTTTCCATGCTATTTTACATTGGTAGCTTCAAGTGATTCCACTTCAGTGCATGTACAGTTAACATTCAATGACACGTTCGATATGATCACGATAAAAAGTCACTGAGATAGCCCCATATGACGTCAGTGCACTAAGATTAGGTTGCTCTTGCGGCATCTGTAAGGAAATCATATCTAAGCGTTGTATAATGATGTCTCTCATGACAGGCATCAGGTTGAGAAGAATCCTGAGGAATCTCCTTTGGACCCTTTCTTTATCACTCTTCAATGTTTCATAGTTGCATAGACTGCTATATTACCCTGAAAAGCTTGAGCATCCTCTAGGGGGTTGGTGACGATTTGCCACAGCAGATTCGTCGCAGATGATTAGCCACTGCCAATTCTCCACCAGCGTTTCTCCACTGGGGTCGTTTGACCTCTGGAGACTATTCACCACCAGAAGTATATATATGTACTGATTGTTTTCCCTCCCGCCTGTTCTTTCAGATTTCTCAGTCCCCTTTATTTATACAACAACATACTACATATTGATAAAAAAAGAGGTGAAATAAATATCATTTTATTGGTTTATATATAAAAATGAGTTACAAACTTTAACAGAAAAATGAATTATATTTTAAAAATCTTTATAATGGCAGTAAAATCTCACATTAATATTAAACAATGAAATTTTAATTCATTTGATAGTTATATTCCAAACAATCTCTTTCACCGTATTCAAAAACAATGTTTTTTATTCTATTGTCTGCGTCTCCTATCATTCCTTTCTCGTCAAATTATTTTCTTTGTTCTCATTGCCAAAACTTAATACTTGAATCACTCTTGGATAGTTTATCAAAAACATATAAAACCATCGTGGTAAAACTTCTTATTTCCTCGTTTACTAATAATTTTTGTTTCCATTTTGAAGACTTGAGGGTAAATGGAAAAAAAATACAAGCTTAAAAAAATGCTCTCCTGTAACGAAAATAAGTTGTTACTGAAACAACACAAACAATACCTTAACCAATATAATGACAACTTTATATAGTTTAGATATGCTTGTTCTCTAACATTTTAAACGTTGTTAAATAAAAAAAGTCTATTAACAAAAATAAATGGTTATTAAAACAAGTAAACGCTACCAAAAATATTCAAAATATATAACTTATTTGCGGTGGCGAATCATCTTCAGCGCCCAATGGGTGGTGGCTAAGCGTCCTCGGTGGTCAAAGGGCCATGGCTAATTGGCGGCGGCGAATCTGCTGTGGTGAATGGTCCCATCCCGTCCTCTAGGACAGTGTTGTACCACTTGAAAGGCAGTTTTTCTCAACAGACTATAATGCTGTGAAGGAGAGTGGACATGTGAACCACCCATTGTATATCTCCCAGCCTTGAATGGCTGAGCTCTCTGTTGAAAATGTACTGAATTTAACTTTGCAGAAATATGTGGAATCATCAGTGGTTCTCTACTCTCTCAAGGTGCTTGAAAGTGTGGAATGAAGTCTGCCAACCAGGTTCTATCACAAACCCTGCACACTAGTCTTCATGTGGTCCATATTAAAGTGCTGCACTGGGACTGTCGTCCTCAATGTCGCATTTGAAGGATCTCTGATATCTGAGGTATCTGCAGTAGCAAGCATTTCTATCTTTCTAGCCACATGATTGCCCAAGAAACTCACTCAAGAGGTGAAGAGCAGAAGATAATGAGAGAAAATCAGTTCTGCGCCATGAGTGATGGACACAATGAGACACACTCACCAACATACTCGGACTACAAATGGGATAACTTCTCCCTTGTTTTAGGAATAGCCTTAATGTTAGTTCCGGTAGTGAGCCCGAATCCTGTGGAAAACTCTGTAGTTAAACTGAGATGAAGTAATCCATTACAGGAAAACACTGCAGAAAATAGAAATGAAAGGCTGGTTCTTTTATACTGCTGAAAACTGGCATTGTTTCAACTTGAATTAATTAGTTTCAGTCATATTTAAGGTTTCATACTCAATAGTCCTTGAATTGACAGGTTAGTCCTTGTAATTAAAACTCCCTACAAATGACAGTCGAACCTATGGAGACAATATTGTCTGTTATTAATGAAAGATGGGAACACGTTTGATATTTTATTAATCGTAACAATTTAAAGTCTAGCAGTTCACAAAAAAAGCGGAATGGCATGGTTCTTGGAGAATGTTTTGTTCGGCTCTGTATCACCGGTTAATTTATTACTAACCTTCCTGCTTTGTTGACAGAAAAAAAATTTAATTTCATCTTAAGTTAACTTTATTGTCAGCAAGAATTCTTTGAACCCAAGTGAACTGCTGCTTGCTGTGCGAATGCAGAGCCCCTTGTGCAGCTAACAATCAGTGTCTCTCTTTTTTTCCACAGAGCAGCTTAAATGACTTAAGAGAGTTGTCAGACATAAAATGTTGCATTAATTGAATCTTCTCCTAGCCTTTCATTCATCCAACTGGGCGGGTCTTCAGAAAAAGCACATGGTTGTCCTAATTGCAAAGAAGCCGACAAAAAAGTATCCTTCACATTCCTGTGCCTGAATGAGGTCTGCAACTCAATTCACTCAGATAATAGATCTATTAGCTGCTTAACGCGACAGAGTACATGGGAAGCTTTCCAGCACTGAATGTAAAACAGCATTCGGTGGGGAGATTGGGCTCAAGGTTTTTCATTTGAAATCCCCCAATTATAGCTTTTAATTGTGCTTGAGGTAGAACAAGGCATTGTTTTCAAAATCACTTCTTCTTTTCTCTGTCCATTTGTAACTTTGTTCTCTTTTTCAAATTGCAGCAGCAGTATCACTCAAAGATCGATGATTTGATTGAAGGAACCTTCAAAGAAATGATTTCCCTTCTGGTTTCAAAGGTAAGAAATGATTTGCTGAGGAGATGCACTGCTTAATGGATGTGATGGTGCTACAAGGTTCTCCTTGCTCCCGACACTGCTTCAAGGCAAGGTGATGTCAAGTCACTTCATGAATTAAAACTGAACATATTGGAGTTCATTGTGGGCCTATGGCAGTCTTCAAAACACTTAAATCATCGCTTGATTGGTGCTTTAGAATAAACTGGGAGCATTTCTCTTTTTCATTTGTATATGTATATCACATGCCATGAATTATACAAATCTAGAGATTGTTTCTTCATTCACTGTAGATTCTAAAAAAAGAATGCAGTTTTTACTCGGCATCAATCATTGGCTGCAGAAAGGCAACATCAGTCTTGGGAACTTGCAATCATTCAGTTATGATAAGTCAAAGTGTGTGCTGATTCTTTTTTTGTGCGCCTGAGGCAGTCAGTAAAAATATCTGAAACAATGTGCTCAGTATCAAATGTCATGGTGCCTATTATGATCGTCTTCGTTTCTACTCCAAGTAGACATTTCTTACAGCAGTGCTGAGTCTCAATTCATGAGCAGCATAATAACCCACAAGCCTTTATCACCTAGGAATATCTTCCTCTCAGAATGCTGGCACTGGAAACTGCAGCAGTTACCATTCTTGTAATGTTTATAGCCCATTTGAATCAACTTTATTATAATTAAAGGGAAATTTGTTATACATCTGTCCAAAGATGGCTTATATTAACTGGGTTCAGCTTGACCATCTTAGGACCGATTACCTTCAGTTGAGAGATACAAGACTGCATCCAGTCAGTAATCTGTCCTGCGTTGATTACATTTTTCATTGGGTGTCCTGCAATCTGGAGAAAAAGTTTAATTTTGGTGTTTAGAATGTTAGAGGTCAAAACACTTCAACACCTCTTTGCTAATTTTATAAAACATGCCTGGGCTAGAACATGAAAAGACAAGTCGGCTGCTGAGGTGTTGCACGAATGAAATTCCCCACAAACCACACAAAACAAAAGTCAGTACACACTTTGTCTGCTTATAGTGCCTTAACACCAAAAAATGTGTTTAAAGTTTCACGGTGACCAAAGGAAAAAGATGGGTACCCAGCCATGGGAGTTGGTGTTTAGGTAGCTGGAGGTGAGTAGTGGATTTTAAAGTTGGCATTGGAAGAGATGCAAGTGATGGAAAGGTTGAGGAAGGGTATTCTACACAATTAGATCTGGATGCTTAAAACCAGGTCAATCAATGATATGGCCAAAGGATGCCAAGGATTAACAAAGGAACAGGTTGGTACAGCAGAGAGATTGAAGGTGTGGTGGGTGTTGTAACATGGGCAAAGGGGGAGTGAGGTAAGACAATTGATTTTCGAGAAGGACAAAAGTAATACCTTTGAATTGTTGATTTGGAGTGATTGACATTCAGGAATAGTGAGGAAAAGAATACAAGAAGCTGGGTTTTGGTGAATTGAAACTTACAGAGAGTGGAGGATGGGAGATCAGCTAAGAGAGAACTGGAGTAATCAGGCTGAATTTTCCAACAAGATGAGAGGACAAGCAGAGTGGCAAGAGTAGAGGTTGAGAGGGGAGCCTGAGAGCTTCCAGTCACCATGTCAGATTGCCAATTGTAAGGACATCAATGGCTTAGACACTTGTCAAGAGGCCATTTGAACCACTCAGGTGGCCAGATAAGGGCTACTTCTTGTTTACTGCCAGCATGATGCCTTTACCAAAAGGCCCACCAGAGTGTGAGAAGAAAGGTTTAAAAGAGGCATTTTTTTCTCTCACAAGGTGGTTTGTACGTGCAGTGAACTGCCAGAGGAATTGGTATGTGCAGTTTCAGTTACAACATTTAAAATATACTTGGAAAGGAACATGAATAGGAAAGGTTTAAAGGGACATGAGCCAAACATAAGCAAGTGGGATTAGTTTAGTTTGGAAACTTGGTCAGCATGGACAAGTTGGACCAAATGGCATGTTTCCATGCTGTATGACTCTGTAATCCCATATATGCAGTGCATGTGGTGAGGAAATGTGAGGGAGGAGATCTATCTCTCCTGAACAAGTAATATAACTTAATGCTAAGTTTTAAACAGTGTAAGATCATTTTCCACAGCTTATCCTTGTGTACAGGTCATTCTGCTATAACACGACAGTTGTGTCAAACTGCGATCTAGCTCTATAGGAAATCGCGCTGTGGAAGATGACTAACAGAAAATGGCTGTACCTGTTCAGTAGAAGGTTCATGTTATCCAAACAGTATCCACAATTCGTCAATCTCATTATAGCTAATTCACACTGATGAAACGCCCGTTAACACAGAATGGCCTGTATTATTTATAGGGTAACTGGTTAAAATAGTAGAGTTTTGTTGTAACGTGTTCATATCCTATGTGGTGGCATAGTCTCCTTCTGTGTTTCAAGAATCTGTGTTATAGCTCCTCACATGGTTACAACATTTTCTTCTCCCACTCTCCCCCAAGTTTGTGTTCGTACTGGAAGGTGTACTATCCAAGTTGTCAAGATATGATGAAGGAACATTCTTCTCCTCAATTCTATCATTCACTGTAAGTAATCTGAGGAATTTGTGCTTATCTTTTATGAATAAGGTACTGCAATACTGTATTTGAATTGAAACACGAGTGAAAGTCTTGAAATCAAGCATTTGCTTAATTCCTATGGATGGATAAATTGGTCGGGGGTGAGAGCCAAAAGCAGCCTTCCACTTTTGGCTGCAAGAGTCTGTTTGAAGACCACAGACTCATTTAAATTGAACCAGCAAGTTGCAAGCACCAAAAGGACCTTCCAACCTAAATCATCAGTTTCAAAACAGCCCAGTGCTACTGGGAGCAAGGTTGGGAAGAGGCAGTGCCCATGCTACTTCTGTGGGGCTCAAAGAAGGTTCTTCTGTCACCACAAAAATGATTATATGGCTCAAACACCAGTGAAACCGGTCAGAGAGGGCACCCTGCATGATCAAAGCTAATTCTATCTTAAACCTGCAGTCATAATCCAATTTTCAGATTGGAATAGGTCACAGCCTGAAACAAAACAATTGTCTCAGCTGCCCAGCAGTAGTCTCATGTAAAATTCACAGTTGTCCAGTTAATGGGTGTTTAGTCTAAGGCCAGTACTCCATTTCAGCAAATTAAAATTGGCTCCAAGATTTAAGCCTGCAATAGTGAGGCAACTTGCTCCCATGAGTGCATGTCAGAAAATCACACGGATTATAGAATTTATTTCAAGGTTCACCCATTCACAGTCACAGGTCTTCATCATTTTAATACTCCCCTGATCCTGATAGTATGTGACCATTTTGAGAATAATTAATTCCGGTATATTGAGGGCCTATGCCAGCAACTTTATTTGGTCCAAAACACAGTAAAGTGCTTTTAGCTTCTTGAGTCCTGAAATTGATATCCAGGAATGCACATCCACAGTTGTTCAGAAGATAGGACAAATGGTTTCTATCGTCTGTTATCCTCTAATAATCTTTCCCTTCCTCAAGTATTGTGCCATACCTCAGACTCTTTCCACATTTATCCAACATCACACCACAGCTTGTCTCTGTCTTGTCTCGCTCAGAATGGAGTAGGCCTGGCCATTATCGTTCTACTTGACTTCTTCTGAATGAAGCATCACAGGAGGATAAGGTCATGCCTGAAGCAGCCAGTGCATTCCAATGATGTGTTGTAGTAGTGCACTCTTGGCTGGCTGTAAACAAATCAGGGCAAAATATGTTGTTAAATGTAAATGCCAGTGTGCTGATTCTGCAAATCTAGCCAAGCAGTTTAGCAATCACCTGTGAATATGGAACAAATATCAGCTTGTAGCTGGTGAGCAGGAAGATTGGAGACTCCAGCCATAGCACTGTGGTGGGGAAAGAGTTCAAGAGTTGTCTGGCTTTCACTGTAGCCTCATATCTAATTGTTTTTTCTCTTTCCCTGAAGGTGAAAGCTGCTGCAAAGTACGTTGATGTACCCGTAAGTATTGCTACTTTTTCATTTCATTTTTTGAGTATTGATTCAGAAAATCAGTGAGTTATTGATGTTGACACTACAACCTTGAACTAGGAATGTGTTGCATTTCCTGGTGCAAGCCTAAATCGCCTAGAGGTGCACAGAAAAATTTCCAGAAAATGCCACATTTTTCAATTTATTGCTTTATTTCTCTTAACCTCACAGCATTTTTAGTCCTACTCTCTGGCTATACTAAAAGTGGAGCTGATATTATCTGGATTCCACAGTGTCTAATACAGGAAAGTGTGGACATTTTCTCTGTTGTGCTAAAACAACAATCTGGATCAATGGTAGTCAATCATATCAATTGATTAATGAATTATTTGTTTCATGGGTGGGTAGATGATTGAAGAGGTGGGATACAGAGGGGAGAATAGTGAATTTTCTTAACACTCCTTATTGTTTTAATTCTTAAATACCTGAAGGACACTGATGGCACTTATTATTATTCTGAGCTTGAAGCTTTCCAATATGTCAGTGATAAAAGCAAAGAGTAACTCTTCTTTGGACTGAAAGGGGTTGCAGAAGTGATTATGCTGTTGAAAGCAAGGAGGAGGAGCAAGTGAAATAGATGACACAATTGCACCCAGAGCAAAAGGCAAAGAGTATGCTAATGGTAGTAGAGAAGAGATAAAAATGAAATGTAGATGTTATTAGTAGGTGTTAACAGCATTAAAAGGGTCAACTTTATTGGGTGTGAACTCCTGCAAACAAGACACTCAGGAAAGAAGGAGTAATCAAAATGGAGGACATAAATTATGGTCTGAAGTTTTTGAACTCAATGCTGAGTCCCAAAGGCAAATTATTGCACATAGAAAAGGAGCATGAGTTTGTGTTGGACTTGGCTGATCACGCCAAGAGGCCAAGGATAGAAATGTGAGCACGAAAGCAGCAAGCACCCAGAAGACTGGGGTCTGTACTTGCAATATATAGAAAAGGTGATCCACAACATTCACTCAGTCTGAGTTTGGTTTTGCTAATGTAGAGGAGATGGCATTGTGAACAGCAAATTAATTAGATTAGCTTGAAATCACTGCTTCACCTGGAAGGTATATCTAGGGCCTTGGAGGAAGGAGGTAAAGAGGCAAGTACTTTACTTTCTGCAATTATTTAGGAAAGTGAGAAGCTTTGAATGAAGATGTGCTGGGAGTAACAGAGGAGTGGACAAAGTTGTCCTGGATGATAAGAGCAAAAGGAGCAGAATTTGGTCATTTGGCCCATCAAATGTGCTCCACCATTTGTGGCTGGTGTGTTTCTAAAACCCATTCTCCTGTCTTCTCCCTGTAACCCTTGATCCCTTCACTAATCAAAAAATCAATCTATCTGATCCTTAAACACAGTCAATGACTTGGTCTTCACAACCTTCTGCGGCAATGAGTTCCACAGGTGGAGAGAATGATAACTGCAGAATGCAATTTTGTGATGATATCAAACTCGAGGTGGCAAAAATAACTGAGGATGATGCTTTGAATAAAGAGGGTGATGAGGTGGAAAGAGAGGGCAAGGGGAACCCTGTCCTGTTCTCAAAGGGACGAAAGGGGCAGAACTATGGGAAATGGGTCAGACATGGTTGAGGGTCAGGCACGGTGTGGAGAATCCTCAGTTGAGGCAAAATCGAGACTTTTCAGAATCACTTGCATAGAAGGTGGTATCATTGAAATAAATACAAGTGAAAGTGAGAAACTAGGAGAATGGAATAGAGTGGGGGGAGGAAGTGTTGTAACTGTGCATTTATAATGGATTGTGGAAGTCTATCCCCGGAAATGGAAACAGCAAAGTTAAGAAAGAGAAAGGGAGAGTCAGAGATTGATGAGGTGAAAATGAGAAAAGAATGAAAGTTGGATGTAAAATTGATTAACATTGGGAACGGAGTTCCAGGATGTTGACCCAGTGCCATTGAAGGAACTGCCAGAAATTTCAAAATCGGGATAGTGAGCGGCTTGGAGGAAAACTTGCAGCTGATGGTGTTCCCATGTATCGACTGCACTTGTTTTTGCAGGTGGAAGTAAAAGGAGCCTTTGTGAAGTTCTGCAGCACATCTTGTAGATGATGCATGCTGCTGCTACTGAGTGTCAGGGTGGAAGGAGTGGATGTTTAAGGATGTGATGCCAATCTAGTGGCTGCTTTATCCTGGATGCTGTCTTGAGTTGGAGCTACAGTCATCCAGGCAAGTGACAAGCACTCCTAACTTATACCTTCTAGATGTGCTTAGGGTTAGGGTTTACTCACTGCAGGATTTTGAGCCTCTGACCTGCTCATGTAGTCATAGTATTTATATGGTAAGACTACTACAGTTGCTGGTCAAAGTTAACCCATCGGATGTTGGTAGTAGGGGGCTCAGTGATGGTAATGACATTGAATATCAAGGGTAATGATTAGATTGAATCTTTCTGGAGATGGTAATTGCCTGGCATTTTTTTAGCACAAGTATTAGTATGAGTTGGAGAGATCGCCAAATGAGACAGTCCTGGGAACAATAGTTTGCTGTTAAGAGTCTGGTTATGATAAGGGATAGGCAGGAAGAAGATGTTAGTTGATGTTTTAAACTGTATTCTTTATCTTATTCCATACTTAAAAGAAACTTTTTAAAAATTTAATTTGGTAAGTGATGGCAGGAAAATTAAATTTTTATCGATCCAGTTGGAAACACAAACAAGCTAGTTTTACTTTAAATGTAAAAAATGCATAAAGAAAAGAGCACTTTATGATGCTTCAGTACAGGTTACAGTTTTACTGTTCACTGAAGAGCAAAGTGACTGCTGTATACCAGAAGACAATTCAAGTTGTAAGCTCTATGTGTTCATTTATTCATTAGACTGCAGCTTGTTAATTGTATAAAGCCACTCATGTTAGCCAAAGTGTTCTTTATGTAGTCTGTTATTATTGAGTTATAAAGGAAAGAATGGATTATATTACAATCGTGTTTAGCTCTGGTTTCAGATGACATCACATTACAAGACAAAACTTGAGTAGTTTCTACCAATGGTTTCAACTTTGAGATGCCTTGGTGTCATTGTTGTAGTAGTAATTTCCATTACAGGTACAAATGTTAGACTTTTATTTTCTCAGAGTCAACCACAACTCTCAAGTATAAATCTGCTGTAAGGCAACGAGTGTGGAACTAACCAAAGTATTCCCATTGGGGTCTGAACTATTCCCTGTGCTTCTCGGTGACCTCAGGGTGAAAAGGGACTTTGTCTGGCAAGATGGCTTAACTCATTGCATTAGTTGTTTACTGTTCTTATCTCTATAACTCCCAACATACTGTCCTCAGGCAGAATGTGGGCTTACATTACGAGTGAACGGTGATAGTGTAGACTGCCTTTTTCCTGTCTGGAACCCTAGAATTTCAAATGCTTTGAAATGGGGTTATTGCTAAGACGGAGGGAGGTTGAAAGATCATCATAATATGGCTACCAATCTTGCCATCATTGAACTCTGTGCAACTTCCCAGCATCTCATTTTGCTCGCCCTATTTATCATTGTAGTTGGATGACTAATCAATGCCCACACTTTTATGGGTGCTGTAAGTTTTCCCTGACTTCGCTGGGTCTTTGAATTTCCAGAAGAGTCAGAGCCTGTCCACCTGGTGCAGCAAGATTATGTGTCATCAGACTTTGTGTCAGATAATGAATGTTTTCCACCTAAATTAATAATATTTTGTGCTGTATGTCTTGAATGTTTATGCAATTTTCACCCCATTGCTGCAGTCTTACCACATTTAACTGTTGTTTCTTCTTCAGTTTGTGTTTCGGATCTTTCAGGAAGAATTTTAATCCTCTATTCACCTCTTACTTTTGGCCACTGAAGTGGCACAATTGATATCACTTCTTCAATTGGCTGGTCTCTGTAGATTTCCTTGTTGAGGGATTGAGAGCAGTAAATTTTCAGTCTGAGTTTAGAACAAGAGGCAAAATAACAATCAAAATAGAGGAAACTTCTCAATCTCTTTAGGTTAATGTTCAATTCCCACAATGGACTGACCTGACCTAATAACAAAGTCAACATAAAGTTAAACTTAAAAAACATAGAAAGAACTGCAAGTGCTGAAAATCAGAAACAGAAATTGCAGGACAGACTCAGCAGGTCTGGCAGCATCTGTTATGAAGGGTCACAGAAATCGAAATGTCAACTCTGATTTCTCTTCATGGATGCTGTGGACCTGCTGAGATTATCCAGCAAGTTCTGTTTTTGTTTATGAAGTTAACTTGTAACTTGTTGGACATACAAAATGCAAGCATAAAACTCTGGAAACACTAAATTTGGCCATGACGTATCTCTGGAGATAGAAACAAGTGTTAACATTTCTGGTCAATGACCTTGTGTTTAAGCTAGTGATCTAGCAAGTAACTCAGGCAGCAATGTCCAGGAAGCATCTTTCCAGACTGGAAACTGTTCATCAAAGAGTCTGAGTTGTTCACTTCACTAATGTTTACTTACAATTGACCTAAAGTACATTACAGCCATCCCCTGCACTGTTTGCTGAGCCCACCAACCTCTGATCCCCTCCCCCTTACTCTGTTCAACAGCCCTCAAAGCCAAGTCTTGAGAAAAGTCAACATGGGATTCTTGTTAGTTTTCAAGCTGCCTTGCAAAACCATTATCATCTGGTAACCTACTGCCCCTAGTGTACGGAAACTGACAAAAGAAGGAATGAATGAGTCTGGATTTTCAGAGTGATCCATGTTCAATCAATTACTTTGAACTAAAATTGTTGTTGTTCGTCACCATTTTAAGGTGCCAAGATCCTATAAGCAGTATGAAAATGAAAGTCCAGTTCATCTGTTTATAGTCATGACGATGATTTGAAGAAGTAATGTAAGCCTGAAAAATTCTCCACAGTTGGAGTGCTATGTGAATGCTTTTGTGAAATGCCGTTAGTTTGGAGAAAGTAACAGAGCAGTCAGTGAAACCGCATATCATGTTTCTTTCTGTCTGAAACCATATCCTGGGGCAACCAAACAAAACTGCCATGGGTGCTGCAAGTTTTGCTCCAACAACATGCCATGTATCTAACTCCAGCATCTCTACTAAAAATGCCAGAGATGCTACCTGTCTGTCGCTGACAACAAAATCAAGAATCCTCCATGAACAAAGAACTGCAGATGCTGGAAATCAGAAACAAAATCAGAAATTACCGGAAAAACTCAGCAGGTCTGGCAGCATCTGTGGAGAGAAAGCGGGGTTAATGTTTCGGGTCCAGTGAATCTTCTTCAGAACTGAAGAAGGGTCACTGGTTCCGAAACATTAATCCTCTCTGAATGACTGCACGGATGTAACTGATGAACTTTTCTGCAATAGCAACCAAACCTTGCAGATTATGTTTAATAGTCATAGACAAATGTGTAAAGTGATCATTTTGAGATAGATAATTTATTTTTAATGGAGGTTCAATGTTGTTCAAATCCTTCAAGCAAATGCTGACCAGTGCAAATTGATATTTCTGCAAATACTTTTCCATAGCCTGTCTGCCCTTGCCACTTGTTTTTCTGCATCTCAGTTTTCACAATACTTCGTACCTAATTCTAAAGGATTAGTGCCTGTGCTGCTGTCTGCAGCTTGTGGAATGAAAGATGGTGCATGTTGTGCAAGTCTCTTCAGGCTCTTGAGGAAACCTTTAGAAATGCAAGAGCTGCGTATTTTACAATAGTTAACTATCTGACACTCCATCCAATAATACTCATTGACAATGCTTTCTGTTGTAAACCGTGATGTTGTCGTTTACCTTATGCTTGTACGTCAAATAGGAAGAACAGGCAGGACCAGGTTAATGAATATGATGGGACTGGCAGTCTGAAGTGTATTTGTTTTAATGCAAGGATTAAGACAGCTAAGGTAGATGATGGATAGTACATTGCACTATGTTGTTTTAGCCATTATAAAAACTTGGTTGACAGAAGATCAGAACTAGCAGCTTAATATTCAATTGACGCTTCCAGCAAGATAAAGAGGGATGTAAATGGGGCAGAAGGGTTGCATTATTGTTTAAGGAGAACATCACAGCAGCAGTAGGAGTGAACATCTTGGACAGCTCATCCAGTGAGGCCATATGGATCGAAGGCAGTAATAAGAAATGTGCAATCGCCTTTATGGAGTTGTACTTTATCTCCTCCTGGCTATTGGGAGGTCTAGAGGAACAGATATGTCAGCAGATCATGGAAGGATGTAAAAACAACAAAGTTGTTATCAGGTGATTTTAACTTTATCAATATTGGCTGGGACCCCCTTAGTGTCATGGGATTGGATGCAGCAGAATTTGTTAAAACACCCAGGAGAGTTCCTTGAAACTATATGGAGATTATCCATCTATGGACGGGACATATTAGACCTTGTATTGAGAAATAGGTATAGCCAGATTACCGGGTTTTCAGTGGGGGAGAATTTTGGGAACAGTGATCATAATTCTGTAAGTTTTAGGATAATTATAAGTAAGGAAAGCACTGGTCCTTGGTGAAAAGTGCTAAATAGGGGGAAGGCTAATTACAACAATATTAGGTAGGAACTGGAGAAACTAGATTGGGAGCAACTGTTTGAGGGTAAATCCACATTTGACTTGTGGAAATCATTTAAAGGCCAGTTGATCAGAGTTCAGGTCCAGCATGTTCCTGTGAGGATGAAAGATAAGGATGGCAAGATTTGGGAACCCTGGTTGATGAGATAGTGAAAGTTTGTTCAAATAGGAAATGGAAGCATGTGCAGAGTTTAGGAAACTGAAATCAAACAAAACCCTTGAGAAATTCATTGGGAGCAGAAAAATATTTAAACAAAGAATTAGGAGGGCTACAAGGGACAGTTAAATATTCTTGGCGAGTAGGATTAAGGAGAATTCCAAAGTATGTTATATCTGTATTTGGAGCAAGAGTACTATTTTCTATGCTTGTGTGACAGTGAATGAAGAAATAATACCTAATCTTGGGCAAGGTCCCTGGCTTTCCCTTCCAGTACCACTTCAGTGCTACAGAATATACAAGATTTTCTTGAAGTGGGGGAAATTGGGAAAGGGAAACAGGTTGGGAGGGTGGGAATTGGTAGCAGTGGGGAATCAAACAGGCAAACCCAAGTGTGAACTAAGGACCCTGTGTCATCTGGATATTTGAGGGAATACAGGGTGGGGATCAAACCCTTCAATGTGGTTGCAGCCTGTTGATGGAATAGCCTTCACCTCCTTGCAGCAGGGTAGTGGTGAAGGGGTGTGTGGGGAAGGCTGGAGACATCCTACGAAACTTGCTGGGCTGCAAGTGGAGCAGCCATGGCCACTGGTCAACCTATTCAACCATAACTGGTAGCTCTGGCCAAGGTGTATGTTTTGAGCCATTCACAAGCCTTCAGAATATACTGCTGTTTCAAGGCACACCCTTGTTCACCAACTCATTGGCTCTCCCACCTGAAGAGGCCCACCTGCCAATTAAATTGAAAATCTCCTCAAGCTCCCTTCAATCCACTCGGAATTCAGCTTAGGTACAGGATCCAGGCACTATATTTTAACCCTGTATTGCTCAAAACTGTTGTCGCAGTTAGATTGTTGATTTCTGAAGGGCAGGTTGTAAACACTTGTAGTATTTTGAATCTTCAGAGTTAAGAGCCTTATCATGTTTGCATTATTTTCTCCTGGATACTTGTCAGACAAATGGTTTGTGTTTCAGAATCTGGTGACCACCTTCATTAACTGCTGTTTCTTTAATCTGATCATCTAACTCCCAACTATCCTCGTTAAAGATCAGTAATTGATAGAATATTCATCAATTAAAGTTGGCCGTAAAGGCACTGTTATATGTTACATGCAATGCGTCCAAATGACACTTACATACAATTCAAGCAATCTCTTAACAATAAATCTTTGACGTGAATATTTTTGTTCCTGTTCTTCAAAACATTTCCTTTGTTTGTGTGTGAGCTACACGTATGAACAAGCACTAGAAACACAATAATTAACTTGCTACTGCATTTTTCTCACAGTTTTTCAAAAAGGAACTTGGATTTCATGCTTGATTAGCTCAGTTTCTTTTGGTCAAGGTTGTACTTGGACACAGCTGATCAGAACAGCAAAGCCAACTCTTTCCTTTTAAAAAGAAAAAGCAAATCTTCCTGTTGTTTCCTTGATGCATTTGTGCTCATCAGAATGATAATGGAACATCTTGACACCTTGTCAGCACTGAGCACTCCTGAGTCAGGTACAGCAGTGGCTGAATGCAAACTAAACCTTTCTAATTACACACAAAATGTGCACAATTTCCAAACTCAGCATGAAATTTTCCACTTGCCACACTCATCCCCTTTACAAGATTACTAATTTAGTGCCAATTTGTGTCAAGTTATAGGAATTTTGTACTGAGGACTTCACACCCTAGAATGAGATAAGCAGTTACCAAGGGCTATCTCATTCTCAGCTCCTGAAGCAACAGATAGGTAGGAAACCTTCATCACACCAGTTGGGCAAGTTTCAAACACAAGTCATATAATTATAGAATCACTGAAATTATAACACTGGAGGCAATGCAGACAATCATGCTTCCACCAGTACGAATTCTTCAAACGGAGTATCTGCCTCTGTTGTATTTCACTGCCTTGTCTCCATGTTCAATTGGATCTGTTTTTTTCAATTTCCAGTTCCATTTTAAATGACGTATTTGCATCAAGTAGCAGCTTGTCAAGTATTCCACAACTTAACCATCCGCTACGTGAATAAATAACTTCTAATTTTAATTAATATAGCTAGTAATTAAGGTTAGACGGTTTGGTCTTAGCTGCTAGTTGATTAATTGACATCCCAAAAGAAATCTTGAAATACGGTGGTGGTGTCCTTACCTCTGAACCAGAAAACATGAAGTTCAAGTCCCACCTACTCCAGAGGTATGTAAAAATATCACTGAACAGGTTGATTAGGAAAATATAAAAATTAAAATGTACAGAAAAATAAAGAAGGTGTAGCTGGGACTGGGTGACAGAACAATCGGACTGTTACAGTCAATAAACTTTCTGCACAAAAGTCCACACTTCTTATTTTCTGTTTGACCAGCCTCTACCAAATTGTATTCACAGCTTCCATCTTCATTCTACTTATTACCATTCTGACCCTGAGCCTTGTCTTAATGATAACAATTTCACTTCTTCACTGATTCAGAATTGAAGCCCCTTCTAGAGAGTAAAGCAGATATTCCAAAGGGATACTTCAGTGTAGTACTGAGGGAATGCTGCACTGTTAAAGATGGCATACAGTGGATGAGATGTCAAATTGAGGTCCCTCTTCCCACTTGAGTGCACATAAAAGATCTCATGACACCATTTTGCAAAACAGCAGAGTACTCTTCTTTAAAAAAAATCCCTAAAACAGACTCTAGTCACTTATTCGTTTTGCTGATGCATTTTTGTGTCTGAATTAGTTGCTGCTTTTCCCTACATGGAACAATAATTAAATAATCCATGAAAACTATTTCATAAGTTACGAACTTTTTCCCCTTTGAGTATTGCATGCAGTCTTGGTCTCCTTGGCTAAGATATATTTGCCATTGAAGGAGGGCAACAGAGGTTCAGTAGACTGATACTAGTGATGGCAGGACAGTACTATGAGGAGAGATTCATTCAACTGGACCTCAATTCACTAGAGTTTAGAAGACAGAGAGGGGATCTGATTGAAGCATATAAAATTCTAACAGGACTAGACAGACTAGATGCAGGGAGGCTGTTTTCCCTGGTTGTGGAATCTGAACGAGGGACACAGTCTTGGGATATGGGGTTAACAATTTTGGACTGAGATCATGAAAATATTTTCCACTCAAAAGCTAGTGATTCTCTACTGCAGAACGTTATGGAGGATAAGTGACAAAATGCATTCAAGAGAGAGAGTTTATTTTACATAGATGCATTTTTATATATTTAAAGGTATCAAGGGGTATGGACAGAAAGCAGCAATGTGGCACTAAGATAGAGGATCAGTTATGATCATGATGAATGACAGCAAAGGCTCAAAACACCAAGTGGTCTGCTCCAGCTCCTAGATTCTATGTTTCTGTAAGATGTTCTGATACAGTCAAAAGCATTCTATAACCGTAGGTTTCTTCTTTTATTTCTGTGTCTCTTTGCTGAATCTCTGAGAGTAAAAATATTTGGGATTATGTACACAGTCATTTATAATTTGGGAATTAAAATACCAATTAACCTTCTCTGCTCCAGTGAAAATTCTCTTTCTTTTTTCATAACTAGACCAGTCATTCTCTACATCACTCCTCATGATTGTTCCTTGTATCTTTTCAGGCTTTTGACAGTCTTTAAATTCTTTGCTCAGGAATGTATGTAACACACCAACAGTCACATGTCAGTATTGTTCAAAAATTCAATATCAGTTTGTTCTATTTTATGCTTTTCTTCTTTATATAAACTCCTGAATCCAATTTGTTCCCCCAATGCTTAAATTGCACCCTATCTTTTAAGGATCTTTTATAACAATTTTGTTCTGCTTCTCAGTTTCACTAAGGACCTTGACTTTCATTTTTGTTTATTTTCGCAGTTCTTTAACCCAAAATGTCCTAATTCACTTTTAATTCCTATACATTGAACCTGCCCCCTTTCCAAACGTGTGAACTTTGTACAGTCAATGGGCATCACGGTGGCTCAGTGGTTAGCACTGCTGCCTCACAGTGCCAGGGACTCAGGTTTGATTCCAGCCTCTGGCAACTGTCTGTGTGGAGTTTGCGTGTTCTCCCGTGTCTGCATGAGTTTCCTCCAGTTGATCTGGTTTCATCCCACAGTGCAAAAGATGGGCAGCTTAGGTGAATTGACCATGCTAAATTGCCCATCATGTTCATTAGTCAAGGGAAATGTAGAGTAATATAGGGGTAGGGGAATGGGTCTGCGTGGGATACTCTTCAGAGGGTTGACATGGACTTGTTGGGCTAATGGCATGTTTCCACACTGTAGAGATTCTATGATTCTATGAATTGCATTCACCTCCAATTGGCCAAAAGGCCTGAATTGACAGTACTGTATTAACAAACATGAATATAAATCTTCAGTGCCCATTTTCAAATCATTGATGTAAATGGACAACATAAATGCTGACAAATACCTATGAGAATTGCTACAACCTATATTTTACTAAAATGAGAAATATCAACTTACTGTCCCTTTATTTTAGGCACCTTGCTAGCTCTGTTGCCTTACAGGTAAAACCTATTTGATACCATGCATCTTAAATTTTGTTTTGAAAAGCTTCACTATGGTGCCTTACCAAACACGTATCAGTCAAATTGCTTTGCCTACATTACAATAGTGACTTCACTTCAAAAGCATTCAATTAGATGTGAAACTCCCTAAAATCTTTAAATTTACTCCTTTCTCATAACAGTCACAATACTAAAGGGCAGTCCCTAACTGAATTTCTCTGCATCCTGTCAATAAGCAAGAATTGCTACCCTACATGATTAGGTACTGAAAAACTGCATTCCAAATTGCGTGAACTAATTTTGCATCAGGATATCAGAGTCATTCTTCTGAGAAATATTGCTGATATTATTGCCCCAATCTATTTAAAACTGCACACTGTATCCAAATCAATTTTAAGTAGGGTCGTTGGTTGGAATCCAAGAAATAGAAAATGAACTGAAGAATGGAGCTTTGTCACAATGTGATTTTCTACTAAATGATGAATACTCCCGATTCCTCTATTCTGGCTGTACCCAAGCAGTCTCCTTTTTGAAATTTAATCATTCAAAATTGACATTTGTTTTTCATTCATCACATGTGGTCCACAGGTTCAAGTTCTAAATTGAGGCAAAGCAAATTTAGATGGAATTAAACAGGACTTGTAGGGATTGACTAGAGTAGTTTGTTTGCAGGCAAAGAGACCTCTGGCAAGTGGGAGGCCTTTGTAAATGAGATAGCTAGATTTCAAGATCTATATGTTCCTGTGAGGGTGAAGGACAAGGTTGACAGGAATAGGGAGTCCTGGATGACGCGATATTGAGGCTTTGACCAGAAAAAAAGATGGAGGCGTGGCTCAGGTACGAGCAGCTGGGATCAAGGGAATCCCTGGAGGTATACAGGGATTTACTGAAGAAGGAAATCAGGAGGGTGAAAAGGGGCATGAGATAGCCTTGGCTGAGAAGATCACAGTGAATCCAAAGAAGTACTTTAAGTATATTACAGGAAAAAGAATAACCAGAGAGAGAATAGGGCCCCTCAAGAACCAAAGTGGACAAATGCAGGAGATGAGCGAGGTTCTCAATGAATATTTCTCCACTGTGTTTACCATGGAAAAAGACTTGAAGACTTGGGAACTTGGGGAGGTTAGTGGTGATATATTGGGGACAGTCCTTATTACAATCGAGGAGGTGTTGGATGTGTTAGAATGTTTGAAGGTGGATAAACCTCCTGGTACTGACCAGATATAGACAAAAACACTACAAGAGGCCAGGGAAGAAATTGTGGGGGACTTGACTGATATTTTTGCATCATCATTAGCCACGGGTGAGGGCCTAGAAGACTGGAGGGTAGGAATGCTGTGCCATTATTCAAGAAGGGCTGCAAAGAAAAGCCTGGGCATTATAGACCAGTAAGCTTAACATCATGGTGGGTAAGTCACTTGAGAAGATTCTGAGAGATAAGATATACGTGCGTTTGGAAAGACAGGATTTGATTAGGAGTAGTCAGCATAGCTTTGTGAGTGGAAGATCATGCCTCACAAATTTGTTAGAGTTCTTTGATGAAGTGACCAGGAAGGTTGATGAGGGCAGGGCAGTTGATGTAGTCGATATGGATTTCAGTAAGGGCTTTCATAAGGTTCCACATGGCAGGCTGCTCTGGAAGGTTAGATCGTATGGAATCAAGGGTGAGCTGGCAAATTGGATACAAAATTGGCTTGATGTTAGGAAGCAGAGGGTAATAGTGGAAGGATGCGTGTTGACTAGTAGAGTGCCTCAGAAGTCGGTGTTGGACCTATTACGGTTTGTTATCTATATCAATGATTTGGATGAGAATGTACAAGGCATGATTAGTAAGTTTACTGATGACACTAAAATAAGGGGTATTGTGAACAGTGATGAAGATTGTCAGAAATTGCAGCAGGGCCTTAATCAGCTGGGGATGTGGGCCAAGAAATGGCAAATGGAGTTTAATATAGATAAGTGTGAGGTCTTGCATTTTGGAAAGTCAAATCAAGATAGGAGTTTCATAATGAATAGTAGGGCTTTAAGGAGTGTAGTGAAATAGAGGGATCTTGGAGTTCAGGTTCATAGTTCTCTGAAAGTAGAGTCACAGGTAAACAGCGCAGTGAAGAAGGCTTTTGGCACACTAGCCTTCATCAGTCAGGGCATTGAGTATAGAAGTTAGGGAGTTATGTTGCAGTTATACAGGACGTTGATGAGGCTGCACTTGGAGTACTGTGTTCTGTTTTGGTCATCTTGTTATAGGAAGGATGTTATTAAACTGGAAAAAGTGCAGAAGAAATTTACAAGGATATTGCCTTAACTCAATGGTCTGAGTTATAGAGAGAGGTTGGACAAGCTCGATTTTATTTTCTTAGAGTGTGGGAAACTGAGGGGCATCTTTATAGAGGTGTATAGTATCATGCAGGACATGGATAGGGTGAATGCACTCAGTCTTTTTCCCTGGGTTAGGGAATCGAGGACTAGAGGGCATCAATTTAAGGTTAGAGGAGAAAAAATAAAAGGGAATCTGAGGGGCAACTTTTTTTTCCAAGCTTATGGAATGAGCTGCCAGTGGAAATGGTTGAGGCGGGTACATTAAACAACATTTAAAAGGCATTTGGACAAATATTTGGATAGGAAAGGATTAGAAGAATATGGGCCAAGTGCATGGAGATGGGGTTAGTGTGGACAGACATTTTGGTCGGCATGGACCAGTTTGGGCCAAAGGGCCTGTCTCTGTGCTGTAGGACTCTATGACTCTACCACCCTCCCTTTAAGTTGTATCTAGATCTCCATATACAACAGCTCCCCAACCTTTCCTCAAATTTTATATACTGAGGAACACTTCACTTGGAAGAGCAATTGAGAACCTACCTAATTTATTATTTTCTTACTAATCCAGAGATGCTCACAGAAAGTGAAACACTCCTGGCATCCAGCTCAGATCAGATATGGGTAGCATCATATTTGGGACTTTATTGGATTCTATTTGCCTCAATTACACATGATGCATCTATCCATTCAACCCAATTCTGTGTAGTTTTCATGTCAGAAATTTTCCCATAATTTTGATTTACCAATTTATCATTACTGTGCTTTAAACTGGTCCATGCTGACCAAAATGTCTGTCCACGCTAATCCTATCTCCATGCACTTGGCTCATATTCTTCTAATCCTTTCCCATCCAAGTTTTTGTCCAAATGCCTTTTAAATTTTGTTAATGTATCCGCCTCAACCATTTCCACTGGCAGCTCATTCCACATGCTGTGTGAAAAAAAAGGGTTGCCCCTCAGATTCCCTTTTATTCTTTCCCCTCTAACCTTAAATTGATGCCCTCTAGTCCTTGATTCCCTAACCCTGGGAAAAAGACTAAGTGTATTCACCCTATCCATGACCCCCATGATACTATACACCTCTATAAAGTCCCCCCTCAGTTTCCCACACTCTAAACAAAAAAGTCCTAGCTTGTCCAACCTCTCCCTATAACTCCGACCATTGAGTTAAGGCTTGTAAATTAAATGCTGCAATCACACAGCAATAGGGATGGCCATGCTAGAGCCAGTCTTTGGTTTGAATTTAGTCATTCAAAATATAGGCGCAATCCTAAGATTCATCAAGCTCAATCTTCATCTCCCATGTTTTGATCTTGAGCTTTCAACTGTAAGGGCAATATCAATGATTTGTTTTCTACATGGGCAGTCCATGTTTGTACAGGCCACGTGTTTCATGTTGTTTTGTTCCATCCATTGATGAAGCTGTCTAACTTGTGTGAAGTCCCCATTGGGGAGAATCACATCTGATTTTGTATCTGTGAAATGTGACAAATGTACAGGTACTATCAATCGTATAACAGAAAATATGAGGTGGGTCCTGACTCTACATGTTGGCTGACCTCTGCACCATCAGCTTAGCAGCAATCCCAATGTGACAAGAAGATTCTCTGGTGAGACAGCAAACAGCATTAGGATGCTGAGACTGAAGTAATGGTGTACATTTTAGATATGGAGCCTTCTCTCAACACATTCATAATTCAAGGTGTCATGGACATGAATGCGTGCCAATTGGCTGCATCAAATGGAATGTAGGTTTTTGACTATATTCAGTTATCAAATGGGCATGGTTGAATTCCCAGCCATCCTCACCAGTTTCCCAAACCATCTTACAAATCTTCAGGAGTCATTTTTGATCTACATCCATACATTTCATGTGGATGTATCTCAGTGGAGTTTGGCTTGTTGATTGATGCGAGCGTGATAAATCATCGAACCAACCCCAACCAAAGAGGTTCCTGACATACTTCAAAATAAAATGAGTGATATAACTAACAATTTTAAATGTAAAATGCCCTAATGATACATAAATAAATCAATAAATCATGCTTGCTCACATGTCAATGAAGAAACAGTTTTCAACAGTTGAAAGCCGAACATTACAGTTTTAAAGATGTCCATCTTTCATTGGCCGTGAAAACTTAAATCAGGTTCATGTAGAAATGCTATTTGTTTAGTGTCTAGAGTTATTTGTAAGTAAGAAAAATGATGTACAGATGATGAGTTACCTGAAGTAACTAAATATAATTACACAAGCCTTAATGTGCTATCACTTAGGAGTATGCGTTGTCTTCTGCTCATTGCACATATTTGTCAAGAAGAACATTTTTTTTTACGTTATGCTTTTTTTGACTTCGTGATTTAGAATGTGATAGCCTGTTGGGATTTACACAATGTGAACTGTTCCTAAAGCTGCAGTTACCATGGGAATTTTTCTCAACATAATTTTTTTCTAATGCTTAACTTGATCTGCTAGTAGAGAGTTAGCACCGAAACATTCTCCTGTAAAACACATGTTTTGCACAAAATATGTCACTTTTTTTGTATTTCTAATTATCCACTTCTGAATTGTGATCAGTATTGAAAGGCTAACATTGCTATTGGTTTTATTTTGGACTGATAGAATTGGAATTGCTCAACCATTTAAATGACTATTTAACACTCATTCAGATAAATACATGAGAGAAAGAAGTGTTTTTTTAATTCAGATCTTTTTCTGATATTTAGCCTCAGCAATGTTTTGTCTTTAACTCATTGCACCTAAAACACCTATAATATACACTTCATTCTTTCAGTAAAATACTCTGGTCAATATACCATTCTGCATTCTGAATAGATTCCTGAAAAACAATTACTGAGGATCATAACCTTAATACATCACTTCTCCATCCCCACCATCTTTAATAATATCACACATTCAGCTTTCTTAATTTTCTTTTAGCAATTTATATTTCTACCACCACAAAAGGCTACTTCAATGAGACAACAAATAGTTTATAATGCATACCTCCCACTTTGCTTTTCAGTACTGTTACTCTTTGCATATTTTATAGGCATATATTTGGGGGTATTTCAGCTATTGAGTTCCCTGGGCACATGTCAACATTTTTAATATGTTGGCCAGCTTTTGTTTTGATGGAAATTATATGAATGTGCTTCCTCTTGCTGTAGTCATGTGACCTCTGCCATCAGGCATTCACTATAGCCAGCCAACTTACAATCATTTCAAGTAAGAATTGTTGACCAATGAGCTTGTAACATGGTGTTAGAGTGGGACTGGCATTGTGTGTTGAAGAGTTGTAGAGAAACGTAGCTACTAAAAGAGGAATGCAGCAATGTTAGAGTAGCTGAAAACCACAAAAAGGGACAAAGAAGCATGCCACTGCTAAAAGCATTAGGCAAAACACAATGACCACAAATTTCCCTCTCTTGGCACTGGTCAAAAACCAAGTGACATGTTTTTCCACCCACAATGGCAAAATTATACAATTGGGATATATAATTCATGAGTATGAACAACCACGCTTGTTATCATTCTTATCAGGGAGATTTACAAGGTGTGAACTAAATCTCTGCAAAGAACAGAAAATAATAGCTGGCAAAAATGCTGAAATCCTTAAAGACACACTTTGAACCTTAATTGAAGGTAACGTATAAACAGTGTCCACATGACAGCTCAAGGTGAAAATGAGCCTATTGACCTTGACTGGAGGTTGGCTAACGTGGTTCCTCTATTTAAGAAAGATGATAAGGACAAACCAGGGAACCATAGACCAGTGAGCCTGATATTGGTGATGGGCAAGTTGTTGGAGGGAATCCTGAGGGACAGAATTTACAAATATTTGGAAAGGCAAGGACTGATTAGGGATAGGCAACATGGTTTTGCACTTGGGAAATCATCTCTCACAAACTTGATTGGGTTTTTTGAAGAAGTAACCAAAAGGATTGATGAGGGCAGAGTGGTAGATGTGATATATGTGGCATTCGATAAGATTCTACGTGGGAGACTGGTGAACAGGGTTAGGTGTCATGGAATACAGGGAGAACTAGCCATTTGGATATGGAATTGGCTCAAAGGTAGAAGACAGAGGATGGTGGTGGAGGGTTGCTTTTCAAACTGGAGGCCTGTGACCAGTGGTGTGCCACAAGGATTGGTACTAGGTCCACTACTTTTCATCATTTATGTAAATGATTTGGATGTGAACATAAAAGGTATAGTTAATAACTTTGCAGGTGACACCAAAATTAGAGGTGTAGTGGACTGTGAAGAAGGTTACCTCAGGTTACAACTGGATCTTGATCAGCTGAGCCAATGGGCTGAGGAGTGGCAGATGGAGTTTAGTTTAGAATGATGCAAGGTTACTCATTTTAGGAAAGCAAGACTTCTACATTTAGTTGTAAGATCTTAGGGAGTGTTGCTGAAAAAAGAGACCTTGGAGTGCAGGTTCATAGTTCCTTGAAAGTAGAGTCACAGCTAGATAGGATAGGGAAGAAGGTGTTTGGTATGCTTTCCTTTATTAGTCAGAGCAATGAGTATAGGACTTGGGAGGTCATGTTGCAGCTATACAGAACTTTGGTTCGGTCACTTTTGGGAAAATTGTGTGCAATTCTGGTCGTCTTCCTCACGGAAGGATGTTGTGAAACTTGAAAGAGTTGAGAAATGATTTACAAGAATGTTGTCAGAGTTGGAGAGTTTAAACTATAGGGAGAAGCTGAATAGGCTGGAGCTGTTTTCCCTGGAGTGTTGGAGGCCAAGGGCTGACCTTATAGAAGTTTATAAAACTATGAGGAGCATGGATAGGAAAATAGACAAGGTCTTTTCCCTGGGGTGGAGGAGTCCAGAACTAGAGGGCATAGGTTTAGGGTGAGAGGGGAATGATATAAAAGGGGCAACCTTTTCACACAGGGGATGGTGTGTGTATGGAGTGAGTTGCCAGAAGAAGTGGTGGAGGCTGGTACAATTACAGCATTTAAAAGGCATCTGGTTGGGTATATAAATAGGAAAGATTTAGAAAGATATGGGCCAAGTGCTGGTAAATGGGACTAGATTGGGTTGGATATCTGGTCGGCATGGACGAGTTAGATCGAAGGATCTGTTTCCATGCTGTATGTCTCTATAATTCTATTGATAGTTATGTGACTGCATTAACACAACCCACAGAATCCTGTGAATCTGAGCACCTGAATGATGATCTCATCAAAGACAGAATTATCTTAGGCTTAAAATACCCTACTGGGACAGCACAATGGATAAGAGAAATGAATTGTACTCTGAGGGGAGTTATAGACTTGTAAATCTCTGAGTTTGTCAATCAACAGCTACAGCACTAGCTTGCAATAGTCATGTGACCTCTTCATGAGGCATTCACTATAGGCGACCATCTCACAACTCGCTCAATAAAGACACCATACAAGAAAGTCTGTTGGCCTGTGAACTCATAATTGCTTTATATCATGCTCTAAATTGGCATGTTTGAAGATGGATATCCCAAATCTGAGTCAAGCACTTGGATAGTTAAAGTTAAGGAGAAAATCGGCAATAAGCCTGAAGAGCTATCAATAGGTCAGGAGCTGCCAGTAAATAATTACCCTTTCTTCATTATAGTCATGAAATTATGATGTGAAGAAGTGCAGTTTAGAGTGGAATAATCAAATGGGAACAGCTTGTTTTATATTCCATTCCACTTCTTAGAAAATAGCACCATGACAATGTTTAATCGCACAATCAGTTTCTGTGACCTTCAGTGAAAGGTTAATCAGTTAGTTCTCAAGCTAAATCTGTTGCTGTGAAAAGGCTGTAGAGCCAGGCCCACCAAACACTAAACAGCCTGAGATACAGAAACTGCACCTGTGGGATTAGGTTTAACAGCAGGAAGTGAGAGGTTTTGCAGTGTATAATTAAGTGGGGAATTTTTTGTTCTTTTGGCCCATGTGTTCATCTGGTCAGGTTAACTAGTGATTAACCTTCACCAAAGCTACTGAAGGCTACACCCTGAATTAAACTTGTACAAGCCTTTCTACCTGTGAAAAGCCATTCTTTTAGATAACAAGGCTGCTTAAGAAAAGTAAGACAAAACAAAACAACTTTTTCTTTCTGACTAACAAAAGTTCATTCATCCTGGCAGCCCATCTAACTTGTTATATAGACCCGTTTCCTAGTGACTGCGTATGTGAATGAGTTCATTACTAATTAATACCCAAGACGTCCAGGTGTAATTTAGAAAGGCTAAAATGATGTGTAAAAAAAGTATGTGCCCTTGATCCAGTTAAAATACATGATGCACAGATTCCATGAAGAATTGGATAAGTATCACTCTTCAGACCCCTTCAAGGCCTGTGCAGCAAATTATTTTTCATAAGTTCCTTTCAAAACTTAAGAATCCCACAAAGCACAGTTTTTTTTAAAGGTAAAGACAAGTTAATGCCATTAACAACACTAAAATATTAGTTGCTAGCAGTGGTGAAACCCCTAGAAAAGTTGAGAGTAAATTTACCCCATTTCAAGCTCTGACCAAGTTTCATTCATTCTGAATCATGCATACACAACAACCTATCAAATGGTTCTTTATCGATCCTGGAATGAGAATGAAATGTAGCAACATGGCTATGTACAGCGCCGTTTGAGAATATATCTCATTGCAATGTTATTGTGGATGCTTTATTCCTGTTTCTTCTAGTTCTTTGACCAATGATCTTAAGTTTGTATACTCCATTGTAAGTTTCCCCTTGTTTGCTCTTACAAATTCACATAATTTTGAATGCCTTTCTTACTGTCAGCTTCACCCTGTCTGCTTTAGAAGAATGCAAGCCTATTTTAACTCTCCACATAACTGAGTCACACGTCACTGGGTATCTCGAAAACGTCAACATGTCAACATTGTCATTACTTCCAACAAAAGCAGACAGTACTCTCCTCCACTCCCACATCAACTAATACAGCAAGAATGTTCATTCTGGGCTGTGAAACCAAACTGATTTGTACCCTATGTTTATTGGTTTGTTTTTATTGAATCTTGCAGATCTGAATATTTGAAAAGCATAGCTATTAAATGGGTTGATAAATCATAGTCATTAATAACACGGTGGCACAGTGGTTAGCACTGCTGCCTCACAGTGCCAGAGACCCGAGTTCATTTCCTGCCTCAGGCGACTGACTGTGTGGAGTTTGCACGTTCTCCCCGTGTCTGCGTGGGTTTCCTCCGGGTGCTCCGGTTTCCTCCCACAGTCCAAAAGATTGCAGATCAGGTGAATTGGCCGTGCTAAATTGCCCATAGTGTTAGGTAAGGGGTAAATGTAGGGGTATGGGTGGGTGTCGCTTCGGCGGGGCGGTGTGGACTTGTTGGGTTGAAGGGCCTGTTTCCACACTGTAAGTAATCTAATCTAATCTAATCTAATCTGTAAATCAATGAGAAATGGCGTTTAAAATTTGTCTCATCCCAGCTTCAATCGTACACAACTGATAATATAGACAGAATCTTATCAGGCTCAGAACGACATGGGCTTTGGTGAGATGAGTGGTAGAATTGGTTGAGATGATTTTTGCCATATCATGTATACTTCTCTCAAGTGGTGTGGCAAAGGTCTTGCTAGGCAGCAACAAGTTTCCAAGTGACACACATTATTGTTTATTAAGTGCCTTGTTAAGAAGCCAATGCACGACAAGTTGCAATCTTACCAAAGTCGTTATGTAAACTAGCTGTTGGGAAAACTCAAGATGGAAACCAGAGCGGGTTCTCACTGCCTGCTCCAAAAAACCTGTATTTTGGACACCGGTCACCAACATGTTGGGCACAACTCCATTGGCACCAGCCACACACACTCAGACATTGGCATCTGACATGTGCCATCCTCTAAGAATCCTAATGGCACATCTCCAATATACTTACATGATGTTTCAGCACTTCAGTGCAATACCTCGACCTGCACTGGCAACAATCATTGTAATGTGTAGCAAGGGCGCAGTACGCTCAGAGTGTGCACCCAGCTAATGGACTGGACCAGGCTGCATCTCCAGGTTCTTTACTTTTTATCACAGCACTTATTGACTCTAAACCTAAAGGAACTAAGTAAAGACACCATAGTTCGAGAGACAATAGGTCTACTGTCCCGTTAGAGAGATGGTTGGTGGTGGTTTAACCTCTGGGTCACCGCACCTCAAGCGAATGGAGATGTTGAGAAGGAGTAACTTCCATGGTGACCTGAGCCAGTGCAGAAATTCAACCCAGACTGTTGGCATCAGTCTACATCACAAGCCAGCTGTCCAGCCAATTAAGCTAACTGATCCCCAATACTAAGTCTACCTGGATGCTCACAAACTTTCCTGATTTGCATTGCATTGCCTTGCCTTGCCTTGTCATTTTTTGCATTGTCCCCTCAGCCAGCGAGACCAGGCTCACATTACTTCTGCCTGGCCTGGCCATTTAGCAGAACACAAAGCCAGGGAGTTTGCCAAGGTTCTCAGCAGGCCTCAGTCATGTCAAAATAGCCTTCCCTCGCAGGCTCCTGGCTCAGTAATTCAAAGGCAACTCTTATACTGAACTTGCTCAGTGTGGTCAGAGTCAGAATCCTTTCACGAGGGGTGAGGTGCGATATTATAGGCAGCACATCACCAATTTTGACTCTTTCTGCCACTGTTTAGGCTATTTAGCTGCTGGAAGGAGAAAGAGGCAGGTGTTAAGGTAGATGAAAGTGGATGGCATTGCTATGAATGTCAGTGCAAGTGGAGAGATTTCCTAAGCGAGTGAATGGACTCCACAGAGAGCATGCAGGGTTAGCTGTGTCATGGGCTAGGGTGAGCAAAGATGATAAAGTATGAGCCATGGTGGGAGATGGGTCTAGTGGCAGTGATAGTGACGGTATCGGTGAGAAGGTGGTACCGCTCACGCTGATGGAAAAGGACATTGCCCTTCTTCCTACAGTGCTCGGCATTCCTCCAGATAACTGAGACTGCACTGACCTGGGTGGCAACCTCGGGCCAGGCTGGCATGGGTTCTACTGTTGGTCCCGGGGCAGGAGCAAGTCCCACCCATCCAACAGCAGCTCCAGCTGGACTAATGTGCCACTACCTGCCTGTCACGGGAAAATACAAGGCAGCTCCGCACTGGCAATGCTTGTCTGGTGCACAACGGCCTTCGCAAGGTGATACTGAGACCAGAAATGCCAGTCAGTTCCAGGATCTCTTGTGAGCGGTGAGTTGCTCTGGGAATGATGTGTTGTAAGGTGGACTGGAAATCAGATGAGATGCTCATCATAATAGCTGAAATGCCAACTAATGTGATTTTGTTAAGATATAGAAAGGAAACATGTTTGGCCTTGCAGCATTAATCACTCCACCAAATGCATTGTGACTTGCCAATAAACAGTAAGATTCAACTCGCTGTTTAAAAAAAATTTGACATCTTTGATTAAATGGGTACAATAGATTGATACAAGTTTGTAAAACACTCAAACCCACTCAGTGTCCCGGTGACACTAATCCTATATAATATCAACAATTCTTGCTATTTAACATAAGCCACTGCACTGCGTCAAAATTAAAATGATTTAATTTAAAAGCTTTCAGAAGCACACCTGCACCACCACCTAATCACTTTTTGTTCCCTTTTTTTTAATGCATTTCTAATTACAACAATAGCTGGGTGATTTGAGAAAAGCATTGCATCCAGAAATAAAGTCCTAGGGTTTCACAATTGTCAGCATGCTTACACTAGCTTGTGGTTTTTCACTGTTGGTCATTCTGGGTGCAGTTGGAAAATGACCCTTTTTCTACTGGTGTCACAAAGCTTAGATTCTCATTATACTAATTTTTTCAACCACTTGGATCCAGAATAAATTCGAGCATGGCTAACTCTTGTCAGTAATTTCCATACTTAATGAACAAAGTTTTCCAGTCTCTGTATAGTTGGAGACCAGATATTTGACCAAACATGAAGGTCCAAGAACATGCAGAAGTCCCAATGCCATGCCTCAGTGGGAATTGACTAGGAAGTTTGAAGTTAGTATGGATTGTTCCCTCAGTCCCTGAAAACCTTGGGGTAAAAAGGAGTCTGAGTTAAGAGTCAGAGACTTCAGACAATTCTGAACTTCTTAACTTGGTGGTACCTCTACAATCGACTTCCCCCAATCCCAGCTGCTGATCATCCACCTCTATCTGACCAATTTTCTCACGAACCCTTGGGCACAGAAATCTCTTTGAGGCCATTATTCAGCTCATACTTCAACTTCTAATGCCTGAACCCATTCAACAATTGCTGTAACCTTTTAATTTCCCTCCAAACCCATCTCACCAGTCTGGCCTCCATTCCCTCCTACCCTATCTAGCTAGCACCTGTCAACACTGACATCCTTTCACTGTGCCAGCTGCCAATCTACCCACCTACCATTATCCAACAGGCATCCTGACACACCCAGCTGCCACCCTATCCACTAAGTTTGCCCAAACTCTTTCATTTTCACACTGAGAAACTGTTAAATGACCTAAATTTAGAATAATTTTACAACATTACAGCAGCTAGAGATTTGGACATGGGGATCAAAAGGAATTTTTCCAAGTTTCTTGATGACACAAAACTAGCTGCGAATGTGAGTGGTAAGGCCGACCAAAAGAGGCTTTGAGTGGATTAGATAACATAAAGTGGACAAGAACATGGCGAATAGAATATAATTTTGGAAAATGTGAAGTCACACACTTTGGGAATAGAACAAACTGAGATCCAGAGTATTTCTGAAATAGTATGAGTTTAGGAAGCCTTGATGTGCAAAGGAACTTGGGGTGCCTTTGTTTATAAGTCATTGAAAGCAAACGTGTAGGCAAGGGAAGCAATCACGCATCAAGTGAAATATTGCCATTTATTGTTTGAGGATTTGAGTAAAAGTGTACAGATCTTGCTGCAATTGTTGGAGCCTTCATAACTTGCAATGTTATGTATAGTTTTGGTGCCCTGCCCTAAAGGAAGGGTATTCATAGAATGCCTACAATGTAGAAGCAGGCCCATCAAGTCCACACCAACCCTCCGAACAGTATCCCACCCAGATCTAACCCCCACCCCTGCATTTCCCATGCCACGTAGCCTGCACATCTGCGGACTGTGGGAAGAAACCCACGCAGACACGGGGAGAATGTGCAAACTCCATACAGACAGTCACCCGAGGCTGAAATAGAACCTGGGTACCTGGCACTGTGAGGCAGCAGTGCTAACCACTGAGTCACCATACTGCCCCATTGTACTTACCATTAGAAAGTGTGAACGAAGGGAGGTGGTATCAGATAAGGATGCATGCCAACTAGGACTGAGATAACGGAGTTATTTCTTCATTCAGATGGTGGTGAATCTTGAGTCTCCACTTCAGAGGGTTGTTTCATGCTCACACATAGGGCATGTTGAAGACTGATACGGTTCGGCTTCTAGATATGGACAACATTGAGTTATGGAGATGATAGTGCAGGAAAATGACATCAAGGTAGAAAGATCAGCCGTGATCTAACTGGTGGAGTGGGCTTGAGCAGCTAATTGGCTCACTATTTCTCCATCCTCTACAGTCCGTAAAAGTGGGCATGGCTCATCTTGCCCTGATGTTACAAAGTGCTATGAAGAAGGAATCCTTATTAAACTATTTGCTGCATTTCTGAAGAAGCCATGTTTGGAAGACACACCCTGAATAGCATCATTATTATAAGGAGAAAAAGAATGGAACAATTGGCTGCCATGTTTCCCCCTCCCACCCCCACACTCCCCCCCCCCCCCCCCCACCCCCCATTCCAATAGTGATTACATTTCAATAATATCACATTGGTTGTTAAGTGGGTTGGACATCCTATAATCAGAAGTTCACAGAGCTCATTTCAAAATGAAGAAATCAGAAGTCAACTAAAGATAAGCCGTTAAAATGTTCGATGTCTGTGTCCAGGCAAATACTGCGCTCAGAAATAAACCACAGTTAGGGAACTCTTAACATCTAGTTTATTCGTACCCAATGGTGTAACAATGCGTGGCTGATCTGTATCTCTTTATGTATTGAACTCTGGAGATAGAAAGTTGCATTTGGTAATTCTCACAAAATAGGTGAAAGTGCGAAAGCAACCTGATTTGTGTTACACCTGATTTTTCACTTCAATGTACAGGAGTATTAGACAAAGGTTCAAATTTATTAACACCCAAGATATTTTCGTCCCCCTGATATACTGTGCCTACCAATACCAAGTTAATGGAAATTCTGCTTGGGATATATTGACCAATTTCAATTTGTATGCACTTCAGGGAAATGATATGAGGGGGTATTATTTTCCCAAATAACACTATATTTCAAATTATTAGTTAAAGTATACATTGATATTGTAAGATGTTCTGAAACTCATCTTGTCTGCCATTTCCACGGGCAGAATGGGAATCCCATTTCTGCTGGCACAATGGGAAATCCCATAGAAGGGTGCCCATGATAAACAGAAGTTATGGATTGGTGACTCCGGACTAGCCAAACCTATGCTCGCTTGTCATCTGACCACGTGAGCTAATCAGAGCAAACTTAACCATTACTGGCTGGGCCAGAAAGAGTTTATCTGCAGTGGTGTATGGCTGGACCAATTCAGGAAAAGGTAAAAACAATGACTGCAGATGCTGAAAACCAAATAGTGGATTAGTGGTGCTGGAAGAGCACAGCAGTTCAGGCAGCATCCAACGAGCAGCGAAATCAACGTTTTGCCCGAAACGTTGATTTCGCTGCTCGTTGGATGCTGCCTGAACTGCTGTGCTCTTCCAGCACCACTAATCCACAATTCAGGAAAAGGCACAGCATTGACTTCTGTAAGTGGTGAGGGTGCGGTAGCAGTGTCTACAAAATGGTTTTGCCTACATCGTGAATGAGTACATGCCTTTTTTAACACAGATGAAATTGGACTGTTTAATTGCCTTTCACCAGATCACTCTATAATGTTCGATGATGAAATGTAGCGATGCTCCAGGGTTTTGCAAAGGAGCATGAGCACAGTGAGCAAGTTCAACTGTATTAACAACATGGCAGACTTTATTGCACAAGCATGTGAAACAGAAAACGATTACTGAGTTTTTCCAAAGGTAACTCCCAATATTTTTTCAATGTCTTTTACTGTACAAGGTCTTGTCATTTTAAGGTCAGAACAAGTCAAAATATAAGTACATTTTTCACATTTACTGAATCTTTGTGTTTTCACTTTTTGACATAAATCACATCAGTCAGTAAATCAGTTTACTGAGAGGCTTCCTCAGCTATGTTGAAGAGCTTATAAGCCCCTTTCTCCACCCCCACCCCCAACCAAGATCCGACACACTCTGATTTTACTGTATAGGGATCGATTGGATGTGAAAACAGGATGAAATAATTGACTCCCCAGGCACAATGCTGCTTGGTATCAATGAGGCACAATGCTGAAATTCGGTAGGACTCAGGCCCCATGTTGTAGCATGTATTCAAATGTGTTGGTGATGTGTGGAAAGAGAATTTTCAGTGAACAGATCGCCAGTATGTGAAAGGAAAGTCAGAGGTTTCACTTACTCTGTCTGCAGAAGAAGAATTCTGCTGGAGTTGGGCCCCACTGCTCAATCTCAAGCACCTGAACCTTTGATTCATAGTGCTGCCTGTCAGACCGACTCAATTGCCTCATGCTTGATTAGCCTTAACATTGCTGGACCAGTTCACTGGATGAAACACACAAGTGTGCAGATATTCCCTCTCTGTGGGTGAGGCAAATTGCCCTCATAACCAACTGCTAAACGCCATTGAAGGACTTGCACAGTTCAGAGTTCAAGCCCTGAATGGTGGCAAGCAGCTTGAAGGGACAAATGGAAAATTGCTTCAGCAATTAAAAACATCGTCAGTAAAACTTGCAGCCTAGTCAGGGATCTCCGTCTCTATCTATGTTCGATATGGGCAGCAATGGAAAGGTTAGCAACACAATATGGAGGTCACCCTCTATTATAACTGCTGTTTCCATTGCTGCTTTACCAGTTAGTGCAGCAAAGAAAAGACTTTGAGATGTATAAGAGCCAACATCTCCTTTAACAAAGGAAGCATATGTTGGAAGGAGAGTTTTTGGCTGGTGGGTTATTGCCTTGCCAGCACAGAACATGGATTAAAATGTTAAGAAAATGGGAAAGATTCCCTTTCACACAATCAATTCTGACCTGAAATGTACCTGTACAAAATGTACAAAAATTTATTTTCCTATCAATATTAAAAAATGTTTTAAAATGCCATCATATGTTCTATGATATCGCAAGACAGTTAAGAATTTGGTTCAATCTCGTATTTCTCAACAGTTTGCCCTTTGAAAGGAGTGCAAAGCAGGTATTAAAGGGTTATGGATTCTCCAGAGAGAAGAGTTGAAAATCTAGGCTGATGCCCCAATGCATTACTGCTTTCCTTGCGATAGAGGTCACGGGTTTGAGAGGTACAATCAAGGAAATGTTGGTGAGTGGCTGCAGTGCATCATGTGGATGATAGACACTGCTCCCATAGTCCATCAGTGATGGAGAGTGTCTGTGTTTAAGATAATGG
Source organism: Chiloscyllium punctatum (assembly GCF_047496795.1). Taxonomy (NCBI): domain Eukaryota; kingdom Metazoa; phylum Chordata; class Chondrichthyes; order Orectolobiformes; family Hemiscylliidae; genus Chiloscyllium; species Chiloscyllium punctatum. The sequence continues at coordinate 53,833,982 of NC_092770.1, read as the reverse complement.
ATTGTATTCTGTTAAAATGAGTTGCAATGTCCTCAAACGCACCAAGTTGAATTTGTGTGACTACACTCATCCAGGGAGAAAGTGAGGACTGCAGATACTGGAGATCAGAGCCAAATCGTGAGCTACCAGAAAAGCACAGCCAGACTACTAAGACCCCTCGGAATCCTAGTAGCACACAGTTGGCATCTGAGGAGCAGGAGAGTCAACATTTCAAGCATAAGCTCTTCATAAGTTCATTCATGATGATGAGCTTTTGCTTGGAAAGTTAACTCTCCTGCTCCTCGGATGCTGCCTAACCAGTTGTGCTTTTCTAGCACCACACATTTTGATTCTGCACTCATCCAGGCAAATGGAGAGTATTCCACTGCCCTTCTGGCTTAATGTTTGCAGGTTATGGACAAGCTTTGGCAAGTCATACACATTTTTGCGAGGTTTGTGAAGGTTTGTAGCTCAGGTTGAGGTTTAGGGTGTAGGTTTGCCCGCTGAGCTGTAGGTTTGATATCCAGACGTTTCATTAACTGGATAGGTAACATCATCAGTGGCAACCTCCAAGTGAAGCGAAGCAGTTGTCTCCTCCTTTCTATTTATATGTTTGTCCTGGATGGAGTTACTGGGGTTTGTGGTGATGTCATTTCCTGTTGGTTTTCTGAGGGGTTGATAGATGGTATCTAGATCTATGTGTTTGTTTATGGCGTTGTGGTTGGAGTGCCAGGCCTCTAGGAATTCTCTGGCATGTCTTTGCTTAGCCTGTCCCAGGATAGATGTGTTGTCCCAGTCGAAATGGTGGTTTTTTTCATTCGTGTGTAGGGCTATGAGGAAAGAGGGTCGTGTCTTTTTGTGGCAAATGGTGTTCGTGTATCCTGGTGGCTAACATTCTTCCTGATTGTCCTACGTAGTGTTTGTGGCAGTCCTTGCATGGAATTTTGTAGATGACGTTGGTTTTGTCCATGGGTTGTACTGGGTCTTTTAAGTTTGTTAGTTTTTGTTTGAGAGTGTTGGTGGGTTTGTGTGCTACTAGGATTCCGAGGGGTCTTAGTGTCTGGCTGTCATTTCTGAAACTTCTTTGATGTATGGTAAGGCGGTTAGGGTTTCTGGCTGTGTCTGGTCTGCTTGTCGTGGTTTGTTCTTGAGGAATCTACGGACTGTATTTTTTGAGTATCCGTTCTTCTTGAATACATTGTATAGGTAGTTCTTCTCTGTTTTCCGAAGTTCATCTGTGCTGCAGTGTGATGTGGCTCGTTGGAATAGTGTTCAGATACAGCTTTGTTTGTGTGTGTTGGGATGGTTGCTGGTGTAGTTAAGTATTTGGTCAGTGTTTGTCGGTTTTCTGTATATGCAGGTTTGTAGTTCTCCGTTGTCCTTTCTTTCGACTGTGACGTCCAGGAATGCGAGTTTATTGTCCGTTTCTTCCTCCTTGGTGAACTTTATGCCTGTGAGGGTGTTGTTGATGATGTTAAATGTCTCTTCTATCTTGTTTCGTTTTGTGATGACAAAGGTGTCATCTACGTAGCAGACCCAGATTTTTGGTTTGATGGTTGGTAGGGCTGTTTGTTCTAGTCTTTGCATTACCGCTTCTGCCAGTAATGGTGTTCATGTATCCTGGTGGCTAACTTTCTAAGAATGCCCTGCCAGTAGCAATGGTGGACTCTCCCTCTTTATGGGCATTTAAACAGGCATTGGATAGGCATATGGAGGATAGTGGGCTAGTGTAGGTTAGGTGGGCTTGGATCGGCGCAGCATCAAGGGCCAAAGGGCCTGTACTGCGCTGTATTGTTCTATGTTCTATGCTATGAATCCTGATAGCGGAGATCCCATGGGTGTGCCGTTGGTTTGTTTGTAGATTATGTTGTTGAAGGTGAAGTGGGTGGTGAATATTTACAGTTTGGGGGCGAATATTGACCTAACTGTTTACATTGAGTTTTCAGCCAGTATTAACCTCTCCACAGTCCCAGCTCTACCAACATATTGATCCTGGGGTACTCCATAAAGGTAGCAGATTGAATCATGGGAATTGTTAAATACTCTCCTGTTGAAGATTATCATTCCATGGCACTTCTGTAGTATGGCACTTAAAAGCCCAAACCTAAATGTTGCCCTGGTCTTGTTACACGCAGGCAAAAACTGGGACTTTATGAAAAGTTTCAAATGAAACTAAAAACTATGCATTGATCAATAAACACCACCGACTTCTGACCTTATGATGGAAGGAAGCTCATTGGTGAAGTAGCTGAAAGTGGTTGGACCTAGGATACTGATTTCAAGAATTCTTAGACTGATTGTCTGGGCTTAAGGAGATTATAACCACAGCTGTTTTCCTTTGTGTTAGTTCCTGTGGGTGGAGGGATTTTCTCTGATTCCTACTGACTTCAATGTAAATCATGATTTGGAGATTCTGGTGTTGGACTGGGGTGTACAAAGTTAAAAATCAAGATTTAGAGTGGTGCTGGAAAAGCACAGCAGGTCAGGCAGCATCCAAGGAGCAGGAAAATTGATGTTTTGGGCAAAAGACCTTCATCAGGAATTTGTCCTCTTTCCTGATGAAGAGCTTTTGCCCGAAACGTCGATTTTCCTGCTCCCCGGATGCTGCCTGACCTGCTGTGCTTTTCCAGCACCACTCTAATCTTGACTCTAATCTCCAGCATCTGAAGTACCCACTTCTGCAAAGCTAAAAATCACACAACACCAGGTTAAAGTCCAACAGGTTTATTTGAAAGGAGTAGCTTTCGGATCGCTGCTCCTTCATCACCTGAGTAACTAGTGCTTTCAAATAAACCTGTTGGGACTATAACTTGGTGTTGTGTCATTTTTGACTTCAATGTTATGAGGCACTTTGATGCCTTACTTGGTTAACTGCAACCTTGATGTCAAGGATGGTCATTCTCATGCACCTCTGGCATTCAGCTCTTGTTTAACCATTTTTGACAAATAATTAATGAGGCCTGGAACTAAATGTTCCTGGCTGAACTGAAACTGAAGTAAGTGAGCAGGTTATACTAAGTGCCACCTTGTAGCACAATCTTGCTAATGTTGTTAGTGATGAGGTGTAAACTGATGTCAGGGTAACTGGCCAGTTTGGATTTGTCCCGTTTCATGTGACCAGTGCATAACTGAGCCATTTTCCAGCTTGACAGGAGGATGACGGTGTTTTAGCTGCACTTGAGCAGCTTAGATAGAGGCAATGATAATTCTAGACCAGTGGCTCTCAACCTTTTTAATATCAAGGCACACTTCAATGAGACAAACGATTCCACGGCACACCCACTTCTTTCAGCTGAATTGATTGCTCATAAGTGTCACATTTACTTGCATTTTCTACGGCTATGGTCTTAATGTTTCAGATTCACTGGCAAAATATAAATCGTCTTTGACCATGAGCACAGACACATTATCAAAATCTGTTCAATTCAACTATTTCTTGAACAATGGATCAGAGCAAACCACAAATAGAGTAAACAGCAATTTACCAGGTTAGCTGGAAACCTGGGCCCGCCAGTGTATGCAAAGCCTTTTGATGTGGGAAGGAATTGTTGAGAAGAATACCCGCAAATCTTGCTCCACGGACAAACGCTCCATCCACCTTCAACAAAAACAGAAATTGCTAGAAAATCTCAGCAGGTCTGCCAGCATTTATGGAGAGAACTCAGAGTTAAAGTTTCAGGTCCATTGAATCTTCAGAATTCCCCCAACATGAATGGTATCAGACATCCATGTACTGCAGCTCTGGAGATTTGTGCTTTCATAGTAGATGGGAGCAGATGCTACCTTCAATTATAGACAGCGTGGCTCTGGAAGAGATCGAAAGCATGGATGTGAGCTCAACATCAGGTAAAGCAGTGCTGAGTCACAATAATTTCACAGCACACTTCTCACCCTATCATGGTACACGTACTGGTGGAAAATCACTACTCTAAACTACAAATCATCAGCATTGCAGCTTGAATGTTGACAGGGCCCCAAGTCCTTGCTGTGCCCAGTATGCTCAATCATTTCTTGATTTCACTTGGACTGAATTGAATGAACTAAGAGTAGATGCCGCAAATGAAGCTGACCTCTAGAAGAAGCCAAGATTGATCATCTGCTCAGGACTTCTGCAGGAGATGGTTGAAAATATTTCAGTTTTTTCTAAATTTTTGCTGACATGCTGAGCTGTGCCTTCATGGAGGACTGGAATGTTTTTGTAACTTTTGGTATTTGGTCCACCTCACTTGTAAAGTTGCTATATCAATTCTGTCACAAGCATAGTGAGAGGGAGTGCTGAGGAGATTTCTGATCACTGGAAACGTTTGCAGTCTCCTATCTCGAACTGTAATGACCTAAAAGAACAAGAGTTGGATTTCTATTTCCAAATTATGAATTCAAACCGTGCTTGGATTATATGTGTTTATTGAGTGTGTGTTTATGAGTAAGTAAAAAAGAATTTCATTCATATAGCAACTTGTTTCAACCACCTGACATTTCAAAATGCTTTACCACTAATTACCCTTTTTTGAATTATTGTCCAAAAGCACCTTCTGATTCAGAGGGACAGTGCTACCAACTGAGCCACATTGACAATTCAGAAGGAGGCAAGGCTGATGCCCTGTTTGTTTTGTTGCATTTTTATATATGGCTATGCAACAGTGAGTGAAAAGGAATAAGGGCCAACAGGATAGACTAGTAACAGCCCTAAGTCTCACTGCTCCTGCATTATCTTCTGAATTGGTGCTGAGATAGGCCATTTTAAAGAAGGCTAAGGTCTTAGAATTGCCAAGCAACAACTTGGAAGAAGCAATATCAGAGACAAAGATCTGTTCAGTCTCTAGCCTGTCCTGTATGACCGTAAATATTTATCCTGTGACTAGGTTGTAACTGCAACAATTTTCTGGATGAGTAGATGTCAGTGTATCTGGAATTTCAGTAGTAATGTTAATAAGTAAGCATTGGAAGAGGGTGGGAGGTAATGGGACGGCCTTGCAAAGATGAGTAAAAAACCTGTGTATTGACAGCCATCACTTTGCACCATGCATACTTGAGCCATCTATTTCGTAAATGTTACTATGGTTTTGTGGCTGTAACCTGGGGCATAGCCTTTCCAGCTCCTGAACAAGGGTGAGAAAATTGGGGAAATTAAATAGTATCAGCAGTAAGGAGATTCCCAATGTTAAAAGCAAACAAAAACCCATTCTCCTATCAAGTATTGGAAACCAAGATAAGATTCTCACGAGTGAGCAGTGTGCAGCCTATTTGGATACAGTGGCATGCAATACGTTCTCATTATTATGTTATCCCGTCTGACTGATGTACAGTTTCCCATTTTCCAACCTGCCAGATAGAAATTAGATGGTAACCATTCTCAGCATGAAAATCTGAACAGAAACATAGTGATTCCAACTCACTACGCATTCCTCCAGCTTAGCCACCAGACACCAACATCTCAGGGCACACTCCGTGGCAGCAGTTGCATGCACCCACAGTCCACCTGGACCTTCGGGTCCCCATTGGCAAAACAGTATGACATTTTCCGTCTGTCAGACATATCTGGGGCAATGACAGCTGCAGACAACCAGTGCTTGAGAAACCCACTATGAATCTTGTCAAAATTAGCTGACTTTGCATAAAATATCTTTTCATGAACATCTGCCTCTGTTCCCAAATTTTACAATATAGGTGTACATTGCAAACCTGCTGCAAAACATGTTTGACTGCTGTCAACTAAGGTGCTCTGAAGCATTAAATACAGCACTGCACCCCCTATCCAATTAATGCAGCAGAGACAACACTTCATGATGCATCAAGAAAGAGGATCTGAATCTTCCGTAATATAATCATTCCCAACTTCCAATCTTATTCCAACAGCTGGAAACCTTAACCCAACTTGTGTCCTCTAAGGGACATTCCTTTAAATCCTGGTAACAGTCCTTCAGCAGCTGCAACTGCATTGGATTATGGTCCCATCCTCTCTAAACTAACTGTCTACAGGAGAGCTAAACTAGATTACAAACTCAGCTGCCTACCTAATTGGCCCCTAACCAAACCTTGTTGGAGGTTGACAATGCTGTTTAAGATAAACTGAAAGTTTGCAATCACAAGTTTCACTCTCCATGCAGTGAGAGCAGAAACATAGCTCATGTTGTAATTATACCATTGTTGGGAAATTATGATGATCTAAAGTTACAATCTGGCATTGGTTGGACTTTCACTGTGACTCCAGCTCACCTCCCGAACACTGGTATGAAATGTGGCTAGACGTTTGGTTTCGTCCCTCCCTCTACTCACCCCACACCTTGCTTTTATTGTACACTTGGTTTCAGTACTAGTACTGTTCACTTCTCAACTGAGTCAATTTATTGGTTTGGACAGAATGACTTCACAAGCACAGAATTAGAATCACACTTAACAGTTTATTGGGTGGTGGAAGGCAGATCTAGAAAAGAGGATAGACAAAAACTAACCAGCAATACCTGTCATTGAGGTCTTTGTGTCTTCAATACTTAGCAGAGAAATCATAACTAATTTAAACCCCCCCCCCCCCTCCTCATGCTGCCCCCCACCCCACCATGCCTCGTTACACTTCAGATTCTGTACATCATCCTGATTGCATTTTGTAAAAATATTCATACTGATTGTTCCCATGGACATTCACACATTAGTGCATGAAAAATAAGATGATAGAACTGAGATCAAAGTTCAAGTTGTTTGTATTTTTTTAATAAGTGCTAACTCAGTGTGAGAAAGCAATTTGTTTCCTCTTCATTTTACTTTAGTACAAAAGGTGACCTGCGCAATCTGATGAGCTGAGCTATGGAGTTTAATGGTGTTAATAATGAAAGAATTGTTTGCTTCCTTTCTTAGTATCTTGGTACCTGCTGACAAACTAGAGAACTTGACAGTTTTTCAAGATGTGCACTAATAAGGGATGTATCATATAGCCATTCATTATAAATAATTACTCTGTGCTAGTTACAATATAGAATAAATTGTTTTAAAGAACTGTAATTCTAATTGGTAAATGTCAGCAGCTGCTGCTGTGAATCCATCCAAGTTGTGTATGTTCTAGTAATAATTAGTTACTGTCTCAAGACTGCAGACTGCATGACAAAATCTATTCTCAAGGTGTGAAATGCCCATATGTCTCCTTGTCTGTGACAGGTGGATGAGCAGTAAGGAGAGTGCTGTCTTAAATTTACTTTAAAAAAGACACAGCAAGTCTGTCAATCAATTTGGGATGAAAGTTAGCAAATGATGGTAAAAGTGTCAAACTTCAGCCCACTTTAAAAATTTGAAAATCCTGGTTTTTGAGTGGTTAGGGTTAAAATGGGCAATAAAACAGATAATTTTCTTACACATCCACCATTTTCACTGCAGGCTATTCCTTGGGGTGAAAACCTAGGGGTTTATTATCCTGTGTGTTTTTTTTCTTCACTTGCTCTCACTCTGCTTCTCTGATCCCCACCTCCCCATTTCTGCAAGTTCTTGCATTCATCCCAGTGAACTCACTGCCATTTGTTTTGAATATGTCATTCTTTCATGGCTTTGCTTTTGATTTCTTGATTAGTTGGCTTGTGAAGTGTCAGTTCAATCTGAGCCTGTTGCTGGTGTGAATTTACTACTCCTGCAGGCTGAACATAATGAAAGCTATGAGGGTTATTATTCCAACATAACTGCTTTAATTGTGCTCACCGCTGCCCCTCCTACCAAAGTTTGCAGAGACCATGAGATTTGCTTCAGGCTGTGTACATAAGTAATGCTGAGGGTTTATCTCTTCTCACTTATCTATCATGCAATTCAATAAAAGTGGCCCCTCCTCAGTGTTTACTGGAGAAAGGATGTTCAGTCCATTCCTCCCACCATCATAGAAGTTATCAAGGTAATCATGAGTGGCAGCACTACTTTGCAACTCATTTGTTGTATCATCCATTAGGAATTGTTGGGTTTCACTGTCAATAATGCACTGACTCCCTCTGTATGCACAGTTAGAAACATAGAATCCTTACAGTGTGGAAGCAGGCCATTCGGCCCATTGAGTTTACACTGACCCTGTGAAGAGCATCCCATTCAGACCCACCTCCCCTTAACTTATCCCTGTACCCCTCATTTCCCCATGGCTAATCCACCAAGCCTGCACGTATTTGGACACCATGTGCAATTTAGCATGGTCAATCCACCAAACCTGCACATCTCTGGACACCATGAGCAATTTAGCATGGTCAATCCACCAAACCTGCACATCTCTGGACACCATGAGCAATTTACCATGGTCAATCCACCAAGCCTGCACATCTCTGGACACCATGAGCAATTTACCATGGTCAATCCACCAAGCCTGCACATCTCTGGTCTGGGAGGAAACCCGAGCACCCGGAGGAAACCCACACAGACACGAGGAGAATGTGCATACTCCATGCAGACAGTCCCCCAAGAGTGGAATGGAACTCAGGTCACTGGCGCTGTATAAATGGATCTAATGATGATCCAATACCTCTAGCTTGAAGCAGTACCCATGTAGTGCAGCAGAGATGATTGTGTTTAAACTACATACAAAAATACAGCGTGTTGGCTTTGAAGCACTTGGGGATATCCCAAGGGGGAAACAAATGTGCTATGTATGAATGTAAGCTTTCTGTTTCGTTTCCAAATGTTTACCGTGAATGCTAAATGGCTGGCAACATTTTCCAATATCTAGAAATGTTTCTTATTCTCTTCAGTGTCTGTAGTTTTCTATGTTATACATACAAATATTTTGTGAGACAAGAATTAAGGCATTACTTAAAGACAGTTAAAATTGTAAGACTAATTTTTCTGAACACTGTGAATGTTGGAGTTCTGAAGCAAATAAAAACAGAAATTGTTGGAAAAGCCCAGCAGGTCTGGGAGCAATTTCTGTTTTTATTTGTCTTGCAGTATCTATGGAGAGGGAAAGTGAGGACTGCAGATGCTGGAGATCAGAGTCGAGAGTGTGATGCTGGAAAAGCACAGCATGTCAGACAACTTCTGAGGGGCAAGAGAATCAATGTTTCAGGCAAAAGCCCATCATCAGGAATGAATCATCAGATTCCTGATGAAGGGCTTATGCCTGAAACATCGATTCTCCTGCTCCTCAGATGCTGCTTGATCTGCTGTGCTTTTGCAGCAGCACACTCTAGACAGTATCTATGGAAAGCAAACAGTACTAACGTTACCTGTTCTGAAGAAGGCTCACTGGACTTGAAAACATCTGTTTTCTCTCCACAGATGCTGCCAGACCTGCTGAGCTTTTCCAACAATTTCTGTTTTTATTTGTTTCAGAACTCCAACATTCACAGTTTTTAAAAGAGCAGTCTTTTAAGCCTGTTAGCACTCCTTTTATGTATCATGCCATATTGGATGTAACCAATTGGACAGTCAGCCATACAATTTTGTGATTACATTTTCCTTTCAAAATTTCTGATCAGCATTCATGAGGTCTGCTCTTCAGACCTCCACATGTTTGGTGCCTAAAGTTACCATTCAATCATACTCCCTTGCCATCGGTAGCCATTCTTTAGTTTTCACCAAATGCATTAAGTGAAACGTAGAGTCATAGAGAAGTACAGTACAGAAATAGACCCTTCAGTCCAACTTGTCCATGCTGGACAGATATCCTAATCTAATATTTCCCAACACTTGGCCCATATCCCTCCAAACCATACCTATTCACACACCCATTCAAATGCCTCTTAAATGCTGCAATTGTACCAGCCTCCACCACTTCCTCTGGCAGCTCATTCCATACACACATCACCCTCTACATGAAAAAGTTGCCCCTTAGGTACATTTTATATCTTTCCTATCTCACCCTAAACCTATGTCCTCTAGTTCTGGACTCCCCCACCCCAGGGAAAAGACTTTGTCTATTTACCCTATCTATGCCCCTCATGATTTTACAAACCTCTATATTCTGCATTCTGTTCTATTTCCCTGATGTACTTAGGAATGGTATGATATGCCTGTATAGCATGCAAAACAATACTTTTCACTGTATCTCAGTACGTGTAACAATAATAAATAAAATTAAATCAAAACATCGGGGAATAAGGAACACAAGTGCAGATCTAACAAGACAAATCACATTAATGAGATTTTTTTTTCATCTATTTCATTCTAGCAACCTGGAATGGACCTAGCAGACACCTACATCACATTTGTAAGGCAGAACCAGGACATACTTCGGGACAAGGTCAATGAGGAAATGTATATAGAAAATATGTTTGATGTAAGTATCTACCCTTGCAAGGCATTTGAGAAAATAACGCCATAAAAAGTTTCTTGAGAGGGATAAGTAGCATTTGGAGACCCGCTGTCCTACATGTTGTTAAATGTTGACATTGATTTCCAAACTGATCCCATCTGCCACTCTCAGTTACATATGTGGGGATGCTCTCCAGAACTGAGACTGTGTTACATGAGTTAATGTATTTATTAATTTTTGTATTATTTTTCATGGTGTTTCTCTGCATATAGTGAGTATTAGGAGCAAACTTGTGAGCTTACCTATCACAAGAGATTGCATCACTGTACTATTTCCAGCTTGTTGTATATGTAATGTGGAAACCTAAACTGATATTTCACTCATACAGAAATAACCCTGTAGTATACCGAGTGAAGGAACTAGCTTGTTGTACAATGTCTTTAAATAATTCATCCTAATCAGTAGTACTAAATGAGTATGTTATCTCCTTTGTATCATCTTTTCTCATCCTCATTCCTTTCACATTAATATTGGCAAGTCTCACACTGGCATGTTAGTCTAATGGATTTTGCTGTTAAGGGGGGTTACATGGATTTTTCAGTATTGTAGTTAAATATTATGGGGGCAATTTTTCTATTTCCCTTGTTAAAGAGAGAAAGCACTTTCATCAATTAACATCAATATGTAGTTCGGTCTCAGTGTCAATATATCACAAAGTCACCGGATAGATTTGATTGAAGAACACCCCAACTTTGTCATCCTACCTGTTAGAGCATCCAGCTGCTTCTATTGACCTCTGTCTAGAAAACCAGCAAGAAATATATTCCTGTTTTAAACCAGCACTCAAATCTTATTCAGCACCACTCCCAAAGTCATGAAAGAGACGAGACTTATATATTATATTGCATATATATTACACTTTGAGACATGTGTTGATAGATACCCAACTTAAAGGTCTTATGCACGGAATTATAAATTCAAAGTATGATGTGCAGATGCTGGTGGTGGACAGGGTTGGACAAGGTCAAAAATCACATGACATGAGGTTATAGTCCAACAGGTTCATGTGAAAACACTAGCTTTTGGAGTGCTGCTCCTTCATCAGGTGCTCGTGAGAGAGGAAGACCTTAGACACAGAATGTATAAGGAAAAAGTCAAAGAGTCATACAACTCATGCAAACGAATTGAACACATCTAAGATGGCTCTCTAATCTTTAATCAGTCAGAATGGAGGTGCAGGTTTTGATTGATTAATATGTAAATCCCAGAATTTCTTTCAAGTCACTACCCTGAGATAACTTAAGATGTTTTCAATATAAAGGAGGTGACCCTTCTGGTCAGGCAATGTATTTTAGACGTGAGCTCTTGTTTAGAGTCTGTCTGTGTCTTAACCTGGAGTCTACACATTGTGTGCACACAGTCAGTCAATATGACATGAGCTCCTACTTTGGAAAAAGAACCAGTCTGACTCCAGGTTAAGACACAGACAAACTCTAAACAAGATCTCATGCCTAAAATACATTGCCTGACCAGAAGTGTCACCTCCTTTATATTGAAAACACCTGAAGTTATCTCAGTGACTTGAAAGAAATTCTGAGATTTGCATATTAATCAATCAAAACCTGCACCTCCCTTCTGACTGATTAAAGATTTAAAAGCCATCTGAGGTGTGTTCAGTTTGTTTGCATGACCCTTTGATCTCTTCCATATAAATTCTCTGTCTAAGGTCTTCCACACTCACCAGCACCTGATGAAGGAACAGCACTCTGAAAGCTAGTGTTTTCATATAAACCCATTGGACTATAATCTGGTGTTGTGTGATTTTTGACCAAATTCAAAGTAAATATCAGATATGGTAAGGGCAGCTGCCAGGAAGGTCCATTTTCTACTATTTCTCAGACAAATTACCAGCTCTGAAGGAATCCAAGATCTTCAATTCGAGATTGTCAAAAGCTTCATTAGATCTGCATTTTCAGAGAAAGCACCATTGAACCCATTTTAAGAGAATCATCCCACACTTACAATTAGATTGGATTTATGCAGCTGAGATTATTTATTGACTAGCTTCCCAGTCTTGCTACATGTTTTGCATGTAGCCTGAATGTATCATGGGGAATGGCTTAAATACAGACTGTTTGAACAGCACATCATTTCATCTCACTATGCCATTGTCTACTTTCTGATGTTTTTTTCACTGACCCATGTTATTTCTCCAAGTGGATTTCTTCCCAACATTAACGTTTGGCCATCTTAAATTGTAAAACAAATATTTCATGTTTTGTTTTGGCAAGCATAATATTTTGTAAGTTATTTGCTCGTTTCTAGTATTTTCAATTGCAATATATACCATTTTTTAACACGTTTATAGATCTTGGCTTTAAAAATAAGTTTAATTTGCCTCTGGCCTGAACACATTTATCACTTTGCACTATTTAAACCCCATAAAATGTTCCAGGAGTGAAGGAATGCAATTCCTCAAAACACTGAGGGGGGTCATTTCAACTTTGTGCAATACTATAATCCAGATAATAATGAATCAGTAGCAAATTATACAACTCCTAATCTTCATTTAAATGATCTTTAATGGAAATCTCCATACACAAGTTTTAAAAATGTAATGACTAAAGTAATGTTATCTGGTAGACTGCATAATATTTGTAGATATTATACTTATATTCAACAGGTTTTCATTGTCTGAAAAATATGAAACTGTCAGAAGTTCTTGAATATCTTTTCGTCTTAGTGGCAGCTGAAGACAATTTTTCATAAGCTCACATCCAGCGTGCCTTTTTGAAATTGCATGTTTGCTGAAATTGGCTATCCTGAAACAACTAATTAATTTCTATCATGCTATTCTCTGAGTTGTAGACCTAGATGACGTCCCTCTGTAAATGCAAGTACAATTATCTCGCATTAGTTCTGAAGTGTGATGGGTTTAGATCTACACTTAGAAATCACTTACTGATCTTTCCTAAGCCTCAAAGGGCAAAAGTGAAGTGGGTTTTGTGCCACGTTTATAGAGTTTTTCAGTAATTCTGCCAGGTGCTATAGAAGGTTATTCCTGTTAAGGTGGTAACTACTGCAAGATGTAAAACAAAAATCAAAATATCAAGACATTTGTTCGTTGGATCCATGTATTTATTTATTACTTTATTCACCATAAGGAGCCTTTTAGCAAAGATAATTCTGAATTTTTCAGACCACAATTGAAGAGAATTGCGAAATATCTCAGCCATAGTTCCCATTAGAAAGATCCAGAAGTGTAATAGTAATCCTCTCCCGTGTTCCTTTCAATGTCACTGATGTAAAAACCAGGATGACATGAGGCAGTCTTTTGAGCTGGTGCTTTGCCTCAGAATGCACCACTTCACTTCAACATACTTGTTAGTAATGGTCCCCTATGGAATATTTATTTAGCATTCCAAGCTAGCTGGTTGAGAATGGAAGCTGTGCTTGCTGTTGGGTTTTGTAAATGTCATTAAAGCTAAGGTTTATCTCAACACTGACCAGTCAAATCAGATCTGAGTGAATGTGGACACACATATACAAGGTCATAAGCATTCCAGTGTACATTCAAAGAGATATCAGATTGCATAGCTTTATCTAAACTAAGGATCAACTTGCAGCGCTCTCATCATGGTATATGCAGGAGACCATACTAAGAGAATGAGAATTTGGCATTGTTTTGTTTATTATGTACCATACCATTGAAAATTATATCTCTCTTTGCGTGATTTTATTGTCTTCAGAATGTTGCTTTTAATCTTCTTCGAATACATTTCCATCTATTGTAAATTTTTTAAATGTTGGTCAAACAAATATGGTAAATTTTCAACATGATTTTCTAGTTAGAGTTGATAACCTGGAAATGAGGAAGGGTAAAAATCAGATACACTAACCTCAATTAATAATTCTTTCAATATGGAAACAGACACACCTGAATTTTACCCTAACATTTCCTGATAATATTCTTAGGTTTATTTGTGCTGATTACTGTTTTCATCTACTTTTCAGAAGCCATCAGCTCCTTGCTTAATTACCTATACCGTTATTCTCGAACATTTCACCCAAAGGATCATTGTTCATGTAACTCTCATGTAGTTAAATCAGCACAGAGAGCACGAGAGTCCAGATGTTGTCCTCAGCTGACAACCCCACACCGATATTTCACTGAACATCACTGTATGTTGACCAGAAATCAGTTTCATTAGCCATCTTAGATTCTGCAAATTTGATTAATCTTTTGTGTGATGGCTTTCCTCTTCATTTTGAGAATTAATGGAACATATGCAATGCAAAGCCATCAAGTAATCAGGCATCAGCAGCAGGAAGCCTAATGTATTTTCCCCTATTTACCATCAAGCTGCTGAAGCCAATGCAAGCACACCAACCTTTGCTCAAATTGGGTTTAGCTAATTTAACTCAGCCTGAGAATCAAACCTTCCTACTTCCCAAACTTAGTGGCTCAGATATTCACTTGTGGAATTCACTGGCCATAATAAGAGATTCAGGTAGTTGCTTTCGAGGAGTATCGTGGGGCTGTAGATTAACGCATGCCTTAATCTCTTACATCTCAGTTTAAACCAATCGCAGGAAAATGATATGAGCATCTCCACTCTCTTAACTGCAATGAGTGTCCCACACCAACCCTTCCTGATAGTCCAGTAAGTTTATCCAGTCAGCAGGGACCTTACTGGCCAAGCTGGTTAAAGTTATAGGTGAGGGCAGGATGGAGATCGGCCATGATTCGCTCTGTAATCAAACAGCCGACTGGCATTCGCTGCCAAGGTTCATTCGTAATAGCTGTTAATTCAGAAGAGACCAGGAAGGTGTCAGTGTCTCTCAGGAGAGCAGGGGAGATAATAGCTGAGGCAAAAAAAACTCTTCTTGTCCTTACACAAGATTAATTGTAATGAACTCCACAACAGTCCCCAGTTGTGAACAAATTAGAATCTCATTCAAAGGTAATGGTAGCTGGTGGAACAAGCTGTTTGACACTGTCAAGGAACAGTCTTCAGAGTTTGAGATTCAGCCTGTTGGTGGGGCAATGTAAGTGGGCCTTTTCTAAGAAGCTGACCAGTTGGCATATAATACCCTGATATGCTGTAAAGACTAAATAATTGCCCCAGTTGTGGCACTTCAACTGTGACAAATATATCCTTTGATGACTGATACTTTCTCTTTTCCATAAGGCTTATAATACAGCTTAAATGATATGTGTTTAAATAATTGCTTCAAGTGCAACATTGAATCCATTAGACTAATAGCTCCATTTGTCTGTCTTTTCTTTAATAGGTATGTTCTTTCATGAAAGCTTCTCCCCATTTATTATGGCAATTTATTTAAATATGTGTGTCATTGCAAATATTTTGATAACAGTAGTTCGCAGCCATCACTTCAATATGCTGGCTGTACTGTGTGCAAGGTTCTGTAGCAGTCTTGAACCAGATAAGTCTTGTTGACATTTCTGTCTGTTAGAATATGGGTGACCAAAGTGAAACTTATCTCTCGTGCCAAGTTTTTTTAAGGCTGAACTAGGCAGTTGTAACGGAAATATTGTCAGCTGTTTCAAGCGGACCCGTTGCTAATTTGTGCGAAGACGATGTTTTTTCTGAAGTGGTGATGCCCTGCAGGGGTAGAATAATTAGTATTCATCCAGCTGGCACTTCACAAGACACCAAACCTGCATTAGCAACTCCAGCCTGGGTTTGGTACTTCTACTGAATCATGTCAGCATATGCTTCATCTCTCCAGTGTTTTATTTTTGTCTTGTGTTGCAATTTGTTAAGTGCTAAATCCTCAAGAGGCAGACTGGCTGAACATTTCAAGAATAGTAGAATAGAATTGGTGTTTCCTAATCATGAATGACAAAAACCATTAAGCACATTACTTCCGTCAAAAGCTGTTTTATCCACTTTACACTGTTATCCGTTTAGAAGCTTCATCTCACCTTATATCGTTTGTTAGACAGCTTGTTGAAGTGAGAAATGTGCTTATTTATCAAATGATCTGATTAAATATGTTTGTGTCTTCAAGGTGTGATAATGCTAACTTATCAAGCTGACAATTGATTCAAAAGAAAATAGTATGTTCAGAACTTAACTCCTAATAACAGTAATGGTCAGCTGCCATGCTGAGTAACTAATCTTAGCTATGTCATAGGGATTGGTTGAAAGTGAGTACTGCAGATGCTGAAGTTTAGAGCCAAGAGTGTGGTGCTGGAAAAGCACAGCCGGTCAGGCAGCATCTGAAGAGCAGGGAAACCGATGTTTCAGGCAAAAGCCCTTCATCAGAAAGTGGTGGGACTAGTGCCTGGCTGAAGCTGGGCAATTCCTGAGACCTCTGGTTTGCAACTCCACGTATCAGTTTGTTCTTCCACAGTTTGAATTGTGGGTGAGATACCTAGGTGCAGGAGCTACATACCTTTATGTCACTAAAACTAGATCCCTTCTATTCATAACATGTATCATAGCCAAATGAAAAAAATCTGTTCAGAATTATAATTGCAATGTTAAATATGCAACTTGTGTCAGAGGACAGGGAAGCTGTCAATGTAAAACTTCTTTCCAGAAAGGAAAGTAGGATAAGCTAATTACAGACCTGTTGGTTTATCTTGAGTTGCAGACAAATTTACAAACCCATCTTGCAGGGAAAAGGAGCATTTAGAAATGCATGACCTATTCCAGGACAGCTAGTATAGAGTTGTGTAATGAAATTAACATTTTGTTTAAAAATATTATTTACAGAAGAATATCTGATTAAATAAATGCCAGCAACATCTTGGTTTGTGGGACTTATGTATTTTCTCAGAAGACATTCAATAAGGTGTCATACAGAAAGATAACCAGAAGATCATAAATATAGCATAAGGTGAATTATAGCAGTATAAGTAGAAAGTTGGTGATACATAGGTTAAAAAAATAAACTTTACAAATCAAATAAATTAGCATTTATACAGCACCTATCAGAACCACATGATGTTCCAAATTATTTTACAACCAGGAAAGTATTTTTGAAGTTTGGTCACTGTTTTAATACAGACAGAATCTCAAAACCGCCTACCCAGAAATGGGAGTTAACTAAATGTTGGACGTACGTATTGATCTTTTTTTTCATTTTAAATAGGTTGCCTAAATTTAAAAGAAGTAGAAGAATCATGAAAGAGTAATAAATTCACTGCATGAAAAAATGAATTTATATTAGCATTGACTGAAAATGCTTTGCAATCATATAATTTGGTTTTTAGTCATTTAATTTTTTTCTTAATTTAACATATTTTTTCTAATCAACTTGCGCAAAGATGTTATTACGCACCTCTGGGACAGGTGAGACTTGAGCTGAAAATGTGTTGCTGGAAAAGCACAGCAGGTCAGGAAGCATCCAAGGAACAGGAGAATTGAAGTTTCAGGCATGAGCCCTTCTTCAGGAGAAGGCCTCATGCCCGAAACGTCAATTCTCCTGTTCCTTGGATGCTGCCTGACCTGCTGTGCTTTTCCAGCAACAAGTTTTCAGCTCTGATCTCCAGCATCCGCAGTCCTCACTTTCTCCTCACAGATGAGACTTGAACCCAGGTCTTCTGGTCCAGGAGTAGGGATGCTACCATTGCAGCACAAGTGGGCCAAACGTACAGTTGGTGTGCTGGCATGAGCGTTTACAGAAACAGCGACGAGAGTGGGATTTGAACTCACATCTGCAAAGCACAATGCTTTAGTTGTCCAGCGCCTTAATTACAATGATGATCTGGGCATTGCATAATTTGGTTTATGTGTGTTCCTGTTAACTGGATTAAGGCATTTTGAGTTTTCATTGCTGAAAGTTCTGAAATCCAGCGTGGGCTCAGTTCAAAGGCTGCCAGTTTTGAGAGTACTTGTGCAGGAAAAGAATCAGCAGAGCAAACTCCCACAAATGGCAACAAAAGAAATATCAGGTCTGAAATAATTGGGAGCAAGAGAGGTCATTTAGCCATTTGAGCCTATTCTGCAGTTTACTCAGACATTGACTGATATGTGGACTAGCTCCATAGATCCACCTTTCTCCCAATGTTATTTTAATATTTTTGGTTAACAAAAATCCATCAATCTCAAATATTTAATGATTAATTGATCTAACTTCAATTGGCACTTAAGAAAATTCCAAACTTTCTACCAGCCTTAATGTGTTTAACTGTTTCCTATTTCAGTCCATGAAAATACTGACTCTAATTTTTACAGTGTTCCTTCAAGTTCTGGGTTGCCCAACCAGTGCAAATAGTTTTACTGTCTACTCAATCTGTCTCTTTTAGTATCTTGAAAACTGTTAGCAAATCTTAGCCTTAACTTTCTAAATCCTAGAGAGTACAACTGTAGCTTGCACAATCTCTCCTCATAACCTAACCTTTGGAGTTTTGATATCATTCTTAAAAAAAACTAGCTGTATTTCCTACAAGGCCATTATATTCTCCCTGAGGTTTGGTACCCAGATTGTTCTCCAGGATTTTGCATATCTGAAGCATTGCTTCTTCCTCCTTGTATACTGACGCTTTGGATGTAAAGATCAGCATTCCATTAGCCATTTGATTATTTTCTGTACAGCTTCATAAAATATTGATGAGACCCAGACTCTCAGGACTCTTTGGACTCCCATTGTTTGTACATTTTCCCCAATTAGAAAGTACCCTGTTCTATTTTTTTTAGACTGAAAGGCCAAATTCGTTTGTTAGTTGAGGTATAAATACTAGAACTGCAGATGCTGGAGAGTCAAAGCCGATAAAGTGTGGTGCTGGAAAAAGCACAACAGGTCAGGCAACATCCAAGGAGCAGGAGAATCATCATTTCGGGCAGGACCCTTCATCAGGAATCTGACCAAGGCACTGGAAGAATTCCTGTTTTCTTTGAATAGTGCCATGGAATCATTTATGTCCGCAATAGTGGGCTGATGAGATCTTAGATTAATGTCTCATATGAATAATGGCTCCTGCGACACTGCTGCACTCTCTCACTACTGGACAGCAGTGTCAGTCTATAGTAGTTAGAGTGACTCTTGAACACCCAACATTCTGACCTAGAAGCAGAAGGCAAGACTGTGGCAGTGTTGGTCAAATTCAGGAAGAGTTGACAGTAATGTACTTCAGTGGTAAGTCCCCTTTTATTTATGGTTTAGATAGAAGATTTAGACTAGGATGTGCGCATTTGAGCTATATCCACTGGAATAGATTCTAAGGAAATTTTTAAACTTTAATAAAGAAAATTGGTGAAAATCTAGTTCCTCTGACCGAGGAGTTGGATATGAGAGTCATCAAATAGAAAAAGTGTCTTTATTGAAGAATGTTGTTGAAGCATGGAATTCTTTACCATAGAAATAACTTGAAATAGAGATCCTTGACACTTTTGGTCAAAAAGATGAATAAATATTTGAAGCAACAGATGAGTCAGGGCTTGTAGAATAGGAACATGGTTGGATTCTTCTAGCAAAGAGCCAAGGCTAACATAATGGACCAGATACCTCCTATGCTGAAAGCTATGGCAGGATCATAACCATGATTTTTGTGAATCTAGGATTGTGCCATTGAAATAAGGAAGCTGGTTTTGGTAACATAAGCATAAGGCTGGCACACACAAGTAGTTCGTCTGCAATACGAACACCAGAAGTACCAAACGTGCTTTGGAAGCAGCCTGACATTCTGCTCGCTACAACTGTGCAAAGCTGAGGGGTAAAAACACAAAACATTGACGCACCCTCTGAGCACAACTGCATTAGAAAGTAAGACAAACGAGAATTCAATATTTTGTGCTGGTTTTACAAAGTTCTTCTCACAGCTCTATTTTTCAATATTTGACTTAAGCAGCTCAGAAACAGGTAAAGATTGGGCAACAAACTAATTGACTTGCGCATTCCAAAGTTGATTGCTACGTTTGAAGTGCCAGTCACAGCCGGGCACTGCGGCCAGTCATTGATAAACATTGATTATGATATCAATTAACCCTTTGATTTCCTGAGGCATGCTTGTGGATCAAATGGTAAGTAATGTTCCACTACTGTGAATTGTATGCAAGTCCCACCTTAAAACCAACATTGTTACTTTCAATACCCCATTTTAGAAATGCAACAACAAAGCCATTAATGTGACCCTGAGCCATTTCTGTGATTTATTCATAGTAGTCAGTGGGTGTCTAATCAGCTTCTAATAATCTCAACATATGTCTATGTTTTTTTCTGGGAATAGTGTTATGTTGATGCTTAGGTTCGTTCTGCACAGCTGGAGAGAGGGGTTGAGAACATGTAATAAACATTTTATTGGCATAATCTTGCACATCAGTGAACCATTAAACATCTCCAGTGAATAGAAGGCAGCTAGACAGGCTAAATAGGAGGGCATCAGAGGAGCAAATGAGCAGACACAAGGCAAACTCAGGTCCAGTTGTAGAAAGAATGAGTAATGAATGAGCATTATGATATAAATCAAGCCCAAGTATTGGATAAATATCACAGGACAATTTTTTCTCTGGAAAATACCTATTTCAGAAAAGGTTGAAGTGCGAGGGTTTAGATGCTAAGATTCATTCATTACTTTGAGCCTCCATTACCTTGATACTGTCCACTGCTTTTCAGAGTTTCCTCCAAGGACAGAATTAAATGGTAAATGATATTCAATTGTCATTAATTAGATGCAGAAGTCCAGGTTTTCCTGTCAATTTTGTATCTTTACAATCCAGATGCACCCAGCCGTAGGTGATGTCTCAAGAATCTGCTAATCAGCTTTGTCCAGGACTCCATTGGCTGTAATGAAGAATAGTTGAGAGGAGAATTAGTACAATGATTAATAAAACCCATAAAGGCAAGGTCAGGCACTCTTTTACGTGTCTTACAAGGTTTCTACCTTCATGTTTCCATTTGCCATTCTCCAATTGCAGCCTGAAGATTGCACAGCTCTGTTCAGGTCTGTAGCGCAGCCTTCTCAGACTATAGTGTTATCAAACATCCAGAACTGCCCTGGAGTCTCCAGGAATGAAAACTTAATCTCCTGAACATAGTTGTGAACTGTTCCTTTGGACTCTTTTGTTTGTTAAATATAAAAATGACAGAACTGAAGCAGGGCAAAGTCTGTGAGCAATAGTGAAAAAAACAACTAAATGGCTAGCTAATAGTTTGACCCTTTCCCAATTATTGTGGTGACTAATGAAGAGGAACATTTGGTGAAACCTGCAGAAGTCGGTAGAGCCACAGTTGCCTACCCTATCAGATCAGGAAGTGAGCTCCAGTTTCCATCTTGTTTTCTGGTGCAGAAGCCAGTTAATGAAATGGTTGTCAGTACTCAGTAGGTCAGTAATTTCATTTATTTTAAATTTGTCTATGGGACTACCTGTTGCAAAGGTTAGTTTTTGATTTGCTCCAAAGAAGTGAGTATTAATGTTTTAATGGCAACACAAAATGAACACAATGGATACAACCTATTCCAACCAATAAGGTGGGAAAACCTTTAATCATTATTAATAGCTTACAACTTAATTCATGATAATAATGGAGAAATCCCCAAAACTCTTCCTATACACATTGAACAATCCTATAATCATAAAGCTTCTTTACAGAGTACATGAAGACCGTGGCTAAAACAAATTGAGCACATTAGGCAGTTCACCATTTCCCTTAATGTGATTTACACATTCATCAATCCATAAACCATATTAGCATATAAATAGCTTTCACCAGTGAGTGAGTCTTTCATTTCTTCATACGTGTGTTGCAATGTGACCGTGATCCTTCTCCCTACTTCGTTATTATGTCTTCAGTTGTCATGTTACTTTTTCTCTTTTAATTAGTTTCTGGTTTTGTTGCAAATTTGAAAAACCAATTCTGAAACCAAGTCATTCTGAAGACCTTTTGATTGCCACAGTGTTTCCAAATTAAACTGTTAATATATTTGTATTCGTGCATGATCGCAGATGCCGGTCTTCAGCCAACTTGATTCATACATATAACATCAAGAAGTCACAGAGTGTGTTGGATATAGCAAAATCTGTGGGCACCAAAAAACATTCCAACAACTGTAGTGCTAAAACCTTGTACAGTCTATTTGGTTGTGCCTTTATCGAGTTGCACTTGTTCAGAAATTAATTGTTCACTGTGACTAAGGACTAGAGGATGAATTGCATACCAGTAGATCCATGGATTAGCACACAGTCAGAAAACAGGATATAGTGAGAATCTGTAATTAAAATGTATTCTCAGAATCATAACAAAGTGAGGATAAAGAATGATTCAATTCCAGTTTATGTCTTCCATATCTGCACTATTACAGCATTGCCAGAGGCATCACAAACTTGTCCATTATTGTAATGTTTCAGAAACTAAGTATGTTTCTTTTTAGCAGTAGTATAGCATAAAATAATAGCATGTTATTTTGATAACATAAACTTAATTACCACCCCCAGTCCACCCCCATTCATCAAGCTGTTCAGTTAGATTTACTGCATGTTTTCCCATTGATCATAAGCGGGGGCTTGGTTTGTTAATCTATTCAGTATTGGTCTGGGTTACAAAAGAAGATTGAAAAGCTAATTTTGCACCAAAGACAAGATTCGATGCTTGAAATAAGATGTTTATTTCCTACAATCTTATAATGTTACCAAGTAACATATTCTTAGGCAGCTCTTCACCACCTTCTCCAGGATGAGCAAAAGATGTTGGCTTGGCCAATGATGCCCACATCCAGTGAATGAGGTTTGTCTTGAAAAGGTGCCATGGGAGTCCTTTAGATGTGATGATGCAGTGCATTGAAGTTCAGGAGTACAAAAATACAGACCGAGTTGTTAATGAAAAGTACAAGAAAAGTTCAGTTGCCAGTCTTCCCTTGCCCAGTTTCAGAGGTGGAGTGGACCAATAATATCTTAAAATTATTTTCCAATAAATTTACTGCAAGTACAGTCATGATTTGTTCATCTCAATTTTTAATTTCAGACTTCATCTGAAGCCAAATCCAGATATTGGGCCTTTTGTTCCCTTCAGATTATCCAATTTAAGTTCAAAAACACAGAAGAAGCTCTTTCTCGTCTATCTTTGCCCTTTCAATTTGGTATATTTCTTTAGTTCTGAGTATGATTCCTTTGACCTAGGCTTTAACCTAATCCAGGCTAATGGGATAAAAGTCTGTGATTTCTGTTGATTGCTGTGCCCTGAACATTATGAGTCTGGACAGTCTTAACCAGGTTCCCAGAGGGCAGGACTAATTATAAATCATTATGAATTGGAAATCTTTATCTAAAATAACTAGCACCTGGAAAATATGAATGAAGTGCTGCTTCATTTAGGTTTGTGCAGTTTTGTTGCTTCAGAGAGTCATAGCATGGAAACAGACCCTTCGTTCCAACCCGTCCATGCTGACCAGATATCCCAACGCAATCTAGTCTCACCTGCCAGCACCCAGCCCATATCCCTCCAAACCCTTCCTATTCATATACCCATCCAGATGCCTTTTAAATGTTGCAATTGTACCAGCCTCCACCACTTCCTATGGCAGCTATTCCATGCATGTACCACCCTCTGTGTGAAAAAGTTGCCCCTTAAGTCTCTTTTATATCTTTCCCCTCTCACCCTAAACCTCTAGTTCTGGACTCCCTGACCCCAGGGAAAAGACTTTGTCTATTTATCCTATCCATGCCCCTCATAATTTTGTAAACCTCTACAAGGTCAGCCTTCAGCCTCCAACGCTCCAGGGAAAACAGCCCCAGTCTGTTCAACCTCTCCCTATAGCTCAAGTCCTCCAAACCTGGCAACAATCTTGTAAATCTTTTCTGAACTCTTGCAAGTTTCACAGCATCTTTCCAATAGGAAGGAGACCAAAATTGCATGCAATATCCCAACAGAGGCCTAACCAATGTCCTGTACAGCCGCAACATGACTTCCCAACTCCTGTACTCAATACTCTGACCAAGAAACGAAAATATACCAAATATCATCTTCACTATTCTATCTACCTGTGACTCCACTTTCAAGGAGCTATGAACCTGCACTCCAAGGTCTCTTTGTTCAACAACATTCCCTAGGACCTCACCATTAAGTGTATAAGCCCTGCTAAGATTTGCTTTCCCAATATGCAGCACCTCGCATTTATCTGAATTAAACTCCACCTGCCACTTCTCAGCCCTTTGGCCCATCTGGTCAAGATCCTGTTGTAATCTAAGGTAACCTTCTTCACTGTCCACTACACCTCCAATTTTGGTGTCATCTGCAAACTTACTAACTGTACCTCTTATGCTCACATCCAAATCATTTATGTAAGTAGCAAAAAGTAGAGGACCCAGAATCGATCCTTGTGGCACTCCACTGGTCACAGGCCTCCAGTCTGAAAAACAGCCCTCCACAACTACCCTCTGTCTTCTACCTTTGAGCCAGTTCTGTATTCAAATGGCTAGTTCTCCCTGTATTCCATGAGATTTAACCATGCTGACCAGTCTCCCATGTGGAATCTTGTCAAACGCTTTACTGAGGTCCATATAGATCACATCTACCGCTCTGTCCTCATCAATCCTCTTTGTTACTTCTTCAAAAAAACTCAATCAAGTTTGTGAGACATGATTTCCCACGCACAAAGTCATGTTGACAATCCTTAATCAGTCCTTGCTTTTCCAAATACATGTACATCCTATCCCTCAGGATTCCCTCCAACAACTTGCCCACCACCGATGTCAGGCTCACTAGTCTATTGTTCCCAGGCTTGTCCTTACCACCCTTCTTAAATAGTGGCACCATGTTAGCCAACCTCCAGACTTCCGGCACCTCACCTGTGACTATCAATGATAGAAATATCTCAGCAAGAGGCCCAGCAATCACTTCCCTAGCTTCCCACAGAGTTCTTGAGTACACCTGATCAGGTCCTGTGGATTTGTCCACTTGTATGCGTTTCAAGACACCCAGCACTTCCTCCTCTATAATATGGACATTTTGAATGGTGATATCATCTATTTCCCTACAGTCTATATCTTCCATATCCTTTTCCACAGTAAATACTGATGCAAAATACTCATTTAGTATCTTCCCCATTTTCTGTGGCTCCACACAAAGGCCGCCTTGCTGATCTTTGAGGGGCCCTATTCTCTCCCTAGTTACCCTTTTGTACTTAATGTATTTGTAAAAACCCTTTGGATTCTCCTTAGTCCTATTTGCCAAAGCTATCTCATGTCCCCTTTTTGCCCTCCTGATTTCCCTCTTAAGTATACTCCTACTGCCTTTATACTCTTCTAAGGATTCACTCGATTTATCCTGCCTATACCTTCCATAGGCTTCCTTCTGTTTCTTAACCAAACCTTCAATTTCTTTAGTTTTCCAGCATTCCCTATACCTGCCAGCCTTTCCTCTCACCCTAACAGGAATATACTTTCTCTGGATTCTCGTTATCTCATTTCTGAAGGCTTCCCATTTTCCAGCCGTCCCTTTATCTGCAAACATCTGATCCTAATCAGCTTTTGAAAGTTCTTGCCTAATACCATCAAAATTGGCCTTTCTCCAATTTAGAACTTCAACTTTTAGATCTGGTCTATCCTTTTCCATCACTATTTTAAATCTAATAGAATTATGGTCGTTGGCCCCAAAGTGCTCCCCCACTGACAACTCAGTCACCTGCCCTGCCTTATTTCCAAAGAGTAGGTCAAGTTTTGCACCTTCTCTAGTGGGTACATCCACATACTGAATCAGAAAAGGTTAAAGAAACTTTGTCCTGTCTCTAAACTATACTCTATATTTCACCATTATTACAATTCACTATTCATCAATATTAATAAAAAAAGGAAAAGGGTCCAAAAACATTGTGATTTCTTATAAAGGGTTTCTGATTTGAACAAGGCCCAGAGTCAGTATGATAATAGCCATTGTTTTTGCCTTTGATTAATCTCTTATGATCAATTGTTTGCCAGTTTTCATGGTATAACATTGTGTATATTATTTGTTCATTACTCTTTATGTTGTTCTTTCAGAAAACAGGAGAAAGATTTGCATGCTCCTTTTAAGCTGCTACCTGTTGTATACATCTATGAAGAGAAATTAGAGTTAACATTTCAAGTCCGGTGGCCCTTCCTCAGGGGTCACCAGATCCAAAAGGTTAACTCTGATTTCTCTTCACTGATGCTGTCAAACATGCTGAGCTTTTCCGGAAACTTCTGTTTTTTTTATAGAAACAGACCCTTGAGTCCAACAGTCCATGCCGACCATAATCCTAAACTAAACTAGTCCCACCTGTCTGCGCTTGGCCCAGATCTCTCCAAACATTTCTTATTCATGTACTTATCTCAATGTATTATAAACATTGTAACTGTGCCCGCATCTATGACTTCCTCTGGATGTTCATTCCACACACGAACCACTATCAGTGTAAACAAAATTGCCCCCATGTCCTTTTAAAATTTTTCTCCTCTCATCTTAAAACATATGCCCCCTAGTCTTGAAATCTTCCACCCTCGAGAAAAGACATCTGCCATTCACCTTATCTATACCCATCACGATTTTATAAACCTCTAAAAGGTCACCCCTTGGCCTTCTACATTCCAGTGAAAAAAGTCCAAACCTATCCAGCTTCTCCCCATGACCAAAACCTGGTAACATCCTAGTAAATCTCTTCTGAACCCTCTCCAGCTTAATAATATCCTTCCTGTAACAGGGCAACCAGAACTGGATATAGCACTCAAGAAGAGACATCACCTACATCCTGTGCAATCTCGACATAACATCCCAACTCCTCAAAGGACTGAACAGTGAAGGCAAGCATTCCATATGCCTTCTTAACCACCCAATCTATATATGGCACAAACTTCAAAGAGTTATGTACTTGAACCCCTAGGTCTCTCTGTTCTACAACACTACCCAAGGCCTTATTTTTAATGACATAATTCCTGTTCTTGTTTGTTTTGTCAAAATGCAGTTCCTCGCATTTATCCAAATTGAACTCCACCTCCCACTCTTCATCGCATTGACCCAGTTGATCAAAATCTCTTTCGTAATCTTTGATAACCTTCTTTACTGTCCACTATACCACCAATGTTGGTGTCATCCTCAAACCACGCCTTCTATATTCCAATCCAAATTATTTACATAAATGAAAAACAAAAGTGGGCCCTATACTGATCCCTGTGGAACACCGCTGGTATCTCCCTGAATTTAAAGCCCTATAGATTTTTTACTGCTGACCCAAAGAATAAGATTCAACCCCTGTAACTTCTGACACAGAGGCAATGATGCCATTCAAATACTTAATTAAATACTTCATTGAGTGACACTCCAAACTGGAATTCAGCAGATTATGGCTTGTTATGACTCTGTGCAGGATTCTTATAACTGGACTTGATTAATGCCACATTACTTCTGCCTGGTGGAACAGATGCACAAAATAAACCAAGATTCTAAGAGGTATGCTTGGCCATGTCACCTGATGTGTGATAGGGGTTGGAAGGATGAATAGATAAACATGCCAAAGTAATAAACAGAATCTGAATTTGCATAGGTCATCATATGAGCCATTTTCATTAACTTGTGTAAACTGAATAGACTTATGTGCCAGTTGAAATTAGTGATGATATTTGTTGCCGGAATGAAAGATCATGACTGCCCATTGTATCTAAAATAAGCATAAGCTAAACCATCAATGTACTACAAATTTGAATGTATTAAGGGTTGCATTCTTTTTTTTAAATCCGCTTTATATACAGTCGCATCCTCTTGCTTTGGACAGAGTATGGTTGCCCCACCAGTATGTATTCCTTCATTGCTCCAGTGAACAAAGTCAATGCTATTTCTTTTTCATGCCATAATCATTGTTTTCCTTCTTCCACCTTTAGAAAAGGATGGATGGTATAAGTTCAATGATGTACTTGAGGCTATTTGAGGTAATGGTTTCTTTCTAAAGCCCTTCATGTGGTGTTTCTCGTCAATTTGTGCTTCTGAAAGTTGTGTTGGTTGCACAGTTTAGTGAATTATCTTCATGTCTGGATTTTAATTAGTCATGAGCTTTGTAATTTTCATATAATTTACATGGAAACTCTATTAAAGGATGCAATAATTATTTTCAAGTTGGGATGTTTGCCAATGGCAATTTCACTTGCTGTGTATTTTCAACTATTTTAAAATTTTAATCATAGAGTCATAGAGATGCACAACACAGAAACAGACCTTTCTGTCCAATGTGCCCATGCCAACCAGATATCACAACCCATCAAATCAGAGTCATACAGCATGCAAACAGACCCTTTGGTCCACCCAGTCTAATTGACCATGTTCCCAAATAAACAAGTCCCACTTGCCTGTGCCTAGACCCCATATTCCTTTAAACCTTTCCTGTTCATAAATTTGTCCAAACATCTTTTAACCATTGTAACTGTACCCACATCCACCACTTTCTCTGGCAATTCATTCCACACACCAACCACACTGTATTAAAAAAAGTTGCCTCTCGAGTAACTCTCCTCTCACTTTAAAAATATGCCTCCTGGTTTTGAACTCCCCCACCCTAAGCAAAAGAGACTTGTCATTCACCTTATCTATACCCCTCATGATTTTCTAAATCTCAATAATGTCACCCCCCAACCTCCTACGCTCCAGTGCAAAAGGTCACAGTTTTTAAAATCTATTTTTATGGCTCAAACCCTCCATTTCTGGCAACTTGCTGGTAATTTTTTTTTTCTGAATCCTCTACAGTTTAATTATATCCTTCTTATGATAGGGTGACCAGAACTGCATACAGTACTCCAGAAGAGGCCTCACCATCATCCTGTACAGCTGAAACATGATGTCTCAACTCCTGTACTCAATGGTCTGGGCAAAGAAGGCAAACATGATAAATGCCTTTTTAACCACACTGTTTATCTGTGTCCCAAATTTCAAGGCATTATATACCTAAACCCCTAGGTCTCTCTGTGTTACAACACTGCTAAGGGCCCGACCATTAATTGTATAAGTCCAGTCCTTAATTGCATTACCAAAATGCAATACCTCACGTTAATCCAAATTAAACGCCATCTGCAACTCCTCAGCCTATTTATTATTTATTTATTTATTAAATGTATGATTCACACAGCATAGGTAATTAAAATCCTTTCCTCTAGAACCTCACTACATTGTAAGAAAAGTTCAATTAGAAAATAATTTGCATTGAAATGTGTGATTTCACCTTTGTTATTGAGGTAAGAGTTCTTGATGAGATGCTGCTTTTTTTTTAATCACACAATTTCCTTTTAAGGCATAGTGATTTTCAGTATATTGATTAAACATAACTTTCTGTTGGTTTCTTCATATTTTCATGATTTGTTCCATATGAGTATTATTAAAATACAATGAAAAGTTAAACCATCCTAGTGCACCATCACAGGCTCTTGTGAACAATGGTAGTGTCCCTACCTCTGGGTCAGGAGCCCTGATTCAAGTCCCACCTGCTGCAGAGGTGTGTTATAACACATCTAATCAGGTTGGTTAAATCTATGTATCCTCGTTGACCAAATCCAATCCAAGAGGGAAAGCCAAAACCACATTGAGAGTACACTATTTTTGATGTCAATCATTTATTATAATCCTTTACTGCAAGGTGCTAGAGTATTACATAGGTACTGGGCAATTAATTCATGACTAGAACACAGGAAATTATGATGCTCCAAATCTTGAATGCTGTCAAGTGACATTGATGAAGGGAGGGCAGAGAAATTTGCAATGGCCAAGAGGTCGGTTTCTGACCTGTATTCAAAATTTAATGAGATTCATCTCAACTGATTCGACTTAGTTTTATGGTGTAGTCTTTAGTTCACTGTTCCTATAATCTTCAAAAAAGGGCAAAATGCTGTGAATGCTGAGAATCTGAAACAGGGAGACTACTGGAGAAATTCAGTAGATTTGGCAGTGTCTATGGAAAGAGAAACAGTTAATATTTTAAGTCTTGATATAACATGTTAAGAACTGAAGAGTCATACCAGCTCTCAAAACATTATTTGTTACTCTCTCCACAGATGCTGCCAAATCTGTTGTGTTGCGGCAGCATTCTCTTGTGTTTGTTCCTTAAGATCTTGATAACTCTGAAGTCATTTCCAAAGTGAAGAATGTTTTCCAAGAGAATGAAGGATGATTGATGTTTTTTTGAGTTCATTATAATGAACTCTTATTAACTCCAATTTTGAAAGACAAGCATAAAACAGAATTGCCCCGTACCAGACACTGATCTCCCAGCACCCCATGCTTCATCTTTAGTGATCCTCAGTATTCTATCCAACCTATTGACCAAAATTTGGATGATACAGGACCAGGTTCAATCTCTCACCAGTGCTGAGCTAATAGATTACTGATGAGGTAGCTATGGCTGGAGCTATTGGCCTCTACATGTCTAAATTAAACATTGTTGTTGTTGTTCCTGATTGTTATCTAGTAGACCTCATTGTCACAATTCAATAATATGGATGATGTGTTCAACAAGCTACCGTATATTTATTCTGGCTCAGTCAAAAGGAAAATAGCCAAGAAAGTGTTCCAGGTGTGCTGATCAACATTCATCCCCTAATCAACACCATCAAAATAGATCATCCAGTTATTCTTTCATTCACTGTTTATGGGACTTTGACTTGAGAGAATTATTTGCTGC
The DNA here is from genome assembly GCF_047496795.1 of Chiloscyllium punctatum. Lineage (NCBI taxonomy): Eukaryota > Metazoa > Chordata > Chondrichthyes > Orectolobiformes > Hemiscylliidae > Chiloscyllium > Chiloscyllium punctatum. The sequence goes on along the minus strand of NC_092770.1, from coordinate 53,803,218 downwards.
ATTTACTTCCTTAAGAATAATTGCACTCCAAAAACTATATATTTGGCTGTGAAATGCTAATGAATATGCTATTTGTTTCATTTATTCTGCACTTGGAAAATGTGTAGCTGTTAAGTAAGGAAAGGTTCAGGCTTTAAAGGCAGACATGATTTTAGACATTTCCAAGGTTCGCTGTCCATGCTTGTACATGAAAAGTTACTCCTTTACTGAGTGACCAGTACTTTCACTGTTAACCACATCACCTCTATTGAATAGTAAGGAACTAAAATTAAACCAACACTTAAAAGATGTTTCCAACAATAATTCAGTGTAAGGATCCAGGTGATAACCGAATCTGCAAGAACAAACCTCGAACCAATAAAGATTAAAGCCGATTAATCACCCCTCAATGTCTATTATTTTTATTAATGCTATTCAATTTTTGGTTAATACTGTAGATGCATCCAATTGCAGAGGTGCTCTTTGATGCCAGCTGTAACCATCACGTGTTGCCTGCTTCAACAGTCTATTATGACTGATCGCAGTGAGATTTCTTTTTTTGGGATTTCAGTCTGTACTTTATACATTCAGTGCTCCCCCAAAACATCTGAAGCTTATTAAGTTGGATTGTATATTGTTCTAAATGGTACTATACTATGGAAGGAAATATGTTTGTTTGCCTTGATGATTTTATAATTAGACAAGTGTCACATGCTGAAAACAGAAGGATTGCTGCGCCGATGAATGGAACAGCAGGGTTGTTGATTGTACTCTTTGGTGTGCTGTGCATAGTCAGTTCACTCTTCTGCTTGTATTCCCCAGTTAGTGTTGTCACAGATTTAACAACAACTTGTATTTACATAGCATCTATATTGTAATAAAGAATTCCAAGTGTATCTCAGGATTGTAATGAGACAAAAATTGATAATGAGCCAAAGAAGGATACATCTTAACAGTTAAGCAAAAGCTTGGACAAAAAGGTATGTTTGAAGAAGCATCTGAAAGGAAAATAGAGAGATCATGAAAAAGGGAATTGTTCGGTAGTGTTAGGTGAACTGCTGTTGAAAATCTGTACTGCAGTGTCTTTAAAGCAACAATTCCCATTTAGGGGCTTACTGCATATGATGCAATAGTGTTTATAATTAGATCAAAGCTACATTTATAATTTTGCAATTGATTAATCATCTCCATTTTTCATTTTTTTTTTGTCAGATCTTTCTCCTGTACACCACAATGGCCATTTCTACAGGCAGAAATTATTTCAATTCAGTTCAACGCAGTTCGTAGAAATTTATATCCTGGTGAAAGGATTTTAGATCAAATTGGAAAATCCAAAGAGGAGGTTAATTTGTGAAATCTGAGAATGTCTTTGGTTCAGAGCTATTATTTGGCATGAATCAGAAAAAAAGAGGAAAACATACAACTCCACATGTTGCAACTGCCCATATGTAGCAGAGAAAGTAGAATTCAGCTAATTAACACAGCAGACTTAAACAGGCACCTCATCTGTCAGTGTAGTTAGTCTCCTGTTGGTGCTCAGCAGGAGCTGATAGTGCTTCTCATTCTTCCTTTCTAATGGTCTGCTGCCCACCTAATTTTGCCTTATTGTCAGTTACTACTTACCACAGCTTGAGCTCCTCCCAGGGGGCTAAATTATTGTCAAAGGATTAAGAAGATGTAGCCTTGTACCTCTGACATTTCTGCCTCCTTTTCTATGCCAGAACACTAATTAGCTGTGACTAATTAAGAGAAATGTTCCCACTCTAGAAATCTAATGCAGGAAGCCATGGAGCAGCAAAAGGGTGCAAAGGTTTGAGCAGCAGTCTGATTTGCTGATCCACTCAGGTTTGCAGCACTGAAAGAAGAGCGAAAAGTAGATTACCTTTCAATGCAACCAGTATGGAAAGCTTCTGCTGTCAGGGTAGCTGTTGCGTTGGCTGGTATTAACTGTGAGGAGCTCAGAGGAAGCTCTGCGCGTGAAAACAAATGTTTTTCCTGACACTTTCTGGTTGTCATCTCTCTATTTATCACCACAGTTGCATGAGCAATTTGTGTTTTGTTCTGTGTGCTATACAAAATATTATTCGCTGATCAGCATGGGCCCCGTTACTAGAAACTTCCTGCCAACTCACTGTCAAAGCTGATGTGTTACCAAAGTTCAGCAAGGACGAAAGGTGAGGGACTTTGTTACTATTTCTAAAATGCAAAATGGCTCTTAGATTTATACAACCCTTTTTCAGGGCTATACTTGTCCAATGAGCTGCCTTTTTCACTTTAAGTCAATTTTTGTCTTTGCTTTGTAATCAATTTTATTAGTCCAGCTCTGCTTCCTCATTCCCCTTCAATATAAAGAGGCAGATCTGGAAATCCAACCTTCACTCAAGTGTTAGTTTGATTGTGTGCCATGCAGGGAAATGACATGTTCTCAGGTAGCTAAGCTTTCCAAAAAGTAAGGAAAGAAAGAAAGAGATTGTGTTTACTAAGGATTTTATTATGTTTGCCTGTTATCACAGTGTTATTCATATGCAACTATAAAATCCCTACAGTGTGGAAATAGGCCATTTGGCCTAACAAGTCCACACCAACCCTCAGAGTGCTATTGTTATATAAGCAAGTGGACAGCCAGTCCATACACTATAAACAAGAAATGAATCCATAACCAGACAAGCTTTGGTGTTATTAGTTGAGGAATAAATGGTGGCCAAGACAATGGGAGTGCTCCCATGCTTTTATTGAAGAGGATCATGGGATCTTGAATGTCTATCTGATTGGGCAAACTGAGCAGCAGTTAGTAATTTAGTGGGAAGACCTCATAGCTGAGCTTAGAAGCTTTTAATAAACCCAAATCCTTGAATTTCATATTGTTGACAGCTCCAGAGCTGTAATTGAGGCTCATTAAAAAAAGGGATAGTATACTGCATTCTCAATAACACAGATCAAGTACTGTTTTGGAAACTATATAGAATGGCGAGGAAATAATGATCCAAAGGACCACAAAAAAAACCATGAATGAAATCATAGTTTTCTTTTTACATTCTGCAACAAATTCTCTCAAATGGATGATTTTTTCAGGAAGTACCCCACAGAGGTTTTGGAGAATTTTTGTTGAGAGAATTATCTCGAGCCTTCAGCTTATATTGATATTGTCTTGGAACTTTATGTTGACCAGTAGACCTCAGTTTCACAGCAACTTCTGTTGGAAAGTGCATAAATCATTAATGTGCATGAACTCTTCATACTTTGTTAGAAAATTTTATGAGACAAAGAAATATTAGGTTAAATTATCTCAGTTAATGAGCTATAACTTAGGTGAAGGGGTAAATGTAGAGGAATGGGTCTGGGTGGGTTGCGCTTCGGCGAGTTGGTGTAGACTTGTTGGGCCGAAGGGCCTGTTTCCACACTGTAAGTAATCTAATCTAATCTAAAAAACTTTGCTTAAATGTTACAAAGATTTACACAGCTGTTCATTCATTGCAGATGTGAAAGCCATGTGCAATAAGATCTTGGTTCTAACATCCTTCCGAGTAATGTTGTTTTCAATTCCAATAAATTATTGTAACTGATTTCGGTTTCCTCATGTTTTCATGTAAAATAAAACATATTACTTTAACTTTTCCTAAACCTACTGAATCTTTTATCTGCTAATTCTCTCTAAATTCAAATATGTGTGTAGTATCTAGATGGCTGTAAGAATGAAATTAAATGGAAAAGGAGCATTTGCAATGCACACATTCATGGGAGCTCAGGTCATGAGAAAACATCTAAATGGAAAGTCCCACATCTATCAACAAGTCTAGCAAAGGTTGATGTTAGGTTTCATTTTTGAATCATTTTAAATATAATATTTTGTGGCAAGCTTAGTGCAGTCTAAACCTGAAGAGTGCTGTGATTGCAATTCTAGCAGACCACATAATTAGGGAAGAACAGAGGATGTTAAAGTTTAAAAAAAAGGCGTGAAAGATCAAAACTGGGTAGATGGAGCAAATCAAGGGCTGGGTCAAGGCAGGAGAGCTAGATAGTGTCACAGAAAACAAACAGCCAGTGGTAAAAAACATGACTGCAACAATAGTCAAAATGACGTGTTACAAAGATAACAAAAAGATTAAATTGGAGGCTCTGTTCCTCAATATGCATAGTATCCATAACAAAATAAATAAATTTTGGAAAAAAAAAACAAATTAATCACATACATTGGAGTCAATAAATATGATCTGAGGCCATTATGGAGACCTGGCTGCCGCACGACAAGGATTGCGTCCTCAATATTGGCATTAATGTAATGGTTAGAGCTGCCTTAGTTCATGATATCAGCATGTAGAACTGATTTGGGCAAAATGAAGATATCAAGAGAAGTAAGTACTTAAATGTGGTTTATCTAGCAGTAACTACAATGTTAGGACTAAGTTGAAAAAAAGGAATATTGGGTGATATGTTAAAGGGATGTCAATATTCACTGGTGATTTTAGTCTCACAGAAACCAGAAACATCAAGTTGGGAATGATGGTCTAGATGAAGTCATATAATGCTTTCAAGATAGCTTTTTAGAGCAGCACATTCTGGAACTGATCAGAAAGCAGGTTGTATTAGACTTGGTATTGTTTAACAAGACTGGATTAATTCATGACCTGAGAGTAAAGGCATCTTTAGGTAACACAAGCACAATATTTTACCAACAGATTGAAAGGGAAAAGAGTGTGTCTGAGACTAGTATTTTAAATCTAAATGAGGGCAACTATCTGACATGAACGCTGAGCAGCTAAAGTAAATTAGCATACTAGGCAAGGGAATAAATCAACAGAGAAGCAGTGGTAGACCCTTAAAAGGGTCCTTCAACATACTCAAAATAAATATATTATTATTTTAAAGGAAAATTCTGAGCGGTGGACCAACCATCTGTGGCTAAGTTAAGGAAACGATCATACTAAAAGAAATGCATATAACTGCACAAAGGTGAGTAGCAGGACAGATGGCCAGTCAAGATATAAAGCACATCAGAGGAAGAAATTAGATTACAACAGAATGCTAGCTAGGAATGAAAAGATTGATACCAAGAGTTTCTACAGGTGCTTTAGAAGGTTAAGAGTGAATAAAGGGAACATTGATCCTCTAGTGAATGGAAATGGGAAGTTAGTAGATAGTAAGGAAATGGCAAATGAAGTGAACAAATTTATCTTCCCTATAGAATATACAAAAATACCAAAACTCAATGTTATTAAAATATATATAAATCATATATTTCCATCACATTAAAATTGATCATTAATACTTGTAAAAACTCAAGGTATTCAAGAAGAGTCAGCATGGTTTTGTGAAAGGGAAATTATGTTTAAGCAATCTACTGGAGTTCTTTGAAGGAGTAATGTGTGCTGTGGATAAAACTGAGATTGTTGACAAACCACATTTGGACTTCCAGAAGGCATTTGACAAGGTGCCACATAAAAAAGCTAATTCACAAAGTAGAAGCTTCTGCTGTATGGGGTAGCACACTACCATGGATAGAAGATTAGGTGGCAGCATGATGGCAGAAAACAGAGTTTGCATGAAGGGGTCTTTTTTTTTGTTTGGCAGGATGAGATGAGTGACGTCTTAAAGATTCTACTCAGCTTTTCACAACTTGTATTTTATTTTGATGAGAGGAGCAAAGGAATGGTCGCTAAATTTGCAAACAACACAAAGATCGATTGGAAAGTATGTTGTGAAGAGGACATACATACTTATGTCTGCAATTTTGTTAAGGGAATGGCATAAATCTGCCAGGTGGTGGATAATGTGGGAAAATGTACAAATGCACACTTTGGCAGAGAAAAAAATACAAAAGCAGAGTGTTACTTGTGGAAAAAAAACCTGAGGTGCCAAGTGATCAAGATAGTCCAGTGTATGAGCCACAAAATATGATATGCAGATCAGCAAGTAATTAAGAAAGTTAATGGAATGCTATCCTTTATCATAAGAGGAATTGAACACAAAAATAAGGATGTTGTGTTATGCAAGACATTGGTGAGATCACATCTTGATTATTGTCTGCAGTTTTGGTCTCCATATTAAAGGAAAGATATAAATATATTGGAGGTGGTTCAGAAAAGGTTTAGTAGATTGACTGCTTCTCTTATGAGGAATTGTCAGACAGATTGGGCTTGTTTATTTTCTTTTATGGAGTGTAAAAAAATGAGGGGTTCCTTTATTAAATTACATATGATCATGATAAGGTGGGTGTAGAAAGAATGTTTCTTTTTAAGGGTGATGAAGGATGTTTCCCTATTGACTGTTTCAAAACTAGGGGACGCTGTTTTGAAATTAGAGGATGCCCTTTTAGATCAAAGATTAAGATTTTTTTTCTCTGAGGTTTCTATTTCTTTGGCACTCTCTGCTTTGGAAAGCAAGAGGGGCACAGTCATTGAATATATATATAAGATGGAAGTAGCTTGATTCTTGTTAAGGAAGGAACCTGAAGCTTGGGGGCAAATGGGAATGTGGAATTCAGATAAGCTGTTATTATTAAATGGGGGAGCATGTTTGAGGGGCTAAATGGCCCACTTCTGCTCCTACTATGTATGTTTGTGAAATCTCTCAGACCATCTATATTATTATCATTTATACAGAAGAGGTATTCCTCATATGGGACCTTCTAATGGAAAGCAGCTCATGAATGAAGCAACAGTCAGAAAAACATGAACCTGCATTTTAATGACACAGTAGCCCCACAGTGAGAGCCTGAAAAATGCATTATTCAATGAGATTTATTTATTTCAAAAGTATACTTTATTCATAAAAAAATCACTCTGTTCATATACATTGTCACAAAAGCAGTTCAGTTCTGTTCAGTTGCATATCAAGTAAATAAACAAAACATTGGACTTTGATTCAATCCAAAAAACCAAAGACTTCTCTTACATATAAAGTACGATTATTTGCATATATTTGAGGCACTAGAAGGGGACGATAACTGGATGGACCTCCATTTACCTTCAGGAAGAAGAATCAAACAGTGATCTTTCCCCATTGCACCTAGGTAGCATCTGCCCCAAGCTTTAATGTGTCCCGTCACACATAGTCCTGGACTTTGAAATAAGCCAGTCTGCAACACTCAGTCAGGGTCAACTCCTTGTCTGGAAGACCAACAAGTTTCAGGCAGACCAAAGAGTTGATGATCCTTCTGGCAGAGTTGATGTTTGTCTTGGTGTGCATCCCGGGGAACAGACCCTATAGCACAGAGTCCCATGTCACGGAGCTGCTCGACACAAACCACTACATCTTCCTTCCGACTTCCTTTATAAAGACACATTCCAAAAGGAGGTGTGTGACAGTCTCAAACCCCACCCTGCAGCCACTTCGAAAGCAGCAGGCGGTGGCACAGAGAGTCCGAACGTGCATAAAGGATCTCACAGATAGTGCCCTTCTCACCACCAGCCAAGCGATGTCTTGGTGCTTGTTGGAAAGTTCTAGTGATGAGACATGCAGCCAAATGACTTTGACAGTCTGCTCAGGGAACATGTGATAGGATTAGATTAGATTACTTACAGTGTGAAAACAGGCTCTTCGGCCCAACAAATCCACACTCACCCTCCGAAGAGCAACCCAACCAGACCCATTCCCCTACATTTACCCCTTCACCTAACACTCTGGGCAATTTAGCATGGCCAATTCACCTAACCTGCACATCTTTGGACTGTGGGAGGAAACCGGAGTACCCTGAGGAAACCCATGCAGACACCGGGAGAATGTGCGAACTCCACACAGACAGTCACCCAAGGCTAGTATCAAACCTGGGACCCTCTTTTTTTTGCCTCAGAGTTTTGAGGACACCATGTGCTAACCACGTCCTGATGGACTAGTGGTCAAAGATGTTTTTCTTTGCAAATTTCTCCATGATGGACAGGTGATATGACACGGTCCAATTACTTGGAGTGTTTTGCAGCAGTGAGGCCAGTCCCATCCTTTGTAACACCGGGGACAGGTCGAATTTCAGTATGCAATTAGAGACAATGCATTATGTAATGGCCATAATATCTTGTTTCTGTGCTGGCCTTCAACTTCACCTTTCAATGGCTGTATGCTTCCTGTCCTTTGGTAGGTCATTTAGCACCAAAAGCGCATACAATCTGTGATTAGATTTCTAAGTTAGTGGCTCTCCTGTGGAAGTGTTCAACCAAGCATGGAAGCTCATGGTACAGAGCTCGGAGACTCACTTTGACTTATGGGAAAGTGTACTTAATAGTAGCTATCAACCCAGTAACTCTGTTAACCACAGCATCTTTCTTTTGGTGTCTCATTCTGGCTACTGCATTGAGACAAATCACAGCCGCTCCACTATGCACCACTCTAGCAAGCCACGCAGATTGGCTAACACCACCAAGTCATTTTTTTCTCTAACAATGAATAGGAGCAGGAAAGCTGATGGGTTTTTGTGCTGTCAACCTCTTCTGACACTAGTAATTTGAATGTAATGAGTGTTTATGAAATTTGGCTGTAATTAATTCTTTGTTAAGTGGCAGCTCTCAAGCAGTGTGAGAGGCCCATGGAAAATGCAAGCAAACAGATCACTCAGATCTAAAATAGAATGATTTCCACTTGTTTGAGCACACAGAGTTCGGGGAAGGGGTGAAAATATATGCAAATAGTCACTAAATGCTCCGTTTTCACTTCACTGCTGCTTCCGTTATATTGCTTTTTTAGCTCATTGCACCTTCCTCCAGACATGTTGCTGAACCTCATTTTCCATTGTCATGCATGGCAACCTCCCTGCAATACTTGTCAGAGTCTAGGGTTGACAAAGAGTTTGCTCTTGCTATTGTGGAGCTCGTGGGCTGTGAGTGAAGCCTCCGCAGCTGCAAGAGACCCAGTTTGGTTCAGCTGTAGTGTTTAGGCAAGTGCAGTCTCCCGGCTTTGTCACCGACCGCCAACAATAAGTGCTGAGGGGGGTAGGGTGTCTTTCAATGCCTGTAGTAATGCTGAACACAGTTGGGGATGAGTGCCAGGCATTCATGTCCTACCTCTTTTCATTGCAATGGATTATTAATTCAAGACTAAATGTCCGCAGTGTTTGGGGGAGGAGGTAGTGCAGGCATTTGGAGCAGTAAAGAAAGACAATAAAGTGGGAGTGCTTATGGCCCCGCTAAGGTAATTTTCATACTTATTAGAAGCCATCAACCCTGAGTGTGCTGTGTCCCTGTTGACACATTCATTATTAAAATGTACAAGTGCTAAGGTTTTGAACATTTCAGCAGCTTTTCATTGTTGAATTCACCTGAGTCATCCTTCCAGCATCACCTCTTAGCTGTCTCTAAAATATCGTCGCTCATACTGGCGCAGAAAACATTCCTTAAATGGTGAGATTAGACTGATGTTCTGTTTTCTGCACTCCTGTTGATTTGTTGGACCTTTCTGAGCTGGAAAGCGAGCGGATGCTTGATGAAGCAATGGGTTGCTAATGTGACTTGCCAAGCTGGAGTCATGGACAATAGGTGTGAAGAAATACAGAGGTCACATCATGTCAAACACAGCAATTCTCCCTTGTTTCCTGTGGTTCTTGAGAGATGTGGGCAGAAAATGAAGTGGATAATCAAAGTCTTACAAGAAATAAATGAAGAATCAACAGGGTAATGTGAGTTTTTTTAACTGCAGTCACTATTATAAATCACAGATTGTAAGTGACTCCATCATGTTTAATTATCTCATTGTGAGAATTATGTGCTAGTATTTAACAGAAGCAACAGGGGTCTCACCCACAGACTGAATAATCTGCAGGATCCTGTGTTGCCTCTTTTTGGGAGTGCCCATTGAATTAAGTGCCACTTGGGCACTTAACTGGAGAGGGGTTGGCCTTTCCTGGATCAGTGACCCCCGCGGAGGCTGATGCCCTACCTCCCGGATCAGAGGTCAACGGTCTCATAGAACAATAGCACCACCAAGGAGGCAATGGCCAGTGCCAGTACACCTGGAGCCTCAGGTGATCATTGGATCCAGGTAACAGGAAGGAGGGTTGGATCCCAGCGCTCACCCCATTCGTGAGCCCCTAACTCTGCCCAGCCCACAACTTAATGATTTCAACTGACAATAGGGCAGAAAAGTTGTCCATGGGCCATCCTGTCACAGATTTAATCAGGGTGGAAGAGGGGAAACAGCAGGGGTCCCATTCACCTGATTAAACAAATGACCACCCATCCCTCCACAACACTCACCAGGAAGTTGGGTATTAAATTCCGCCCCTCATCTTTCATGGATCTGAAACTGTACATCACTGGTTTGGAATCATTTTCTTTTGGGTTCATTCTAGCAGATTGAAAGTTTAAAATCAAGGTCTTAATTCTCTAACATGCAGAAGTATGCATGTTAGAGAACATACAGTGCTAAATTCACCCCATTTGTGCAGTCTGCTGAAATGACTGTCAGAACCCTTGAGCAATTGTATGAACTGTTAAAACTGCATTGCCCATCAGTCTGGTTGGGCCGGGAGCATGGCCTGACTCCAGTCATAATGAAATGACAGAACAAAAGCCACAAACACATTTGAGCCTAACAGTTCTTTACCTCTAAATGCAGGGGAGAAACCATATTTGGAGGTGAGTCAATAATACTGCACTACTGGATCTAGTTCTATAGACTTCAAGTGGGGTAGAACCAAAATAGTATTCTGCAAGTAGTCTTAATTAAGAGCAGATTTGAGGATCCATAATAGCCTTTATTAATTCCATGTCTCCTTCTTTAAAAATGTGTCTAAACTTCCCTCAGAATTGAATGATCTATGTAGGTGTTTGAAGACTAAATTTGTTTTATTAAATCCAAGTCACAGTCAGACTTATTGTGAGCCACGTTATTCTTTGAAGGTAATACAAAATGGGCAAACGTAAGGGTGTACTGGACAAGTCACATAACCTTAATATGACAATGCATTGTTCAGGGGTGATGTTAGGAACCACTTCTGTACATAATGGCTTATATGGTAACCTGAACCTCTCTGTTTCCTAAAACTCCTGATTATTTTTTCCAAAGTGATGTTCAGTCTGAAGATTAGACTTCTGCTGCTTGCGTTCTCACCTAGTTTCTTAACCAATAGATACAGACAGATGGGCATTACAGAAACAGACTTATCAAGGATAGTCCTGTGATGTTGTCTCCTCATCTGTCAGAGAGCACCGTTACTGCACACAATGGCCTGCATTGTGTATCTCCTCATGGTATAGTAACAAAGATGGGGAATTCAGCAAAGCATGGTATGTTGAATCTACACCACTTAAATATTGTTTTCTTAGCAATGAGAAACAGTTTGCTCATGGCCCAAGTGGGGTCAGTATAGCCATATGTTTTATGTTTACAATTTGCATTGAACTCACAACCACATTCTATAATATCCAATGAAATTCTGCAAGATGGCTGTATGTTAATAGGTTGAAAAATAGCTTTTGACTAATCTGGTGATGCTAAAGATTAAAAGAGAAATATATTTGTTACGTAAAGTGAGCACAAAGAACACTGATCTCCTCATCCAAATTATCTTTATTCCTATTTGTTGTTTTCTACATTATAGCATAAGTATCTTACAATGGGTAAGTCACTTGGACAAGTCAGACGTGCCATTGTCATGCATAGTATGGTATTGTGGTCACATTGCAGTGACCTGTATAAGTAGCTGAATTTATTTATTGATTCATGGGATGAGGATGTCACTGTCTTGGCCACATTTACTACACATCCTTATTTGCCCAGAGTGAGATGAAGACTCAATCGCGTTGTTGTGGGTCTTAAATCATATGTAGACCAAAGAAGGTAAGGATGGCAGATTCCCTTCCCTAAATAGTATTAATGAACCAGAGAGGATTTTGTGACAATCAACAGAGGTCACTTGGTTACCATAAGATCAGCTTTCTTTTTTTAATTCAAGTTTCTTTTTATTGAATTCACATTTCATCATCTGCTGTGTCTCCATAACATTAGCCTGGGGTTCCAGATTACAGGCCAATGACATTCCACCACCTCCCTAACTGCAAAGGGAAATGTCTATAATACCAAAATTGGAAGATTGCATTTTGATTTTAAACTACATGCTGTTTAATTTTACTGTATATGTATGTTAAGTCTTACACTTGCTTAAAGTTAGTAGTGAGTAAATGTTGCCTCAATATACTTAGCTGCCAAAGCTGAAAGATGCTGTCAATCAAAAATGGTTCTGTCTTCCCTGTTGGTCATATTGGATTTGGTCATATGTTGAGTTGGTTTAACCAATCAATATTTTGAAAAAGCAGGTAGAAGTGGTATTGAAGTCAGATCTAAATCTGTATTTGTTTATTTGTGTTGAATAAAGTTTATGCATGTTTTATTCCCTTTGAATGTTACTCATCTTGAAGTAAGTCAACCAGCCTGGCCTTCAGCTATTTTACATTAAAGGTTAAGAGGACCAACCAGCTCATCACAATTTTTAATTTGTTGACAAACTACTTTCCATGTGGTTTAAAATGAGAAGCCCATGAGTAAAGGGCCAATGACTAGGCAACACCCTGTGTATAACTTGTACAAGGTCAATAATCCTGTTACAAAGAAAAGCAAATGTACTTTTCAGTTCATAGTGTTTAGCTCTCATGGCTGTAGAAATTTTGTTTTCTTCCCCCAGCAATGGTATACCAGCTCAATGAAAGTCATCTGTGTCTGGCTGACAGACCGTTTGGATCTGCAACTCCACCTCTACCAGTTGAAGACGCTCATAAAAATAGTCAAGGTATAAAAAATTTCCCTGATTTTTCAGTAGGGCACTTAGAAAAAAATTTAAAGGTGCTACCCTCAGAGGACATATAACTGACAAATTCCATTTAGTTTGTAAAAAGAGGCAAAGGTCATCTTCACCTCACTGACGTTATCTGCATTTCATGCAATGAGGTTTTTCAACATATTTGACATTGTCTTATTGCATGCTTGCGAAGAGAAGGGAGATTTGTCAGACAGGTTTTATTTGGTAGTAAAGGAACAACTATTCAAAAGGCAAACTCAGTGAATCATTAATGATCGGGATTAAAGTCAGGATCAGATCTGTATTTCTGTAAGGGGAGGACAAAGACCACGCCTTCTTTTCAAGATCAAGATACAATCTTATAGACTTGTAAAGATGATATAATGGTGCGTGGGAATAATTTTATTTTGTGGCTGGGCCATGATTTCCATGTCACTTCCAGGTTCTGACAACATGGGTGTATCACGCAATTTTTGTTGGATTAGACTATTAAGGTCAATGGATGGGTTTCCAATGGCAGAGTGCCAATAGGAAGCTTATCAGCATAGAGAAAGCTGCAGTCTGTTAATGCAGATCAGGGAGAGAGAGAGAGAGGGCAGACTCTCAGCACTTTTAAAATCTTGTGGAATACAAATGATCATAGATACTAGATCACCTTTGTGAATGGGAGAATGGGTGAGACTGACCATTGGGTAGTCTACAACTGTAAGTAAACTGCAGGGGGCGGTGATGGGGAGGAAATTCTGGACATACCTGACTCTGGTGGGCTTCATAATTCTCCTCAATGTGTATATTCTGCTGTAATATTGTTAACGGTAGCTTTTACCTAACTCATCTGATTGAATATTTTAAGATTGTGGAATTGAAGGTAGATTATTAACCTGGTTAGGAAGAAAGAAACAGAGTTTGGAATTTTATGCCAATTTTATACCCGATCCTTCTCTGCAGGGTCAGTGGTTGACATTAAATCAGATGGCGAAGACTTGAAATTTCCAGTCACATTTCAGACATTCCCCTCACTGCCCCCACCCCTTCTCCTATCTTCTCTTGTCTACAATCTGTTTTATTTGAAGCACTTAAAAAAAACTAATTGGACCATCCTATACAATATCCACCACCACAGATACATTAGGTGCACTAATTTTTTTGAAAAATTATTTTTCATGAGATGTGAACATGACTGGCAAGGCAAGCATTTGTTACCCATTTGTAATTTCCCTTGAACTGAGTGGCTTGCTGGGCAATCTCAGAGGGTAGTTAAGTCAGCTGCATTGCTCTGGATCTGGAATCATGTGTAAGCTAGAATGGCAATTTCCTTCCCAAAAGAATATTAGTGAAGCAATTTTGCTTTACAATGATTAGTAATAGTTTCATGGTCACCATTACTGAGACTAACTTTATATATCAGATTTTATTGACTGGGTTTCAATTTGAACAATTGCCATGGTAGAATTTGAACAAATTGCTCCTCAATCTTCATTAGCCTGAGTCTCTGGATTACTAGTCCAATGACATTATGACTATGCCATTGTCTCCTTTTGTACAACACATTGGTTATTTCTGGATGTAGGTTTGCTCGCTGAGCTGGAAGATTCATTTTCAGAAGTTTCATCATCATACTAGGCAACATCTTCAGTGAGCCTCCAGATGAAGCACTGGTGGCATGGCCTGCTTTCTATTTATGTGTTTAGGTTTCCTTGGGTTGGTGATGTCATTTCCAGTGGTGACACATTTCCTGTTCTTTTTCTCAGGGAGTGATAAGTGTGTTTTGTTGATAGAATTGGTTATTTCTGTTTAATCCAATGTTCTGTAAGAATCCTTGTCCTCCTCACAGCATGCACAGACACTAAGGGGATCAATGTTTTCAACTGCATCCAACGTGGAAGGTTAAGACCCCTTCTCATGATACTGACCAACTGGTGTAAGCCAGATAATCATTTGATCAAGAATAACAGTTGGAGAATGTATGAAAGTTGCAGATAACAGAGCTGGGGAGTCAAAGAAGGAACATTGTTAGGCTAGAATTTACCAGACTAACCAGCGAACTATAAAGGCAGCCATTCATTCTGTCTTCAATGTGATTTTGAATAATGTTGGTCTCACTTTTCAAAAACATTTAACTCATACTCAGCTATCATGCTCCTTACATCCTCCCAAATTATCTATTGTCTCTCTCTCTCTCGCCTTATTTCTTCCTTGGCCTACTATCTCTTCTATTCCCTTTTCTTCGACCCAACCTCTCCTAGACGCATGCTTTTCCAGTCCCCTCTTTTCCACCCTCTCACTCACTTGCACTTCCATCTCATTCTCTCTGCCACCCCTCTCACTCCCTTCTAACCTTTGCATGCTCCCCTCCTGTCACATCCAGGAAGATGGCAGTGGAACAGGGCTTCTGAGCCTGGGACTCGTCTGCTCTGTCCATTTTTCTTTTCCTTTTTTTTGCTGTCTTCTCTCTTTTATTTTACTTCCTGCTGGGTGAAGAGCCCTACGTGGGCCCAGCATCATGGACTCATGGCAGCAGCATTGGAGAGAGTTTGGGTTCCCGGTGGTGAGGTGGCCCAGAAGCGGACTCATGCTGGCATGGGGGTGGAGTTGGTGCCAGTACAGTACCCGGCAGCATTGGTGGGGTATGCATTGGCGAGGTCCGTTAAGTACTTACAGTAGCGAGGGAGTCAGTGGAGACAAGATGGCACCAAGGAATGGTAACTTTCATTCCAGTGGCGGTGGTGCACTGAAAGGGTCTCGTACCTAACCACCAGGCCCATGGACCATAATGCTGCACTTAACATGAAGGACTGTAAAATTGAACACTTTTTCCTGATTTCCTCATTTTTCTGCCTTCATTTTCTATGTTTTGGTTTATTTTTCTGTGTTTTCAGATGGCACCAGCAAGTGGCAAAACTGTGCAACAGTTTTCACTGTATTTTCTAACAAGATACACATGACAATAATTAAATCAAATAAAATCAACATCCTTTCTCTCCTCCTGCTCTCTTCGCCAGTGTCCCATACTGCTTCTGATCTGCATTATTCACCCTTTATTCCTCCCTATTACTTCTCTCCTGTCTTTTTCATCCATCTCACAACCTGACATTTCCACCTGTACCTGATTAGAGAGTCATAGACACACTAAAATAGCAGCTAATGAACTTGAAAGACCTATACAAGACAATGAGGAAAACTAATGTCATTTACAAAATACCGTGCAAGGACTGTAACGAACACCACATTGGACAAACAGGCAGAAAACTAGCCACCAAGATACATGAACATCAACTAGCCACAAAATGACATTATCCTCTCTACTAGTATCCTCACATACAGATGAGGAAGGGCATCACTTTGACTGGGACAATCCTAGGACAAGTCAAACAAAGACATGCACAAGAATTCCTAGAGGCATGGCATTCCAACTGGAACTCTATCAACAAACACATTGAGTTAGACCCCCATCTGCCACCCCCTGAGAAAAGGAACAGGAAGTGACTTCACCACAGGAAATAACATCACCAGGGGAAATGACATCAGTAACCCAAAGAAACCCAAACATATAAATAGAAAGCAGGAATTTTCAACACTGCTTCGCCTGAGGCCCACTGAAGATGTTGCCTAGTAGGGTAACGAAATGTCTGGAAATGAATCTTCCAACCTGAGTTACAAATCTTCTCAAAACTCACTAAGTCATAGAGTCCTACAGCACGGAGGCAGGCCCTTCAGCCCAAACTGGTCCATGCCAACCAAAATGTCCATCCACATTAACACATTCCCCTGCACTTGGTCCATATCCTTCTAAACCTTTCCTATCTATGTATTTGTCCAAGTGCTTTCAGCTTCCTATCTCCTTTTTCTATCCCACTCATTTTAATAACACTCACCCCTTATCTCTCTTGACTTGAAATAATAAACTTAGTCAACACCATGAGAAGTTGACTAGAAATAGGAATTCTTGGCAGCATCGTAGTATTGAGAATTCACAGTGATTTTACTTTGAAAAGTCTTACTTCCCCTCTAAGTGTAGCTATTTTCTTTGTAATAATCAGAGATGTTTCCAATCAATAAAAAGATCTTAGCAATTAAAAGCTAAACTACCTCCCTTCAACATTGGTCCTGAAATCTTCATAGCAGTGCCTAGATTAGATATCATTGTGTCTATACACTTGCCCTGTTCCCTACAATACTTGGCATTTAGATTCCAGTCTTGGGACAAAGCATTTAGATTGACAGACCAAACTAAGTAAATTCATAGTACTGGGGTCCCTTCAGTGCAATAACTATATAATTGCACTGAAAAATATGAAAATGAAAGAAACGTATTTTAGCATCTAAACCGATTTAAATATCAATGTATATTTAAGATTTATTTAATATAAAATACAATTTTGAAGTGCATTAACCTTTGTAACATAGCAAATGCAGCAGCCAGTTTGCATACAACAACTACCTGAGAGGATACATAGAACCTCCCTTCAACATCTCATCGGAAATAGGACACCTCCAGCAATGCAGCCCTCCATTACACATCATTGTGAGTTGAGTTAAAATTCACAACACCAGGTTATAGTCCAGCAGGTTTATGTGGAAGCATAAATCGGGCCCCGCTTGGAAAGCTATTGCTTCCACATAAACCTGTTGGACTATAACCTGGTGTTGTGTGACTTCTAACTTTCTCTACCCCAGTCCAATACCTGCACCTACAAGTCATTGTGAGTTAAGATCGGGTTCAAATTAATGAGGTCATTAACATGTTTCATGTGACCACAACAGAAACCAACGTGTTTGCCTTACATCGATTGTGTTTGATTACCCAGTGTTACAAATCTCAGAAAAAGTATCATAGAATCCCCACAGTGTGGAATCAAGCCATTCGACCCATTGAGTCCATGCTGACCCTCTGAAGAGGACCCACCCAGACCCACCCCCTACCCTGACACTGTAACCTTGCATTCCCCAGGGCCAATCCACCTAACCTGCACATCTTTGGACTGTTGGAGATCTTATTTGTTTGAAAACTAAATGTTACCTAGGCATATTTTGCAAGCTGCAGATTCTAACACATTTTAAAATGCCTCACCAGAGTTGAATTTTAAAATAAGGTGTTTTCTTGCTTCAGAAATCGTACAGGGACTTCAGGCTGCAAGGAGTTTTAGAAGGGACATTGAACTGTAAAGCATATGAAACCATCCACACCCGTTTGACAGTGGAAGAAGCTACAGCATCGGTGTCCGAGGGTGGAGGTCTCCAAGGTATCACTATGAAAGATAGCGACGAGGAGAGCGAAGATGTGAAATAGAATGCAACGGAGGTAGCTGGTCGTTTGGACTCATTTTGTTTTCCAACCAGTGTTTGTACCATTTCTTCAGAGAACGGTGTAAAACATCATTCTGGTGTAATGAGGTTCTCCAACTTTAGAGCATAACCGTAGGGCGGGAGTGACATGGGAGGGTATAATTGTGGCTGAACTCTGTGTTGAACTGTGCAATGAGTGTCCGTCTGCTCCTGAATCAGGCCATACCAACACACTGGGTAGATCTCCCAACTCACACAGCATTGGAGAGAGGGGCTGCCAGAAGTCTTGGCTTCCAACTTTTCGCGGACTGGGAGTATTACTGGCAGGATGGTGGAGGGAGGGAGGATTGCAGTGGGGGAAGTGCCCGCATGTGCCAGGGCAACGTGACACATTCCAACTGTTTACACATTCCCAGCAAAGAAAACACCACCATACATTGTGGACTCCTGTCGGAGTAGTGTACGAGGCTATTAGTCATTTGTGCTGTTTGTAGTCTTAATTGGTGACATGAGGCAGCATGATAGAATAAACAGCCATGTTATTATTGAGATGTCAGTTGTGCCTAATGTGCTGGGCATCTTTGTAAATATAGCGATGCCTTTATAATTGCAGCTTCAATAATACTGTGCGCTTACGGCAGTCTGGCACAAGGGCGATACCGCACATTTTATCTCAAGCTTTTAAAGAGAGACTGTAGAACCAGGCGAGAGATGAAGCAATTGTGGGAAATCGTCCCGTTCAGCACCCTAACTTGAGACCTAACGTTTCCTTGCATTTTATTTTGAAACCTGTATCGTTCCGGTATCATTGCTGAGATCGAGGGTCTGCGTATTTAGGAAAGCATTCCCCGCCCCCCCCCCCCCCCACACACACACACACCCCGTTGTCCTCTGTACGTTAGTACCAGCGTAGTCATGAAGATTCCATTAAAATCCCCACCTGTCTACAGGGAGACGAGTAAAATATTGCAGTATTTCCCGAAATAGTCACGACCATTGTATGTCACATTTTAAAAAAACGATGGCAAGAAGTCGCGGCCATCATTGTAATAAACTCTCATCTGGTATTTCCAATTTGTGTTCTTTAATAGACTTACCTGGAACACCAAGAGATGTATTTCTGTGCCTGGGAAAGAACGTTTAAAAGATCAGATTGGGCTTTTTTTAATCTTTTCTTCCCAGTGTAGTTCATTTGTTTTTTTAAAAAATCGGAATTCTTGAATGATTTAGACGCGTAAAGGAATCTAACCACCATCATCGATGCAATAAATGGATTTAATTTGCATTTTATATCGCGATAAATTGCAGTTTTTATGAATCATCTCATTCATAAAGTGTGACAAGATTTAGCGTTCAATTTTGCATTTCTAACCTAAGCCACGAATATTTGTCAGCGGTTGTTACTGTGAGAGGGATTGCCCGCCCTCTGTGTTTAAACTGAGCAGTTCAGCGCTATGGAAATGAACTTTCACTATGTT
The DNA here is from genome assembly GCF_047496795.1 of Chiloscyllium punctatum. Classification (NCBI taxonomy): domain Eukaryota; kingdom Metazoa; phylum Chordata; class Chondrichthyes; order Orectolobiformes; family Hemiscylliidae; genus Chiloscyllium; species Chiloscyllium punctatum. Next base: position 53,783,757 of record NC_092770.1, on the reverse strand, counting down.
CGCCTTGGCCAGAGATAAGGGAAGCAATGTCAGTTTATACCTGATTTGGAAATGCCGGTGTTGGATTTGGGTGTACAAAATTAAAAATCACACAACACCAGGTTATAATCCAACGGGTTTATCTCGAAGCTTTCAAATAAACCTGTCGGACTATAACCTGGTGTTGTGCGATTTTTAACTCAGTTTATCCCAGCATCCAGACTGAAATGGTTAGCACTCTCATGTTTGGAATTGTGGTGTGAGTGGTCATCTTCCTGTAAATAAAGCGTGTACAACCTCAATGCAGTGTGGCGAAGTCTTTAAACAATAGCAACACTGAAGAATAATACAGAACCAAGTGCAAATGCACAGCCATTTCAGAGTGGGCTCGGTTCTACTCAATGCTATATCCAGATTTTCAGTATGTGACTGGACTTGCAGGGCATTTAATATTGCAACATGTTTGGGTTTGGGATAGACAGTTTGTACATCTGCTTTCAGGTCCGTACAGAAAATCACCACACGTCCGCCTTTGATAATTAGCGCCCGGTGAAATTTTGTGAATGAACGAAACAGTGTAGCAACCTGCCATCCCGCTCTGAGTACTTGACCATATATTTATTTTTGGTATAAGATGCGGTGTGAACAGTTGGATTTCACTGCGGAGAAGTAATATCAACATAAACCATTCCTTGTCTCTTTTTGATTGGAACCTGTTTCATAACAGTCAATGGGGCGAAGTGGTTGTTAATGCTGCCAACTGACAGCTCGATTGGTTAAATTCAATCCGTCCATTCTTTGTTTCAAAAATTGACAAAATGGCTTTTTTAAAAAAAAAACAAATTTATAATTAAGATTATTTGATGAATTCCAGTCAATATTTGGGGTCAAAATGTAATTGCTGAGTCTGTGTTTTTGTCACTTCAGGCGGCGTTAGACATACTGTGAACAAAACCGTGAGGTACAGAAAAATAGCCCATCTTACTTCCCTCAAGAGATGCATTAATTATCATTTATTTAATTTATTGTTCAGATCTGTTGATATGCCTGTTGACTACAATATTGTAAGTTGGAGCTAAGGTGATGCTTTATGGGTTACAAGACGAGTTCCAATCTAAATGCAGATATTTCCGGCTCTGCAATATTTTTGGAGATTTTAATAACTGCTGAATGATACATTGGCCAACGTTAACTGGAATGAAAACACTCTAAAATTGTTTTAATAGGAATGAAAACACTCTGAAATTTAAATGTATTAACTGACCGGAGCAACATCTCTAAATGTGTCAAAAGAGTTTCATGAAATAAATGTGGACCAGCCATGCAAAGATTTTTTCAGAAAGGAGCTACAAAAATGACGGAATTCAGGGATGCAGCCTGATATTTTGAATCACAACAGAAACATTCACAGATTGATCATTTTTGGTTGCGTTATGAAACCATCTATGTTGAAATCACCAAAAATCACAAATACATCACAGCACAAAATAAAAGCTATTCGGCCTATCTGATCAATACGAGCTTTTCACAAACTTTCTATTATCCCCTTTATTTCACCTCTCACCATCTCCCCCTCCCCTTTTTATCTGCTTCCACAGGAATGTATTCCATTTGCTTCCTAAAATAAAGTGGTTTCAAAAATTTTTGTGTTCGTTACTGAATCTTTGAAATTGCAATATTTGACCTTGCTTGAGATTTCAATGGAGATTGTTAATTCCCTGTGAAATACTTGGTTCCGGATATCACCGTGTGTACAGGCAACATCCGGTTCACAATCAGCATCTGGACTGTCATACAAGGTGGACAGTTTGTTGACAGCCAGAGGACACTGGTCAAAAAAGAAATTCTTCAGAGACTGGAGAATGCAATGTATTATCCGAGAGTCCTCCTGTTCTAGCAGTAATTCCCTTCCCATAAAGAAATAATACATTATTGTCATGCATATAGATGAGAATTCCACGCGAGGGGAAAGGTGCTTGCGTTTGTTCACTATCAGGAGGATATTTTGTTTAAACCGTGGTGGAAAACAGAGTCAAAGGCAGCAACATTTATATACAGACATGGTCTTTGTCAGGTTCCCAGCTGCAGGGGTTGAGTGGAGGGGTGGGGTGGGGTGGGGGCGGGGGGTGTAGAGAAATAACCTAAAGACATGAACATCCCTTTGATACACAGCGCTAATAAAATGTTGAAATCGGTGAAAGGTTTGGGCAATAGCATCTACAGTCTGATGTAGTCTCGTTTGTGTTTTTGCTTTCAACCTGCGCCCAACATGGAAACTGACTTGCATTGTAAAAGGTGGAGAGCCAACAGATTCCTGAATCGTCAGTTCTTTCGGTACTAAAGGAATACATTTAATCGAGACAGGGTTAGATTGTAAGGTACTCACTGGAAACAAAACAAAAAAAATCCTTAAGAGTCCACACGGACTCCGTGTAATAATTTGTGCACATCTTGCACCACAGTCTGGTCATCGTCTACAATCGACTCTGTCCTCAATATTTTGTGATTTTCTGCCGAACTATTGAAAATTCAGACAAATCCTTGTGTTTCACGGTTCGCTGCTGTTAATTTACAAAACACGCCAGTTATGCGTAGCATTGGTTTACTACATTAATGTGCAATTCTAATTAATATTAAACTAATTGCTGATTTTTTTTTGTCAGTGGATTTTTAATGCTACGCTAATACTCCAAGGTCTGCAAATATGAAATAATGGAGAGAAATATAAGTGTAGAGCTAAACCTGGCTCCATTGACACCAATAAAGGAGGTCAGTGTGAGCCACTTTTTGGCTGATCTGTGTAAAACCCTCACTGCTGCACTGCAAAGACTCTCATAGCAGAAGTTATGGGGCTGTTCTTTCCGTTGTGCATTTACTGTCTGATTATTAGAGGTAAAAACAATGACTGCAGATGCTGGAAACCAGATTCTGAATTAGTGGTGCTGGAAGAGCACAGCAGGTTCAGGCTGAATGATTCCTGATGAAGGGCTTTTGCCCGAAACGTCGATTTCGAAGCTCCTTGGATGCTACCTGAACTGCTGTGCTCTTCCAGCACCACTAATCCAGTGTCTGATTATTATCCCGTCTGTATGAGACGGGACCTGGGTAATTTTGAAATCGAGGAGGGCAGAGGAGAGATACCACTGTGTTTCCGTCAGTAAAAGGCAACGGGGTTTCAAACACAGTAAGTGTAGGTTTCCCGAGGTACAAAACTGTTTGTCAGTAGCCTTTTAACTGACGACATGACAGCATCACACAGTACGACGTGGAATGGCACTGCCCCGATGTACAGTTAATGTAAGTGCAATAACCAGTAATAAGTAGACTCCTTTGTCAGTGCTTTTGTAATTGAAGCGCTTCTAGTTAAACTACTCTGGCAGCTTAAAAATTGCTTTCGGTCACTAATGGGCATTCCATAGATTAGGAAACTGGGCCACAAAAAGTTACCAAATGTGAAGTGGGTCGTCTTAATGCTGCTGGCGATGGTACTGACGCAGAGGTAATTGGCAATGTTTCTTGTCACTAACAACATGTATTGTGGCAGACGCACCTAAATGTTTTAGCGTTCAAACTCTTGTTTTCTTCTCCCGCAATCTCGTACTGTGAAGCACTGTCAACAGAGTGCTGTGTCAGACTTTCCCATAACGCATATTCGCCGAGAGCGGGGCTTAAAGCATGTGATCGTTCTTCAGTTGTTTAATTGGTAATAATGAGAAGCAGCCGAACGTTGTGTTAACTCCCCCATCAAAAGATCAAACATAATAGCGGTTTAATGGAAGAGGGGCCTGAGCTACCAATTTGAGTGTGTTGCATTCACAGCACGTTAGCGAGAGAAAGAGCGTTTCGATTAGGGTAAAGGAGCATTCAATGTAATGCTAATATAGTATCTGGGAGCGTTAAATTACAATTCAGGGGGATAAGTTAAAACGTTTTAAGACAATATAGAAGAAAAAACCGACTCAGATAATAGATACATCTCCAATGGGTAAAGATAAGCGAATTTCAGTATTATGAAATCAGATGCCTTGTTCTGTTTTTATTACCCTTTCTGTTCAGTTTCTGTAGCCACCGACTATTTTCCTAATTATGTCGGCCATTTCAAAACGTGCTACCTTAACCTATGCTGTTATTACTATTGATGCTGATGAGGAAATCTTCACAACAGCAGACCTTCAATTTCGGCTAATTTTTGCATATTTTTTAAAAAGCCGCAGCTCTCCCAACTTCCTCAAACCACACACCGTATTTATTTATGTTTTATATTCATCCTGATACATTAGACGTGTCATCATTCGATTAATCCGCGTCACACCGTCGGTTTTTGCACCCCCCCACCCCCCCTCTTTACCGAGGAGAGTGAACATTGAAAAGGAGATCCCAGCGATTCTTGGTGCACATCCAACAAAGAATCTTAAGATTCAAAGAGCCGGCGGCTCCTTCAAATCTGCCTTATTTCTTTTCATTCTCTTGAGCAACTTAATTCTTCACTCTTCGCGTGTTTTAACTGGTCATTTCTAACTGAGATTAATCCCAGAAAAACCATCACGTTTAAAAGGACGCTAGATGTTATAAGTATAATATTTAGATTTTTTCAAAAGCTAAACGAGAATGTGACAATCATATGGATAATGTTGAAGAGACTCAGACTGAACCTACAACGTTGCATGCCAACAATACACTCCTAACTTTGCAACTAGCTTTCAGCTCCATCTGATTTCGAACTAACGTTTACCCCTGCCAACAAATTATTGCCCTGAAATTTGGCCCTGCCATTTACACTCATGTCATTGCATAATGTGTTCATCTTGAACATTTTTGTACCACTATCCTCCCCGCCAAAAAAAAGCACTTCACGCGTTAATTAGATTTCAGACAAAACCACCAAGAAACTACAGCATTAACAAAGTGGACATCACTGGATCATTGTTAAAGGCTTTTTTCTCCTTTCTCGTACAAACCACAGCGACACGGTTTTACAAGCAGCTTTAGCTGGGCTAGAATTAAATACTTCTTTAACTGCAAAATAAGTGACATCAGATTGTCACATTCTCGTTTAACTATTCTGCCCTTCGTTATTTTATTTATTTATCAATTGTATCGGCGCTTCAACTTTTGTAAATTCCAATTCGCCCCGAGAAAGGGGCGAATCGCACACGATACAGATCCCTAAGATTGATAAACAGCATTTTAGTGTTGACACAGAAGCGTGGACTAAACCGTTTCGGAAGATCTCGCATTCGAAGAGAATCTGACCTGAACTATATGCCCCGGTTGGAGCGGACTGTGGCTCAGTGGTTAGCACTGTGGCTTCATAATGCTCGATTCTCACCCTCGGGTTAGAGTCCCTGTGGAGTTTGCACATTTTCTCCATGAGCTGTCTACCTCCAAGGGTTAGGTGGATCGAGATTAACGAGGTAGGAATGTGGGTCTGGGTGGGACTCTCTTTGGAGGGCCGGTGTGGATTCGATGGACCGAACTACCTGCTTCCACGCGGTAGGGATTAAATACCAATTTAGATTCAACTACACTATTGATGTCAACCTGCTGTGAAGCTGAAGCAAATCAATTTCTAATCGGCATGAAAAAAAATTACTTCATAAATAAACTAACTTCGTGTGAAAACAGTGATGCAGTGCGACCGAAACAATTACACATCAGCTGTTTTATTTTGCAGCTGAACTGTGCTAGCAGAATTAAGGATTGTTCGTTTTGCTAATAAGAGTTACTGGGTTTGTTCAAGTTACCAAGTGTTAATAGTCAGACTATCCATGCTGTTGACCACGTAAACTTGGAACAAGTACAAGAAATAATACTTGAAGAGCTAAGAAGGCCGATGTTGAATTAAGCCTGTGATTTTGATTTTACTGTGTAACATACGATACGAATCCGTTTGTGTTCGCGGCGCTAACAGATCATATTCGAAATCTATTTTTTTTCACACGGAATTCCCAAAAATCGCTACAATTTAGCAGCCATCTGCTTCCAGACATGTGGGTGACATCACGCTGAATAAACGAGAGGAATTGGCTATTAATTGCAACGAAGCAACCTCCAAGGAGGAAAAGTGCTGATACAGTAGAACCTCAACTTGTGACGGAATTGTCATTTTGCAGTCAGTTTAAACTCTTTTTCAATCGGTTGTTAATCTCAGTGTTAACTGGGGCCCCACTTTTAGCAACTTGCTTGCCTCTACAAACAGATTGCTCCGTGCTGCATTCACAACTAGTACTCAAAAGGCACACCAGCCAGACGAGAAATCGTGATGTCCTCAGAACCTTATGTCTGAGGCAGACAACTCATTTGCATTCGTTTGATAAGATATTTATCAGTAAGAATTATGAATTGCCATTCAGGATGTACCGATTACCAGGTTCATCTATGCAGATTTGTGACTGGGGAGATAATAAATAATTGTAATTCTGCCACAATCTGCTCAGAACATGTGTGCGATTACAGCTCATTGGCTGAATTACTGCCAACGCTGCGTTATTCGTTCATAATCACTATTACAAAACAATCAGCCACCATTTCATGGTGACAATACTCTTCTCAAAGCCTAACCTTGAGGTTTTTTTAAACGCGGATATTCACGTTTACTTGTGGATTCAATTATCGATTTGCTGGCACTGTTGTATTTAAAAGCGCAGAGCAATGGCTAAATTCATGTTGCAATTTAGCACCGCACCACCAACAATGAGCACCTCTTCCACATCAGCTTTGTTTTCATCAGATCAGTTAAGTGTTTCCACACACACACACATCGCAGTTTCGCCGCGTATTGTTTGTACAGAGATAGCGCGCACATTGGAAAACGACAGCAGTTTGATGGAGTATCGAAACGGGCTTCAACTGTGTTCTGGAAAATAGGTATTGGGTTACAGTCTGAAATTGATTGTGGACTTAACTGTGGCTCAAATTCTAAGGAATGTGGCAGAATCAGCAATGTCCCCACTCGACTGCGACACGTTGAGCAACGAAAAAACGATGTGGAGACTTGGGTAATGCACATTGGTCAATTCGGTGGTCTCCATCATTACGGGGCTCACAGACCAGACTAGAGGAGTTCATCCCGGGTGTGCCGTTCTGCGTTGACCCCCGAGTGTAGGAAGTATTTTTTTTAAAAAAAGAACATTTCACTCTGAGTAACATAAAGAGACTTCTCAGCTGAGTGAAAGAACTAAGTTTTTAAGGAGCTTCTTTCAGGAGGATAGTTAGGTTTGTTGCCAAGACATGCAAGGGCTGAATTCCCGAGTTTCAGGCCTTGGTAGCTGAAAGCATAACTGCCAGTAATGGATAATTAGAATTAAGAATACTAACCTTAGAAGGAGCACAGATACTTTGGAGGGTTGAGAGGCTGTAGATCACAGATGTAGCAGGGTCCAAGGCCATGGAAATTTTTACCTCATGCACTGAGCAAAACTGTAACAGAATGAGCAGATTAAAAAGTACACAACACTCGAATAGGAGACCCCCAGGAATGCCAGGCGTAGTTTGTCTGAGCTTTCTTTGACACTCTTGTGACCTCGTGTCCCTACCTCCCGAGTTCAAGTTCCATCTGCTCCAGAGATATCATAACATCTCAACGCGTTGATTAAAATAGTCGTAGTAGTGTCAAATGGGAATAAACGTTACAGTTGACATACAGGGAGTGTACTGTACACAACAGTAATCGCAAATCAAAAGCAACTCTTTCCTGAATATTTTGCGCAGGTCCACATTAATGGAATTATTTACAATTCATCAGACATAAGCAAATGATTGTTAAATTAAAGAATCGTAGAGTTTTGAAAGCACAGAAAAAGGCCCATTGAGTCGATTTCAAACATGAAGCACCTAATCCAGTAGTAGCCTTGCAGGCATCGTATTTAAAATGCTCATCTAACTACTTCTTAACTGCCTTTTTCAGTCTTTTGGCTAGTGTGTCCCAGATACCAACCACTCTCTGGGTTAGACCGCTTCGTTAGCGAAACGTTAAGAGTGCGGTCGAGTAACACCAACTGCACAGCATCATTTCCCGCGTATGACCGAGGTTACCATGAAGGTCCCAACTTCTCCACCTCCTCACATATGATGACCCTCAAGTTAAACCACAACTAGTTATGTCCCTCTCGTAAGAAAGCGGGACTATGTGTAGTTGCACTGCCCATTACTTCTGCGTGTACATTTGGAACAATTCAACCTAAATGGCTTCGTGGAACCGTACGAATGGACAACTCTTTGTATCGGCAAAAATATATTGTCAACAAAGCAGTATACTTGGGATTCAAGTAAAAGCCGTAGAACTTAGATGGATAGTTACAGTACCACTTCAACTTGTAACTGTAAGCGTGTACTAAGGCAATATGTTGACTATCGTTTCAGTCTGAATGGTGTAAAATTAGGCAGATAGCTCGCATTCTTTATCTAAATAAATATTGCCATTAAAGACCACCACAACTAATGCTGAATTTCAATGGCAATTTAAAAGTGTTTATCTTGTGGTATCCAGGTGTGGGCATTGCATGCAAGTATGCACATTTTTTTAAAAAACGCATCCTCTATTGAATTGAAACTTGAGACGGTGGTGCTCCAACAGCTGCCTTCAAAACTTGGGAACCATCCTTGATGTTTATCTCACTAATATTCCGGCTGCAGCTCTTCAGTGAAAATTGCCTGATGATAACTAATACTAAATGTAAACAAGTTATTGTCATGAGATAAATAAAAACTGATAATCCACCTAATTTAATTAAACATCCCAAGGTATTTCACACGAGTGTTTTCTCAAAAAAAACTTTGAGTCATATAAAGAGACTTAACAGCTGAGTGAGAGAACTAAGTTTTAAGGAGCTTCTTTCAGGAGGATGGTTAGACGTGCAAGGGCTGAATTCCCCAACTTCGGGCCTTGGTAGCTGAAAGCATAAGTGCCAGTAGTGGATAATTAGAATTAGAATTAGGAATGCTCTAAATACTAACCTTTGAAGGACCACAGATACTTTGGAGGGTTGAGAGGCCAAGTGATCACAGATGGAGCAGGGTCCAAGGCCATGGAAAATTTTGCTTCATGCACTGAGCAAAACTGTAACAGAATGAGCAGATTAAAAAGTAAGGAGGAATGGAAAAGTGGTGTGCTTCAACTGAAGGCATATGATGCACTGCCATAAATGAAGGGATTTAGAAGTGAGAATTGGAGCATAATAACAGAGAGTTTGAGAGAATAGTACATTGGCGGCCATCTAGCAAGGAAGGAAGAAGCAGGCAAAGCACAATCCCTTTAGGACATTTTCAGTACTAAATTAGCAGTGAGGGTGCAGACTCATGGGGCAATGCAACCTAAAGAAAATTCATGGCACTTTGAGCAAATTACAGGAGGGAACAGAAGAACAGTCACCATCAGAAATTCAAATATCAGGGGAATAAACTAACATTTTTATTTGGACAATGTACTACATTCAGAGGTTTAGGTGGAAGCGGAAAAAATTAAACAGGACTTTACTCAGTGCCAAGTGCTAGTGAACTCAGAAATAATGCAAAACAAGTTCACATGTGGTTGGATAAATGGTACAGGAGGGAGGCATTCAGATTCCTGGGCACTAGGATTGGTTTTGGTGCAAAAGAGAACTGTCCAAGTGAACAAGTTGCACCTCAATGTGGTCATTGTTCTCAGAGGAAAGTTAACTATAGTATTAATATAGGGAAAGAAGTAAACTAATTTATCAGAGAGATGGAAATAGGATGAAATATTAGAGAAGAGATAGGAAAAAGCAAAAAGCTTGGAATTCAGAAATAAAATCAGTAAATCCTGGAAATGCTCAACAAGTCAGGTAGCACCTGTGGAGAGAAACACAGTGAACATGTTTAGGTTGATGATATGTCATTTAAGGTAGACAGAGAGCATGAGAACCAATATTCATGAGTTTACAGAATACTTTAGAATAGAAGAGATCAGACAGGGGCCAAATGTCAGGCAGTCTGGGAAAACTTTGAGTTCATATACCTAAATGCCCATAGCATGGTCGTTAGGATTAGTGATTGGGAGATACAAGTCAGTCACTAAGTGGCACTCTGACAGAGTAATAATAACAGAAATATGACTCAAAGGATTTGTGATGTAGAATTCCTGGAGTGCAGATTAGGTTCTGGAATATGAAGTTGAGCAGGAGGATATTTAAATGGGAGAATGCTTGGGGAACAGTGAGTGTTCCATCATGTTTCAGATGGTCATGGATAAGAGCAAGGTACAATCACAGGTTGAAATGTGTAGCTGGACGAAGGCTAATTTCAGTGAGTTGCTGTGTATTTGAGTTTTTGGGAGGCTTTCAATTATGGGATGGTTCTGGTAGAGTGGCCACGTTCCACAGCAATCAACCAACCAATGTTTTATGGGAATGCTTTATACTTGAGACAGTTGACCAGTGTCATAGATTCACTGCTGCTGGGACAGCAAAGCTTCCATATTTGCGATCTTTGATCTTTGTGCAGATGTAGTACAGTGCTCTTGTCCTAATGATGTATTCCTACTAACTGGATTCCTTTGCAATCCCACAGTCTCTCCAGCAACACACAACCTATTCCAACACCCTTACCGGCCCCCTCCACTCTGGTCCCACACCCTCATCCAATCCCTACCCTGTTCCCACACCCACACCACCATTCTGCCCTGCTCCTTGTACCTAGCCAGCATGCCCAGCACCCCTTGGCCCCTGTCCTCACTATCTCTGGATTCTGAACATGTACATTCTTTCTGGTTGTTCTGAGAGGACCAAGAATTTTCCAATAGTGCAATTTTGAAAGGCAAACAAGTCACAATTCGTCAAGATCTACCAACATGCTCAAGCATTCATACAGGTCACATGAGGACAGAAAAGAATAAGAGAAACATCAGAAAAGAACTACAGGAATACAGAATACTGGGTTAATGGTAAGATTCTTTGTAGTGTGTTTGAGCAGAGAGACCTCGGTGTCCTTGTACATAGATCCCTGAAAGTTGCCACCCAGCTTGATAGGGTTGTTAAGGAGGCATATGGTGTGTTAGGTTTTATTGGTAGAGGGATTGAGTTTCAGAACCATGAGATCATGTTGCAGCTGTACAAAGCTCTGATGTGACTGCACTTGGAGTATTGCATACAGTTCTGGTTGCAATATTATAGGAAGTATTCGAAAGGGTGCAGAGGAGATTTCCCAGGATGTTGCATAGAATGGAGGGAAGGTCTTATGAGGAAAGGCTGAGAGATTTGAGGCTGTTTTCATTAGAGAGAAGAAGGTTGCAAGGTGATTTAATAGAGACATACACAATGATCAGAGCTTTAAAATTTGTGAGATGATTTGTAGCTTGGGTGCTCGTTGTTGTGGTTCTGTTCGCCGAGCTAGGAATTTGTGTTGCAGACATTTCATCCCCTGTCTAGGTGACATCCTCAGTGCTTGGGACCCTCCTGTGAAGTGCAATTATCAGAGGATTAGAGAGATGACATTTTTTCTCAGATGGTAATGACTAGCACGAGGGGACATAGCTTTAAACTGATAGATATAGGACAGATGTCAGAGGTAGGTTCTTTACTCAGAGTAGTAAGGGCATGGATTGCCCTGCCTGTGACAGTAGTAGACTCACCAACTTTAAGGGCATTGAAATGGTCATTAGATAAACATATGAACAATATTGGAATATTGTAAGTTAGATGGGCTTCAGATTGGTATCACAGGTCAGCGCAACGTTGAGGGTTGAAGAACCTGTACTACACTGTAATGTTCCATGTTATATTTGTGCATGAATCTATATATTGACCCAGCATTAATAAGAATATCGATCAACTCATCTGTCATGTGAAACATAGTTTTTTCAAGACAGATTTTTAATTGGTAATGAGTTGAAAGGATATGAAGACACTGCAGGAGAAAGGGGGTAAGAAGCACATAGGGTCATAGAGTCATAGAGATGTACAGCATGGAAACAGACCCTTTGGTCCAACCCGTCCATACCGACCAGATATCCCAACCCAATCTAGTCCCACCTACCAGCACCCAACCCATATCCCTCCAAACCCTTCCTATTCATATACCCATCCAAATGCCTCTGAAATGTTGCAATTGTACCAGCCTCCACCACTTCCTCTGGCAGCTCATTCCATACAAGTACCACCCTCTGCGTGAAAAAGTTGCCCTTTAGGTCTTTTTTAAATCTTTCCCCTCTCACCCTAAACCTATGCCCTCTAGTCCTGGACTCCCCGACCCCAGGGAAAAGACTTTGCCTATTTACCTTATCCATGCCCCTCATAATTTTGTAAACCTCTATAAGGTCACCCCTCAGCCTCTGACGCTCCAGGGAAAACGGCCCCAGCCTGTCCAGCCTCCCCCAACAGTTCAAATCCTCCAACTCTGGCAACATCCTTGTAAATCTTTTCTGAACCCTTTCAAGTTTCACAACATCTTTCCGATAGGATCAGCCATGAACGAATCGTGGAGCAGACTTGATGGACCGAATGGCCTAATTCTGCTTCTATATCTTATGAACTTCTGAACCTCACCAATCAAGAGAAACTCTCCTTCGACACAAAATTTCTTTGGAGCCATGGTGCAAGATTGAGACTGATATTCTTCATGTTACTATTGAATTTAGTGACTGACTCTATTATCAAATTTATCTTTTGTGAAGCAAATCAAGGATACATTTGTAAACAATATTGACACATTGATCACTGTATTTGGAATGTTCAATGTACCTCAACAAATTGTGTCCAACAATGGTCCACACCATTCTATTACCCTGGCGCACCCTTCCAAGACAAATGCAAGAAATGGGATATTCATCAGAGATCTTCTTTTCCTTATCCATGTTTGAATCACCTTCAGAATGTATTGTTCATACTCTAAAACCCAATATTATTAAACATCAAGCCACCAATCCAGATTTTTGGATAGCTATGTTAAATCTATATTCTATTCCTCGAGGCAATGGAGTAGCTTCACAAGCAGTTCTATTGTTTGTAGAACAAATTCACACAGTTCTTAACTCCAACTCTCTAACCACCTAACTACATGTTTGCAACACATTATAGGTAAGAAGGGAGATGCAATTATGTTCAACAAGCATGCAGGCAGTTAGCCTAACTTGAATCAGGACAAAGAAAACATGTTTAAGATTTTTGCACAAACATGTGGATTATGGAAAGATACCACATTGTTATGACCGGCTAAGGTCATCTAGTATTGTAGTGAGCAATGGTAAACTCCTGTGAAGAAATTGACAGTATACCTGAACTGCATAACCAATTATATAGGATATTGACTTGATTACAGAAGATACCATGCCAGGCAACAACCACACATCTATGACAAACAAAACACATCTATCAACAATGACAGCATTCCACAGAGTGGAGTCACACACCCATGCGATAAATGTATTGGAAATGGTTCTGATCAAGTTGTACATCTATCAAGGCATCCTCTGAACCAACAGAGGCAATATATTTATACGCATCCTTGTGCATGTTTATTGGATGAAGATTTTGCATTCCTTAAAGGGAAAAGTGAAGGTAAGGGCAATGTTATACGATGGCATAGATTACAGACCACACCGATGCTGTACCTTTTAGACAGTCATATGACATCACAACATGTGACATTCACTATAAACATACTCACCTCACCTTCTCTCTGTGTCATGAAGTCAGTTACTTAGAATGTGCATGTAATGTAGAGTAACATCAGTAAGCACCAAACCCAGGCTACATGTGTAAGTTTGTATACAATAGTCATGACAATAGTCAGTGTTAGAAACAATTTAGTGACATAACCAGGCAAACAAGGTGGGTATAAATGGCATGTTCAGCAATATCTGATGTGTGTATCATCCCAACCCCACCAGTCTGCCTTTCCAATCCAACTCCTGCATATCACTTCGTACCTACCATCTACACTACCACTTTATTATGTGTCTATGCATTTCCTGACCTTCCCACTTAACCATCCACCCTTTTCTTAATGCAATGTCATCTGACTCCCTTGTAGTCATCATTACCATTTATTATCAAATCCTCTTTTTAGCATATGCCATTATTTTCACTCTTTGGTTTCTTCTTTCCCTCTTTGTAGGAGAAGATAGAGGGAGGGGCAGAGAAATGAAGGTATCATAATACTGACATTTGCCAACAAAGCTTTGGGGATGAGACAAGTCTCAGAATGCCAGGATGTTGAAAATAGGGAAATTAGGGTATTCCAGCAATTTGGTATGGAGTTATTTATTACACAGTGCACAGAATACATCACTCAGTTATATTAAAACAAACTCGTTCGCCAGTGTAATATGGTCACATGCACTTAAGAACAATAACTTTAATTGTTCAAATATATGTCTTTAATCTCCCACAAGCCCAGCAAGTGTCCCACGGGAGATGCTGCAAGAGATAGTTGAAGATTCCTCAGAAGAGGATATGCACTCTGAGCATGCTCTATCACAGGACTCCTGCAGACCACGTTTCAGGTCAAATTCACATGGTTGCATGGGACTAGCAAGACAGGCAGGTAGGTTTTCACATTAAAAATGAATAAGAGCAGATGTTGAAGATTGAGTCATAGTCATAGAGTCACAGAAGTCTACAGTGCAGAAAAAAGGCCCTTCAGTTAGTGCTGGTCAAGAACAACCACTTCATTATTCTAACTCCATTTTCCAGCACTTGACCCATAATCTTGTGTACCTTGGCATCACAAGTGCACATCTAAATACTTCCTCAACGTTATGAAGGTTTCTCCCTCTACCACCCTTACAGACAGAGAGTTCTAGATTCCCACCATCCTCTGGATGAAGAGATTTTCCTCTCTAAATATACTGCCCCTTACTTCAAGCTGATACCCCAATCATTGATCTCTCTATCAAGGGGAAAAGTTTCTTTCTGACTACCATGTCTATGTCCCTCATAATTTTATATATCTCAATCATGTCTCTCCACAGTCTCTGTTGCTCCAAGGAATACAACACCAGTCTATCCAATCTCTTTTCATAAGTAAAATTCTCCAGACCAGGCAATATCCTGGGAAATCTCCTCTGCAACCTCTCTAGTGCTATCACATCACTCCTATAATGTTGATTCAAGACCGCACACAAAACTCTAACTTGAACCAACGTTTTATACAGTCCAAGCATAATCTCCTTGCTCTTAAACTCTATGCCTTGGTTAATAAGGGCAACTATCCCAAATGCCTTCTTATCTGTCTGTTATGCTACCTTAAGGACTGGTGGACATGAACACCAAGGTTCCTCTGATCCTCAATGCATCCCAAAGTCCTACTGTTTATCATGCAGTCCTTTGCCTTGTTTGTCTTGCCCAAGTGCATCACCTCAAACTTATCCAGATTGAATTCCATTTGCCACTCATAGCCCATCTGACCAGCTTATCTATATCCTCCTGTAATTGAAGGCTATCCTCCTCATTACTTACCACCTCATCGGTTTTCATATCATCTGCTAACTTCCTGATCAACCGTCCTACTTTCAAGTCTAACTTGTTTATACATACCACAAATAGCAAGGACCCCAGCACTGATCCCTGCAGAACACCACTGGAGACAGGCTTCCAGTCACAAAAACACCTTCTATCATCACCCTCTGCTTCCTGCCACTCAGCCAATTCTGGATTCAATTAATCATATCACTTCAGATTTGATGGGGTTTACCTCTGCTATCAGTCTCCCATGAAGGACCTCAAAGATTTTGCTGAAATCCAAGTAGACTACAACAAATGCGTCACCCTCATCTACATACTTGGTCACCTCTTTGAAAATTTCAAAGGTCACACATGACCTCCCCTTAACCAAACCATTCTGACTGTTCTTAATGATAAATCCTTGCCTCTCCAAATGCAGATTAATTTGATCCCTCACAATTGTTTGCAATAGTTTCCCCATCACTGAGGTTAGAGTGATTAGCCTGCAGCTTCCTGGTTTAGCCCTCGCTCCCTTCTTGAATAACAGTACCACATTGGCTGTCTTCCAGCCCTCTAACACCCTTCCTGTGACAGAGAGGAATTGCAAGTTTTTACTAGTGCCTTTGCTATTTCTTCCCTTGCATCACCCAACAACTTGGGATACATTTTATCATGCCCTAGAGATTTATTCATTTTCAAATCTGCCAGTCCTCTAAAAGTCTCTTCTCTGGTTATCCCCATTTCTTTAAGTATAAAATTAAAGTATAACACAGACTTTAATTTCTATACCCATACTGTCCCTCTCGTGAGTGAACTTTGACACAACGTATTCATTTACAGCACTACATCCCCTGGCTCTATGCACAAATTATCACTGTTGTCTTTAATAGACTCCATTCTTTCCCTAATTTATCCTTTTATCCTTATTGTCTGTGGAATAACTTAGAATTTTCCTATTCTACCTTCTATTATTCTTTCATGCCATCTTTTGCCCATAATGTCCTTTGTTAAGTTTACCCTTCCTTTTGCTGTTTTGAGCTTTCTGGCAAATTAGTTTAAACTCTCTCCAGCAGCATTAGCAAAGCTCCTCACAAGGAGGCTGATCCCATTTCAGTTCAGGTACAACCTATCCCACCACCCCCAAAAAGTGGTCCTCAAAATCTAAAGCCCTCCCTATTGTACAATCTCTTTAGCCACGTATTCATCGACACTAACCTCCTATTTCTATACTCAGTAGCACATGGCAATGGAAGTAACCCAGAGGTTATTACCTTTAGGGCTGTGTTCTTTAATCTACTTTATAGCTCCTTAAATTGTTCTGCTGGACCTCATCCTTTATATTTGCATACCTGTATTTCATTAGTACCAATATGTACCATGATCTCTGTTTGCTCTATCCCTTCATAATGCCCTGTAGCCTTTCAGTGACATTCCTGATCCTGATTTGGAGATGCCGGTGTTGGGCTGGGGTGTGCAAAGTTAAAAATCACACAACACCAGGTTATAGTCCAACAGGTTTATTTGGAAGCACTAGCTTTCGGAGCACTGCTCCTTCATTAAGTGGTTGTGGCAACTGTGTATCCCTGATCCTGACACCAGGAAGACAACTTATCATCCTGAAGTCTTTTTTGCAGCCACAGAAAGGTCTGTCTGTTCTCCTTACAACTGAATCTCCATGACTTGAGTGCTGCTTTCTCCCCTCTTGTGCAGTAGACCCACCCATGGTACCATGAAGTTGGTTGCTTTCCTATGCACAATCATCTCCCCTATCAGTATGTCGGTTTGAAAGGGGGAAGGACACAGACGACTCCTGTACTACCTGCCTTTCTCTACAATACCTGGTGCAAAACTGAAGAGCGCATGTCAAAGATAGAAAGACGTTAGAAGATCTGCTCAGCTGGACACAGAGACTTAGCCTGCTGGTAACCTTAGAACAACTGTAGACTAAGTTTGAGGTAGAGGGAGACTTTCCAGTGTCACTGAGCGTGTTTGCACAGAGATTAGAGGTGTATTCCTTAAGCAGAAACATTTTAATGTGTGGACCTATACAATGATGCCTTTATCCATGAAAAGAGGTGTGACTAGCTTGAAGGATCAAATGCAGCAGTCTAACAAGTGTGTGCTGATCCTCACTAATGGGTTTGCACTCTCAAAATACCACCTTCAGCAGAACTGACCAAAGCATTGCACCGGAAAATCAGCATCTCTCTGAATTGCGGTAAAGCACACCTCATCTCACTGCAAGAAAGAACAATAGGTGATCCATGCAAGGGAGGATAGGCAAAGGGGGCATAGAAATGGGGCTGAATTTCAAAAACTTTCATATCTCACCCACTTTCTCCAATTGATCATTTCCCAATTTCAAAGTCTGCACAGATGCAGGTAGAACAGTCTTTGGTAGGCATTCAGAGTCTAAAACCAAGAGGACATTTGGCTGAGGACATCTCAACACTCAGAGATGAGATCTGATCAGCCTGACTGCAATCACAGTGGTAACGCCATGCAGGCGTGGCAGTAAAAGAATAAAGATTTTGCAGTTGCCTGAGAGTGAACTTACACAATCTAATTAAGTCAGACCAATATGTGGGCATTCTGAGCAGCTACCTGTGTCACTGCTAGTGCCATGGTGACATCACATTTCTCTGCTTGTTTCTTTTCCTGCTGTGAAGGAACAGTATCCTCTGCAATTTGCTTCTCCTTGCTCATCTCCTCCTTAATGAGCTTGTACAAGCATGCCTCACTCATTCTCCAATCCCTGGCTGATAAGTATAGAAGGTTTGCTTTCAGACTGTCTTACCAACTGAAGCATATCTTCACCAGCCTGATTGTTTACTCTCTAATGTATTTTGTTATCATATGGCTTCGATTTTTATGCTCGAGTCCTTCATTGTTGGACATTGCTGATGGTGTGAAGCATGTCATCCAGTTGGATGACCTTTGTCTCCAATGAGCCAGCTGGAAAACCTGTGCTAACCTTGGAGGAGCTCGGGGAAAATGCACTGACTTGGAACAGATTAATCTGAGCAGCTCCATGAAGGTTTTGTACAGACCTATCTCATAATCTTTTGGTCATTGCACATGAGCTATGCATTGAGGGCGTTGAAGCTCTTACAATTCACAAACATTCTGGTGACCTGGATTGCCACATGTGATTCCTGTAGGAACCCGTCAAAATGCAAATCTGCACCCCTGTTGGTACAAACTGGCATCATTGCAGAGATAGTTTCCAGCTCTGGCAAAGACAATACATGCTGAAGCACTTGAAGCCAGCAGACTGCAGATTTCTACAAATATTTTGTTTATTCTTTCATGAAATGTGCACACTGTTGGCAAGGTAAGAATATGTTGTCCATCCTTCTAAGTCATGTTACAGCAAGCTGCAAATGTCTCCTGCATCCTTAATGGGTACTCTGAGTCTCCTGAGGCACTGTTCAGCCATGTCCATTAAGCTGATCTTCAGTGGATGCTGCCATCTTGATGCCTTTACTGCCTGATAAAGAGAATGAATTTCTTCTGAGATTCTCTGGGTGCTATAAGGATGCTAATGTGCATTATTTACTGCCCGTATCGGAGGCAGAGTTGGAGAAACCTGATCTAGTGCTAAAACACCCCAGGACGAGCTACAAAAACAAAATGGCTATGACCTAAGACTTGGAGGGGGAGGGATGTCATGATTGTACAAGGTCAGCCAAGTAGACCTTGTAGAATATGAGTTCCCTGACTGGACCAGATTAACAGCCCCAATCAGGGGACTCATATTCTATGAGTTTCACTTGGCTGCCCTCATTACAATCACTACATCCCTCCCACCATGAATCCAAGGACATAGGCCAGTTTTTGTTTCTGTTGTAGCTCCTCCTGGGATGTTTTAGCACCCGGCCAGGTTTCTCTAACTGTGTCTTGTACAGGTGATATATAATGCACATTAGCTCACTCATCGTGCCCAGAGCATCTCAGAAGAAATTGTTCTCTTTATCAGGCAGCAAAGGCATTAAAGTGGTGACGTCCACCATGTCCATCTCCAATTCCAAAATATTTTCAATACTTGTTGGAAAGGGAGAACCCATGGCTTCCAAAACAGTCAAAGTCTATTGAGGAGCCGAGTACATTTTGCTCCCACACCATTTGCAACTTTGAAGTTTTCGTATGGTCCATATGCTTGGTCAGGGCCATTGCACCTACCTGAACTTTATACACCACTGGACCTAACCTTGTGTCAGCTATGCCTCTTCCCCATGTAGAACCATTCCCATGGTTCCTACACCAAACTGTGTCCCCTGAAGTAAACTGTCTCTCTTGCTTGGTGAAGTCTTGTTTCTGGCTTTGACATTCCAAATGCTGTTTCAGCCTGTTCCCCTAGACCCGTGAAGATTAGACTTAATCCAGTGCGGAGTCCTCTCTCTACCAGCAACTCTGCTAGAGCTAGCCCTGTCGTTGCAGGAGGGGTGGTCCTATGATCAAACAGGAATTGGGACAATTTAGTACCTTGTGAAGCTGTAGGCTGTTTCTTTAAGCCTGCCTTCAAAGTTTGGACTGTTCTTTCTGCCTGACCATTGGATCATGGCTATTTCTTCACTTCCCTGAAAGCTATGGCTTGGCTACATGACCATTTCCAAGGCTGACCCTTTTTTAAGAGCTTATCCAAAGGTGCCAAGATGGAGACCCAGTTATGTATGAACTTTCTGTAATAATTCACCAATCCAAGGGAGAGCCTAAGCTCCAGTGCAGACGTGGGAGCCAGGGCACTTTTGATCATTTTATCTTCCAATGGTGTAACTTGGTTTTGTTGACTCTATGGCCCAAGTAGATCACTTGGGGTGCCTGGAACGCACAGTTTTCCATTCTAAGACATATGCCTACCTCGGAAATATATCTAAAGACTATGTCCAAGTCTCAAAGTGCTCCTTATTAGCACACCATCTAGATAAAAGGTGACCTGGGGTAGACCTTATAAAATCATCTGCTGAAAAACCGCATAGGTTGATGACACCCAAATAGCAGTCTTGTATATTGGCATAAACCCTTATGGGTATTGATTGTAGCATACTTCTGGGAAACCTCATTTAAAAATAGCCCCCCTGACAATTTTGTCTGTGTGAGGGATTGGATATTTATCCAGCTCGGCAAAGCAGTTTACTCTTTGTTTAAAATCCCCACAAACTGACCCATCGGGCTTCACAATCAGTATGACCAGTGCTGCCCATTCCACTAACTGGACTGTTTTGACAACTCCTTCACTTTCTAGCCTCCTGATTTCTGACTCTACTTTTGCCCTTAAAGGAAACGGCATGGGCCAAGCCTTGTAGAATCATGGAATTGCTTCTTCGTCAACATACAAGGTGTCCTTGTCTCCTTTGATAGTATCTAAACCTTCTTGAGAAATGTCTGGGTATTTCATTAGGACTTCACTCGGGCAATCATTTGCTAATTGAAAAGTGTTGAGTCTATCTAGGTGAATCATTTTCAACCAATTTATCCACATCAAGCTTGGGCCTGAGTCTTTTACTACAAATAGTGGTTCCTGTGCAAATGTAATGGTTGGAGCCCAAGTGAATTTTGTTAAGGACTGGTTCTGCAATCACTGAAACAGCCTCACCACATCAACCTCCTTTAGAAATAATTAGACATCTGTTTTGTTTGATTCTGATTGGTATGTTGCTAAGCAATTTAACTGTTCCAAGCCAAGTGTAGGTGGGATTTCCAGAGATCATACTCTTCTGGATACCAGCCCATGAGTTCTCGTAAGAAGTCCTGATGAAGGCTCCTGCCTGAAATGTGACTTTCCTGCTCCTCAGCTGCTGTGCTTTTTCCAACGCGACAGTCATGAAGGCTACTGTTTATTTTTAACCTTTTTTTAGGGCCCATCAATTGCTCCTTTTTCCCACTTTTGCATCTAGCTGGTCAGTTCTCCGAAACACAGGAAATTTGTAAATACACAATTAAAGTTGAAAAGCCCTGCTAAAATAGCTGGTACAAAGCAATTATGATATTCACATTGTCAACCCACTTTGCATGTAGCCAAATATATTACAATTAAATACATGGTTTAGATTCTATATAGATGGTCCACGGTTTAGAGCCAGCTTCTTGAGTCACAGTCAATTTTTAGTGCTTTCACGTGGCCACTTTCTCTCAAATTCATTCACTCTTTTAAGTTCTATCTTCAGTCTCTCTTCCCACCCTCATAGTTAAACAGCAGTTGGTGCCACTAACTATCAGTCCTGAAGTTCTGTGTTAGATCCTTAAAGACATTGATTATAAAACAAAACACTTTCTATCCCAATTGTGAAATGTTGCACAACAGTCATATCAGTAAGATGGAAACATTTGCAAGGCAAATAAACCTGTGGCATTTTCTCAAATTTGGCTCATTGACATAAAGCAGCAAGTGTAATAGACTGGTGTTTCCCATGGTAAGTGTTGCATTAGTGCTCTCCAAAGATTAGTTTTGGGAGTACTATTCTTTGCAATTTTGTATAAGTGATCTAAACTCAGCGCACAACTTCGACTTATTTCACAGGACATGGCATCACCCAAAGTTATTGTGCCACTTTCAGGGCATCCTTGAAGATCTGAAAGATGAAGTGGAAACTGTAATGTCTGGTTTCTTGCCCATTTGTAGATCTATATTGAAATTGGAATGAAAAATTGACTCAAAGGGATTAAGCAGTTGCACAGGCAGAACTGATAAAGTGTAAGAACTTAACACTGGTATCAATGGTACTGTAATACTTAAATAAACAAGTCTTGAAATTTTATTTCCAAGTTCACTAACTGGATAAATCATTGTAAGATCTGAATTATTTCAACAGTTTGGCCCATTAAAAGCATCATTTATAAATACTAGAAATTACTTTACACTCTGCAGGGAATAAAATTAATGTGAAACACATAGAAGGGTCACTTTTGTAGTTCTAATATAACAATAGGGCATCTCCTTCAAGATTATGAAGTTAACTATAATTGTCAGCGGGTTTAATTTTGGTGGTAGTGGCAGCCATAGTCCCAGAGGACTACTTTCTTTTTGGCAGACTGGTAGTGAGCGTAAGTTGAGGGTCGCCCCTCCTCAGGTAAGGGGCAACATTTTGAAGGAATGACCTTCATGGTAACCTCACTTGGTGCAGCAAGTCCAGCCTGATGTTCATTGGGGTGGACAAAGAATGGTGTTGGCATCACGCTGCATCACAAACCAGCCGTTCAGCCAACTGAGCTGCTATATCCTGTCTGAAGAACAATTCGAACCTGGCCCCGAAAAGGGGCAGAGGGTTACAAATGACCCACAACAACCTAAGCCTGAAACTACATATTGAAACAAAAATGCACTTCGCACCTTTACACAGAAATGCAATGGCGGCTCATAATTTAATTTCCATCATATTCTTAACTTGCATCCTTGTCATTATTGTTGGGAATTGGAAATATATTCCTGAATAACTTCCCGTGGAAAAAAAACAGCGAATGTCTTCATTGTACCGCTCCAGCCATTCTCCTG
The DNA here is from genome assembly GCF_047496795.1 of Chiloscyllium punctatum. Taxonomy (NCBI): domain Eukaryota; kingdom Metazoa; phylum Chordata; class Chondrichthyes; order Orectolobiformes; family Hemiscylliidae; genus Chiloscyllium; species Chiloscyllium punctatum. The sequence continues at coordinate 53,760,888 of NC_092770.1, read as the reverse complement.
CGTGTTGAATGACTATTCAATCTAATTACACCAAGGATGATTGCACTGCTTAAAAAGTCAACAACGGAAGCCCCGTCTCCATTGGTAGTTACCTTGCCGAATCGGAAATGTCTGGTTCAACCGTGGGACGGTGTAGAGTTACGATGACTTTACAGTTCGAGTGATTTCTGGATTTAAGATGCTTCAGGCATTTTCCAATATAAATGTCTTCTTACAGTCTGTAACAGCGACTATTTTTTTCCCCCTACTGCAAAGGTAGCTGAAGAAAGCCTGTTATGGGACTGAGCTGTCAGGGTGAAAGTCACTTGGAGCATGACCTTTGGGAATAATATCTCATATGTAGCTCACCTTCCACAACTAAAGGAATTGCGCATATTTAGAAAAGAAAGTTAAAGTTCAGTCTTATTTACATCGCTTTAAACCATCTTGGAAGGAAAATCAATTATTTTCTTTGGCGAGTGACGGGGTCAAGGTCCTAATGCTGTCTGGGATGTTGGACATTTTATTTCACTGAATGTGGAAACCAATGAACAATATCAGTCAAGATAAAGGGCACTCTCAAACTTCCCGATCTGATAACGAGAAGGAATAGATTCTTTCAATTAGGACCGTTTAAAACTGCAGGGATCTTGCCAAAATTACTGCATACGTCTATTTCATTTGCTGTGTTTCCCCACTCGGAAAATAATCGTTCCAGATTATTCAATGTAGCACATTTATTTAATGTATTCACCTGCTGCAGGGGATATTTGATTTTTGTTTTTATTGCAAATAGTAAGTGACGGCACGGTGGCATAGTGGTTAGCACTGCTGCCTCACAGCGCCTGAGACCCTGGGTTCAATTCCCGCCTCAGGCGACTGACTGTGTGGAGTTTGCACGTTCTCCCTGTGGCTGCGTGGGTTTCCTCTGGGTGTTCCGGTTTCCTCCCACAGTCCAAAGATGTGCAGGCCAGGTGAATTGGCCATGCTAAAGTGCCCATAGTGTTAGGTAAGGGGTAAATGTAGATGTAGGGGTATGGGTGGGTTACGCTTCGGCGGGGCGGTGTGGACTTGTTGGGCCGAAGGGTCTGTTTCCACACTGTAAGTAATCTAATCTAATTCATCTTCTCACTTAAATGATTTATTCTACGAATTGTTCCATTATCATCAGTCACAGAGAGGTCAATGTGGAAATGCAAACAAAAAAAAATGATCTTTCTTCCAAAAGGGTTTCTGCTATTTTCGTATTTGGTTTTGTAAATAATCTCTGGAGAAAGAAATGTCATCATTGTTTATTTCTTCAAGTAATTTGTGTGAGATAGAGAGATGAAGAAAGACCCAAGGAGTGTTTTGCACTTTCTGTTTGACTTTCTGTCAGGTCAAAGGCTGCGCACAGAAATAACTCAACATCATGCTTCCATCAATATGACTAATATGCATACACACAGTCTGTACATGGTACATATGAAGGCAGTAACTGAGCATAGTATCTTAAACATTCTCGGGAACATATTGCTGCTTTGGGAGTTTATCTTAACAAGATCCTGGAGGCCGAACGTATTACCACACTATCCCCACTTCAGTTAAATCCATCCTGATCGGAGATCCCACTGCTTATTGATTCCAAACCCTTCAACCTGCTGCCTCTGACATTACCCTGCCGCCTCCTGGTGATGTGCTGTGATGGTGAAAATCGGTTTCAATCGATTACCTGATCGACTGGAGTTGTTTTTTTTGTTAAAACCATAAATGGTGATTTGCGCTTAACTGGGATCCAGTCGTAACGGCATGTCTTGATCAGGTTGGTAATTAATTTAATCTCATTTCATTTACAATTACACGTTTGGTTTCTCGTTATTTGGTTTACAGCCTTTCTTCACCGAACAAAGACATCTTTGTGCAGCTGGTTAGTTGAACAACCAGGTTCGAGAGCCAGTGGGTCCAGTGTTTTCAACCAGCTTCTCCCCTCTTCCCTTTTTTTTGTTTTGTTCAGCTGTTTAAACCGGACCGCTCAGGTGTCCACAAGTCGGAGTTTCACACCCGCGGCTGAACTTGATAGTCAGAGCACTGCAATTAACGTCTTAAAGCAAAGCCCATCTGTTCAGTGTGTCATTGCACTGCCCTCCCTCTGTTCCATTGTCACAGCACTAGCGAGACTGTGAGAGCGCATCAGAATCACAACCGTTCAACCCGGGAAGCTTGTTGAGCGAGCAAAAGCAAAGAATAATGCTGAGTAATGCGTTTTCCTTAAATACCGTTCTTTGCAAATATTGTAGCCACAATGACTTTCTTGTTGGTACCACTCGCACACCTGAAGACATCGAGCGAACTTTACCCGAGGAACGTCTAACTGGAGCCTAATTTCTCCTTAGAATGCAAAGTGCACATTGTATTATTTGTTTACATGAACTACAAATCAACATATTGCTCAGTGCTTATCATAAGATCCTCCTGCATTTCGGTGGATATTTTTATTTTGAAGAGACACACGTGGAGAGGACTAATTTGGCTCTACGTCTATATCAGTCTTTATAGAAAGAAAAATAGTTTGAATTTCTAAAAACGTGCCCGTATTTAATCTGTCTTGTTGTCCCTTTGCACCCAGGCCAGCCTGAAACTAGAAAGCAAAGAGGAAGATGACTTATGATTGCAAACTCCAAGTACCAATTTATGAATTCAGAAACCGAGCTTTTTTA